>NC_044001.1:12992797-13592797 GCF_902150065.1 Myripristis murdjan
TAGCTTACATATAATAATGCTACAAAGGTTGTCTGTGTGTACGTCGATGTGTGCGCCGCCGTGTGTGTCTATACGGGGAGGTGGGGGGGACTGTACATAAACGGTTTTCACACTTTAGGAGTATTAGCCGTCTTGGCTGGCGGGGAGAGGGAGGCGAAGGCTTTTGAAAATGAAAGGCTGAGCGATGCTGGTGGTGGAGATAGGGGGAGCGGAAATCTTGACTCACCAGTTGTTTACTTGTAAGATGGTGAGGCCTGTGTCTTGGGCTAGCTGCTTCTTCTGCTCTTCAGAAGGGTATGGGTGCTGCGGGAGCAAACACAGGGAGAAACGCACACATATGAGCTTCTTTGTCATACAGATTAAGACATATTTACGCATGTAAGCATTCATAAAGAGGAGAATTGCAAAGAAAAGGCTGCCTCCGAGTCATGTTTGTGGCTGTGGACTAACTACTGTATGCATTCTATATGTTCTCTTGTTTGTTGTATTGTGTAACCCAAGACTGCACCCTCTCATGACCTCGGCCCAACCCTGCCCCTCCCTAACACAGTATAGACATCCGAAACATACACGTGTCCACCCACACATGAACATATGAACACATGATTGCGCACATGCACCAGCACACGCAAGCACACACACAAGATGTGCACTTTTACACACACAAAATCAGTGCTCAACCTGTCAGAGCTGGCCAAACAAGTTTGTCAAAACTGTCAACTGTGATAACCCCGCTCCCCATCCCCATTCCCGCCCACACACAAACAATGTATATTGTACACACAGAATATATGCACTATGCACAGGAGCGTACACACACACACACACACGTTTACACTCACAGGCACACACACACTGACAAACAAGACTTTCAAACAGGGCTAACGCAGATATTCTGGTGTCTGCGGATCCTTTTATAATACCAGGCAACAGAGTGAGTGGGTGCAGATTTGCATTGAATACATTTATCTTTCCTTGAATGTCTGAGGGAAAACATGTATCCTTTTGGTGGTGGCTCTTTCATGGAGAGCAGCTGAACACAGACTAATGCTAGAAGAACAGAATGCTGTGAAATGTCTTTCACAGCCTTGCCAAGATTTCTACCTGAAAATGTAATTCTGCGACCAGGGCTGCAATGATACTATTTGTGTCAGGTCCAATCTAGAGAACATGGGCTGATATAAATGGCAGACCTTGGGCTGCCTTGCTCCCCCTGGGCCTGCTATGAAGCATGACAAAACAACAGTGATCGCTGGTGACAGATGTCTTTAAGGGCCAGATTAGGAGTCGAGGCGCACGCAAACGAAACAAACGAGACACTATGTGTTTCATTCAGCCGCTCTAGACAGACTGCATGCATGCGCGCACAGTTACGCATGCAGACACACAAACACACACACACACACACGTATGCATGCTCAAATGCAAGCACCAACACAGACACGCACGCGCAGATATGTATTCATAAACATGGCAGGAGCTCACGCACTCCTTTTAAAAGGTGACACCTCAATCCTCCTCATTTTTCCAGGAGGTTTCAAAATCCACTGACACACACGCGTCTCCCTCAAGCAAACCACCTTCAGCAGCCTTGATAACCTTAACTTTATTTTCTTTCTTTTTTTTTCAGCTCCGTTCCCTCCTCCGCACCAGTTAAGAAAGAAAATGTCATGGAGCTGGTAATGCTGCCTGGCTTCTCTTAATTGAATTCAGTGTAACTTGCAATGATAACAGTTGCTCAAGAACCGTTCTCTCATTTATAGCTGAAAGAACTGATGTAATTGAGGTTTCATATCAGCAGAGAGGGGAATTTCTCCTTTCAGGTAGCACTGCCTGTCTCAGGGTAGCCTATTTTAATTAAAGGAGAGATGAAAAAATGGTTCGAGGAATGTGCTCAATTAATAACAAACAAGGCCAAGATTGGACAAATAATGAATCCCGGCTGCAGAGAGGGATTAATCTGATTTCTACTTGTGTACGCAGTCTCTTTTAATATGCTAAAACCATTAACAAAGGAAAGATGATAATGCTTACATAGAAATACATTTTTTGATTGCCAGGTGCTGACATTTACTTGGCTAGGGGGGGACAGAGCAATTTCTGAGTTACTTTGTGTGTGTGTGTGTGTGTGTGTGTGTGTGTGTGTGTGAGTGTACACGTGAATGAGCACATGCACAGTTTGCACAAGCGTGGGTATGTGTATCTATATCTCGATGTGCATGTGTGTGTTTGTGGTCTCCCTTCCTTGGACAACAACATGTAATAAGAGCAGAGCCTCTCCTCTCCACTCCTGGGCTTCCTTGGCTTTTTCACATTAGCTATGACCTCGGTCACATCAAAACACACTCACAAATAGGCCGGCACGCACACACACACACTTCCTCTTTATGTCTTTTTGCTACACACAAACATATACACACATGCAGAGACACACACAATGAGAGAGTGCGCTGAAGATGATGTGGAACGGAGATGAGGGGAGAGGAGCAGCCTAGATTGGAAATGGGAGTGGGTCATTTACATTGTATTAAGGCTTCCTCGGCCTCTCAGGCCCAGACCCGGTCATCAATCGCCTACTGTCAGCCAGAGCGCGCTCTAGCCCGGTGATAAATACGCCGGCCCACGGCACAGCTCGTCCAGCGACCAGCGTAATGAATGGTTTGAACAAACAAGAAAGATGTCTCATCAAGGAGAGTGGGGATGTTAAAGCCCCCCTCGCACACAAAACCCCTGAGTAAGGAGATTTACTCTGACCACATAGACACGACACTAAAAAATCCTATTTCACTCAGCTCATACCCCTGCCAGCCCTCCCTCGTCCCCCCTGCTCCTTCCCTCCCTGACCGGTCAGACCGGACCACCACCGCCCCCCCTCCCCGCCCCCGCCGCCATGCGTGCGCTCGCACACATGCACACGGGAGAGCAAAATTTCAAACACGCTTACACGCACGTGCATGCGCACACACACACACTCTCGCGCGGTGTAAGTATACCTGTGTGCAGCCTCCCTTCATCCCCTGTTCATCTGTCTTCCCCTCGCTCTCTTTTCCCTTTTCATGCTGACACCCCCGACCCCCTCGCACCTCCCACCACACACACACACACACACACACACACACACACACACACACTTTTTATGGCTGCAACTGTAGGCCACCCACACTTTACGTTGTGGCAGCTTTCCTTAAAGCGTGGAGCTCTGAAATCTCAGCTACACAAAATGGTGTGTGGTGGCAGTGAGGGTGCACACACACACACACACACACACACACACACACACACACGCATGGACATGAGAACAAGGCCGGCATGGTGGGCCTGGCGGTTACAAGGCTGCAGCAGCCGTGAAATTGGAGAATGGCTATTTAGACCTCTGAGCAACCTCTTAACGTTAATTGCCTCAGTAAAAAATATATGACAGTAAATCACCCAATGTGAAAAAAAAAAAGATTAGATATGAAAAAAGTAAGCGTGATATGAATACACTGATAAATATTATACAAAACGCATGAAGTCACAGTGATAAATCATTCACTGCTCTGTTCTTGATGTGATATTTCCTGAAGAAATCCCGGACATGTCCCTCCACCCTCAGCAGACTGTATGACATGGTTATTTAATGGATGAAACATAAACACACACAGCCAGATCAAAGACGTTATTGATAATCTCCCAGCAAGCTTGGGCTCCGCTCAATACGCTGAGTTACAAACACCAAGGCCAATATCCTTAAAAGAGGATTGACCACAAAACGTAAAACAGCCAGTCTATAAATAATTAGAGCCCGAAATGAGCAGCTTCAATTTGTTGCCCGGGCCAGCGCCGGTCCTCCGATCGAAAACAAGCTCTGTTAATTACGCTGCAGCCTGTTTATGGCACAAGTGTGCACTATTCGGCCGCAAATGTTGGCTAATTCCTACAATCTGACCTGAGCATGCACAGCCTAACATTAACACAAACACATAAACACAAACGGATCATGCTCTGGCCGTCACGGAGAATCGAGCTGTGTGTGAGAGCGTGTGTGTGTGTGTGTGTATGTGTGTGTGCTGGCTAAATTACAGGGTGTGATGTGCTCTGTGCCCTCTGATAGTGCTGGATGAAATGGCCCCTGTGGTTGCAGAACATTACAAGGAGAGGCAGCTCTGAGTGCATCCTGGCATTTCACTATACACCCCATCTACCGCCGGAGCCGCCACTCTTGCTTCGCGCTGCACGTTTTGCAAACACTGACTCCTGTCCGCTAATTCAGCATCTAGTTTACTGTATGTCAAATCTGCACTTTCCCGGCTCCTGTTTGCTACCATTGTCAAACCCCACAGCCCAATCATTATCCATCCTTCCCCGCCCCCTTTTACCACTCTACCCCCTTTACCCCCCCTCCCTCCACCCAACTAACCTCCGCCCCTTGCCTGCGCCGCCGGTGGACCCCGTTGATGAATGACATCATCAGTGTGTGACATGAGTTATAGAGCCGGGTCACAAGGTCGCGGTGTCTTGCAGGCCCATTCCATGCTAATGACACCCAGGAAATGGCGGGCCATTGGCTGTTTACCCCCGACGTCATAGCAACACAAGAGTGTAAGTGATGCCGAATGGTGTGATTTGGCCCCATCTATTTTCAGTCTATTTAGCTGTCATTTATGTAATAACAACTGTATTCTATAAAAAGGGTAATTTGGTAAAGAAACATTATAATTCGGTAATTTGGTGTTGGCAAATGTTCAGTGTTGCTTTATTTAGACTGGTTTAACAGCAATATTTTATTTCCTTTCATATATGCCTTTTTCAGACTGATTGGAATCTTATTTGTTTTTTAATCAAAGCGAATGGAGGATGACGATAATATTCACTGTCAGAAGTAAATGCAATCAAATATAGGAATGACATTTTAATATGTATTCTGCATTGCAGCAGGGATAAGATTGGCACATTTAAATATCAACATGCCATTGTTAATAATGTTAGAGTTGGATTTTTCTGACAAATGACAATGGGATTGAATGCATATAGGCATTTCCTAGAGATCAAACGGATATGACAAATATATCCAGTTGGAGTTTTTGAATCCATCAGGAGTGATTACCATGCACACGGCAAAATCAGGCTTTTCAGCTGCAAGAAAGAATTTTGTGACAGATTTTTTGACTTAAATTGAAGGATGCTGCTAATTAATTCTTTGTCTGTAAACATCAAATAGACTGACAATTAACAGAGGAAGAACATCATATTTTTTTAAATTTGAAAACATGTATTTGAAAATTTTCAGTGTGCACTGCAAAAAATAATTTGTTGTATTAAATCATGTGATAAGAAAAACTACAATTGCACTGCATAATTTAAAAGATAAATGTTATTCATTTAAATGATCATCATTCATATTGTTGAGAAATTTCTGTTTGTTTGTTTATTTGTTTTGTTTTGTTTTCTAAATCAAGTCATTTTACTAGATTTAGTAAGTTCTGTTGATCAGTTTGAGCTCTTACCATTATAGAAGTGGTTGTTCTTTTTCCATCTTCATCTCTATCACACTCTCTCTCTCTCTCCCTCTCTCTCTCTCTCTCTCTCTCTCTCTGTCTCTCCGTCTCTCCCTTCTCTCTGTCTTTGTGTGTTTTGGGTGGGTGTGGGGGGGTTCGTGCTGTTTGTTTTATTTTACTGGGAACTAAGCTGCTTCCTGACAACAGCCTGAAAACAGGCAAGAATGCCACATGACTCAATGACTCAACCTTGCTGCTCTCTCTCCGCTCTCTCTCTCTCTCTCCGCTCTCTCTCTCTCTCACTCAGCAGATACAGCACGCCAACTTACAAACTGAACTCACAGGATGCCAGCCTGCAAACCACACACACCGCATGCCACCCTACGATAACAGCGAACCAAAGCACAGCCATATCTACACTTAACACAATCTGCATTCAAAACATACCACTACACTTCTGCCTCTCTCGCTCTCAGACTCCACAGCCTCCACAATGAGTCTAAGGGCTCTCAGCAGACTGCCCTCTGACAGTAAAACAGTGATGATTGCAAATATAAGGAGGACTGGTGAGGCCCCGGGCATCCATAATGGAGTGAAGGGCCCCCAGTCTGTCTGTCTGCCTCTCTCTCCCTCTCTGACTGGCTGGTTGCTTGGCAGTGCATCAGTACTACTACTGCTGTTGCTGCCACGGCCCCTCACAACAATCGCTGGCTAGGCTCCTGAAGCCGGCTCCTGGACCCCAGCCAGCAGCCTGTTTGCTCTACACCATTAATTTATGTTCACTGGAGATGGTGCAAGGTTCTAGAGAAGCTCTACGGCATAACTGCCCTGCTCGCCTGCCAAGCTAGCTGCAAAGGGAGCGAGGGGAGTCAGGAGGAGGGAGGAGTGAATGGAGGAAGGGAGGCGGCGTGGAAGGAGTGGGTGAGTTGAGTCAGGGGTGAGGAGGGAGCCCTGGAGGATATCTGAGATATAGGCATCTGATTGTACCAAGCTCCGTGAGGCTAAATAGCAATCACTCCCACACAATCCCAATGCACCTCCAGACTTCCCTGATCGACCAATGAGAGGAGAGAAACGTTTTAGGGGAGCGTTTCCTAATGGTATCATGCATAATGAATTGATAAGATATCAGTTTTATCCAATAAAGAACATAATGGGGAAAAACTGGGTTCATTATCTACATACAAATTGACAAAAAGACTCCCAAACAAGGCTCAGCCAATAGGTGTATTGAACTTTGCCAACAGTTATATACATACAATGTGTGTGTGTGTGTGTGTGTGTGTGTGTGTGTGTGTTGTGCTGCGGACCTGGTCTCAGACGTGGCCTGCAGCAATAGAGATGTGCCTATTAAATCGTCAGATCGAGTTCATGGCTTCTTTTTCCACCACACGGCTGCCCCTCCGCTTTCAAGAGGAGGAATATGATCCCTCCATCCTTACAGTGGAGGCCTGCGCTCCCTCTCTATCTTTTCTTTCCTTCGATCGCTCCTTCTTCCACCGCCCTCCACAGGCCCCAGCAGCTATCCTTTCCTTACTCCACACTAAGCCATTTGGCCTCGTCTCGTATCCTCGTCACATTGCCTCTTCTCTCTCCTCTCCTCTCCTCTGCTCTCCCTCGTTCAAAGTTTCCGCTGAAGCTTTAAGCCAGGTCCTAGAGGGCAGGAATTTGGCCTGGTTTTTCAAACCAGTCTGTTGGCTTTGTTGTGGTAACTGCCTGCTCAGGGGCACCCAGCTCTGCTCTGCTTAGCGGCTCGCCTGATGTCAACACGCAGCCACACTCAGCACTTGCACTCAAGAAATCTTCATAACATCTTTTTTTTTTTTTGTGATGTCTAAAACCAAGCCATAAGGATTTCCTCCCTAAAATTATTTTTTGCCCCTCTTAATTTTCTAAAATCTGACTTTTGCGAGATCTAATTAATTTTCTTCTTTCTTTATTTTCTTCTCTGTGCCTCTCTGTTGTTGCTTGTTGGGAGGTGATTGGTGTCTTCATTTTGTGAGGGACTTTTAGGGCCTATAAGCTGATCATTAGTGGCCTGGCACAATCACCATGGGCCAGTGAAAGGACAAGACCCACCCAATTCGCCTGAACAGGACCTCCCACATCCCCACCACTTGTCACTGTAAAGTCATAAAGTCACTGGGAGCCTGTGCTGTAGCTAAAGCATAGTGTGCACCCTAAGCCTCAAGACAAACATGAGCACTGCTTTAATGACCTGTGTACACATTGTAAAGCAATGATTTTCTAAACAGATTAACAAGCTAAGATGCAGAGCGGGGCTTGGACTATGAAAAATTGCGGGTTTGGTTTTGAGACGGAAGTAGAAGATGAGCACAATTTGTTTTACAAAAAAAAAAATGTGTCAAGCCTGTTTTTAGTTCCCTGAGACAGAATTTTCACTGAAAAATAGAGGTTCTTGTTTTGTGGGTGAAAGTGATTCCAGAGCTCACAGGCCATTCATTAGACCATTAGGCAACTAACTACCTCATAACAAATATGGCCTTAGCCTGAGTTAACATCCTTTTTCTTTGGCCACACATTACCTCCCACCTTAAAGATACTTTACAGAATAATTAAATATGGTCTGCAGGCTGAGATTAGTACACTCCATCTTGTCAAACTGAAGTTTATGTGCCAAAGCACAAGGGGCCGGTGTCAAGACAGCAGAACAGTTACAACACACAGACCGCTGATAAAGTCTGTTGGGAAAAGGACTTAATATTAACATACAGGCTCTCTTTAGGTTGATCCTCTTTCTCTATTGTGTTCCTCTGACATTGTTTAACTTCGCAAGCCAAAGTAAAGTGGGGCTGATCTTCAATTGAAATAGAAACAGGTTAAATTGTGGAAAGAAGGAGAGAGAAAGAGCGAGAGAAAGGGGGTTTGTTCCCTCTTCAAACAGAAGCTCCTGAGAGCAGCCACTTGACGGTTCTCCCTTTCATTGTGTATTAACTTAATGAGCATAAGTATTCAAATACACAACCAGGATTGCTTTTAGCTCTCTCTCTCTCTCTCTCTCTCTCTCTCTCTCTCTCTCTCTCTCTCTCTCTCTCTCACACTCCCTCTCTCTGTCTCTTTAAGACTCCACATTCTCTAGAGAAAGGCCACTACCTTCTAATAGCCGGCCTCAGGACAACAACAACACAAGAGCACAACCACTTACAGAGGACAAACAAGAAACCCCTGGGGCCAGCTATGGAATGTCAAGCCAATTTGGAAGATATCACAGGACATTTGTAATGTCAATTTCTGTTTTCAGGTCAAAAATCAAAGCCAAACATGGAGGGTAACATTTGTCCGTTACAGTCTAGGCAGGAACACCCCCCCTCTCCCCGCCAAAAAACAGCTGCAGGGGACACTTCCTGTTTGCTAATGATGCTAAATGTGTTCAAGTCAACCATGTCAACTTTTCGCCCTTTCTGAATGGACAGCTGGGGTGGAAGGAAGGAGATTCACTCCTCTGTCTTTCTCTTTCTGCCTCCCCCCTTTTTTTTCTGTATCCTTTGCAAGTGAGAGAAGCTCTTAGGCCTGTGACAGACAGACACTCAGGATCATGTCCCTGTCAGTGAAACAGAAGAGCATAGCTGATGGTAACCATAGGTGCATTCATCTCAGATCACAAGTACTTCCATGGAACAAAGCCAGCCGAGCCCTGATCAGTCACCACCCCGTCCCTACCTGTTGTGTCTGTTCTCTTTTACTGAATGCCATTTCTGACTTTCAGAAATGCACATCCTCTGAGCCCTCCTTTCATCTAGGGGTGTATGAGTCAAGGAGATAACTCCTGTCATTGCTCAACACCCCCGGGGCGGCCGGCTGCACAGGGCTGTGTGGACTGACAAATGCCCTCAGGATCTTTCACTTTCTTAATGTTCCTCAAAGGAGAGTCGACATGTGACGGGAGTTAAGATGCCTTGATGAAGTGCCGCCATGAGAAGAGAAGAGAAGAGAAGAGAAGAGAAGAGAAGAGAAGAGAAGAGAAGAGAAGAGAAGAGAAGAGAAGAGAAGAGAAGAGAAGAGAAGAGAAGAGAAGAGCTATATAGCTTTTAGGCCTGGCTAATAGCAACCACTCTTTAAGTGCATTCTCCCATCCTCCCTCACTCTCCTTGTAGTGCTCTTGGGCTCAATCCTGCCCGGGGGCCGAGGTGACCTTTGACCTGGCTGGCCTGCCTGGCTACAGCCCTCTCGTTTGTTAGGGGCTTTATCCACTGACAAAGCAGGCAGGAAGTTGGCAGCCACCCAGCAGCCCCATGGGAGGATGACCATCAGCTAGCTCAGCTTACCGCTTATTACAGGATGGTGGGGAGCATGTGTGTGTGTGTGTGTGTGTGGGTGGGTGGGTGAGTGTGTGTGTGTGTGTGTGTGTGTGTGTGTGTGTGTGTCTTGTATTTGTGCGTGTGTCTGCATACATCCTTATGTGTGTGCTGGCTACTGGGTTTGTCTGCATGCGTGTTTGTGAATGTGCACGTGTGCAATTGCATGCCTGTTTGCTTGTGTGCACATGGAAATTCTTGTGTTTGCATGCACATGTGGGGGCGAGAAACCAAATCAGAAATGTGACTGACCTTTTTTTTTTTTTTTTCGTGCTAGCAATTTTTTTTACTCTGCTAACTAATGACACACAAAGAATAAGCCTGGAAGCTACAAACGTCCCGGTCTCAGAGCTAACCCGATCAGCTATGCATGTTAGCGACAATCAGGCAACCTTCCAGCCGCTGGACTCAGGGGACCCCAGCACACTTCAGTCTCTCTCTCTCTCTCTTGCTCTCTCTCTCTCTCCTCCTCATCGCAGCCTGCTCATCGGAGCGCTCAGAACAGCTCACTAAAACATTATATCATAAGACACTCCAGTTTCACTCTCGCCACTCCATAAAAGTCAGGTAATTCATACTTCATTTATATACCTTCCCATTAATAAAGCTGATGAACTTTTACTCCTTAAATCTAATGGGCCATTTTGCCCTGACTGCCAGTGCTCACCTTTTTTTTTCCTTTCTCTCTCTTTTTCTCTCTCTCTCTCGCTCTCTCACTATCTGTCTCTCTCATCTACTACTACTATTGCTGGAGAGAAAGCTATGCTAATCCACAACGCCACTCAGCCGCTGCTCACGTACAGTGTTTTATGGGCCGATGGAGAAAGAGAGGGATTTGGAGATTTTTGAAGCTTCTGACTGACCTTTGCAACAGACAAGCAGTGACACGTACCGTATGGTGGATTTGCTTTAGCTTTGGTGGTACTCTCTCGCTCTCTCTCTCTCTCTCCACCTCTCTCTAACCGGGTGCAACAGTGGGTCATTGACCCCTGGGCCTAAAGCAAGGCATGATGGCTCCCCAGCTCGGAGGCTGTTGACAAGCGTCTGTGTTCTTTTCAACAACTCGTTGAACCACCCCCCCCCCACCCCTTCCCTTCTCAGGAATGTAACACAACCACTCACTGAGGTAACTCAAGCCCCTCCCCTCTCACATCCTTCATTTACAGAAAGAGAGAGAGAGAGAGAGAGAGAGAGAGAGAGAGAGAGAGAGAGAGAGAAAGACCAACTGGGGGTGTAAGACAGCTGTTGTTGTTTTATCTTCCTGGGCCCCCCCTCACCCCTTTGCCCCCCCTCTCCCTTTAACTCTTGCTCCCTCTCTATTTTTTTCTCTCTCTTTAGATTTGCTTCTAGCCCACTGCCTACGGAATAATTAATGATGCAATTGAGCTGAGGAGAGGACTCTGACCAGCAGGGGCCGTTCCTGAATGCCTGGGTAGCCGTTTTATGGAGGACCGGAAAATAGAAGGAGAGAAAGACGTGGAAAGACGGATAGGCAAGGGAAGAGAGAGACATAAAACAGTCAGACAGTGAGAGAAAGAGAGATTGTTAAGAGTCTATTCCCCCAACAAGCCCGAACCTGGTCTTCCTCTCTGTTTTCATCTGCTGTAGTCTATTCCTCTATCCCCATCCCCCTCTCCTCTCCTCCATCCTGATGGCAGGATTGGGGGGCCTGACCTGTCTGGTGATTGATGGTAATGTCTCAGGAAGTCATTTTCCCCGACAGCGCCCTGCCGCCTTTCACCAGGCCTAGTGCAGAGGTGAGCCCATCACACGGACGCTTTTAACTCTTTGCTCACTCGCCGTTTGCTCACTCCCTCCAACCCATCCATCCAACAAACCCCCCCCACCTGCGCCCCCCCTCCCCCGACCAGGCTCCCCACTTCCAACACAAGGCCAAGACCATGACTCTAGTCAACACCATAAACATAAAGGTTGCCGTGTTTTGATGTGGATGGGAAAGTTGGTTACCACAAATGACAATTCCTTCGCCAACAGAGGAAAAGAGGAAAAAAACACTTTAATGGTAAGCTTTGCAGGACAATGAAAGTAAAAGCCCCATCGGCCAAGTAACGTGGGCCATCTTGAAGTGGATCTACCAAGTGGCCCCTAATTCAGGGTGCTGGGGATGGTTCCCCACGACTCTATTACTGTCAGCGCTTACCACCTCCATTATGGCAATTAGGACATGGTTCCAACACTAGGAATGCTTTGCTATGCTCTGGAATTGCTAACATCTGCCGTGCCTCTGCTCCATGTGTCAGAGAGGAGTTGTCTTTTCTTAAACACACATCTTTTTACAGTTGCCGTCTCTCTTTTCTGCCCCCCACCCCCCCGCGCTTCTTCAACGCTGCACTCCACATTTATTTTCTTAATTCGACTCAAACTGTGCCTTAAAGAGATCCCTCTCAGTTTGAGTCCAAATAACCTAAAATGATCCGTGAAGAGCCTCGCGGTTCCCGTTTTCAATAGGCTTCATTAGTTTTTAATATCTAACCAAGGAAAGGAGGGGAAAAAGGCATGGAGATAATCAATGGAAAAGGACCGGTAGCCTATTAATCTCCCCCAAAGGATTGTGGGTTAATACACGCTCTTGCATAGGCAAACACGGCTGTGTGGTGAACACATCTGTCTGCCTGGATGGGCTACTTAATGAAACAGCCAGCGTTTGGCTGGTGAGATGGATGTCATTCCCTCTGTGAAAAATGACTCCTCTCTCCCACTACGTCGAGGCAGAGCCACAGATGATAGGACTCCATTCAATTCACTGGAGACCTGACTGTGTCCCCGTGTGAGAGCAGCTTTAACAATGAGGGTGCTGGGCAGGACAGGCAACGCATGGCCACTAGAGCAAGTCCTCATGGAGATCATATCAGGGATTCCTAATGTGAACAAGAGGCTGACTGATCTGGGAAAGAGAGCAGAGAGAGAAAGACTGGAAGAGGAGTAGTACAGTAGAGAGATAAAGAAGTAAAAGGACAGGAGGGAGAGGCAGGCTGAACCACCTGGGATTGATAAGCAGGCTTGAGTGTGTCTGTTGGTTCAAGAGAGTAATGTGTGTGCGTATGTGTGTGTGTGTGTGAGCGTGCATGCATGCTTGCGGTTCATGTGTGTGTGTTGCGACAGTGTCTGAAGTGACCCCTGGTCAGGGAGTCCTGTAACAGGAGCTCACCTCCGGTTCCGCGAGCCCTCCTCTCAGTGTGCTAAACAGCCACCTGAAGACAGGATTAGCCATTGTGACCCAGCCCCAGAGGTAACTGAGATACACCTCCGGGGACAGACATGAAACACACACTGTCACGTGTTGCAGGGACACAGCCAGGTGGGGAGAGATAGACGCAGAGTAAGAGAGGGGTGAAAAAGCTGTAAAGTAGAGACAGGACGGGAGACAGGTGGCGTCGGGGATTGGAAGTGCAAACAGGACACCTATAAGAGGATGACTGGATGGAGCGTACAGTATGCCTTTGAGCAAGCCAAGGTGAAGGTGTTGGTGGTGTTTGCCGTTGTCTAGTGAAAACAACGCAACAGAGCTTAAGAGGATTGGGGGACCTGACCCAGTGCCTTGGGGTGGCTGAGATTTGCGCCTGAATGTAAATTGATGCCTGTCAGCCTGTCTATGACTCACCCCTGACAGTGTATACGCATGTGTGTTTGTGCATGTGTGTATCTGTGCGCACATACAAGTGTGCGTGCTCTGGTGTGACAAATGAGCAGTGCTTAATTTGCCACTGATTATGCGGGCTGCGGGTGCCCTAAACCCCTTTGAACTTGTAATTGCCGCTGGTTTCAGTAATGAACATTAAGGGGGATTCAGAAACGTGTGGCTAATTACACGTTTTGCCCCCCTTTTTCATTTCTCCATCTTAATGCTGGATGAGAAGGAGGAGAAGGAGGAGCAGAAGGAGCAGTAGGAGGATAAGAGCCAAAGAGGAAGTTCAGGGTTGGTAGGCATACACTGCTGTTGTTGCCCTCTTTATCTAAATAATTGTACAAGCTGGTTTATGGGCTTTAGAGAGGTGCTTTGTGTGTGACTCGCTGCCGCCCGAGGGATATGGGGGACTAGCTTTCCCCACGATCAATATTCACAGAGATTCACATCTGGAGCCAAGGCCTGCTCTGCTTAGATTTGGATTTTTTTTTTCTTTTTATTTGATTTTTTCATCTTCTTTCTTTGGTTCTTCGTCTATCCATCTGTTTTTTTTTTTCTTATCAGCGGGCGGTACAGCTATTTTTTGATACAGGGGCTGTTCTTTATCACACATGCTCATCTGTGTAGCCTTACATGATCTTAGAGGATGTGGCCGCCGAGAAATTCAAAGCCCTGAAGTGAACTAGGTCTGCTCATGGCCCGGTGTATGTGAAAGGCTGCGCTGCATGAGCAGTGGTGAATTCTGGGTATACGGCAGGAAAATCCATTGAGATCAGTGGAGAGCGAAGAGTCAGGGGAAGGAACAACAAATTGACCTGCCCAGCTTCAGTCTTTGATGTGGACCGCTGCTCTCTTAAAAAAGAGACCATAAGCCCAGAATGGGAAAGAGAGAGGACATCAGTGAAAAAAAAAAAATGAAAAGGTGAGGAAGTGGAAGGGGAGGGGGGTGAGAACAAGAGGCATGGCTTCCAGTTATAAGGACCCCACTGTGCAAGAATCCCACTGCCTGCCCCTGGACTGAGACCTGGGCAAAACAAAAGCATGCATTTGAGAGGGGAATGAAGGGAGGGGAGAAAAATCACACAAAATGGCAGGAGTGGGATTTGGTGCAGCCTGGGTCCCATGACAAACCAAACAGTGAAACACGGTCTGTTTTTGATTTCTACTCCATGCCTCCATCCCTCAACCTTTTCCCTCTCCTTCCCTCCCTCCCCTCCCTGCTTTAGCCTGGTTTGCTGTTTCCATGCTTGTGCTGTTCCTTTTCCCCCTTGCATTTCCCTCTCTTGGTGTGAGATGAATATCAAAGCAGTGCCGGGGCAGCTTGGAGGCCTGCAGCAGAATCTCATTGGCCTCCATGGTCACCAGCATGCAGCAGCCACCATTCTAGCAGCGCTCACCACAACCCCACAATCATGGGGGATGAGGATAGCCTGCAGGGGGGGAAACTCCTGGTGAGGAGCGGGGGAATTTGAGGAAACTACCCCTAAGATCTGAAACCAAAATCCTCTAATACATTTTCTTATGAGTAAGATAACCTGGAAAGTATAGAAATGGGAAATGGCACCGAATCAGCTGCCACCATCTTAATAACCCCGGTTTTCCACCAGGGACAAGCACACTATCGCAATCCACCCTGCCAGCTCCAGCAGTATCCATGACGTCACTGAGCCCCATTTCCCAAGGAGTCAGCCCAGCAAGGCCCTCGCCAATGGATCAATGTTATGACTACAGCAGCAGAGGGTTGTGTTGCTGTGGGGAGGGGCGGGTGAAGGGTTGCCGGGCTGGGGCCTATTCCCACTAAAGCATAGGACTTTAAACAAGTCTGTTCGGCTGTGAGTGCATGTGTGTATACGTTCTCGGAGTCGCCTCGCACTGTTCAGAGCAGTGAGTTTATAAATCTGACTGCCCTCCATAGACCCGGCTCTGTTTGTGCTCTGCTCCGGTCAGGGCATGTGCAGTCACCTCTGCAGGGGCCGGTCAAACTCACGCTGGGCCCTTGGATCTTCCATGTGGAGAAACCCTCAGCAGAAGCTCACATAAATACGTGCAAATGCATCTCTACGTCTTCATTTTTCCCTTGTTGTCTTATTGTTGAGAATGTTGCAGGTTGCTTTTTTTTTCTTTTCTTTTCTTTTTTTTTTCACTTTATGGCAAGTATTGTGGAGTTTCACATGGCTTAATCACCTTCAAGCAGCGTGAATGTGTTGTAAACAGCCCCTTAGCGAAGGCGCTCATTTCTGCTACTTCATTAAACAACCTGCATTAAGATGCAAACAGCAGGAATGAAAATTAACAGGGAGGGAGGGAAAAAGGAGGGGCCATGGGATAGAAGGAGGAGAAGTAGTGGGGGAGTTAGAGAGGCGGCGAAAAACAGGTATCCCTGCATTCCCATATACACAATAAAATACTGCTTATCTAGGGGATAAACAAGGAGTCTATGGGAATGAATAGGTAAAAACAACAAACATCCCAGTTATTTTCAGTGCTTACACACAAGCACACACACACACACATGGTGTAGTGTATGAAAGCTTAATGTGCCATGCTTTATATGTCAATGTATTCCACGCGGGTTTGGTCGGCTTTGAAGTGGAACTATGACAGATCTGGATTAGGGGGCAAAGTGTAAAGGTCTGATGTCGGAGCATGAAACGATTCAGGGCTTATTACATTTGAATGCTGTGCTAAACCTCTGGAACAGCTACCAACGACGCCAAAGCGCAATGTAAACAAGGGCTTTGTCAATCACAGAGCTGTGACACTAGCATCGCTGGAAATTATTGTGAAAAGGCTCTCAGACGCCAAACGTTGATGCGGCTTGACTATAATTATGCAGCTTGCAAGTAAAGGGGAGTCACTGGATCCCACCTTCTAAACTTTCAGACTTTTTTTTCCTACTCCCCTTCTATGAAAAAGCCCCTTGTTAGACATATAAAGGTAATTTGTTAAATGAGTCCTTAAAAGCTAAGTGAAAGAGCATAGAACCTGAGAGAAATAAGGAATTTCTCAAGTATCTTTTGACTGTAGTATTTCTCTCTGTCTCTCTCTATCACTCTCACTCTCTCTCTCTCTCCCCCTCTCTGCCTGTGTGAGTGTCTTTTCCCTGTGAGGCCTGTCTGTGGTGTGGCAGCCCCACTATGGTGGCCAGGCTGGAGAGGAACAGATGGCAGACTGGGGTGGCTTGTGTCTCTGTTTTCCAGGGTCGCTGGGTAGCCAGCACTCGAACACAGAGTCAGACAATAGCTAGGCAGCCCCCTCTCCAACCCCCCCACCACCCCACCCACCCCCAAAACCCTCTTCCACAGTCATTATCAATGGCTTTGGTGACTCCCGTGCTAAACATCACCAACCATCCCATCATATTGTCACTAACTTCTGTTTTGTAAACGTGCGCACAAAGCAACGTGATGACTCTCTTCCTTGCAACGCCTGCTGATAGTCACACACAGAGGCACACACACGCACACACACATTTGGGCAGTGGCAGTGAACCGAACTGTCGCCTGGGTTGCTACGGGTGACTGGAGAGCTGACTTCTGGGCTCCGAGGCAAACGGGCACATGACAGATTAGTGTGTGGGCCTCCTCCAGGCTCCCACCTCTGTGACCCTTAGGAGCCCCCTCTTTACCCCTCCTCACCCTTGCTCTTTCCCTTAAACCCCCCCCCCCCTCCTTCTCTCCCCTTCGTCTCCACCCTCTCTTTACTCAAGCACACAACAACCTAAGGAGGTGAAAATAAAACGACTGCCCCGCGTGCCTCACTGAAACTTACTCCAAAGTTGTTTTCCCACAATAATCCTAACATCACTCGGGTAAAATTAAAACACTAAATGGTATTTTTTCATATAGTAAGAAAATATAATATGTAAAATTTAAAAAGTCAACAATAAATGATGAGAGTAAAGGCAGCTAACCAAACAAACAATGTTAAAAAATATCTATATATGTCATGTATACTGGAAAAATAATGCAGGCAGCAGCAAATATGGAATAAACAGCTTCCAACGGTTTGGTGCAGGAGGAAGGACTTGTGTATTTCAAACTGTTTGCAGATGTGTGTCTCCAGCAGTTAAATGCAGCTTGTACTGGAACAACAGACAAGGATTAGAAGGACTAGAGGAGCTTAAACAAAACTGGGGATACTACAGGGCTGACTGTTTAGTCTACTCAAACAACATGCCCTCTCTTTTCGAGGGATGGACTTGTACACTTGTTTATCATATGGGACAAACATCCGTTGCCAGGGTTTGGCCTTGCCTGCGCCCATGTCTTGTGAATGACCCTAGCCAGCTCTTTTATGTGTTCCTATAAAGGGCGGTCGAGGGAGCAGCTCCCATAGGAGGGCTCGACCTGACGATGACACCCTGTTGTCATGGAGACTAATGCTATGTTGGGCTGGTACTGGGAGTGTGTGTGTGTGTGTGTGTGTGTGTGTGTGAGATTGGTAGTGGTGGTGGAGGGAACCACTGTCCCTAGTGTATCTAATGATGTTTGCACCACAATGCACTCATCTCCTCACAAAGTGTGACGTGTCCTCGCTCTCGTTAACCCCTGTATTAACAGGGTTCACATGGCCATGGCGGGATGCTTGAAGCGATGTTGCCAGTGTTGCTATTGACAGAGAAGTTTGTGTAACCAATTTAGCCCTATTCACCGTGGTTTCCAAAGAGGCAACAGCATTCCTACTCAGTTTATATTCTCCACCAGTACAACAAAGAGGAGCTGCATGATGTTGCATGGATATTATGTTAATATTGTAAAGAGTGTAGATATCTTCTGAGGTTTTGGATTTATCATAATATCATGATATGGCACACCTGTTTTCTTTTCCTGTTTTGAAAGGCTGCTTCACTGTAAAGGGATGCAATTTTCTAAAATGTTCTCTTACTAGCCTCTACCTTCTTGCTTACTGTATGCACATTACTAATGATTGTTTATCAAGAATGTCTTGTGTGTAGCTATCTTATAAAAGCACCAATAGGCATCTCTACAATATCATCACAATATTGATATTGTGGTGTTCAGTCACTACCACTATTGTGATATCTGATTTGGTCCATACATTAACAATA
This sequence comes from Myripristis murdjan, assembly GCF_902150065.1. Taxonomy (NCBI): domain Eukaryota; kingdom Metazoa; phylum Chordata; class Actinopteri; order Holocentriformes; family Holocentridae; genus Myripristis; species Myripristis murdjan. The sequence goes on from NC_044001.1 coordinate 13,011,308, forward strand.
AGGTCGACACAAAGTAGTTGCAACAAAAACAGTCTATCCTCACACTGAAATTACACTTCTCAAGATAAAAGGCAAAAACACACTTAACTAATTACTGTATTCAAATACCATCTCAGCATATATTAACATCTCCTGTCTTAACACACAGTTCTAATGCCTGCAGTGCAAAGAGCTCCAAAATGACCGAGGGATATATCACTTCCCTTTCAGGGAGCCCAGGGGACCAATACACCTGGCTTAGCAGCTTAACAGCATTTCCCCAAACACCCGGGCCAAAGGGTGGCCCAGCGCAGAACCTGAGATGCTTGATGCCTGAGAGGGCTACCTACTTACCCATCTGACTGGCCACTCTCACTCTCTCACTTGTCCTCCCCCTTGCTTTCTCAGCCCCCACACACACGCGTGTGTGTGTGTGTGTAAACTCACTACTGGCCTGGCTTGCTCCTGAGGTCCCCTATTTATTTTCATAGGTGTTTGAGGGTTTACACTAGTCAAAAGACAAGGCCAGGGCCCAGAGTAGTATCTCTGTATCAGAGTGCTTCCTGTTTTCATTGCAAGGCCGACCCTTGTCTTTACAGGGGCGAGTAAGGGCTAGCAGGGGGTGAGAGAGAAGGAAGGCCAGGGGCACCGAGAGGCTAATTGAAGATCTTAGAGTTTGCTTTTGCCAAACGAAAGGGCATCACCTTTTACTACAATAAGAAAAAAAAACTCACACTGCTGCTTCTCTGTTTGTGTCTTTTCTCTCTGCCTCCCTCTCATCTCTCCTCTTCACCCTCCAGCCTCCTCTTTTCTCCCTCTACCTCTCATTCCCTCTATCTATCTTTGCGTCTCGCTCCCTCCTTCTCCTGCATTCTGTGGCTCCGTGCTTTTGAAGTGCAGTAGAACATTTTACCCCTAACAGTGAAGTTTACCTTTCTGATAACATAATCTCCCTGTAGTATTGAAAAGCTTATACCAACAGTCTGGGATTTCCCTTCCCCTAATGTGGCTGGAAGACATCCAGCAACTCATGGCGAGGGAGGGGGAATTAGAGAGAGGATTGAGAGAGAGAGAGAGAGAGAAAGAGTGGGAGGGAGGATTGAAGGAGGGAGGGGTGAGACAGTCTCTGACCCTCTTCTGCCAGCCAACGCCAGCTGATCTGTCCAGCCATTTGCCAATTACATATGGGGCATTTAAGGTTGCCAGCTCACGTGCTGTCTAGTGCATGTGAGTATGGGATCAACATGAAACGGGCCGGTCTTATCACAGCGCCCCCACAAAACAATTGTGGATTCCCTACTTGTTATGTGAGATCTTTATGGTGTATTGTCCACAAATGCTGGATGGCTGTTTTCCTCTTGGTAGGACTGAAAGCAAGACGTGGTTACTCTCCATATGTGCTTGTGATGAAGAAAGCCATCTTGAGATTTCTCCCAAGAGAGTGTGAGGTCAGAGCAAACCCGGGGAGGGGGGGGAGAAGAGGAGGGGAGAGGGCGATTTTGTTATACTGAATCCAAAAGCCAACAATTGTTACTGTTGGCCTGTGTTGTTTTTCTGTGTGTGAAGGGGGGTCCCGTCCTTTTGAGCTTTTCAGAATAGGTGACAATGGCTGGATGTTGAGAACATATGTAGAGAGACCCCTGTGGCTCATGGAAGAGGAGCTCCATGCTGGCCCCGCAGTTTGAGAAAATACAAGGCCGCTCCTTTCACTCCTCACCCCTCAGTTAATGAATGCGTGAATGGCAGAATGCGCTATAGGCCATTCAGGGGCCAAAGTCCCCAAGAATTCACCCTTGCACAAACGCATCCAGCAATGGAAAATACATTTGCTTAACAAATTAAAAGAAAGGAGAATGGCTAATGGGTGTGTGTGAGTGAGAGCAGTGTGTGTGTGTATGTGTATGTGTGTGGGGGGGTGGGGGGGTGTTTATGGGTAGGGGAATTGGATGGTGAGAAGAGAAGGGGGATAATTCAATTAGTCCTCTTCCTCAGTAGAGAAATGAAGGCAGGTTAAAAGGGAGGGATTATTACTTGTACAAGACTGGCCAGGGCTCTTCACAAAAGAGACAAATAAAGATTGGAGAGAACATCTACAAGCAGGAGATGTGATAAAGGAGAGAGGGACAGAGAAAAAGAGGGCCTTGAAAGCTCTGGTCCCTCTGAATTAACCAGCTCTGTAAAAAAAAAAAAAAAAAATGTCCCTGTGCCCAACCTTTCCTTTTTTCCCCCCTTTTTTCTTTCCACTCTTTCAATTCAATTTTAAAACAATTCTAAAGAAAATTGTTGGCGACTCTTCCAAAAGCTCTGTGTGCGTCATCCTGTCTTTCTCTCTGCGTCTTTTGGAGCGCAGAGCACGGGAGCAGTGAGAGGCTTGCTAACAGGCATTCCTGAAGTCACCAGGAAAAATGCCTAATGATCCTTTCAAAAAAAAAAAAAAAAAAAAAAAAAAGTCTTGTATGAACACACAGAAAGTGTTGTTATGTATTTTCAGCATGACTATGAGTGGATACTACCTTTCCAACAAACAGGTTTCTGACAAGACGCATTACTCTATTTTGCCTGTTTGTGTGTGTGTGTGAGTGTGAGAGAGAGAGAGAGAAAGAGAGAGAGTGTGTGTGTGTATTTTTTTTTTTTTTTTTGCCCTCTTCATGCACAAACCACATATTCTCAACCAAGCTCAAGGGAGCAAAAAGAACTAGAGGAGAAAAAGAATCTCTCTCAAAAATTAAAAAGAGCTCAGATTCACTCCCTCCCTCAACCTCTCAGCAAAGCCTGTTCTGCGCGGTTTGGTGAGAGATCTCCAGTCAGGGAGAGATGGAGCTGTGAACAGCTGTGAAGTCATTTTGATAATGATGAGAATAATAAGCATGCAGACCGGCATGGTGGAGCCGCTAAGGCCTGTGAGGCTCAGGGCTTTGCTGTTGCAGCTTCACTGCTCCTGAATAGATAAAAGTGATTAAAGCACTCCTGATTATCCCTGACCAATATGTAATGGATTTACAGCCCTTTCAATTAGGCCGTATTTGCTGGCCACTCATTACTTGGGCTTTTGGTTAGGTAATCAGGGTCCGGGGGCTTTGGGCAGGGAGCGGGCACTGGTAGGGGAGCACAGGGGGCACCTGACCCTCTTAAGTGAGCGGATGATCCATAAGGCTGAAGCTCTAAACTTAGTGCCCCCAACTCGCTCTCTTTTTCTCTCCCCCTCTTTCTCTGCTTTTCTACCCTTCCCTTTCCATCATCCCTCCATCTCTGGGACAGACAGCCACGTGCTCAGAGAGCAGCTTGTGTGTCCTGACGAGGCCACCGCCTCCTGAAACCTGACCGGCCTTGCAAAATCAATACAGCCCAATGTTCTGATAATGTCCTGACATTAGAGAGGGTGGGAGAACATGCATCCCATCCCCCTCTCTGCTTTGCAAGACACAAACAGACAGACAGACAAACAGACACACATGTGCATAAACACACATGCACGTGCAAGCAGCCCAACAATGAATATTCTTTTCTCCACCAAGTATGTTTGAATTAATGTGGCCTTTGAATATTTCATCCCAGGCGTGTAGCAATACTGTGCTTAGTGAAGTGAATGAGCCATTGTCAGATGTTGTCTGACGGAGCTGTTTGGCAAACAAACAATCTCCTCTCAGCTATGGAGAAGAAAGATCTTTGCATGCGCCATCTCAACCTCAAACATGAGGCAGAATATCATAAAGTCATATCCATATGAAAATCTGACATTGATCAACGGGGAGAGAAGAGAAAAGCCTTTGCTTACTCCAGTGTGAAGACTGTTTGCAATTCTACAAGACATGAGATGGTTGTGGGCTGAGCAATTGTTGAAATTACAGTAAAAATAACCACAGCATTGCTTATGTTGAAAATAAAGTGATTGGATATGTGATTTTCTTTATTCATCACACTGACAGTGACAATATGGAGCATGGCAAAAACTAACATTTATTTTCTGCTTAATCCTACACACAAACCCTTACAAACCTTTACTCTCACAATCATTCCCCAGTAAATATCTCTCCCTCTCTTACTCTGCCCCAGAAAAACCTTCCTCTTCAGGCCAAATAAACAGTGCATCTCATATTGGAAAAGATGCCATGGATTGTTTGGCAGGCCTCCTCTTTCTCTCAGTGTGCTGAGCAGAGTAAACTGTCCTCACTGATTAGGTTGACCTGGTCACTGTGTCCCTCTGACAGGTGGCTGACAGGTGAGCATCACAGGGCTACCATCACTCACTCACCCACTGACGACTATGTGACAGCTGTGTGTGTGTGTGTGTGTGTGTTTGTGCATGCTTGTGCGTGTGTTTCTCCTCGTGCAGCTTGCATACATGCGTATCCCGAGAGGTAATGACTTGTAATGCTTACCGTGAGATGCTGGAACAGCCACGCCCTCATGATGTTAGTGGCCACCTTGGGGAAAATGCCACGCTTTTTCTGCCTCTTCTTATCCTTGTCTGGGTCGTCGTCGTCCCCTGTGCCGGGCGATGCCACGCTGTTGTCTAAGCCATCTCCTGGACGGAAACCAAACCCCGGGTTAAATAACAGCCAGGACCACACCAGTGACTCAGAATACAAAAAAATGAAATAAAATATCAAGTCCAAAAATATTCTTAAAGCACAAACAGGAGTACAGAAAGTCAAAGCTGAACCTCAGGCCTAAGCAACATGGATAAATGGATAGACACTGCAGATACCTAAGCCAGAATTCAAAAGCGCTGCACCGAGGCCTGGAGGACTCTGACAGAGCATAGCCAGTGTAGTGTAGTGAAGTGTATGGAGGTAGGGGGATTTAGAGGGCCTTAGACAAAGGCCTGTACAGAGAGAGAGGGGTTTACACAGAGGCCTAGCAGAGTTGTTCAATACCCCAGAGCACAGGAGAGGGGAATGGGGGTTAATGACTCTAATGTTATGGTTGGACGCTGAAACACTAGGTTCCTCATTCCACTTCTACAGTAGGAGGAGAGGGGGAAAAAAAAAGGAGAAAGAGATGCAAAAAAAGGACAAGGAGCCTTCAAGTACAGTACAGGCTCGGACTCATGTCATTAATTCAATTAAATTTGCATGCTTGACATAATGTAGAGCGTTCTGTTTTTTTTTTTTTTCTTTCCTTTTTTTTTTAAAGAGAGCCAAAGGGGACAAGAATGAGTTATGCAGACGTATACAGTAATACGCAGACGTCCATGCACACCCATCCATGCGCTTGCATTGCATACACACACATACGCGCGCAGAAACAAAACTCACAAGAGTTGATAATTCAGGGCATCCAGTTGAGAGGCATGCGTATTGAAGTAGGGATGTGATTTGGGGTGGTTCATTGTTGCAGTTCGATGCACATAATGGACTCGTCTACCACCCCCACTCCCCTCAACCCCCAACTCTCCTCCTCCTCTCCCACTCCTTTCCCTCACAGCAAACCCCCCCTCCCCATTCCGCCACAAGATTAGCATGACAGGCCAGCGGCGGCTTCGCCTGCATTAATGTCCGTCAATGTTTGATTTCAAGAGGAAAACATGCACATATCTAGGCACGATCTCTCCTTTAAGCCGAAGTTTCCATCTTTGTCCCTTGCCTTTTTCTTGTTCCTCTTCTCCGGCATTAATTGTGCATTAGCAAAAATGATTTACTTTTAACAGTCATAGTTATTTTTTCTTGCCCCCGGGCACAAATGCCTTGAAAGCCTTCCTTGAGGGCATCTAAATTATGTATCTGAAAAACTCCTCCACTAAGGCAGAGAAGGACCCTGACGTTCTCAAAATTCAGACTTGCATGTCTTCCTGTTTTTAGGGAGGCATCAATCACAAGCACCTATACAAGCCCTAATCTCGCATAAATATTTGAACTAATAACATTAAAAAGGGGGAAAGAAAAAGGATCCGACTGTTGGCGTAATCAAATGCAAAATAAATGAAGAATACAAGGACAGCAGGGGCCCTCATTTCTAACTACTTTCCCCACTTTCTTTTTTCTTTCCCTTGTTTTTCCCTCTCTTTTTCTCTCCTCTCTCTCTTTTCTGTCTGTCTGGGCCGTGTTTTCCTTCCACATCATTAGTGCAGAGCCACACGAAAGAGGGAAACAGAGAAGTGCCGACTTTGCGCTCCTTGTGTGAAGTTAAAGAAGCAACAGCCCCTCTGAAGGACATATGGGAATGGGGACACAGACCGGGGGTGTTGTAATTGTAGAATGGGTATTCATTAGCGGCAAATGCCGTAAATCCCAGGCTAAGTACGAATCCTTGTTCAGGAAAGCCTAAAACAATAAACGTGGGTCTGGCCACAGTCCTACCCTGACCGTGAGGGGCTTCCTGAGAAATGCGACCCAGACGGAAGTCCAGCTAAGTCCAACTCCCCCAGTTTGCGTCCCGACTTCAATAACAACACAACTAGTGAGCTGTGAATTCTAACTTCCCCTCCTTGCTGCTCTGCTTTTGAGCTTCACTGAATAATGTTGATACACACTTTGGTTGTTTGTTTGTGTGCCGCCAGGTTCTGTGTTGATTTTCAAGCTAGTCTCCAAATCCCTCTCCTGCTGTGAGCAGTCAGGCTCATCCAATGGAACCACACAGTGGCCAAAAGGCTGGCAGATTAATTTTATTGACGTTTCCATTTTCACTGCAATGCGATAGCCTCCCCCCTGGCCAGAGCCAGAGCGACCCGTGCGTATTTACAGACTGACCTGTCACTTCATTACCCAGCATGCTCGCTGCCTCCTGCCCTAGCCCGCAAGGGTGAAACCAGACTCCAAGGCTTTCAGCTCCTCTCGCTCTCTCTCTTTCTCTGTACAACACTCTCACATGGATACATGCGCTGTACATGTGTACACAGAATATGCACACTGCACGAAAACATGCACTGTGTGCACAGAATTAACTGTGGTGTATGACATCAGATCTATAGAGAAATGTGACCATCCTCAATAAATACAGAGTGAAGGATTATCAAGGAGGTGAAAATAATTAAAGAAATAACTGTGGGGTAAAAGTGGAAAGAAACAGCAAAGAAAAGGAAGAAAAACAGGAAGTAGAAGCAGAAGAAGAAGAGGAGGAAGAAGAAGGACCAGGAAAAAGAAGAATAAAGAAGGCCCAACTTGCACAACCTCATTACATCTAAAGGAGAGCTGGTGCTTTGCATCCACCCCCACTCCTTTCTTATGAGCAAGAGAAGGAACGCTGCAGGGCAAATTGTCCCAAACGCTAATGGCTTCTGACTGTTCCCTGGCAACTCTGCCATTCTAACCTGTGTGGATGTGCACTCTGAAAAAAAATGGGGAAGGGAAAAAAAAGTGCAGGGCAGAGCAGGGGGAAGCGTCCCATCATCTGGCCATGTGACACAGATGGGGGTTGGCTATTAGGAGGCAGCCGAAGGGCCTAGGGGAGCCGAGGTGCTGGAGTGTAGCCCCAGGCACTTTTGGAAAAGCAGCGCCCTTGGAGATGGAAAAAAAGACAACCCCCTCCCTCCCACTCTCTCCCTTCTCCTCCTTTCTTCCCCCATTCCTTCCTCCTGTCTCCTTCTCCTTCACCCACACTAACTCTATCTTGACTTAAAGTGCTCACAATGAAAGTTTGTGTATGTTTTCATATGCACAGAGAGCCGGAAAGACAGTCAGGCAGAAGGCAATGACCGGATGCAATGAGATCGGGAGAGCGAATGAACACAGTGGCAAACAAACAAGAACCAGTTCAAGAGCACATTACGCTCACATACATTCCCCTCTCTCATCATCAGTGGGTGGTTATTAAAAATGCATTCAGATATATCTCCCTGTGAGTAAATTGGTCTCAGGGCTGAGCTCATTAACGGGCTGGGATAGGACTGTAAACACACTGCAACGGCGCTTAGCTAATGTTAGCTCATTCAGGGTCACTTCTGGATTTCTTATATGGATTTTGCACATAGTGTCTTACAGTCTCCGCTGAGAGTAATAGGGACCTCAGGCAAGCCCTAATGACTCTAGAGAACATACTTCATGGCTAGGAGGCATTCTGCCCCTCAGGGAGGCACTAAGGGCTAGCCAGCGCTGCGAGCATTACGGGTATGACCATGAGTAACACATGTCACGGCTCGATCTGTGCACCAAGAATGCCCGCCCGCTGCCGCTCTACCATTCCGATATACCCACGCATGAATGAATAATGACTTGTCAATAGTTGGAAAACACATTCAGACCCACTCATGGTTGGTTATCAAAGAGCACACCGCACACTTATTGGTCCCTATACTATTTATACTCCTACTGACAGGCCCCTAGTCTAGTATTAGAGGTTGTGTGTGTATTATTCTAAAGGCTGTGCAGTGGATTTGCGCTGGGAGGCCCTGGCGTTTGTTTCAGGGTAATGAAGCAAGAGTGTGGAGGCAGTGGCTTATAGAGACTGTGGTTAAAGTGACTAATTACAACAGACCCCCCACGCCCCCTGTCAGCCCAAACCAGTCAGGCATGTTCACCCAGACTCACCCACACGAAGCGAGGAGAAAGAGAGGGAGACAGAGAGATAAGGAGGGACGAGGGAAGTAGATGGAGGAGAGAAACTGAGAAGTTTGTTACAGCAGGAGCTCCTTTGGCCTTCTCCACCTTAGCCTGGACCTCCAACCCCCCTCCAACACCCTCCTATAACACCACCTCTAGCCCCGCAGGCTTGGCTGCAGAGAATGGGGAGAAAAGAAGAGGGGGATTTAGAGCCTCCCTTTTCCCTCTTTTTCTCCTCAACTTTTCAGCCGACATAAGCGGCGTTTAGCACATTCAGTCCCCCAAATGGCCGCGAATGAGAGAAGCAGTGGGGGCTCTTCTTTTGTCCGTCTGGTTACCCCTTTTATTTACTCAGGATTTACGCAGGGGTCTTTGCCGGCTCTGGGACCACATGCTCCTGAGGCACACACAATCTCTCTCTCTCACTCTCTCTCTCTCTCCCATACACAAACACGTAGAGGCTCTATTCACACTAGAAGGCAGTGGAATGGCTGGCCCTCTATTGCTCGGTGCCTACTGGGGATTACAGGTCTCCTGGCTCTAACCAGATGCTAGCAATATGCTTAGCCCTCACGTAACATACAACGCAGACAAGTGCTAACAAGTATAACGTAATCCCCTCTGATGATAAAATGCACACTTGAGCACATTAGAAAAGTGTCCAAACATGAAGTAACCCGGTCAGTCTGCATCTTTGTCTGACCACACACACCACCACATAGTTTACTGCAGTCACTCAGATCCATACCGTAGATGAGGGCTCTTAAACAGAACTGTTTTAGTGTGGCTGCGCCACTGCAGCCAATGTTTTACGCTGATTATTTCCTGATCTGTGCTTAAACAAGCAGCAGCCCCTTGCACTGGACCATAAAACAACAGCTTAGTAAACACCAAGCATGCTGACAAATTGGTAGCGCTCAGGCCGGAGTCATTAACAGCCCTAAAACCTGTCAGAGCAATTACAACAAACTCTCTCCTTCAGCAAGTCTCCCTGCCAAACTCAGATGTCACTGCCTGCCTCCTCTTTACCACCCCCTCCTACCACCAGGACACTGGCTAAAGGTGATGGAACAATCTATTTCACTCTTTCTCCTCTCCTCCATCAGCCGTGAGGAACAAGGACAAACCTCAACATCAGCACAGCTGCATCTGCATCCTGGGTTCTATGACTGAGTGGTTCCTTTTGCATGAGAAGTAATGTGTAGTTGTCTTCACCCAAAAACACATCATTAAGTGTTCCCTTAAATGAAGTGGAATAAGAGCTTCTAATTAGATGTTTTTTTTCTGCATGTGGGGAAGTGAGGCAGTCAGGCAGTAAGAAAGGCAGGGAAAGAGGGAGGGAGGGAGGTGGGGGGTGGCAGTGGGTAGTTGCTCAACAACTCCTCTACCTCCTTCCCTCCCTCCCTTCTCCGCCCCTTCTCTCAGCCCCCTAACCCTGCCATCAGGCAGATATCTCTCTGTCATCCCAGGAATGCTGGAGATAACTATCGCCTCTCCACCGATACAAGGCCTCTCTCCTCTCACAGGCCCAGTGTTGACCCCACTGTGCACATCCCTACCACTCTAGAGGGCTGGGTTGGGGTGGAGGGAGGAGAGAGATGGAGGTGGGGAGTGGAGCGGAGGGAAAACTTGTTTTTAACAGCCAGTTGGGCTATTTTACCTTTTAACCCAAAATAAGGGCTGGAGCAAAGCCACCCTCCCCTCTCAGCTTCTCCCCTGGAGCCAAAGAGGAGTAGATCGTCCAGAAGGGAGAGGGAAGGGGGGCAAGTTGCCTGGTTTCTACCTTTTCTCCTGGGTCCCTGCCTAGAACCCTCTGGACCTCTTCAGTCCCATGAGATTATCATCTGAAAATAATCTGAAATTTAAGGGCGGGTATCCAGTATGCACATTATCAAAGGCTTTGGACCGAGGTAATTACTAGTGTAATTAACCTTCTACCTGTAACAACAATTATCTTATTACACCATAAACAGGCCCTTTGAGGGCCACACTGTGATTGCTCCTGCTCACTGTGATCTTGCTTTTTCTCCCGACTCCTCCCCAGACTCCACTTTGCATTAGTCGGTTCATCACTTGGTGTTGATAATTTAATAAGCCATGCAACCAAACTCTTACTGTGAGAAGACTTCAAGGGGAGTCACTACTTATTTTGTATAGCTTTATTGACAGAATGTTGTTGACATTTACAAACAACATGGGTAAAACTACAACTCAATATGATTGCGTAATTACACTTTTGCATGATATGCCACTATTTCCACACACACACAAAAGTGCTACTTTTTCCACAGATGTGGAGTATGTGGAAAAGAATGCACGTCAGTTGAAGCGAGGCCTTGCCATCTAAACGGATCATTATATGGGAAGAGGAAAAAAGATCCAAAGAAAAGAGATGGAATAAAGATGTATAAAAGAAAGGAGGCAGGCTGTTGCAGATGTCAGGACCCAATTTGCATGAATGGCAAAGGGCTAAATTGCAGGGGATGGGGGAGCTACCCTCCGCCACCACCCCCCTGCTCTTTTTGGGGGAACTAAAAGGGAGTTGTGATGCCCATGACTGCCCCTCACTCAGCAGACAGGGATCAGTGGCTAATGAAGGGCTTTGGGTCTCCACCAGACATTTCACACTCTCTGCTTCCCTGACAACTCCACCCCGCTCCTGCTGCACTCCAACACCACAGAACAAACCAGCCTCCTCTTCTCTCAGACTAAAATCAAATTGGGCTAATTGGTCCCACAGATTATCTTGGTTCATCCCTTATTTCTTAAAAGACAGATTTAGAAGCATGCCAGTGTACCTGTGTTTCTCTCTATCCATAAACTCTCTGCCCTAAACCTGGTATAATTCATTATCTTAGTGGTTAAAATCTCATATATTGACACAACTTTTGTCCATACTTACTGAAAAACTTCATGATTATTAAAGAAAAGAGGGTGCTGCCGTGTGAGCAGCATGCTCAAGTCCTAAGGTTTGATACTGTATTAAATATTAAAGAACAGGTATTTCCCAAAAGCAAAAGGAGCCACGAAGAATTGTAAAGAGCATGAACACTGGTTAAACAAAATGCTTCCACTGGTTTTTACTTTAAAAAATGAGGAAGTTGTTCCATTTTGGAACTAAAAATGAAAGGAGAGAAGAGAGAGAGGAGTTAGAAAAAAAAAAACAAAAAACAAAGAGAAAGAGCATGCAAGGGCATCACATGAATCCATCTGCTTGTGGCGATATGGCTTTATAATCCCCACTAGGAACTATTGTATATCAAAGTCTTCTACCGAAACCACCAGGAAGAGTGGAATTGGTTGCCAGTTTTAACAAGAGTGTGGTTTTGTGATTCAGAACAGCTTACAGTGTTTGAGGCAATGTATGATAACAGCATCAGCAGTGATTCTCTACCCTCAATTACACCTCAGAGTCAAACAAACAAACCCACTGAGCTTATGCTGAGAGAGCAGGATAACTTGGAGTTATTACAGACATGCCTGTTCGCCACACCCGGTGGACAGTGGCATCAATGTGGGGGTTAACAGAGATGGGGAGGGTTTAGACAGAGTTGGGGGATGGGAGAGTAAATGGATTAAAAGGTTTATAAATCAACAAGTCAACCATCAGATTGTAGCCTCTGCTCAGCAGCCCTCTCATCAGCCAACTGCCATGAAGTTTTTTTTTCTCTTCTCTCTCTTTTTTTTTCACACAAATGTCCTGGAGGCAGGGAACAAAGCGAGCAGAACTGATTACTGCGCCGTTGCCCCGCTCCGCCAGTCTAAACTCTGTTTGGCTTCCTAATGAGCTCACTAAAAACCCAATTCATCACCCATAACCCCTTCTCAACCTGCCTTGAAATCCCCCATTATGGTGAGTCAAGGACAGTCCGTTTACAGGGCCTGGGCTGGGGTCAAGGGCTGCGAGGGGTGGATGACAGTGATCATGGCGACAGTGGGGCCTTTCCAAGGTTTCTTTGACACCAGGGGTTTTCCCCATGTGCCCTTTCTGTCCCCCTCTATCTAAATCTGTTCACCATACGATACCCATTCCCCTCACACCAACCCGCTCCTTTGATTGTCACGCTCCATTGATTCTACACATCGAAATGTTTTTCTTAACTTGTTGAGTGCTGTTTTTTTTTTTTTTTTCTTTTACCCTATAACCCAACCTCCCCCATCCCTCGTGCCCCCTCTTTCCCAATACTAGCGGTGTCCCTGCCTGGGTGGAGGAATGTCCGGCTCGATGGCTGCAGCAGCAGGAACGTCCCGTTCCAGTCAGCTTTCGCATCGGAGATTTCCACTTTAATACCCCTTCGTCCCATCCCCATGAAGATAGGAATTTGGTGGGAAGGGAATGTGGAGGGATGGAGGGGGAGGTTTGGGGATGGGGGTTAGAAAGGGGAATACAGTTAGTCTATTAAGGATGGGGCACGGAGGGAGAGAGGGAAGTAGGCGGATGACAAAAAAGCCGCGGAGGAAGGCAATCGCAAATTCCTCACCAGATAGACCAGAGATGGAAGAAACGAAAATGTGATTTTGAGACAAGAGAGGATGTATGAGAGAGAGGCTGAGTGTTGGGTGTGGGGGGGTTAAAGGGGGTGGAGGAGGAGGGCAACGGAGGGTTGGGTAAACTCCCACAGTTCCTCATTACATGGAGTTGAAATGATCCTCCTGGCACCTGAGCTGTAACCAAGAGATTACTGAATTGATGAATCCTCGGTTTAAAATGCAGCTGTTTTATTCTGCTTTAGTAATTAATTCTTTTTCCAATAGAGTATTGATTAAGCGTAGCCCCTGATAAAGTTCAAACTGAGAGGAATCCCCCCTGGGCTTTGGCTTGGCCTGCTCTGGAGAGTCAATGAAAACTTCCTCCTTCCACCTGCATCTCTCTCTCTCTCTCTCTCTCTCTCTCTCTCTCTCTCACCCTCTCTCTCTCCTTCTCTCTCTCTCTCTCTCTTACTCTCTGTCAGCACAGTTTACCCTCATAAATTAGTCAGGTCTGTGAGGAGTGAGGAGCTTGCTTAGTAGATAGCTGCTTTGTCTGCCCTCTTGCTGATATGCTTTCCTCTGTTATTTTTGTTTTTCACACCTACACAAATCCAGATGCCCTTACATACAGTGCAACTGTTAAAAGAGTACATGTTAAACTGCTCGCCATTTACTCACAGAAATGTTACTCAATCATATTCTGACATACTGGCGTACAGTACATGCACTAATGGATACAACTATTCACCTGGAAGTTGATTCCTTCGTCTCCTTCTCTCTCCCTCCCTCGCTCTCATTCTCACACTAACAGGGAATCACAGCATACAGAACGGGAGCGTCTCCTTTCACAAAACTACTCTTTCATTCTTTTTATCGCTCCGTTTTTCCATACAACTGCGAGTGAGAGTCTGATCAACAGAGGGTAGAGCGGGTCTCTCAGGGGAGCCAACTAGCAGAGAAATCAGATACAGCTTTACAAGAGAGTCAGCCGCTCATGTCTTGTCAAGACCCCTCACCTACCGGCTCCTTTACAAGTCAATAACCAGGGCCCAGTGTCCTCCACTGGGTCCTGGCACACATTCACCTCTGTCTATAAGAGGCAGAGGTGGGGGAGGAACCAGAGTCCAGACTTCTGGGTTTATGAAGCTTAGGATGTGTAATCCTTAATGCCCCATTATTCTGTATGATATCATAGAAATAGCGCTGTGTGTCTGCTGTGGCAGCACTCACACATAAAATGGATTTCTATGGTCTTAACCATGTTGACACACTATATTTAGCCCCGAAATACAACTGGAACTCTTAACACAGGCCTCATCAAGTGTTCCAGTAAAACACGCTGAGAGACAATAGGTGACCCCCATAAAGGCTGAAGAGTGGTCTCAAAGAACCCTTTTCAATATTAAGAATTGATGAAAGAGTGAATGAATTATGAAGGGAGAGGGAAAAAATATAATTAGAAGGTGAAAGTAGTGTTTAATACATTTACTGGAGACTATCTCCTCCCGTTAATGGGAGTGCAGGATGCGGGGAAGGTTTTGACGAGCCTTGTATTGACTGTCCGCCCTGCTCCTTAAGGTAAATCCAGCAGGTCATTTCATTAAGGCCCAATTCCATGGCACTAATTTTGATTTTAGGGGGTTGACAGCTGTTGGCGGTGGAAATTGCTATGGCAAGAATAGTGAGAGAGAAGCCTATTACTGCTGTAAAAAATACAAATTGCAAAGCCCTGGGTTCAAATTACTGCCACTCTGCCTTGCTGACCTACCAAAATAGGTATTCCATCACATTCCTGGACCTTTCCTTTTGATTAGCTGGGTGAAAAAGAAGAGTTAGAATTCACATACAGACACACCCTCATGTTCTGGAGAAATATATTGTGAAATAAAGGTAGAAGGTGACAAACACATTGAAACAAATGCATGTGAATGTACCCACAAATAACATAATTCTATTGTTTTTATTTTGCAATTGTGAATCAGGCTGGCCCAATACCAAGTCTCCCTGATATAACACGATTACTCGAGCTTGGGCTAACAGTGTGATGGACCTGACTCACAATGTGAGCTCTTAATCATGTTGCCTTGCAAGTTAATATGCAGTATTAAAGTTCCAGAAGAACGAAAAAAAAAAGCTCCTCCTCTGATGCTATTAATTAGTAGTGCTCTATAGCTCTCAGCTTTTTGAAGCTCTCCATCTCCTTTTGTTTCACCCTCTCTTTTCTTTTTTTATGCGGCCTTCATTATTGACTTTTCAATTTTCCCCTCACATCCACCCCCTGCACTAGCAGTAGCACCAGTGCCTCTGCAGCGGTGCCCAACCCAACAATACCCCCAAGCCCACTCTCCGAGACGCTGGCTGGGGAGCCCTCAGAGCAGGGCCAGCCCTACAGCTCCCACCAGCCCACCACTCACTCCCCACGAGACCAAAATCAAAGAGAGAGGCCCTTAAAATCTAACCATGGGTATAATGAGGGTGCTCCAAAGAAACAATAAGCATATACACCACTGAAGTCAGGAGAGAGGAGAGTGGGAGTAAAAAAAAGAAAGGAAGAGAAACATATATGGGAATGTTGCCCCGCAAGAGTGTTCTTAAGGAGGGAACAACAGAGAGCGGATGAGAAAAAGCAGAGAGATAGTGTGTTGTGGGAGAGAGGGCAAAGGGCCACAGCCAGTGGTGATGGTAGCCGGGGCCACGCATCTATCCAACCACGTATCTGAACCCAAAACAACAAGGGGGTCTGCCGCATGCCTCTGGAGCCGAAGGGAGCCAAAGGGAGCACGACTAATTTCTGCACAACAATGGGCCTGGATGGGCGCCCACACAATGGCAGGTGCTTTGAATAGCAGCAGGGCCCTTGCAGCGGGGATCTTCTCCTCTCTCACTCCAAGGGCTCGGGCTCTGGCTTGTGTAACCTTTCATTTTCAACTGGGCTTCCTTTTGACTCATAAAGGATGAAAACGATCTCATGGGGGGCCAAAGGAGTAAGAGACAGCCAGGCCTGTGAGGCACAATCCAGACCAAGTCCGTCTGTGTTTTCTGTACTCGTTCTGCGTTATCTGCCCCTTATCTCTTTCTTTCTTTCTTTTTTCCTTCCTTCCTTTCTTTATTTCTCTCTCCCTCGCTCTTTCACTATCTATCACACTCTTTCTCTCCCACTTTCCACATTTTTTTCTCCCTCATTCTCCTCATTCTCATTTTTTTTTTCATCGACTGCTTCTCTGTTGTGTTATTTTCTGTAGTGGTCGTGTTTGTTGTGCTGCTGCTGGGCTGTCCTGTAGGCCATGATGCAGTGGTAAAGGCAGTTTTCCCCCCACCTTAAGAGCATTCTTTCCGGGGTCACAAGGTCAGGCTTCACAGATGTCTCCTGCAGACACTCAGTTGTCTAAGGACTGCATCCCAGGGAGTAAGCATTCGTACTAAACAATGCAGCTTTCCCCCTCACTTTGGAAAATGTTAAATGTTTTTTTTTTTTTTCCTTCTCCTGTGCTACCTCTCTGTTTCATTGTTTTATTTTTGAATTAAACTGTAGCGTAAGTGTGATTTTTCCAAGGTGGACGTCTTTGTGTTTAGATAATGAAAGAAAGGCCTGGTTATCAGAAGATAGTGGTGTTTTCTTGCTGCTTTCATTGCTTTAAACACTCCCCTCTTCCTAAGTTTCCTCCAATTGTTCTAATGGAGCTTTAGTCATCCTTGCCTGATGGCAGAGGGAAAGATGCTTTTAAGGCTTTTTTTTTTTTTTTTTTTTTCTCGGCATGTGTTGCCAGGAGAGAAAAATGAAAACATGGAGTAACTGTCCTGAAATCCACACTGAGAGACAAACAGAGACAAGAAATCCTTGAATAAGCAGGGCAGAAGCCAAACAAAGAGCAACCCTAAATGAACAGAAAGACAATATTTGAACTAGAACATCTCTGGGTAGCCTCAATCACAACAAAAATGGTAGAGAAGAGAATTCCTCAGCCAAACGGCTTTCATTAAAGGGAAATCAGCTTCTGCTTTTTAGGGGGCGGAGCGTGACACTGGTAAAAGAGAAGAGATTGCAGCATTTAACATGCATGTTCTGCCTCGGAACATGGAAAACTGTGTAATTGGAACAACCTTTTAAAAACCAGGCACTGAGCTATCCTTGAATATCTTGTTCCTTTTCATCTTGCCTTCTCTCTCTCTCTCTCTCTCTCTCTCTCTCTCTCTCTCTCCTTTTTCTCTTCCCTCGTTTGATATGGTGTTCTTGCTTCCCCCTCCAAACATCTCCTCTGTATTCTGGAAATTGATAACCCTCTAAATGAATTATGGTAAATGCATAATGAAGGTTTTCTCAGCTTCAGCCCCGCAGCCAGCCAGGATGGAGCGTCTCGTTTGGCATGTTTGATTCGTTTTGTTGCGCATTTAGCCCCAGTGTTCCTTAAGAGTGCTCACTGCTTGGGGCATGTAAATAAGAAATTATCCTTGCTGACTAACATGGCTAATACCTCCTCTGGGGTAATCAAAAATTATTAGACGCTTGCTTCCAATAAACATTAGGGCTCATGGCACTAACCACTGTCAAATCGCTCACCTCCTCCTGCTCCCCAATAGCCATAAAATGGGTGAACAAAAGTGATCAGGTGTGGAAAAAGCACCCTGGCTACGTGGAAACTGAAAGACAGGGGGACTGCTATTATACCCCAAAAAAGCAGCCCTTAGCTTTAAGAGTCATTAAAGCATGTACTAGAGTGGGAATCAGACTAGAAAATGAGCTTATCTTGCATAATGCCCTCAAAAGCTTTGCATAAACGTGAAAGATGTGCGCGTGAAAATCAGCGGCAGAGAGGAAGAACTCGGATTGTAACACACTTCCTTTATCATCCTCCCACTCTCTTGGACGGTGGCAGCATGGTTAAAGCACTACCTGTAGGGTATAGCTGCTTCGCTCAATTCCAAATATGCTTTAGTGCGTAAACCCTCGCTTACACAAGAGCAAACCACACAGCAAGTGAACAAGCTATAGCTGGCCTTGCTAAGCTCTCCACTCGACTCGGTGCTGTCTTCTGGGAGGGACCTTTGCTGTGATGTGGGGTTTGGACATTAGGAGGAGGAGAATTGGGAGGCTGGGGGGTGGGGTGGGATTAAAGAGCCAAGGGAGGGAGAAGAAAGGGAGGAAAGTAAAAGAGCGTAAGGCCCATTGGTCAAACACAAAGGAGGAGAGAGGGAAAGGACATTTGGAGTCAGGGTTAAACTCCAAATAAGCACACCTTAAACGGGCCTGGGTAAGCTGGGAGGCAGGGTTTTTGGAGTTTCCCTGCAGGTGTGCCTTTGACAGACTTGGCCTTCCTAACCTCTCTCTGATCTAAAATGAGGCCTGGGGTTGGAAACAGAAGAAACTGGTGGCATCTTGCTGCCTCTGTGTCCCATTCCCTGTCTTTCATTCACACACACAAACACACACACACATGCACACGCACACACACACACACACACACACACACACACACACACACACACACACGCACGCACGGGCGCACACATGCTCGCACATGCACACTCTATATAAACACACACACAAACATGCAGCCAGACAGAGGAAAACAAATCTGGTGAAGACTAGAGCAATTGGATTATCACCTCTTAAGGATGACTTCTTGGCTGACCCCCTTCAGGCTAGCCTGCTAAAACAAGACAGAAAATTTCCTGGGAAAACACTATCCCTTTAAAGAACCCAAGCACTGTCATCCTTGCAAAAATACAGCAGCAGCGGCATTAATGGACATGGCAATGCCCTTCGGGGCACGCGCTCAAATCCCTTTTAGCCATATTACATCAGACCCCTGCGCACTCCTCATCACCACCACATGCACCGGAGTAATCAACAATGGATATGGGAGTATAACCCCACCATGTAATGACTGATACAACCGCACAGCTCTCTGTCTTTGTTTTCATCCATAGCCATGAGGTGAAAGAGAGAAAAAGTCACTCAGCCTTGTATAGTTTAATCATGATTACTTTCCTGTCCCCCCTCCACACCGTTTCCTTTCTGCTTTTTAATTACGCACAACTGACTTCCAGAGAGGCTGGTCTTCATCTACTACTCCGAGAAAGACCGAAAGGAAAGAGAAGAAAAGAAAGAGAAACCTTCTCCCTAAAGCTTTCCCCTAATGGTGCAAAACAGACATTCTCCTCAGCTGCTGTCAGAATAATCTGGGTAATTTTTTCCCTATGTTCTGCAAACATTAGTTTGCACATTAGGCTGACCCAGTTAATGTGCCTTTCCTGCTGTGTAGGACCCAGTTCCTGGCCAAGCTAGGCCAGGCTGGGTTGGGCCGGGTCAGGCTGGGGGCCTGTTCATGATTATGGACCAGAGGGACTTAGCCCCAACCAGAAAGAGTGAGAAGGGGAAGAAAGGAGAGGGAGAAAGAGAGAGAAAGAGAGAGAGGGAGCTTGAGATAGCCCGGGGAGAATCTGAGAAATAAGGAAAGGGAGGAGAGGATGATAGGAAGAGAGGGAAAGAAGAGAGAGCTTGAGGTGCTGCGTAGAGTGGTGGTGATGTTGTGGGTAAAAGAATATGTTACTATAAGTCAAGTTTACTTTACTGGCATTCATCATCCTTTAACGGGCCTTTTTTCCTTCACTGTATTCACATTGTATTTCTCTCATGATCTACAGATGCTGAGAATGTTGCACAGGGTCAGAAGAAAGGAGTGAGAGAGAGAGATAGAGAAAAGGAAAAGAAGAGAGAGCGGAAGGAAGGAAGGAGGGAGCTGATCATTCTCTTTAATCACCTTTTGGATGAGTGCCAGGTAGTCTGCGGTACTGAGAGAGAGAGACAGACAGAGAGGGAGAGAGAGCAAGAGAGAAAGAGAAAGGAGTGAGTCAGAGGAAGAGGTGAGAGAGGAGGGGGGTGAGAGAAATTAAGAGAAAGAGATAGAGGAATAAATGGAGAGAGAGAGAAAGAGAAAGAGAGAGTGAGAGAGAGACTTAAAAAGAGAGAAGGAGAGGGGATGAGCCGAGTCGAGCCCCCTGCAACAGCACAATGTGCGGCCGCGCTCATACAAGTATGCTCACACAACTGTATGTCTGCGTGTGTGTGTGTGTGTGTGTCTGTGTGTGTGTGCATGCAAGGGAGAGTGACAGCCTGTTCCCGTAAATGCCCGCGAATGCTGAATCCAGCAAGAATCTGGTCTTAGAGCAGAGCCAGAGTGAGATCCATTTTAAAACTATGTGCATTAACTATACTTTTCCCCATAGATTAAGCACTCCACATGAATAATTTAGCCTCTCTTATGCTAATGGGATCATGAAAGTATCCCCTCCGTACCGTGTTTTCTCCCCCTCCACAGCAACTCTTCTCAGCTTTCAACAATGGCCCTGCCCCTTCCCAACAAACCATCAGACACACATACTGTACTGTTTTCACAACAGGCACACAGACACCTTACTAGTATGGCGCTGACATGTAGTGACAAGGCTAAAAATGCTCACACTGGCTTATTGAGAAACACCGTGGCGTTGTTATCCTCATTAGACAGGTATATCTTTATTTTGCTTTCCGTCTCACCGAGATATAATTGAATACCAAAGGCTGAATGCACATGATGGCAGCACTTATGTGATTATTGCTGCCATTTAACTGGTTTTCTAAGTAGTTGCTGGGGCAGGCTGCTCCCCTTAACCTTCCCACTGCTTCACTGCTTCTCTCTTTCTATTGTTTTGAGAGGGAAGGCGGACATACTGTGTGTTTATGCTTTTTTTTTTTTTTTTCTTTCTTTCTTGTTCAATGCCGGCCGCATAATGACTGCCACACGCTCAAAAATATACCCCTGCACACATTTACAACACCTACACACATACACACACACACACACACACACACACACACGCCCTTGTTGCTTCAGTAATGTGTTGTGGTGAGGTGGGGGCAGTGTGTAAAAATTATCAGTGCTCCAACAGCTGGGAGTGAGAGCCATGAAACAGCAGGGCCTGGGTCTGCTTTATTGTTTATCTGTTGTTTATGGGCCAGTGTTCAGCTTTAATTACTACACTAAATTAAACTCTAACAGGCACTCAGAGGCAGCCAGCGAGCGCACACACATGCATGCATGCGCAGGCACACACACACCCACACACACACCACATATACATATATATAAATACACACACACACACCACATATACATATATATACATACACACACACACACCTCGGTGATCACTCTGGGGCAGGAGTAGCCTACTAAAACGCAACAAGGCTTCCATCTTGCGTTTTAGCCGGGACTCTGGTGCTCTCTGTTGTGGTTACATGTTTTTTTTTTTTGTTTTTTTTTCCACCTCTTTTTCTCTTGGCACAGTTTTTTTTGGGGTCTTCTTGAGCCCTCAGCGTACTTGTGCCCAAGCTTTTGGAGGAAAAATAAAACAACAACAACAACAGGAACACGAAAGCCAAAGGTCCGGAAAATGCCAGGCCTTATTGGTGCCGGGGCTTTCTGGGCTGGTGGAGGGAGTCGTGTCCCCCACCAGGAATGACCCCCCTCCAGTGAGCTCAACCACAAAGACCTTGCTGAGTGAGGCCCATGGCCAGGGCCAAGGGAGCTCACCACACTCCCCACGCACACACACACACACACACACACACACACACATACATGCACACACACTCAAACATGCGCGAACGTACCACAACACCATCAAGCGCAGCACGCTCCCTTGGAACTGAACACTCAATCTCCCTTTCTCTTCCTCTCTCTTTCCCTCCATCTCTGCCTCTCTCGGTCTCTCTGGGGAGTCTGTCTATCCGCAGAGCATGGGGATTGTTCAATTGCTGAGAAAATGTACAAAATGCTTTCTCCTCTCTTGTGTTGAGCCTTTTCCATCTCAAATGGGGAGGGGGGGGTCTCACAAAAAGGCCCTTTGCTCACCACTCAAGATGTCAGCGTGGATTTGGTTTTCATGCATAGCTAATAATTACAAGAGCGGACTGAGGCTGAGGCGCGCACACACACACACTCGCAAACACTCACAGACAGTATGTATATGTAGATACACAGAGCAAGACGGAGAAAGGTTACCTACCGTGCTGAATCAGTGTAAGAAATTCATTGTACTTGAGTGAAAGCAACTGCATCTACTGCGTTTGCTGTAGGCAAGACATGCAGTGCATTCGCATCACACAGCTCGCTCACACTTTTGCTGTTTACAGTAACATAATATGGACACCTGCTTGGAATCAAGCGTTATCTTAAGGCAGGCACATTCATCAAGTTTAACTCCCTGCAATTGATGTTTCTGATGTTTCCAGATAAGCCTGGAATAAATCCAAAAGACTGTTAATCAGAAAGAAGTGCAAGCACAGCCAATGAAGTTACTGTGTGCTGGTGAGCTCTACAACCTCCCCAGGAATACCTTCTGAACCGTCTCCCCTTAATCGCTGTTATCTGTTTATCTAGCCCGAACATAGGGAGTCACTCTCTAAAAGTCGGTACGTGAGAGTGCAGAATTTGCCCTGGGGGTGATAATTCATATTTTCTTTTTTTGGGAGAGAAATTCTAAGAAAGAGGAAAAAAGGTCTGTTAAGGAGGGGGGTGGGGAGAGTTAGCAGATCTGACTATTGTACTGAAGCCCTTTTCATATGTGTCAAAACCTTAACTGGCAATCTCTACTGACAGCTATGAGCATGCTTCACCTTGCTTTACTGCTTGACAATAAATTATTCCGCAAGAGGGACTACACATATTTTCTCACTGGTTAAATTGTTTTCTGGCACAGGTTCAGAGCAATGCTCGATGCCGAGATACGAGCTGGAGATTGTAGATGTGGATTTTGCTCACAGCGACCATCTCGAGTCCTGCATGGACTGTAGGGAAAAGGTACAGTATGTGTGCCATACTGTGCATTATTCCACTGTATGTTCCACTTCAGCTGCCAAACACTGTCAGGCACGACCATGGAGGTAAAACAACTGAAGACTTCACACTCCACCCTTAAACCAATGTACTTGGATTTGGTCGCAGTGTGAAATATTTCACCCTTTCGGGATAAATGGACTGGAATCACAAAGATGGTGGTGCTTTTGGATCCATTTCGAACTAAATGTATTCAGCACACATGCACACAAACATGCATGCCCTTCAAAACAGCACAAAATAGTTTTGTTTTTTTATGGTTGGTTGAAATCCCAAAATCTCTCTCTGCATCTCGCACCCTCTTTTCTCTCTCTCCTTCTCTCTCATCCATTCCGTCTACCTTAACTGATCCACACTGTCACCCCTTTTAACAGGGGCCAAGCTGTTAAAGACCCCATTACTGAAGTGAAGCACACATTTCACATTTTGTCTGTGGGCTCGAGAGAGTGGACTACAAATTTTATGTGGAAATGTATTGAGATATGAGGCGAGTTCATGCGTGGAGTGGAGGAGAGGAGGGAAAGGTGGAGAGGTTGGGGAGGGTAGGCTCTGTCAGAATGGAAGGGCCAGAGTCGGGAGTCAGCGAGCGCTTCAAGCGTTAACGTAATTGCAAGAATGTGAAAAATGAGGCGGCGGGGCTCCCGAGCGGAGCGAAAGGTCAGAGCACGCCTCACACAAAACAACTGGCTGGAGGACGGCCTCATTAGACCATTAAATCAGCTGCCCTCTCTCTGTTTTTTTCCCTTCTCTCTTTTCTTCCTCTGCTTACTTTTTCACCCTCTCTGCTCTTTCACCTCTGTTGTTCGCCGACTCTCTCCTCACCTTGTTTAAAGTCCCTCCTCTCTGTGTCTTTGTATTCCTGCTTTGGCTTTTGTCGGAGTCTTTTATTGTTCACAAAATGCTTTGAGCTAGACGGTGGAGAGAGCATTTAGCCCTCTTCAGCGTAGGTCAGGCCTGGCTCTGGCCCTGGTCTAGTCCAGGTCTATCTTGGCCCAGTGTACAGTGCTGTACCGTAACTGTCTTTGGCCCGTATTGATCTGCTGTTACTGGATACGGTGGGGAGAGGAGTCGATAAGTGCTCTGTGGATTACAGGTCACTTGTACTTATGTGTGTAAGATAATCAATAGGCAGTGCATTTCTTTCTCTCATCCCCCCTCCTCTCTCTCTCTTTTTCCTGCAGTCTCCCATGCAACTGCCTTTTCAAGGATGTTGCAGAAAACTCTACCTGAGCTCTCTCTCTCTTGTAAAAGTTTTTTTTTTTTTTTTTTTTTTTTTTTTTGCATAATTATTGTTTCCATATTGGGAAAAATAACACCTCACTGCTATGTCTCTGATTTCTGAAAAAAGGGATCCAGGGATTACAGGAGTTTTACTTCACCCTATGCACATTCAATCGCAAACAGACACCTGTGGTGGGTGGTGGCCTAGCAGTTAGAGAGAATGCCCCTCATACAGAGAAAAAGCACGGGGGAAAGCCCTGTGTTGGCAATTATCCTTGCTGAAGCTGCTTGAGCAAAACACTGAATCCTTACTTTGTAGTTGACCAGGTGCTGTGACCTCCCTGGGGGAGGCCGTAGTAAACTTCTCACAGGGGGAGCAAGTACATTACATTATTATTACATTTGTTTATTACACCCACACTGTCACAGACAAACACATCCACTGGCTTTGCTGTGGCCTCGCTATCACTGCCTCCCCCACTCCGACTACCCTGACAGCATCCTGTGATCCAACTAGTCCTGACACAGCTGACCACAAAGGTCTGCTGTGGCCCTCAATCTGTGGTCAGTAATGCTCCAGAAGCTGCAACTGCTGCTCTTGACTGAAGAGGAGAAGATGATTAATACGGCTCCACCACAGAGCACACACCCCATCGATACCTTTGATCGCTTATCAGCAAAACGATAGCCTCGACTGGACACAACAAGCGCCTCCAGTTTGCAAGCCAGATGGTATATGTGTATCTCTAAATATGTGCATGTGTGTGCGTGTGTGTGTGTGAGTGTGTGTGTGTGCGTGTGTGTGTGTGGCTACAGTGTGATGAAATTTCATGCAAAAGCCTGGACACTGCCAGAGGGCACACACAAACACAGAAAGACACCCACAAACACAAACTCAGCCAGCAGGGAAAGGAGATGGTGGTGCATCCAAAACAAGTGGAGGGGAGACAGGAAAAGCCAAGAGCTCATCAACTGTGTTCTCTTAATTGAGGCTGTAGTTGCAGCTTTTAATAACTCGGTTATTCGCAATGTGTTGACGCTCATGCTCACGTCTAAACTCGACTCGTGCCAAATGTTATTGATAATTTGCATGTCAAAATATATACAGACCGTGACAAATCACATTGCAGATTGCTGTGACCTGCACAGTTACTGTAATAAGTGCCACTATTTTTGTTTTGAAATGCATTATTACTGTCTGACAGGTCGAGCACCAGATAACAACACAACCCTCACTGAGACATAATTAGTGGTTGTTGTACTAGCAAAGTTAATATATTTTAAATTGAAGTAAGAACTGGCAGAAATATACTATTAATCACCGGCTTTTCCAAGCATGTTGTTCAACTCCACCTCTAAATAGCTGCAATTTGGAAAGCGTTTTAAAAGGCTGTTGTATTACACTGGATGCGGCCTGTATTTGGGTGTCAGTGTAACAGTGGATAAGCATGTTCGTTTTTAGGTGTGACTATGTGTTTACATGGATGCCAGTCAAAAAAAAGGATAATCCAATGTGCAAGGGGGAAAGACTGGAAATTATTTCTTTAGCAAGGAGGAGCTATTCACTGGAGTTCTCATATTAGACAGGGCTAAAGTGGAGTGTTGGCAAGTCCTGTGCACGATGATTAATATATCCCTCATGGATCCGTGCCTGTATATGTGTGTTTATGAGTTTGTGCGCGCCTGTGTGTGTGCTGGCTCACCTTGTTCACTGCTGTTGTCACCGCTCTGTGAAGCGTGTCCCCCGCTGGAGGGCCCTGGTGTGCCGGCTGAGTGTGTGGAGGTGGCGTCATCATGGTCTCTCCAGGAAGCTGGGTTCTGAGGTTTGAAGAGAGAGAAAGCGAGCGAGGGATCCATCCATCCATCCATCCATCCATCCATCCATCCACATTCCCCATCCAAACCGCAAACCAGGAGCAGAGAGAGCAGGAAGGAGGGGGAGGAGGGGAGGGTGGTGAGAGAGAGAGAGAGAAAGAGAAAGAGAGTGAGAGAGAGAGAGACCATATGAGTATGCTGGAAACATGAGAGTGACATCTGTAAGAGTCCACAGGCGCTGTGAGGGTCCTTGGCCTGCTTACATTCTCCAGGCTAGGCGAAGAGCTCCACTCCCAGTCACCCCCCCCCCCCCACCCCCCCCCCACCCCGCCACCCTTAGCACACAATCAGCAATGCCACTATAATCAAAGATGAAGAGAAAGAGACTAATGCACTAAAGCAGCTGGCAATAAGTCAAAACACTGTAATCAAACTGTTTCATTAATACATGAGAGCAAAACGCAGCGCTGTTAATGTGGCGTCTGATTTTGAGCGTCGTGAGTGAAGCGCTCCTGAGTAATTGTCTAAACACATATGGCGCAGACCGGTTGAGTTCGTTTATACCGTAACCAATTGAGACTTCCGTGTCAAGTGAGAAATATAGAGGTAAAAAGTCTAAACACACCACAAGCGCCATTAATCATTACCACTGTCAGAAATGAAAATAAGATATGACAGTGATTCTCCTGCTAATCTGCCAAAAATGTGTACACGCCCACACTGACATACACACACGCCCACATGCACTCACAGAAATGCACTTACACACACACTAATGACATAATAGAGGAAGAAGTATAAACACCAACATGCACACACACATATATCTATCTATATACTGTATGCATATGCGCACATCCACGCAGAAAAAAGTGTTAAATTTGCAACAGCTGACTTCAAAGAAATGTCCAAAACAAGTTCAAAGTTTTTTAAGATGGCTTTCCTCTCCTGTCATTTCTCCTTCCCTCCCTCTCCTGCTCATTTTCTCCTCTTCTCCTCCTGTCTTTCCTGGTCATTCCCAGCCCTGCTGGTGCACACAGGCAAACAGGATTTCTACTGTACAGGAAAGGCTTTATCAGTGGCACACGAAGGCAGGCTAGAGGTGGAATTTCCTTTGCCATTCACGCCCGAGAGGGACAGACTGACCACGTCACATACGATACACTCAAACCCCCCACACACAATCAAACACACACTCCAAAGTCCAGACAGGCCCTCACACAGACCCACACACATACACGTACGCACACTTGTGGCCCCAACTCTAGCTAGTCTATCCCAATTTAACTTGTCACCTGAGCACGATGACAAAATGTTGGCTAACGTAAGCCCCGGCGTTGTCTGGGGCCCTGGAGAAGCAGCCCCTTGAGCAGAGCCCAAGCCAAACAAACACAGGCCTGCACCAAGGCTTCCCACAAACCTCAACCCACTTCTCAGTCCCCGCTATGGCTTTTTTTTCTCCCTCTCTCCCTCAAACACACACAAACACACATACATATATATGAAAGCGGAGGGAAAATGTACACACCACAGAATATTCCAAGAAAGAGACCGTTTTTACCATTTTGTCTAACTTCAGTCGTGTTCTTGATGAACTCCTTTTCCCTCGGCTCCCGCCAGAAAGGAGCCTGCCTGCCTTGGTGCCCCACTCAGAGTGAGCTGTACTGGACGAGGACAGACAGGATAGAGCCTGGAGAGCACTGGAGGTTTGCAGGGGAAGAGAGGCTACAAGACAAGCGGCTGCTTAGCTCCCCTGGGTGCGCAGTCCTTATGTGCTGCTGCTTGTTCTGCTGCGGAGGCGAGGCTGCTGCTGCTATGCCTACGAGCGAGGCCCTTTTATCTGCTAAGTTTTTTGGGGAAGGAGGGCTGTTTTCTCAAACAGCTTGGAGCTGAAAACAGCAGACAGAAACACACAAGGCCCTTCAGCCCCTCCGCTCCACTCAAGACCCTCTCAGTGTCAGCTGTTCACCGGATGGCAATCAGATAAAGAGTGCAGAGAATTACTCAGAAGAGGGGTAAGAAGACAGGGCGAACAATAGCCCCTGCGTGGGTTTTAGCCCGACAGACTGAGGGGTGGAAAAAGTGCCGCTGCATTGAGACGAACGGGCAATTGTGACGTGTTCACCTCCCGGGCCACTGATCGACACATGGTATACTTCACGGGACCATGACTCTGTGTTTACAGTAAACAAGCCAGGAGAAAGCCAGGTAAAATCGCTAATGTGGGGAAAGGCCACAAACTCTCAAAACATACTCATTTTGTCTCGCTATGGAAATGAGGAAGGAAGGTTAACAAAACGGAGTAAAAGGAGAGGTAAAAGTCCAGATTCCCAGATTGTATAATGTATTTAGGCAGAGCCGGGCTCAGTGCACTCAGAACGGGCTGTTGTTGTTCCAAGGGAAGAAAATGACTGGGTTCTACTTCCTCACAATGAGACACCCACTGCCGGCGAGACAGGAGACAGACCTGAAAAACTATGCTTGCTCCTCTCTCCCTCTCTCTCTCTCTCTCTCTCTCTAACACTTGCCAGCAATGGCCACAGCATGGCTTTAATGCAACAGCTGAATCGATAGGACTTAATTTAGCTATCATTGCAGAGTAATGTGTCATTTTTAATGGTGCTGGCACTAAATTAAATTCAAAGACACCTCAGCTAATGGTGTTAAAGGGAATGATATTTTGCTGTGATTTGCTACCCGGAGAGTTGAATGAAACTGTATGTAGGGATATAGATAAGCCTTTTTTTTTTTTTTAGTTTGACTCTCAAAGGGCAAAAGCAGACTACAGGATTTCATATGGCATAATAATATCAGTGTAATTACCAGTGCCAGTGCACATACAGTGGATATTTTTAATGAAGCACACACTGCTCTTTTCATACCTAGAAGTCACCCCTCATCCATAACTCTGTCTCCGGAGCAAGACAACAAATATCACCACAACAGCGTTAACTTTCCACACTCAAAAAGGCGACAAAAGCAACAGCCTTTCCTCCCCATGAATAATTTAGTGGGCCTCTCTGAGCTATCGAGGGTGCATCATCAGACACCGCACCTCGCAACACAAACACACACAACCATTTTGTCACAACCCCTGTGGGGCTGATAAAGTTCAAACAAGTTACACACACACAAAAAAAAAAAAAAATCATGTCACCCAAACAGTCTTCTTCAACCTACACAAGGAGTCCTCACACAAAAAGGAAGAAGCGAAAGAGAAAAAAGGCCTCCAGCCCATGTGACTATTCCCTAAAGCTGGGCATAATTAGGAGTCAAACATGGTTCACTCCATGCTCTTCACTAATTGTGTTAAAGAGCACTGTTACCAGGAGGAGGAGGAGAACGCCAGCAAGCAAACACACATACATGTGCAGGCGTGCATGTGCAAACACACACACACACACACACACAATAAGACTAGATAGAAAATAAGATACAAAGAAAGCTTGGTCTCTAGGGGAAGCCTTTTCTATTTGCTGGGGTTAGCGACTGGCGGCTGATAATACAAGTTGTAATTAATATAAAAGCAGGAGACAATATGGGGACGAAGGCTTGTAGTACAGCCAGGCCACAGGAGAGCAGGAGAATGCTGCTGTCTCCTCTGCTCCTGTCCCCAGTTTCTCATTTACAAACACCTGCCTGGCACAATCTCACTTCCCTCACTGCACTCTGCCTACATCCCTAGGAATTTCAAATAAAATTGATTTAGCGGCATCATTGAATTTTCCTCAAATTCCCCTGGAACCTTGAGGGAAGGGAAGAAATCTGTTGGTGTAGTAGTAGTAGTAGAGTAAGACAGGCTGAGAATGACTAAACCAGTGTGTGTGTGTGTGTGTGTGTTTATGTGTGTGTGTGGGTGCGTGTGTGTGTGTGTGTGCGTGTGCTGCACTGCAACTGCAAGGAGCAGCTAGAGAGATCCAGTGCTGAACATGTACAAAACTGCTGACACACCAGAAACACACAGGACCATAAATCATCAAGCTAGCTGACATTTCAAGACACATCTTGCCACATGGCATAAGCAGTTCAAAACTCCTCACACATTTTTGTTGAGCTGAACACATAATTATACACAGCCACTTCAGAAAACTTTAGGGTGCACCTCTATTGACTATTTACAAGACCAACAATTATCCGTAAAATAAAGAGACCTTAATTTAGCAACTAATAATTCACCGCAGTGTGTTTTAAGAGGCATGAGGGATTGAGTTTATATGCTTAGAAACATTCTCTGAGGCAAAAACAACCCTGTTCCGTGCACTGCATGCATTACATGTGCAAAAACATGATCAGAAAGATTAATTAAAGAAAAACTGAATCCTGAAAAGAGGCCCATGTTACACACGAGGTTGACACACATCAACATGAGTGCTGATCCAAAATATTAAATATGATACGTATCTGAAAGACACCTGAAGCTATCATAGATCATTTTACTTTCACTACTTCCTTGTAATAAATGACCCCAAAATAGGGTCTTGTATGTAAATAAAGGTTTAACCTATCACTGCCTGCACCTTGCAAATGTGCTGCATTTAAATAAACATCAAAATACAAATACCTCAGGCTCCTAGAACAACCATACAGCAAATGTTTTTCATTGCAATCATTTATAGCAGTACTTTCATACATGCAGTTATTTTGGCGGGGAGTGGGAGACGCAACAAGTGAACCTAGCCTCTCTCTAGCGGCGGTAGTGGTGATTAGGTATGCCTGCCAACTGAGTCCTGCCTCTGAACACTAATCAAATAGGAAATGTAGGGCCAGACATCCCAGCATCACAAAACAATTGTGTGGAACAGACAGAGCGGTCCAAGTCAACGACACACTATTTTGATGAGGAGGGGGAGTGATCCAAACATAGCCGGTCCCCGAGGAGAACAAAGCTAGTTGAATTAGAACACCTCCAAAACGGAGAAATTCCACAGTTCAGCAGCCTCGCTAGGCCCGAGGGCTCGCTCTACATGAACGTAAGGAGGCAGAGGGTATTGTGTGGAGAGGGAGGCGGTGTATGCAACGCACTATGCATAGTAATATATATATATATATATATAAAAAAAAAAAAAAACACGTCCTTAGCTCCCATCTCAAACAATACACAGTAAATCAGTATGCGTGCACAAGATGAACCGCTGCATTATTTGACTCAACCTGTGACATCACCACATCTGACCAATGGTCAACAGCGTCCAGAGCCTGCACCAGAGATCCAAATGTAAACAGAAAGGTTTTTTCACTCTCCAGCAATGCTCAGTCAAGATAACCTCCACCATAACCTCTTTGAGAACTACTATCACCCCTGGAAAAAAAACAAACGCTCTATAGAAAGTGCCAGGAAACCAAATCCCACCGTGTTTCTTCATAGCAAATCAGAAAGTCATAAAATGGTTTCAAAAGCATAAGATGTGCATAGAGACTGAAAAGCCTTCTGCTAATACGTAAGCTTGATTGAGGAAGCGGCACAATAGCACAAGAAGACACAAAGGCTAATTCATTAGAACAGATAATATTCAGAAACCGTTAATTCTGTTCGGCTCCCTAATTGGATGTAGCACAGAGAAGGCAGAAATTTAATTTCATTAATTAAATGACAAGAGAGCAAACCACTGATGAGCAACACACACACTGTACCAATCGTTTGTACAAAGCCAGACTCCCCTGTGTTTTTTCTCAATCACGTTCCACGTGTAATACAGCGTTTTTTGGCCTTCTTTAACATGGGACGGGGCTAACTTGTGGGGGGGCGGGGGACTGAGTTAAGGGGCCGGGGGTAGGTTACATGGTTGGGACAGTCACCGCAAGCAAATAAGAGGAATCAACAGTGTCAGCAAGACCTCATCCCCCTCTGACTGTACACCATAATCCAATCATCTCTAAAACAATGCAACATTCAAGTGTAAATAAAACGCCGCTTATTATGCTCTACTGTCAGGTACAGAGAGGGGAGAAGATGGAAACAAAAAGAGGGAGAAAAAGGAAAGCAACCCCCCCCTTCAAAAAAAAAAAAAAAAAAAAAAACTCAACGGGCAGCCTCCTTCACAGTGAAGAGCCTCATCATCTCCAGCAAAACCAACTTTCACCAAATGAGATGTAGCCCTGGGCTATATATTAAAAATGCATATCAAAGCAAAGAAAAATGGACGTGAGAGAGTCTAACTAAATAAATTAGCATATCTAACTATCAAATTGCCTTCCTCTCCTCAATGAGAAGAGAGGACAGAAATGAATAATGAAATACAGACAAAATAAAATAAAATAAAGGAAAGACAGAACCCAAGACAAGTAAGGCAAAAATTGCTTTCCATCCAGTAGTGCACAATTGCAGACGTGCAGTTTTCTGCATTGTTTCCATATTCACAACACATTTTGGACACATAAAGCTGGATCCATTTCAATTAGACATGGAAATGACTGCTGAGGGAGTTAACTATTTACTACAAGGCTCCCAGGCCGTGATTACACTGTACAGGGGGAAATGAACACACACTCCTGGCGCAAAAGTGCCACTGCATCAAACACATTATTTTCACATGAGTAGTTTGACTTTCTGTAAATAAAAATTGCCACTAAGCATACATCAAAAACAATATAAACAAAAATAAGCTATTATATTCTTAGTTATCTAGATCATAACAGTACATTGGATTTAAGATGTTTGTCTATATTTGAATGCTGGACTTTTCCACCATTATCAAACTCACTTCTCAGGTCAGGCTCTATCACCAAACAAGAAAAAAAAAATCCTTCTGCTTTATCAAACACAGCCTGGCAGTTAGGTGTAGTAAAAAGTTCATTGCTGCCACAAAACTGAAATAAATCCCTCCAAACCTGCATACCTAATGAGGTGGTCAGTCCAAAATGACCCCGAGAAAAAAAATGTTTTGTCTTGCACTCTCTTTGTTTATTGCTGCTCCTGATTTGCTTTATTGGCATATCTAATTTTCTAATTATCAAAATATTTCTCACAAGTGGACTGGTGACAAAACTCGTGTCTAAGCACTGCAAGGCACCATTGGAAATTGGCTTGAGTATCAACCATCTGCCATGAAACTAAACAGGCTAGTTTATCTAATCTCTACAATATAAACAACAGCATGCCTCATTTCTACACTTGTGTTGGAGTACCACAATATTGCCGTTTTGACCGTTTCTCAAACCCACATTGGAATCTTAGACCTAATTATATTTTAATTCACCTTATGCATTGCACTGACTAGTCCTGTAAACGCGGCGGGCTTTCAAAGGGAATCCACCGCTATTAGGCCTATAGCCAGACCCAACAGATGCAGCGCACTGACTTTGCATAACACTTAAATCTGCTTTAATTCCTAATAGGCTTGGCCTTGTGCTGCAGAGATATTAACTAGTCACTTTGTTGCGATAGTCACTCACTTATTTCACCAAAACATTAGCTCTATCACGAGTGTGCAATACGCCATAATTCACAGATATCAACTCAATAATACCCATCCATACTGCGCGCACAGCCAGCGTTTATTACACCGAAAATGCACGGTTTAAAACAGGGAATCGATCTTCAAATTTAAAGCTACTGTACTTCAGGTGCATATAATTGAATTCAGCATTATGGAGCCTCTAGCCATAAAAAGGGGAGCAGAGGAGAGAGCCACTGCAGAGCAAACCACACGGCAATCAATACGAAACAATTAAACACATTAACATCAACAGCAATGGAAGGCCTCCAGACGAACCATCATATGCCTTGTGAACTTGACATTGATGGTAAGCCTTTAGCTCTGAGATCTATTTCAATAGGCTACCACTTTCTCCACCTCTGCAGCAAAATCCACAGCTTTACGCACAGGCCATATCCAGCTCCCACAGTCCCAAATATAAAGCCCTTTTCTTTTTAAATATTGGCCTAAAGCTACAGCTTACCGCTGATACCCTGCTTTAACGTTAAACCTGCGTAACAGATAATTGCTTCACGTTTTTTTTTTTTCTCCAGCATGCAACTCTCTATAATGCACAGCGGCGATTTGCACACACGCGCGCGCATGTTCTCTCTCTCTCCCCCCTCTCTCTCTCTCTCCCTCTGTCATACACACACGTACACGCACACATGCATGCGCGGGCGCACACACACACACACACACGACTCCAACGCACAAACACAAACACGCACACACGCATTATGCACACATGAATGCCCCTAATCAAAAGACTAAAACAATAACTCACTCCATTGTATCACATCTAGCTTTTGACCTTAGAACATCGATCGGCAGATTTCCCTTGCAGGACAGAGCATGCACTATTTGCTTATGGCACAATAGGGTCACACACTGAGCAGAGGCTAAGTAAAAGTTGACGTTCTGCGAAACCTCAAACAAAAAATTCAGACTTCACTCACAAAAAAATTTAAATTAAAAAAATAGCTGATTATTTTTCAAGCACTGTCCATCAAAATTGGTCAAGGATAGGAAAGCATTGTCTACCTGCAGCACGGACGCATGCAAATAACATCGCGGACACAAGCAGCATATTGTTTTAAAATTAGGAAAATAATGAAGGCAACGTTACTTACGTGATCTGCAAGGTTAGTTGAAGATCCCGAGAGTTCTTCATGATCTGATTTAGAGCTGCCATCCCGTTCGTCAATAACTAGATCTATTGGCATTTTTCCTTTCAAACAACTGATGTACCGGTGGCAAAAATTGTCGCAGAGCTCATGCACCTAGAACAAGGACAGAACACCTTTTTCAGGATGGGGAAACGCTTCAGCCAGTCCAAGAATAACTCCAATTAAGGGGCTTTATCGGCGGCAAGGAAACAATAGTGAAATTGTTGCAGTGCTTATTATTCTCCAGAGACTGGAGCAACAAGTTGGACGACAAAAAACAAACAGCATGCCGTAAGCTGGCGAAATAATGAGCAGGTGAAACTAAATCTCTGGATCAATAAGGTTGTGCAACGCGTGCAAAGAAGTTTCAGTGCATTTTATCAATATTAGTCAATTCAGCTGCATGAATGGCTGCAAAATCAAATACCCTGTAGTTTATGAATCTGAAAAAAAAAATCTGAAACTTCCTCCCGAAACATTCCTGTTGATTATTAAATATTCGGTGGATGTGATAGCTCCATTCCTAAATGTAATGCACTGCACTGAATATGCAAGCACGTTCAAATAATATCAGTTACATTTAAATGAGGGTTTATATTTGTGCAGGTGACAGCATGCGATGGCTATGGGTCAAAGTCATCTAAAAACATGGTCCTCAGCATTCAACATTTTAATATTTACCTTTTCTAATTCCAAGAGGTGAAACCGTAATACTTGTATGGCTTGTATCATCTGAAACGAGAACAAAATGAACACGCTTTACATCACTATGTAGGGCAAATATTTTTACACACTTACAGTAAGCTTATTTATAGAGAGAAAATCTACCGTTCAGCCAGCAAGAGCAAAAAAGGCTTTTTACTACATTTATAATCGCTAACATGTTATTGCATATATTGGTTCATTTTTATTATCAAGACAGCGCATCTAAGAGTTTGTAATTACACACTGGTCAGCTGGGACAGTTACACTGTAAACTAGGCGTCTGGACAATGACAGCGGCAAATATGGTCACATAGCTTCACATCCAACAACATTTGTGTTGAACTTGTCATTACATGCTCACTTATTTACTACTCATTGCTGTGGGTATTGAAGATTATCCGAAAGCAAGGCAGTTTACAACCGAACCAAAGCGAGAATTACAGGGCAACAGTGAGGTCAAACGGCGCTCTTACCAAATTGTCCAACTCTGGATTTGATGAAAATAAAGGTTTTTCTGCTCGGACCTAAAATAACAGACGAAATATCACGGTTAGTTTGGCATGCAGTGTGTGAGAATTTTCTATTTTTCATCATGTCTCGTAATCTGATAACAGAACTACAAATCTGGCATATGACACAACCTGTGTCGAGACACTAGGCACACTGGATAATACGGTGCAGTTTCACAAAACACAATTCTGTTAACAACTTTTATTTTATAAAGAGAAAGTTTTACTTTAAAAAAATATATATTAAACAAGCAGAAATCTGTGTGTCATGACGCAGCCATATAATCCAAGTGTGTGTGTGTGTGTGTGTGTGTGTGTGTGTGTGTGAGAGAGAGAGAGTGTGTGTGTGTGTGTGTGTGTGTGTGTGTGTGTGTGTGTGTGAGAGAGAGAGAGAGAGAGAGAGTGTGTGTGTGTGTGTCTTTTTTTCTTCTTCGTCTTCTTCTTAATTTATTTTATTTTTAGAAATTGCGTTCAAAGTGACCTGTTTGGCAAAGACTGCGATGTCCTCATTGAAGGAGTCTGAGGAGCAGACATCGCCGCCTGCTACGCCGGGCTCCCTCGGAGTGCACGTCGCCAACTCGCACTTCTCAAAAACCAGTGCGAGCAGTGGGAATAAAGGGTGACTGCAAGAGGGGAAACACAGCCTGAGTACAAGCACCACACCGGCTCCACAATGCACACTGCAAAAAATGTCCATTTAACAAGCCCTTGAGCCTTGTACATTCGTTCTATAAATCTTATTTTTCTTAAAGCGAGCGAAAAAACACAACAAATCGACAGGTTCATTTTCATAGATCCCAGTTTCATATGTTTCAAGAGTTTTGTAGAAACAAGTCACTGTATGTTGCATTGAGGCAGATGACTACACGAATGTCAAGATAACATCTCTGGATTCCAGAAAATTTGATTTGCGCTGAAAGCAAGGCGAAGTGTTTGACCCCCGCAAGCAGATTTTTCGACTTGTTTTACGAAAAATAAGATTTTCAGAGTCACTACGAGGTAACGCGACTTGTTGAGGTGGACATTTTTTGCAGTACAGATTGAAAACGGCAGTGTAAGTCATGGGTAGACTGACAATAATCTACAAAAATTAAGACTATCATCAACGACGGTGGTCACTAAATAAGTGGAGAGATTTAATTGCAGTGTGCCCCCTCCAAAAAAAAGTTAAAATGAAATAAAGTTGTATTAACTATAGAGGTACACTATTCCAAACGCACTACCGACTCATTTAAGCACCGACGACTTGGACATTTCTTCCTCATTTTAACCTATGTTGTGGTAAATAAAAAGGTGGGTAAACAATGACATCACGTCAGTCTTTATTGTAAGGCAAACAGTCGTCAAAATAATTAAAAATCAGTTATAATCTCAGAAATAAATACTTTTATTTATGTTTTTATTTTTCTAATACTTGTTATGTTCATATAACTCACATCACTTTTCTACTACTTACTTTTAAATGAAATTCTGTCATAAAGATTTGTATCAACCTAAAAAAGATGGTAAACTTGCTTCATATATAAAAACGTGGGTAAAGAGAATTTGTGTGATTTGCACAACACTATATCCCTGCTTGTATTGATACACGATACACTGTAACGCGTTCTGCATAGGTGTGTTAGTGCAAATAATATAAAACACATGAAAATATATTAAAAGCTTCTATAGACAACGATAAGATCATTTAAATGTGTCGCTCGTACATGATATCAGATAATCTAATTTTTAATCAGAGTTTTCAATATCGTTTAATATTTGTTGTGATGTTAAAATGGGCAGGCTACTTTTTATTTATAATGCAGGCAGTGACTTTCATGCTTGGTCTATGGACTGAAAGCTCCCATATTATTTTTATAGCTTGTATTTCAATCTCTTACTTAAGGCTTGACGATGCTCTCTACAATGCGCATAAAATTACACTTCAACTAGACTCCCCTGACCCCACGATTAAGCTGCTAAATTGCTGCCAAACTTGCACAAAGTCCAATTTAAGTTCGGGGTGGAGAGTAAAAGAAAACAAAATAAAACTGAAAAGTTGAAAATATTTCCATGCGCAGTGGAGTAAATGGTTGATATAAACCTTACCCATAAATTTGATCTTTATCCCTCTTTAAAACGTCGTTGACAGCGGAGCCCATGCTGGTGGGCATAACGTTGGGATGGGGAGCGTGGGCTCCGTAGTGCTGGCTGGCGTGGAGCGGCGGTCCGTGGTTCAGGTGGTGGACCTGGGGAAGCGGCCGGGGAGCATGCGGGTCCCCGTACATCGACGCCGGGACTCCGACTCCGTCCATCCCACCGTAATGGGCCAGTTCATCGTACTGGAAATAAAACCAGAACAAAAGTCAGCGAACTGCCCGGTCACTTTTAACATAAATATGTTTATTAAAAAAGCATGCCGTTTCATTTAGGACACGCAAAGAGGCAACTAATAAGTAAGCTGTTGCGTTTCGTATGGGCAACACCGCACGCTGAAATTGTTCTCATAGCCCTGCTACATGGGCAGAAAGTGCAATATTTTCTCCCTAGTAAAGTATTGGTACATTGAAGCGATTTGATCATTACCAAAAACATTTTAAAGTTAGGCGCTCCCGACACAGACTTTGGTAAAAACAGCGAATTAGTTTGGAGTCCCCCTGTGAAACTGCTCCACGACTGTCGCGGAGGCTGTCGGTTAAGCAAAGGCTGTCACTTTGCTTGAAGAGTGAGGCTGCTGCAAAAATGTCAAATATACCGGCTTTGATATGAATACTTTGTAAATTAGCCACCACCCGACAAGAGGTTAGCGATATGGAGGCCTTCCTACAGTGGATTTGTATAGGTAAGTGTAGGAGATTTAAAACCTACCCTTTGCGCCATCAGGCTGCGCTCCAATAAACTCCTGAATGTGTCGTATATTTAATATCCCAGTCCCGGTTAGAAAGTGATTTAGTGGTAAGATTCCTTTTTCAACCAACTTTGCGAATTCTCCTATTCGCCAGTGTGATTCAGTTGAAGCAGTAGCATCAGGGAGTTTTGCAATTTTTCTTGTTTTTTCCTCTTTCCTCAAAAAAGAAAAAAATGCGCCAAAGTGAAGGTTACAATCGGCCCATCAACAACCTGCATGTAACTAAACTGTCGTGTCTCATGGCTTTTTGCCACTCCAGCTGTCAATCAAAGCCAGAGGTTGTCAAGGTAATGAATGAATGACGGTTGGTGATGATGTTCAAGAGAAGGATGAATCTTTTTAGTCCGTTTTCATCCCGCAAGTCCGCGTCTCCTTTAATGCCTCCGGATCGCTATCTTGTTTTATTATTACTGTAAAAAAAAGAAAAAGCAGTAGAAATTAAGAGATTGCGATTCAGATCTTTCCTTTCTTTCCCCCGTAGGTATTTCGTCTATCTGGCGAGACTGAGATGAGTGAGTGTCAGCGAGTGTTGGCAGGTTGGCTGCTAGCTTGCTTATAGAAACAGAGTCAGTTCGCAGCGCTGAGCGGTGGGCGAATGAAATGACGGATCCCGGAAGTAGTGGTGGCCATAGCCAGTCCTACAGCAGCTCCAGAAAAGAGAGAGGAGAGACCAAATCTTGTGATATGCAGAGTGTATGCTATGCACAGGGACGGCTTCAACTCCACACTGGGGGGAAAAGCCAAACCAACACAGCTCCTACTCCCAGCCAATTCCTTTTCGCCGAGAAGAGTCCTAAAGAAAAGCAGAAATCGCTGTGTGAGGAAGGTTTACCATCGCGGGTACTTAGGCTGTAACTGTTAATAGCGTAGAGTTAAATTAAATATAACATAGTACTGACTGACATGACTTATGATACAGAGTAAATACTTCATATTAAGGCAGAAATACGCATGACGCATTCCAACTTTTACGCACGGTAAAGTGAAATATCAACAAAAGATTAACATTAATAAATATTTTAACTTTTATCATACTTGCAGTCGGTGATGACAGTGAAACAAAAGATTATAAGGCACGAACATATTCAGCTGAAATTACCACGATATCTGATGCATTCTGAGTTTAATTTATGAGCATGACGCTTACTTGTTATCTTTGTTGTGGTTACAAGCCGGTGTGCCCACGTAATATCTCTGTAATACCTTCTAATCTCGCAGCTAATTATTGCTCGGGTCTTTTTAGCAAATTAAACGATACGAAACACCCCTCTAAGCCCAGAATGAACTTTTCCAAGAGGAAAAAAGCTTTTTTGGAGAAAGTAATTTTGTATGTTTCTTTCGTCCAATCCCCTCTCTTGATAGAAATCCGTGCCTTACCTCAGAGTAGTCAATTATCAAACCTCCCCAAGATCATCAATCATGTGAGGAGATTGAAGTTTAGAGGAGGAGCAAAGCTCCGGCCATCGATTGCGGTGAAGCCCTTTTTTGAGCTTGAGCTCTCTTACGCACAAAACAGAAGCAGGCCATCTATCCCCTTTAATATTTAGCTCCATCAATGCTAATATGGCATCATGGGTGTATTGATAGGTTTTCACATAAAGGCTCCATTTATGGCTCCGTGACATTTTTGATGGTGGAAATTAACTATTCACAGGTTAGGATTAAGGTAGACACACGTTCAAGGAGGGAGGCTGTGGCTACCGTTGGAGGGTCAATAAACTCCCCCAACAAACAAATACCAAGACATATGGTTGCTCGGGGTCGATTACAGAAATGGCACTTTAAAAAAGATTTAATAAATGAAACCGTGACAACAATCATGTTTGTTGGCATAAAGGGGGGTGGGAAAAGTAGGACTGCAGGGTTTGACAAACGGCTGTGTGGACATTTCAACGTGCAATACCCCGCGAAGGAGCTGCAGAGCGGTGCGCAGAGAGCCAAGGCATTCACCGTCTCCAAGTCTCTCTTACACTCTGTAAACACAACCAGCCCGGCAGAGGCAGCTATTGAAGACTGCTATTTTCATAAGCTAAATACTATCGTTCACACTGATTTGTGCACTAACGCTTGACTTTTTTTTTTTTTACCTCCTCCTCTGGACAACCATGGTAAGTAGCCTGAACCTTACTGTATCTACCCGTTTGTTCTGAACGAGCCTCCTTTAACGGCGCAGCTGGGAAAAGTTTTGAGCCTAGACTATGAAAAAGTATAGACTGACTGCACATTTTGTATGTTTATTCTTCATACTGTTAATGTTGAAGGATGTGGGATATATTAAATATTTTCAAATCTTCGAGCGAAATTTAAATATACTCCAGCGTCTTAAGAATTTAATGGCGTTTTTAGCATTTATTGTGAAAATATGTGATTTGCCCCCAAGGGGAGTGATGTAAACATTCAAAGAGCGTGTGAAAATAGCAGGGGCTAATTATGCGTATCCAATGCACGGCTCCACAGAAACACATCCTTCCCCATAAAACTTACAGCGTTGATTCCTAATGGCTTAATATTTTTATTTTCCCCCTTTTTTGTCAATTATTTGGTAGATTTCTCGGTGAATCATGGAAGTAAATCAAATGAAAGCTATTATGAGCCATAATATTTAGGTTGTGAAATCATTTAATTTCGCTTAATAACAGCATTACACGCGAAATAAACAGTGTTAGTGAGTTAAACACCGCACTGATTCATTCTTTTTTCCCCATTTTCATTTCAATCAACATTTACTCAATTGTTCACTGAAATGGTATGTAATAATTAGTTTTGCGCACATGCCAAGGCTTGTGCCAACTCAAAGTTTTCCGGCATTTAGGAGCTAAAGGTGTTCAAGCACCAAGATAATTTCAAGAGGCACCATCTTAGACAATTACCCATTTTGAGCTGCTTTAAATTTCTGATAAGTGGCTCTCACATTGTGGGCCTTTTTTCAGTAACATTGAGGAGTCTCGTACGTATGAAAAAAATCAGTGTAACTCCAGGATGGCATTAACAGGCGGTAAAATTTCATCTGGTGGTGTCAAATTGAGGTCAGTTTAGGGTTAAAGCTCTCGGTGTCCGTGTGGGACATGGCCAGCTGCGTTTGGATTCATTAGGGGGCAGAGGATCCATTTCAAGGAAAACACTACTGGGACAATCACCAGGCTAAAGATCCACTGCATGTCACATCCTGAAGGTGCACCACTGTAACCAAGCCGCCCCAGAACTTCCACTGCAAGACTCCCTGTGTTTACTCTGCTGTGCAGGACTCGCTGCTCCGCGCTCTCCCCGTTGCCCTGGGCTTGGTTATCCTCCACGCAAGCCTGTTGCTAAATATGGAGAAATGCATTGTTGATTTAATTCCCTCAAAAAGATCACTGATATGAAACGAGCTTCAAATCCTCTTAGTGACCTTAAACACTCCTGGAGAAACAATTGGCGCTCAACCACAGGAACAAATAAAATCGCTCTAATCTTGTTTGTAACTTTGTTCTTCGTTGGCCCTCTCCAGTATTTGAGATTATGTAAATTAGCAAAGCTAATGTATAGAGAGGCTCAGATAAGACTGGATCATAGACTGCTGGAGAGACTCGGGGAAAGCAGCAATCTTACAGCCTGTCCATTCCTTTCTCTTTCACCAATTCCAATACAGGGGAACTGCTGCTGGTAATGCATAATTTAACTTAAAGGTAACGTTTGTGCTCAACAAAAGAAATGCAGTTGTGTTGTCAGATGGTTGGAAGCTCAGTGAAAAGGTATCTAAATTGAATCCTATTAGTCTTTACCAAGTAAAAACTGCGGTTGATTTACCTCATTTGTTAATGTATTTTGGTTGATTTTATTTCTGTTTTGTTTGTAACTATATTTTACCCCCTCAG
Source organism: Myripristis murdjan (assembly GCF_902150065.1). Lineage (NCBI taxonomy): Eukaryota > Metazoa > Chordata > Actinopteri > Holocentriformes > Holocentridae > Myripristis > Myripristis murdjan. The sequence goes on from NC_044001.1 coordinate 13,053,687, forward strand.
TGTTTTTTCTCTTGCGGAAGGCATTACCTCAGTCCTCTGCATCTGAACTCTTTTTGACCCCAAGTGAAATGTGGCTAGAGTCTCAGAGAGTGGAGTGAGCAACTCAAATACTTGTAAAAGTTTCGCGACTAACTGTAAATTCTTCAGCTCCAAAGCCTTATTTTCCCCTCCACCGATTCTCAGAGTCTGGTGTCAGAGGGTTAGTAAAGGGAGGAGGGAAGGAGAGAAAAGGCCAGCACAAAATGTAACTGTGGCTTTTCAGCCGGTAGACTCTGCACGCCCGCTAGGAAATATGCAGCCCTCTAGCGACACCTGGCGGATTCAGCAGCCGCCGAACCGTCGAAACCTTTGCAACGAATGAGAAGGCCTACAAAATAAATCCAAAATTGATTGGCTAAATTTGCACTCAAACTGCAGACAAACGACTGTGGGATTGTGTTTTAAAATTAAGATCTAAGGATTGGCATACAAATTACAACGTTTTTGACAGCACATAAATCTAAATATAAAATATGAATATGAAACATTAAATGTCACTTTCTGTTTTTGCTCAAGTGAATGTCTCCAATCTAGGCCTTCACATTTCTTCCGTGTAATTATTAATTTATTTGCAGGCAATGAAATGACCATAAATTTGATTTAATTTTTTACAGCCTTCACATTTGGGAGCCTCGTTAGTGTTGTTATACAAGATCGCTACTATGTCACACAAACTAAGAACAAATGTGGCCATTTCTAGTCGGAGGCTGCCTTTATTTCAGTAAAGGAGTGACACCGTATAGAAAACTGTAGAAACACAGCAGGACAGGTTTTCATGTATTTATTCATTTAAACTAAAACGTGGCATATTTAATCCACAGTCTGATACTCTAATTCAAAACACGCAGGCCTTTTCCTATTAACTGTTGGTATTATAATTAAGGTGACTTTAATAAGCTGCTTCTACTGTAATATTACATTATTACACTGTAAAAACAAAAAGACCAAATAATAATAAAAAAAACTATTAGGAGTTAAACTACATCCTAAATGGTTAAACGGGGCAAGAAAAAAAAACGCCACTGAGACAATGCAATTATTATGACTTGGAAAGCAACTAATGCGCGTATGCAGTTGTATATATTTTAAAATGTATCAGTATATCAATATAAGAATAATAATAAGAGAAAAAATAAATAAAACCATGTGGATAACCACTCAAATTTTTATTGCTCCCTTAAAGCGAATTAAAAAGGCTCATCATCTATAATACCACCGTGATATTTTCCTAACGAATTCCAAAGCCAAGCGCAGTTTCTAAGGTGTGAAACATAAACATTTGTTTGCCAACAGAAGTCAGCAATAATAACTTTGACCAGAGCAGCTCCCTCACCTCCCCCAGCCCTGCTCGCCTGTGACACACTTTGAGCAGGTCAGTTCCGAGATTAGAGCCCGTCGTTAACGCCGATGTGGCATACACCAAATGCTGATTTAATGAGCTTGCATTGGCTGTTTGTCCTAGAATACCGGGTGTGCATGTGTTAGCAAAGCTGCAGAATAATCCCCGTGTTTCCACCTAACACGTGGCTTTAAGGGCAGCCTATACATTCACAAAAGAGAAAGTGAAGTCGGTAGTTTTTTTTTTTTCATGATGGCAGTGTGAAGGTTTGAGTATGATTTTTTTTTTTTTTTTTTTTTTTTTTGGATTGAATAGGTCGAAGCCTATAAGGCCCGTATCCAGCCACATTACCAGATGTAATTGAGAGAAGTTTAAGTGGAGGCCGGGAAACCGAGGAGTTAATAGCGGTGACCCTCTCGCGGTGCCTCTGTCGCTCATCATTTATCAGGCTTAAGGGGCTTAAACAGGCAGCACAGACCCACCTTTTATTACATATCAAACCCCCTCTCCCTTATCTACATTATAGGAAATACATGCATCGTTGCCTGTTATGCGGATTTGGAAATAGAAACATGTCCAATAAAGTCGCCCTCCTCCGCTGATCAGAGGAAATATGGCTTTAGGCGCTGGAGAGACAACCCCAGCGGTTTAAGCCTTTATTAAATTGTCTTAATTCCCCTCTCCACTTTGAAATGAATATAAATTCCACTCTTGCGTTGTTTGTCCAGTGCAGAGGGGGGAAATCTAAGAGCTGAGTCTGTTCACGCTTCCATTATGATTAGGAATTGAATAAAATGGCACAGAATTACTGCAGTATGCATACAGAGTGGCTGCTGCCTTCTGAAAGCCCTATATGGACTCTGGGTAGGCGAATGTGTTTATGCAAACTTAACTGGTAAACTTGTCAAGATTCAAAGTAATGCATGCAGCGTTAAAACTCGGGGTGTCAGATGAATTCAACATGATTACCAAAAAAAAAAAAAAAAAAAAAAAAAAACAGATCAGCATATCTTATCTCAACTCCTGCAGTAGACATCAGAGAGGAAAAGTAGGCTATCATGCACAATTTGAGGCTGCTTAAAGAGCCCGATATTCATGCAATTAATCAAAGTTGGAAAAATGGGGGAAAACTCTTTCTGAAAAGTTAGATTTCCTTGCCCTGTTATGCTCAACCCGTTTTTAAACAATTAGCACATTGTAACTTTGACCATTCAGAAGTTATTTACACGCCTTCATGAATTAGTGCATGCCCTTTATTATTATAGCATACGCCATAAAACCAGCAGCTATTATTCAGCCTAGTGACTCGAAACTCGAACATGCATCGATACCTAAAATATCTTTTTATGTGGAAACTAATACTTTTATGGCTGATTTTTTTAGTGGTAAATTTTCTTTTGAAATAATGCTGAGGATGGGGCTGAGAGATTGTATTTTGAGCGATGCTGGCATAAGCTTTCAGTGGAACTTCAGGGCCAAGCCCAAGTTGTCTGCTGCTTTTCTCCAAGGAGAGCTCAGTCAGTCAGCCTGAACGCAGCTGCATTCACGTGGAGTGACGGATTTTGATATTCTAGTCACACTACAGAGTAAACACTGCTCTCTTATTCAATAAACATCATTGACAAGGTTCCATATCCAGCTATTTGCAAATACTAAGCTTAGTTTTAGTGAATGTAACTACAAAAAAATCTGCATTTTTTTCTTTGTAAAGCATCAAATAAATAAAATCAAGGTAATATGACCTATATATTTTCCAGTGATTAAATCTTGGTGCAACATGTGTTTTGAATCCTAATGTTTAAACGTGAAATGTGACTGTTTTTTTTTTAGTACACACCTTGTACATATTATGGTGTATTTTGTTATGAGCATTAATTGTGCATTTATTAATTAGGCTGCATTCATAAGTGGCTATTTCTTGGTTTATATAATGGCATTAAAATATTTTGCACTGTCTTTTGGTTTGTTCTCTCTCATTTTTTAAAAAAATGTCTGTGTGTGTCAGGTTTATTAGGGCTGCAGCACAAGAGTGAAATATACACTAGAAGCTCATTAGTAAAAGAGTAATTTTACACACACCACCCTGACGGTGCTGATCAAATGACTGGACCCAAGACTCAAAAAAATGTTTAATATATAACTTTTAATTTGGCTCATCATAATACTGCAGTTAAGACATAGTAAATCTACTACACTTAATGTGTTTCTGCAAGACCCCTCACCGACTGACCTCATACTCATTCTCTAAACAGTGTGGGACCGTCCCACGAGAAGAACCCCTGGTGCACATTTGAAAACACACGGCTTGCTTAACACAACTCACGAGTGTCGCACCCACGGCTCCACTGGTTTGAAATACTTGAGGAAAACAATGCCGATAAACAAATGCAGATGGTTTGTTTGTGTTTGTGTGTTTTGTTTTCCCCCATGCTTTGTTCCTGTTTATGTGTTCCCATTTCCATCACTTCTACTACACCCCTCCCTCCCCCGCAAACGCCAACCCCCCCCCCCCCCCCCCCCCCCCCCCCCCCCCCACCTCACCACCCCCCACCCCAATCCACTCTGGTTCTGCAGGAGTTCACATGATCAAGCAAGGTACCCAGGTAATTACCTGGCATTGTCAAATAAAGCGACCACTGATTCAAATGAGGAGTGAAATATCAAAGACCAGCATTGCCTTTGCAGCCAGCCACTTATCCACATAGGAGACAGAGAGGAGATCTGAGAAGCTGGGGGACCTGCAGAGAGGCAACGACAACACTCAGCCTTCCCTTCCTGGATAAATATCACCAATGGGAGCAACAGAGCCAAACACGCTCAGGTTCACCAGTAACAGCATATTTATTTGTATTACATATCCTACTTATCCGTTATTAGCTCAAGGTATCCTTTATGGCAGCAGTGGTGCAGTTTTAACAAGGAGTCCTCGCTATGCTCCAGGACCTTTCTGATTTGCTTCCCACTGAGTCTATCTCAAAGGTCAAAGGTTGGGAATTCATGAATCATATTGTGCATTTCCCGCTGGGCATTGCTATGCTGACGCCGCCGCAGACAGAGCGGTCGGTCATACAGCGTTCTCAATCTTCTGTTGTCATGCGGCATTTGTTCTGTCTTTTGCTATCAGATACATAAAGAGGTTGCTGACCAATACGGTTTTATGAAAGAGAGCTGAATAGGGCATTAATGTCTTATGGAGTGAAAGCGGTTCAATTAATTCAGTTAAATATAGTTACTGTTTATCACAACAGTGCTTGTTGACAGATAATTTATGTGTGAAGTTTGTATTATAATGTCCCCTCCCTGCTGACAAACCAGCTTCTCCCAATGGCACACATGCACCATAAACTCACACAGAGAAACTGAATTATTCTGCATTCCCACACACTATAATAATTCAATATACTATGCAATTCCTTTCGCCATTTAAAAGTGTGAGACCTTGATTTGAGCAGGGGTTGACATTAAGACCTTCCACACTTTGACATAGCAAGTGGAAGGTGATTTCAATGAACAATGTCATTGCTCTGGAAACAATACCTAAGCAACCTCCTTTCTGCACTCTTCAAGTTGGAACTAGACAAGCAGTGTCCTGGGATTTCAGTTCAGCACAGAAAGAGCACCTGTAATTTGACTTGCCATGTCTAAATGGAAGTTGAATAGGTTACAATGTGCAACAACAAATAAAATGCTTGCAATGCTTTAGTGAGTGTTTTTCATGGTTGGAGGCGAAATAGGGTTGGTAAGGATGTTTGAGTGTTTAATACTATAAACACACAGACTTCCCTCCCTCTGGCATATAGAATGCTCCCAGGGACACTTTCCATGTAAATATTCATAGGGTGATGGGATGGGATATTAATTATTAAGCATAGTAAAGAAGTGTAATACTTCACTGTTAAACACATGAATCTTGGATTTTATTTGCTGAACTTCAAGGTGAACATATTGAGGTGCAAAAGGTCGCTTTTTCACAAAATGTGTCGCCTAGTGAGGCAGGAGGAGTCAAAATGGAGGGGATGAGGATGTATTCAGCAGTGATAGCTTTCAAGAGAGGGTTATATTAAGATATGAGCACTGCATGGGAATATCAATAATTAACGACTGAGCTATATAAGGCAAAGTAAGATAAAACTGATCATGTGCAACACACAGAAAATTTCTATTCCAACTTTTTTTTTTTCTGTGTACACCCACTCGAGCAATATCAAATGCAGTGGTAGGCACTTAGCACGACTGAAATGTTTAAAACATTTGTTCACGGAAAAGTAGAACTGTGAGCACTTTTGTGCATCTCCTGTTAACACACCCTGTAACTTTCCAGGTGAGCTGCATCAGCACACATTCCTACAGGCCTTTTGCTCTGTGCTGCTTTGCGGCCCGTGGCTAGACTCATGACAGATTGTCACACCATGATGGAACTCGAGTGGGGCCACCGGCGAGAGTGGTTAGAGGTCCATACCTGAGCTTCAAACTCCAGACGTTTGACAACTGAGAGGGGAACAGATTTCGCAAGACTGTAAAGTTTGAGAAGTGGAAGAGCAGGGAAGGGTGGACGAAAGTGTTTCTCTATGTTTATGCCATGATATGGACATTTGAGATGCTGCAGTATCGCCTGGCTGGTGTCATGTTTAGAGGCACTAAAACATATTCATTTAGTCACATAAAAGAGTATTCTCACTGCTGCTTATTTCCACCTCCCTCTTAAGCAGCATCAATATATTTGGGCTCACCACCCGAATGATGAGCAGAAAAAATGACCTAGATACTATCAGGTCTATGAATGCACATGCTATTGTGCCACTGATAGAAATGAATCAGCGATCTGCATCATTTGCATTGACATGAGTCAAAATCACAAAGGACACAGCTATTTTGTAAGATCCCTGCATCCCTGCAAAAATCAGTATCATCTGAGTGGAATTGAATTAACAATTTCCCCAGCTGATTTGGTCTCTTAAAACCCTCATTACGCAGAAGCATTGTATATATTATCAAATCCCTCAGAGGAATATGGAACGAGGAGTCTACGTTCATCCTATCATCACCAAGTTGTAATATTATAATCAATTAGCATGGATGAACTAATTGTCCAATCTTTCACTTGCTAATTAACCCTGGAAATATAAATGGGACAAACTAATGCGCCATTTTTAAAGGGGCATGCACAAATTGAGCTCATGCTTTAGTTAACGTAGTTGATTTCTTCAGCGGGTCGTCAATATGTATGAGCAACATCAAACAGTAGACATAGAAATGGGGCCCTAACAAAGGCAGAAAGCATTCCAGATACAGAATATGCAAATGAATCAGTTCTTGTTGAACTCTGGTGTTTGCATAACATCGGTTGACACAGTGTATGAGAGCTTTTTTTTTTGTGCCACTTGTGTACAGACTACAGAGCACATTGTCCTTTGGGATATTTTATTTTAAAAGGCACACTAGTAACTCTCTGCATAAATGCATTGGATTTCAATACATTTGGTAACACACAGTTCTTCTTTCCAAATTGCTGCAGCCTAAACATGCCCGGAATTGTACAATCTCACATAAGGTAGGCTGTGTGTTTAATTCTGATCAGTCCTCATCACTCCGTCACATGAATGTCACACTGTGTTATTCCAGCAGAGTATGTGTCACTCTGAATTTTTACATTTTAGCCAGATAAAAGGGCACCAGCACCAGGCCAACACTATTACTATTACACCATCATGTTACTAATTGGAGCACAGCAACAGTTCAAAATCAATACGGATGACAATCAAATTCTGAATGCGACAGGGCAGGGGAAAGCAGAAAATGCCAAAATCGTTGAGATGGTATTCGCTCGTGTTACTGTACAACAAGTTTCCAGGGAGTTGCCCTCAACTGGCTCATGATTCATGCAGAAAAACCGAGAAACAATGAGCCTACTGTGCATGCAGCTAACAATTTAATGTCCTTAAGCTTAAACACAAGTATGATGAACATTAAAAAAAAATCCCACCACCATCAATATAAAATAAGCCATTATTCATTGCACAGACACAGCAACACATCATGGTGTGTTAAGAATAAATTTCATGCTCAGACCACTTTGGTTTATTGTATGAGTTTAGGGTGAGAAATTGTCCAAAAAAATGGCAGCCAACTTTTTGTTTTTACTCTTTTGTCCTTTGTTCTGTGCTGTTGTCAAATTTGAAATTTAATGCTATTTTTCACCTGACTCCATCTGTAGAGAAGATATCCTGCAATCTCCTTTAATATTCACTGGTTGTTAATTATTAAAGGTATGTATTTGAATTATAAATATACTAGTTATACAGAAGTAGGCAAAGCAGGCATATAGCCTCAGGCTAAATTCTTCCATTACCCATTATTTTCCAGCCTGCCGTCTCCATATGCCTGCCTCCTATTCCTATGTCATCTCCAAAAACACTGAGGCATTCCTTTGTACTTACCTACCCCTCCCCACTTTGGCCACAAAAAAAAAAAAATCTCCCCCTCCATACATATGGGTGCTGCCTCCTTGAAGTAGGATGTCACACTTGTCTTAAATATAATGAATCACTATCTTCAAGGCATCCCTGGATCCCAAACACTCCCCACAGAAACCTGCCTAGTCCTCCCCCGTTTCCAGCCTTCCTACATGTCACAAATCATCCGTTGTGGAGGGCTCTCCACTAAATCATTAACATTGTCAGAAATGACTGGGCCAAGAACGGGAAGAGCCCAGAGATGCAGCAGAGGCATACGTACATGTGATGGGAATATAGAATGGTAAACAAAGAGACGCAGCCGTATACCTGCTCTTCCCTTTCCCTCACCATTCCCTTTTGCTTCCCCTTTGCTTTTTATTTCTCTCCTCTTCCATGGGATTTCTGAACAAGAAAGCAGTACAGTGCAGTGAAGTAGAGGAAAGTAAAGAAACTGTCAAAGAAGTTTAACAACTCGCGTGGAATTTTTAACCTCTATTCTCTAAACTGCTCTCTCCCTCCCTGTCTTGTACACGTTTTCATTTTACCTAAGAGTTTTCCTAAAAGCCCTTCATTATTAACATGGTACTGTGAAGAATTGTGGTATGCAATATATGAGATTATGTCTCTGGGCTATTCGATAACAGGTATTTATGGGTGTGCTGTTGAGAGGATAATCAAAAATATGACGTTTTTCCTCACTCGGGCCGGTTATAACTAATATCCATTTTTACCTATTGGCTGTGGTTGCTTTGTTGTCACAGTAAGATAATGTTTCTGTCATGCAGTATTATAGTTTCTTCCATATATGTAGCTTGCCACTTGAGATTCAAGCCCCTCATGTGATGCTACTTATCAGGCTATTTCCATTTAATGCTATAGCCACACTTATATCTTAGGCGTACACTCGTACCTATGCTATCATCCATCAAAAGGATTACTAATTTTCTTTCAATTTCCGTCGCTCTCTTAAGAATCTAAAGGATGATTGATAATGGATGAAGGAAAAGCACAGTGGTACTGTTTTTAACCTTGCTCAAGTCATTAATCCGCTTTATACCCATGAAGGTAGTAAAGGAGACAATGAATTAGTCATTAAAGCACAGGTCAGTTTATTAGAATTCCTGATTGAACTGTAAAACGACTTCTCCCAGGCTGCCTGGGCAGACGCAGGAATCTGCAAAACCAGAGAGAAAAAAAAAGGAGCTGAGAGAAGCAGATGGAGGAATTCCTGCACAAGTGCATTTTCTGTTAAAGAAAGTGACGGAGGGCTATTGGTCACCGCTGTGCACCGGAGAAAATAATGCCTGAAACGTGAATGCTGTATCGCTCTGCATACATGTCAGAGATCATTTGTAACTGATCAAAGTGCAGGCTTGAAGGATGAGGTCAGACACACACACACACACACTCACAAAACCATGCACTGACTATTTACATGGTTGAACTTGCTGTCCTCCTCCCTGTCTCTGTTACCAAGTAATGTTGCTGATGAGAGCGCTGGCTTATGTTTGTCACCATTTATTAAGTAATGTGGTTGTTGGCTCAACTCCACAGGAAAAAGTTCAGAGGGCCGTGGATGTTTGCTGCTCCCTAAAACAGAGTAATGATCTAATGACCGAGAAAGGGGGTCACGTAGGGACCTGACTGAGAGGATGTAATGGATAGGATCAAACCGAAACAGCAGACAGCGCTGGCACTGTCAAACAATGGATTCAGTCTGTTGTGGGCTATGTGGGCTCACACACAGTTTGCATTCATATGTGGCTGTTGCAGAAAGTCTTTGTAATTACATAGCCGGCTCAATTTTATGTTTGAAAGTACAATAACAAATTTAAATTTAATCTAAAACAGTGGTCGCCAACTTTGTTTGTCAGATCTGCGCCTTTTACAGTACATGCAAACTGTCTGCATTGATATTCTGAAATTATTTCACAAGTGTTGTGTTTAAAGAGTTGAAACATGTAAACATCACATTCCATTCCCAATAGCCTGGATGAGCTCATATCCCGATTATGAGACGCCCAAATATGACAGCTGGGATGTGCCGTTATTAGCCACCATTTGGAGGCATGTAAACATCTTACTTCATTTAATGGTGATTTTGTGGCCTGTGTATGCTCTGTTTCCATGGCAGCGTACAGAAGACTCTGTTTATGCATGTAAACAAGGGTATTTGTGAATGGGATATGAAGAGCCATATAAACAGCCAATCTTGAATTTGACCTTAAACAGGGAGAGCTTGTATCCGAAACACTCAATACATGCAAGTGCAGAGTTATCACCAAACATCACTTACGCTGCATAGAATGTGGTTTAAATTCATTAGAAAATATTTATTTTACATCCTGCTGGAACTGACCTGTCAGAGTTTGTGTGCTCTCAATCAACAGTGTTTTGAAACCGGTCATAACCACAAGCGTTGGATGAACTGATTGCATCATGTCAGGCTAAACGGCAAGGCCACTTATCACAATGGCAGACTTAAGAGGGACCAGCAGAGAGAGTTTCTCGTCTTAAAGGGGCCCGAGCAAGGTATGTGAATGTTTTGTCTGGGTCATAAGAATCGAAGTGAGTCAACTGAGGGAAAGCTTGAAATATCCACACCAGGTGGTGTGTGCGTGTGGACACGTGGCCTTGACTTTCACTGCAGTAATTTGTTGTTTACAATCGTGTCTACAGACTGTCATCCCAGTCTGTCTTACTCACTAACTAAATGGAACTTTCATTTCCTGGTTTGTAAATGAGTCTTTCCCTCTGCTTTTGTTTGATATTTATTTATTCAGTTTATGTGACAGGAACAATGCACATTAATCAACATCTCAGCTTTCACATCACTGTAAATGTGTCAGAGTCTCTCTCCCCTCTTTCCCTCCCTCCCCTCCCTCCCTCTCTCCCTTCTCCAACTCCTCCTCTCCTTCTCTCCCAGTGTAGTGGCCTCAGCGCAACTCCAATCAGCCAATCAGCACCATAACTCTAATGAGCGAAATTGCTTATGAGGGGAATCTGTTTCCGATGGTGGGCTCGATGATTAATGTGCTCTGACAACATGTCTGTCCTCGAGGAGCTTTGCTGGGCTATGGCAGCTGTGTGACGCAACCTCCTCAGAGATGGCCCCCTCTCTTTCTGAGAGACTGACATCCCAAAGGAAAAGGGATAAAGTGGAGATGCTTTTGAGGATCCGCTGAGGAAATCATGGAAGTCCAAGGCACGACTACAGCTCAACACCGAATAATGATGATAAAATCTTATATCTAGTCTTTACCTTACATTTCTCAAAGTGTTGCTATTATAATATTTATGCTAGTGCATCCTAGTTAACAGAAGCCCCCTGATGTATAAGTTACAGCAGACCAGCGACTCTTGTTGGCACATAAAATTAGAGCGCGTTTTCTTTCATATGAGGGGGAATCTAGTGACTGGAGTTCACCTCTTGCCTCAGCTGTTCGGTTGCATCCATTTCATCATGGGTGTAGATTTCACCAGGGTCCTGTTAATGCTGAGAGATTGCCCATAACTAAAGGCCATTTATGAATGTCTTATTAATGCTACATGAAATTAGTCATTGCTCCAACAATTGTTTTCAACAAGTAAGATAATAGCACTGACGATCAGACCCCTCTACTAATGGCACAGGGCCTGGTGTTTAAAAAGTTACTTTTAGCCATATATCATTTGCAATAAAAGTGTCTTGGAGATGTATGAATCCATTTGTGTTGTAACTATTGTGCCTTGGCTGTATAGTATATGATTAGCCTAGATTAAGGGACTATTCATCTCCATACTCCACACCTCAAGAGAATTTCTTATCTACCATAACCATTCAGTAAATTACATTACAGAGAGTCTGAAACACTTATCCTTGGTTTGTAAGGTCCTAATATAACATGCACCATTATCAAAGAATTTCTACCTAACGACCCAACTAACCTGAACACTCCTTTCCTCATTCCGAGCCTGCAGATGAGATGAGACCTTACTGAGCCAATGAACTTCAAAAAAACTGGCTTGATTGCCAGGGCTTTAGCGTCAATGATCCTGGAATAACATGGAGCATATTGTACCATCAGTGAAGGGCTGCACAGGCAGACCTGTTCCAGCCTAACAGGCTCTCAGATGCCTGAGCTCAATGAAGGAAGTAATGACATTCTCATGATCCAGCAATACAGGTGAGTAGGTAACCATATGGACAGGGGGAGGAAAAGGAGCGGCAGAAAACTGCAGAGCAGAACAACTGGACATGTTATATAAAATTACACCGTTATTAGGAATAATGGAGGCAATCTGATCCTAGATTGGCGAGGAAGGCAAAAGTGTGACTGAAAAAGATAAAATCTAGAAGATTTTATAACAATCTGCTATCCGGCTAATGTACATTACATCATACAAATATACGGTTCATTCACTTTCTCTACCCAGTTAATGCTGTTTAGGGTGAGCAGGTGAATGTACAGTAATAACATGGATGTAAAGTTAGACAATAAATATGGCATAATGTTTAGATCATGACTAACTAATGTGAAATGACTAATACATATGAATGTGCTTTGGCATTTGGCACATGTACAGTATGAGTTTGCAAACGATTCATTATCACAGTGAGACCACTGACGTTGCTCTGCATCTCAGTCAATATTTTGAGTGGAGCTGTGATACTTTCCACAACTCTATAAGAGGTGGTTTGACACTCCCACTAATTGTGTGTGACTTCTATCAAGCACGGAAAATCAATTTCTGGTAATTTCCGCTGTAAAGACACTTCATCAGCCTGTTCCTGACAGATGGCACATTGGAAAATCAGATCGGAAGAAGAAAGCTCATTTTGATGATTACAATATAACTGCCTTTAACAACGGAAAAAAAAAACAACAACAAAAAACACTCAAAGTACACTGTGTTTATTTTTACTTTTCCATCCGTTTTTCAGTTACGACATAAGCTATTTGTTAGGATGGCCTCTGTGACATGGGACATGGGTGGTTTGGGAGAAATACAAGTGTCTGTGCAAAATGTTTATATACTGCATATACTGTAAGTGCATGTGTGCATACATACATGCATGCTCACATGTACATTTATGTGCTTGTGTATGCACCTATGCGAGGTTCTCCATCAGCTGAGTCTGTATAAGAGTGCATGAAGCCCATGCATGTGTACCTGGGTTGACACTGATCATAATGGTACAAAAGAAAGGTAGCATTATCACCGCTTTACATATCTGCCGGTCTGCTAGCTCCACTCATAAGCTTGGTCCCTGTCACTAACCGTCTTGGGAGTTCAGATAATGTTCTTTCGCTGGCAGAAGACAGGTTGATGGCTGTCAGGGACAGAAACAGAATAAATGACAGGGTTTCATCGGGGCGCCTCTGAGGCGCATTAGGGACCTCGGGATCCCCATCCCCAAACACAGGATGAAGAATCATTTTGTCACAAAGGCACAGGGTCGCCCATCACTGTCTAATGCATGCCTTGATTAATCGTAGGAATGGATCAACATTATGTCCTATTCGGGGTGATGCTTAATTGCCTCCACCATCCAACTCATCCATTGCCCTAATGATTGTGCGTCTGCTTCTTTGGACACATGGTTAGCCTGGTGGACCGTAGCTGAGCGGGGCGAGACCCCCTTAAACATCACCACCAGCTGAGAGCTTACCCCCTCCAGACCCCTTTACTTCCCCCCAACCGTGAATATGTGGATGAAAGGAACTAGCTTCATTGCCCATAGCCCTGTGTTTATATCCACAGCAGAATGTCTGTGAGTGTTAATGTATGTAGATTTAATTTCTGATGAGTGATTATTTGACTGCTCATTTTGCTTGAGATTTATGGCACTCTCTCTATCTCCTGACTGCAGTGCCACTCTTATCTTTAATAAAAGAGATGAGGACATTAATCAGGTTTTGTTGGCGGCCCTGACTAAGACATTAAATGTATTGTATGGGGTAAGTAAACACGCTTCACATCCCTCTCTCTCATGAGCGAGAGAGAGAGAGAGAGAGGGAGAGAGAGAGAGAGAGAGAGAGAGAGAGACTGGGGGAGTGGAAAGGAAAAAAGGGATAGAGAGAAGGGAGTGGGGAGAAAACCCTCATTATATTTATCATAATTTCACATCTGCTGTTTTTGAAGCAATGTACCATGAGCCCATAAAGTGTATTACAACTGTGCATAAATTCAACTGATTTGTGGCAGGAGTAGCTAATTCCTTGAGTACATTTTAGAAAAACAAGCACTGAGCCCTGAAATTGCAATTCCATAAAGGCTTTAAATTACGGAGTACAGAATCAAGAACTTGCCTGATGTGCTGCGCATGGTGACCGTGTTATAGGGAGCGGCGGCGCTCCCCGAGATAGAGTCAATAAAACCTGGGATGAGTGAGCCATATACTCAAACAAAATTAAGGAAGGGGAGATGGGCTGGCTACGTGATGAGAGGGAGTGACTAGCCCACCCCTGCATCTCATTTTACCCTTTTAACCATGAGGATGCCTTTGAGAGGACACATTCTCTCTCCCTGTTTTTTTTTTTTTCCCCTCAGTGCATGTCTCTCTTTTCGTCTTTTATCTGCATCTGTGACTCCAATCCAGTCACTCCTCCATCCCTGTGGAGGGGTTAGTGGATGGGTGCCAACACTGCATGCCAAGCCTCCTCATTCAGAAACAGTTAAAGTGATATGAATCTCATCATTAGTAGAAAGGGGAGGATGTGTTCGGTGGAATACTCCCTGGCTGGCAAACACACACACACACACACACACGCACGCACAAACACACACACCTATCCGCACCTGCATAATGACACACCAACAGTATATGCATGTGCACACACATAAAAACAGACATCACATGCACAGATTCCATTCATTGATTCTCCTTACCAATACTTTCCCAGCAGGCACTGGGCAGAATTCCCATATGGAAATATAACATATACATGATGGGGATTTCTGTACATGGCATGTATGTCCACTTTAAACACCGATACATGAAAACTATTCAAATTTGGCATATTGTTACATATGGACATGTCCTCCCCAATTTTTTGAGTCACCAGCTGCCACTGTCACATATGCATGTTGGGTGAACATATCAGACCATGTATAGTCAATATGTGGTTTCCATATGGATATAAGTTACACATACATGTCCGACATATATGGGCTGCACATTTATCATCATATCCAGAGTGGAGATATATGTTTGGTTAATATGTAATTATGCAGGTCACATGTAATATATGACAACAGTTCTCTGGTGCAGCATTATATATGTTTATATAACAGATTTCCATAAGGTAAGGCAGGGAAAAATGCCAATCCACTATAATGCTACCAAATAAGACAGACAAACACACTCACATTCACACCTATGGGTGGTTCAGCCTCACTAATTCACCCGACTTGCATGTCTTACGACTGTGGGGGGAAATCCATGTGAACGTGGGCAGAGCATGCAAACTCCACACCTAAAAGAAGATTCAAACGCAAGACCTGAAAGGTGCCCCACAAATGACCTGCCATGCGTGCGATGCCATTTTTGCTGAAGGAAGAGTGACGGCACTGATTGCTCTACAAATCATTAAAGCTTGAAGTCTTTACATTTGATATAAAGCTTCATTTTGTTATCACACATAATTCTGGCGTTTCACATGGGCTCAGACCGTATTAATATTTTATGTCATTCTTTCCAGCCACTCTCCTTTCCATCATGCGCTTTCTCCCTATCACCTCCACCATCCTCATTCTCTCTCTCTCTCTCTCTCTCTCTCTCTCTCTCTCTCTCTCTCTCTCTCTCTCTCTCTCTCTCTCTCTCTCTCCCCCCCTCACCTCCCTGCTTGCTTCCCTCTCTTTCTGGAGTCATTTGGGATCAGCTTGAACAAGATTTTCATATCAGGTAAATGAATATCTTTATCACTGAGGCAGGAGTCGGGATGCTCAGGGAGCTGGAGAGAATAATCACACAGAGCAAACAGTCTTGGGGAAACAGAGAGCCACTCAGTAATAACAACCTCTCTCAGTCTCCCACACTACTCTCTGTGTACATCTAAATAGCCTGCTTACTGCAGTGTATGCTGCAGGATCAATGGCCTAGCTGTGGCTTAAGCATTGACCTTTGACCCTTGGTCAGCCTGCAGGAAAAGAATGAAAGGATATGGCAAGGATAAGGGCTTTGACAAGAACTGACAAGTATTTTTTAAACTGGACTCATTTTCTTATTTTCTTTTCTTAACTAAATTCTGTGTGCTGTAAATAATTTGTTTTTACACAAAATAGAAGAGCGAATTAAAGTCCTGGCTGTGACATGATCTGCATGAAAAGCAAAACAAACTGAAACTAAGAGATGACACATCACCCTATTTAAAATAAAATAAAATAAAACAAAACAGGATATTGACAATAATATTTACGCAGGCGTTGCAATAAAATCAAAGTTGTCCAAGTTACCATCAACACAAACCATCAACTTTAAGATAATAAAATACATTTATGTCATTGGCTTGTAATGTTGGTGAGCATGTTTGATGCGGTTTCATCAAACCGTGAGAAGAATTAGACTCAGCCTACTCTTTTCTCATGCAGTGTGTAAAACAAAAAGCACCCATCTCGCCTATATTACAATGCCCGATAATAGCTGATTTAATGGCAATAAAATGTGTTCATTAGAGGGTTATAGTTAAGAAATATTGAAAGTATACCTAAAAGTGTCACTTTTATTGTGAATGAACAGGATAATATAATCTAAAAAGGCTGTGATTATATTCAA
The DNA here is from genome assembly GCF_902150065.1 of Myripristis murdjan. NCBI lineage: Eukaryota > Metazoa > Chordata > Actinopteri > Holocentriformes > Holocentridae > Myripristis > Myripristis murdjan. The sequence goes on from NC_044001.1 coordinate 13,070,278, forward strand.
GTCTTGTCCTCCAGCATTATCTTGGAGCTCATAAAGAGATGAAATTTAATATGATGCTTTCAGTCAGTTTAATTGAATTTTAATTGCCACTTTGGACAGAAGGTTTAGATCTGATCAATAAAATATTAAAGATTTGGCGCTTTGACGTGGAACGGTCTCCCTGTCGCCCGGGCGCAGTGCATCCTGGGACGGTGGGTATAAAATTCCTGTTTATGAGCTGACGTAGCCAAGCCGATACCTCGCTGTTTTCCACTGTGTTTCAACAGAACACAGTGGATAAATAACACAATGCGAACAAGCTGGGATTCCATTAATTACACTGGTGTGGAAGAGTGGTCGGTCACCTTCAGAGGAAAGCCTTTAATGTGCCAGAGCTATAAATATTTTGAAATGTCACACCTTGGGAAGACAGCATCAGGCCAGAGCCTAGGCGATAAATCAGAGGCTGAGAAAGACCAGGAAAGAAAAGATGGCTCTTTGGTATTTTAGAAATAATTACTAATACAAAAAGGGTAATGAATGAAGCTATAAATTACATTAAAACGGACCATTAGGAGAGGATTAGTTTATAAAACTCGTTGCTGGTCCTTGAAAATTACGCTCTCAGAATATTGCCTATCTTACTCCATCCATAACTCATGGAAATAAAAAACATGTATGCATAATATCACTAACTCTGTTGATTAATGCTAAATTAATTGATTTTGTTCTGCTTCTATGGAATGAGAGTATCGCTCCTTTTAAGAAACCAGGTATGACAAATTTCTGGCACTAACATGAAGATGACAATTTATTCTCATTAATATCTGTTCCTGGTCATGGTTTATGCAATGAGCTGTATTTGTATAGTAAATCCCTATAAAAGAGCAAATTCTGGTATCAAACAAGTCTTACTTTTTCCCAGGTATGAACAGGGGTGACGAGTGCAGAGACCCATGGGTTATGTATGTGGGCCAGTCTGCATCCACCACCAGCATCACCACTACCACATATAGTTATAAATCTGAGAGAGCCTTGGTTAGGCTGCTGCACGGATGGGAGGAATTTATCCTCCATCCCTATGGAGAAGGCCTGGGAGAGAGAAATGACATGGCCCATCCTCTAAGGCTCATAAAAGTCTAAATTAAATATCAAATGGAACCACTGATGGATAGCGTCCCTTCCATGGATCCCCAGCGCTGCCTCAGCCTCCACTCCCTGACACGACAGGTGCTGCTCACATGACTGGAGAGCCAGACAACTTTGTTAGCAGGATTGTTACTGGTTCAGTGTAAAGCTGGTGTGTACAAAATGATGAGGCCAGGTAAGTGAACGTAACAAGGCACCATTATTCCTGGCTGGTTCCTGGCATAGCTAGATCCTCCCCTCCTTTGAAAGGATTCTTAAATATTACACTGTGCGTGTATGACTGAATAAGGGCGTTTCTTCTGACGACTTAAAAATGCGATTTGTCACATATCTGAATTACAGAATATGTGACTCTCTGTATCCATATTTATAAACTCCTGATTCCCCTATCCTCAGCAGAAGAACACTGCCAAAGATTGCTGTCAGGCGGGAACACTGCATTGGGAGATAGTACTAATGCCAACTCCGCCACAATGGCTGGCGCTATCGCCAGGCTAAAACTGTACATTATGAATCATCAATTGTCGCCCTGCTTTGTATTATCCCCCGAGAAAATCCCAATCTGGGCTTGAGCCCCCGGCTGATGGACACCCCATTATTCACCCGCGCTACTTCAGCTCTCAGACAGGAGTGGGGATAGGCAGTAAAACGACGGCCTTAAGATTAATCCTCCGCTCTTTCTCCTGCGCTGCTTCCGAATCAGAATGAAATAGAACATTCCCTTCCCTTAATCAAAAAGTTTTTATCACCCCTCAACCCACCACCCCCCAACTCAGGAAGTGGGGATAATGCTCGTTCTTTGGCTCGTTCTGTGAATTGACATTGGGGAGGGTGGCGAGAGGGATCTACTCTTGCTGCTTTTTGTTCTGTAACAAGTGAGAACAATTTAGAGGAGCCAGTGGTCGTCGATCAATACATGTATTATCTCCAATATGGAAAGCCATCTTGATACAACACACAAGCCTTAATAATGGGGTTGGAAGTCGCTAAAAAAGCCCAGACACCACCCACATCATGGAGTGGCCTTGGAAAGATAATTACACAGTGAAAGTCAAAGAGTGTAGAAGTTCACGGTGAGGAAGAATGCAAAGTCAGTGATGGCGGAGTCTATAAAAACCAAAACCTTGTGCGTGAAGTTTACCTCTAACTCTGAATAAGAAAGTAGTACGCTCATAGCACATTATCCTAACCAGATAACTACTTTACAACATTTTTCTTTTTCCCACTTCCTCGTCGCAGTTTTTATTCCCTCGTAAAGGGCAGAGGATGTGTAGAACAAGGCAAGATGTGATTTGGTTCTCAACGAGGTCACAGATATCAGGTGAGCTGTGAAGCTGTGGTAGTAGTCACCTGAGTCTCGGGTTCACACAGCCAGCCTCGCTGAAGCCTAACTGCCGTCATGCCTTGGCCCGCATCACTTAGCAGAGGGGTGTGAATTTGTTTTCACCCAGGCGTTAATGAACTGTGGGCTTTGTGGGCCTAATGAGTGTGTGTTTCTATTGACCAAGGTACCTGGGAGGATAATGAGAGTTCACAATTCTGAAAGTTCTCTCTGCCCACAGTTTAGGAGGTGTTTTAAAGGGCTACGACGGCGACTGCTGCGATTCATCTCTGACCCGCCAAATCAGCGGCATGAGGAAACAAGATTACGAGAGTATTCGTCATACATCGAGAACATGCAGTTTTGTGCCATGGCTCCTGGCTTCCAGCCAAGTCCGATGCAGCTCATTGTACAGGAGCCAAAAGACAAAGGCAGCTCCCCCTCCGCTGTGTGAGAGCGGTGTGCGGAGGTGTGGGTGGTTATGCAGATCACTAATTGTACAGGCCACCGGGGGAAGAGAGAACGGCATGGCAGCCTTTCTGCAAGACATGCCGAGGGAGGGGAGGGAAGAACTGCCCCCCACCCTCTCTCTTTTTCCCTCTCTCTCTCTTTCTCTCTCTCTTTCTCTCTCTTTCTCCTTCTTTTTCACTCTCTGTACCCTAAATTGGCAGCTGGCAGGCAAATGAATGCGGTGTGAAGTGAGCCCACAGAAGTGCAGGGTCCTGCTGTTCAGGCAACAAAGGAGCTCCGTGCGAGACATCTGCTGTTCAGTTATCAGAATACATTTAGTCACGTGCCTCTCTTCCCTCTCTCTTTCTCCGTCCCGCTTCCACCGCGGCCCCGCAACATCCATTCTGTCAACTAAGAGCCGGGGCTTTCTTTCTCCCCACTTCTCTTCAACGGCATTCTTCTTAAGATCACTCCGCCGCCGCCCCCACCACCACCACCACCCTACACCCTTTCTCATTCTCTCATTTGCCACCATAATCCCTCTCTCCACCTCTTCTTTTGCTGCCTTTATTTAAACAGTTTAAGTCTGGCAGATAACCCTAGAGTGCTTCCTATCTGGTCCTAAATGCGTGAACCCTGTGTGAATGATCACAAGACGGCCTGAGGAAACGGCAGGCTGAATCTTAATGAGCCAGGCTCGCACAGGCAAAAGTAAATTGAGCTTACCACCATGATAAATTAACCTAATGAATGCAATTGTTTTGTGGCACGCTAGCTTGGGCTGGAGCCAGATGGTCGATACTTAGCACTGAGTTTTGTGCCTCCTTTCTCTGTGTTTCGTTCTTTCTTTTCTTTCTTTCTTTCTTGCTAACCAACAAATAAGTTATACTATCGATAAATGTGAGAAACAGTTTTTGAGGTATGCGGCGGATAAACTTTAACTTTAGGAAACGAGGTCAAAAGTTTTAAAACAAAATATTATTCTGACTGTAAATAATTTTTTATACAATTTTTTGCCCTTTTCTGTGAAAACCTTATCCAGCGTTTGGATTATCTCGCAATTTAATGCATCCAAATCATTTTGCGATGGATATAGTTGGATATAGTTGCCTGTAAGAATCCACGAGGGGCCTCAGACCAGGGCCTCACTGCTGAGTAAAACAAGCAACTGTGGAGACATGATAGGGGCCTGCAGACAAGACGGCGGTGTGTATTTCTCCCCGTTTCCTGTCCGAACTCACGATATCCAGTGTTTACTTTAACACTTAATCCATGTAAAGTGTGTCATTTGGTTTGCACGCTCTTCTCTCTCCACTTTGTCCTCCATCCTCTCCCAGTGGTGCAGGCTAGCATGAAGGTTGCACATCCAGGAAGGGACAAACCCCCTCCTGTATTGCGTGTAAACGAGATGACTTCCTCTAGGCAGGTGGCACATATCCAGATGTTCTCTGGATTTCCTCTGTGTGTGCATGTGTGTGTGCGTGTGCCTACTTATGTGTATGTGCGAATGTATTGGTTGACACCCCGAGCTGGTGACCTCTCTGCCTCTCCCCACAACATCACCACTGGAGCAGTTTACACCGTAATGACTTGTATCGCCCCAGGCCCCGCCACATCTGTGGCTCTCTTCCTCCATCTCTGTCTCTCATTCTCTCCCTCCCTCTGTTTCTCTCTCTGTCTCTGTCTTTCTGTCTCACTAACTCTCTCACACATCTCAACCTGTCCATATTTCTCTTGCTAATTCCTGCCTCTCCCCAGTACTTTCACTCTCATATTGCAGTCTACCTTGTTTAGTCTGTCATATTCTTTCTCCATCGCTTCCTTCTTAACCAACTGCTTTCTCTCTTTGGTCCACAGCGCTGCCACCGGAGAGTGAATCGCAACGCTCACTTTGCAAGGGCTGAATGCATGTCTAACATGACACCTATCAACCGTAATAAACAAACACATCATTCAATGTCGGCAAGCTTGAGAAACCCGTTGCAGCCCCTCATTGGAACGGCCCAGTGTCCAAGAGCGTTGTGGTGGGAGATAAAGCGCGGGCAGCTCTGGCAGCATTGTGTGAGTTTAATGTCACATGGAGTGACGCGCGCTCCACCAACAACAACTCAGCTCATTACCCATTCAGCAGGGGAGGAAGGAGGGAGAGGAAAAGGTGCGACCAAAATGTGACCATGTGCTGACCAGGCACTTTGTCCCATTCCCCCCCCGGCTGTATATGGAGAGCAATGACCTCTCACTCAGACAGCGCCACGTTCGATCGATCATACGTGACATTTGTGACATTGCATGCATCCTAGACATGCATCTCCGTGGTGTCAACTTATCAGTCAAACTATCTTGCAGCCAGGACACACATATCACATTTCATGTTAAGCAGCTCCAGCATTCCAGCAGGAAAGATCCGCATGGTTCACCTTGGATTCTGGCACTTTTATACAAGGTAAACTGTGGCGGCTGTGAATGTGGCAAAGTGTCGATGCCCATTTCACCTTTACGCGTAGTAAGGGTGGGTTACAGCCGATACGCTCTTTGAAATCTGCAACCCTCAAAACAAATAACACCGTTCATCATTAGAGCATAAAGCGCCGATTTTCACTGGAGATACTCTGTATTTATGAAAATATTCCACAGCCGGTTCAGCGCTACTGTACAGTACCTATCTGGATTCTCACACACACGCGCACACACACACATACACATACACACACACACACACACACACACACCCCTCACCACACAGTGTGTCTTGTTTTCAGGTTCATTAAGCCCCAGTGTTACCCAGAGTGGCTGACAGGATGAGGAACAGTGCAGAAATCTCCCCCTGCAGGTATCCATTCACATTATCATTGGGAAAAAGCCTCTCTCGTCAGTGCCCTTGTTACGGCTCGAGGGGGGACCACTAATTAGAGAGACAAGAACTGCTTGAGAATAAGTCCATTATACCCATGTGGACCCAAAAGCTTAAAATACCTGGAATATCAGCAAACTCCGTGCATCCCCTCCAATCACTCCCCTTCTGCCGAAGGCATCTTTTAAAATGTGGAAAAATAGAGAAAGAGACGTAGAGGTGGACAGAAATGAAGGACAGAAAGTGTCAGCTATTTGAAGGGCCTTATGAAAATTATCTTCCAATTAGAAGCAATGATCAAATCATGCATGAACCCTGCTCTTGTGGCCTGGGTGATTTCTCTTTCTCTCCCTCTCACTCCCTCTCTTTTCTCTGTCTTTTCCTCTCTCCCTCTCTGAGTGTAACTGCACCTCAAATGAATTTGTGAGCAGTGTTGGGGGTGATACGTAACTCGTTACTGTAATCACATTACACACATCTGTAATGCAATAAGGTAACGAGTTATTATTCCTAAATTCAGTAATCACGTCACAGTTACAAATCAAACAATTGTGGTGTTACTTGAGTTACATAAGCTCTTCAGATATCTGCATAATGGCAGATAGAAAAAAATAATGTAACGTGTCTTCATGCATGCTTGCACAACAGCCGCCTGACTTTTTGCGAGTCGTCACCTCACTGTGGCTAGAGTTTGTGCGGGTGATAGGACAAAACGGCAGAGCAGTCTACAACTTTTGAGGGGTGGAGATACGCACATTACTTTGAATTTGTTGCGTGAAAGGAGAAGACTGTGACGGTGAAGTGCAAACTGTGCCCAAGCCAACATCAAATGGGCTGGTTTTCACAAGCTTTGCTGTCGGGTTTGTGTTATTACTTCATTAAAGAGCATAAAATAAATATCTTGTGTATGTCCTTCATATTAGGATAGAGATTTGTGCTGATACTTGGGCATATGTACGTTTTTTTTTTTTCTATTCTTGTTAATACTGCAATATTGCATTTGAATGCAAGCAGTAAGTAGCAAGGTGAATTTGGACCCGATTTTGCAGTATTTATGTGAGTTGATTTAACTGCTGGATAGGGTCCTCTGGTGAAACATGAGTCAGTTCCAGCATTTAACCTCACCATACTAATTTATGCTCCGTGGCATAGGGCACTTTATCATCCACTCTTTGGGGAGAGACAGTCATCTCATTAGCCAGGATTTAATGAAATGCAAGGATACACTTCTTAATTTCAGACATGACTGAAACAAAAATCTGGTGTAAATCCTGAGCTCCTCCGTGACTGTATAAATTGTGCCATCGAGAGGGAGGAAAGGGAGGGAGAGAACATGCCAGCAGAGTCACAGAGCTAGAGGAAGCGGGAGAAGGAGGAGGCTTGGGTGCTTGGGTGTACCTGTGCTTGTGACTTCTTCGATTTGGTCCTCTTATAATTTGGGCTATAAATTGTTTTGCCCAAAAACATCCAAATTAAAATGGATTGTGTCTGACTACTTTGTTTGTGCACAAGTGTCCCTGTGGGCCTTAAAGCACCGTGAAGTGTTAGATGATATGATTCTGAATATGTGTTTGCTTGTGAGATAAGGGAGCACGGGGGGGTAATGACACAATTCAGATCCCGAATGTAGAAATATCTGTACTGACAGCGATAGGCTTGTGCATTTTAAACATCCTCTTGACTACTCTTATAAAGTCCCACAACTGCTCTAGCCTCAAGCCAACTAAGATATGTTAAATCATTTTGAATGTACAGACAGTAGAGAGAGAAATTGGGGCAGAGTGTCGACTGGTCTTGGCAAATGTACGTGTTCATTTCCAGCTGGTGACTGCTGGGCCCCGTAGACGAGGGCCACCAGAGGAGGAACACGCCAGCCCATCAGCAGCAGCACGACGCAGAACATTAACACTATAATTTACATAAAATTACTTACATACTGCTGTAGTAATTTAATTTGTTTGACCAGTACAGAGCAACTGCGATGAATAGATTCATACAGGCACCACGAGGGAGCTGTGCTTACTCGTCCACATGGCTAATTCTTTCACACAATATTACAGTGAAAAAAAAAAAAAAATCAACACGAGACGCTATGGAAACCTTGGTTTCATTTACGAGCCCCCTCTCCCTGAGTCCCCATCCCGCGCAAATAAAGACAAGGATGTGCGCACACACACACACACACACACACACGTGCACGCTCATACACAAGCATGTCTTTGTACAACGATAATATTCTGTCTGTTTGTCATATGCTAATAAGGACAATGTACATATTGAGCTACTTCAGCATATAATGGAGAATTACAATATGCCAGTTTCAGGTACTCTTTATCCTCTTGTTTGGATTTCATATTTAGCAGTGCCTCAGTGCGTGAATATTTCCACGTCTATACCAGCAGCTCCAAGCTCCAAGGGGATGGGGGAAAAAAAATAAAAGAAACATGACATAAAACACAAATTTTACTTTGACGTAACTAAGTCACAATTAAGGCAGCCAGAGTCGTAATAGTGAGTCAGATTTGGTTGAATTAGCAGTATGAGGTTGCTAAGAGGTCAGCGAGTTGGTACCTGAAATGTTGATGCATTGGTCACAAAAACTGCAAAATTGTTTAATATGGCAACCGTCCTAAATATCCTAGCATTATATCATGGTGTAAGAAGCACATAAACAGGACCACTGAGCAATGGAAAAAGTGAAATGTTCAGATGATGAGTCATCTTCCATGCTCTTGCAGGGCTTATCCATTGATATTTGAGGAAAGTTGAGTGATGCCTTCAACCCATACTGTCTGCTGCCATCTATTAAACAAGGTGGTGGATCTGTAACCACATGAGCAGCCATGTTGAGGAAGCCATTAGGTCTGATGATTACTTTGCATGGTGGTGTAACGGCCAAGGAATAGGAGGCCAGTTTACAGGAGCAGATGCACCCTATGGTGCAAGCATTGCTCCCTCATGATTCACCATATTCCAAGATGATTATGTGCCAGCACATACTGCTAAACAATCTCAACAGCGGTTTCTTGACCACCAGGAAAAAAATAAAACATTGTCCACAGCCTCCCAATTACCAGACCAAAACATCCATGAGAGTTTATTGGAGGTTTTGGAGTTCAGAGTGCGAAAAACATTTAGCCTACTTCATCCCTAAAAAAAATGGAGGTTTTCCTTAATGAACAATGACACAAGATCGAACTCTGCACAATTTGGGATTTGTATGACAGCACTCTGAGGAGGACTGAAGCTGTTCTGAAATAAATTAGAAACCCTGCTTCTTTTGGGGTACTTATATGCACATCTGGTTAGGTGTTTCCATTATACTGTACACTCCCTGTACACAAGATGAAATTTCCAAAGTTTCATGTAGATTTTACCACTCGCTGCAGTTTCCGCTATCCCTTTATTTATTCATAAAATCCATTTAACGAGGTTCGTTTCCCACCTGGCGATCAACATCCTGTCAGACACATGCTTCTGTCAACTCCTCTCTCTCTCTCTCTCTCTCTCTCTCTCTCTCTCTCTCTCTCTCTCTCTCTCTCTCTCTCTCTCTCTCTCCTTTTCTCTCAAATCACACACAGCCACCTCTGTTTCTCCCTCTTTTCCTCTCCTCCTTTTACTTCTCTCACTATGTTCTCGTTTCCAATACTTTTCCCTTACTTGTCTTTCTCTATTCACTCTCTCTCTCAGCATTTTCGTGGGAAAATATAGCATGGATTTAAAAAAAAAAAAAAAAGACGATGGAGTTAAAATACATTGCTGTGAAACAGGGGAAAAGGAAGAGAGGAAGTGCGAAAGGATACCTGTTTTCTCATCGGATTCTTTGAATTTAAGGGAGAATTACAGTAGTTCTTATTCTGCATCAGGCATGGCTGACCTGACAGATGAGCTGTCACCTTCCTGTCTCCAACCGCCTTCCTGTCTGCCTGCTTGCTGTTAGCTTCACCAGTGCACGTTCCCCCCCAATGTAAGACCCCGTCAGCATGACAGGAAAATTTCGAAAATTGCTCAATCTTTTTTTCCTGTCCCTATGACATATTATTATACATTGTTTCTGAGGAAAAGCATTTTCTATTATTGCCATTAGAAATATGAAAGTTTAAATAAAAAGGAGAGAGCATGTAAGATGTAGTAGAACATTTGGGGGAGAGAGGTGAGGGTAAAAAGCAATTGAAAGGCTGTAATTATTTGAAATAGTCTGCTAATGTGTATTATCATGTCATTAAATGTAAATGAGATGGAGCTAAAAGACCCAGTGTACAGGACTTGTGGCTTGCCTGCAGAAAAAGAAAGGGGAGAAGAAAGAAAATCAGAGATGAAAAAAAGAAAGAAATGTCAAGGCTATGTTCATTCGTGGAGACATAAACATTTAATGAGCTGGCCAACCTATGACAATGAACTAGAATGTCCTCACATGCCGCTGTAACGCATTTACAAATGGCCACTGCAACTTACCAAACCTCTGAGCCTGCTACTGACACGCAGATAAAGAGAGGCTGAATCGTGGGAGCGATTTAGTGGGAAGATCCTGATGCTGTCTGAAGTCCCGAAGACAATTGTCTTGAATGTGTGTGGGTGTGTATGCATGCGCGTGCGTGTGTGCGTGCATATGTGTTTACTCTTGCATTTGATCCCCGACGTGAGCGAGCATCATTCCACTCCAGCTGCCTAATAAGGCTGTCTGGGCCAGCAGCTCCTCATGGCCCCCAGCCCTGTTATCAGAAACATTAAGCTGAATATTAATGGCCTGGCCCGAGACGCATACCATTAAGCTTGGTTGGCCATTTCTCTCTGTCCTTCCCTACCACTGTACAGGAATTAATGAATCGTGGGTAAAACAGGGAACACAAAAGAGAGAGAGGGAGAGAGGGAGAGAGAGCAAGAGAAATGGGAGATTTGGTCGGTGGCTATTTCTCAAAGGCAAAAGATAAATACAAGCAGAAATCTAGCACGTCATGTGTGGACAAAGAAGAAAGGGGCATAAAGAGAAAAAGAGCTTGGTGGCAACGTATCTAAAAATAAACCCCTCTCTACCCCGTCTGTCTTTATTTTTCTTTCTCTCGCTATATTAATATCACACCCGTGGCAAACCTTTGTGTTTTGCTCACACAAAGAAATGCAAAAATTACTATTTGATTATGATTTGTTCATCTATATTTCCTCTGGCTGAGCAGGCGAAGAGGTTTACATTTGAAATGGAACGGCGAGAGGGGAAAGCACTTATTACTCCCTAAGTGCTGTGCTGTTGCAGCCTAAGCAAAGTGAGCTGTTAACGGATATAATTTGTGCAGAATAGCCAGAGGAGAGCTTTTGATATGCAGAAGAGCTGACCTCCGGACCGCCACTTTAATTGGGTTTTTAATTTTCCAGGCCATCTGACAATATCAAACATGATCCCTGAGCTTTGCCCCACTGATTGGAACCACCGTGACAAGAGGAGCCTGACGTTCTCTTCGCCTTTCACGGGAGGGAGGACAGCTCCAAGCGAAAGAAAAAGGAAAAAGGAGCAAGAAGAGGGAAAATAAAAGCATGGTTTATAGAGGCGAAAGGAGATTGGAGGGCTTGGGATGGAAATTTGCCTTAATGGTGAAGACCTGAGTGTAGTATTGTACAGGGTTGAGGCAGACGCTGGGCTGTTGATGGGATACCACCCTCAGAGACGGGGAGGAAAAGTGCAGGCTGCTGAAATATAGGCTGTCACTTCTGACTAGCGACACCACACAAAAGACCAAACCAGACTTCACCACTTGGAGAGGTGCAGCAGTTGTATACAGTACACTAAAAAGAGCAGGCCAGTTAATAGTGTTAGACAGTAGCTCTATGAAAGTTTTGACAAATTTTAGCATGCACACGTTTTATCTGTGTGTTTGAAATAGTTAGTTAAAAAAAAAAAAAGTCTTTGGGGGCCTATTGAGGTTTCTCATTAGTTTATGTGATCTATTCAAGTTTTGCTGAGCCGCCGCTTGCAAGTTCACATCCGTGAGCAGCTCCTCTCCGCTCTGCAGTACTTTCCTTGTCATATCTGGAAACGTAATCGCACGGAGCGGAATGGCTTTCAAATGAGGCTAGATCGTCAAATCCTAACATGGCCCATCAACACGCCAACCACCACAATTATCACCTGCACCAGTCCATCTGGCTCGCTATCGTCGCACAGACAAGTCTGTCTTGTGGTTTTTGGACAGGGGTTCCTACTGGTGCCTGTTTGTTCAATCTGCAAGACCACACAAAGAGTTTCAGTCCTCTAATCTCCAAACCAAACAAGACAGCAATTACACAGGCAGATAACGAGGGGACATTTCCATCCGCAGTGACAGTACTGGCACAGAAGTGCGCCTGTTGTAGACAGAGGAAGAGAGCGAGAGAGAGAGAGAGAGAGAGAGGGAGGGAGAGAAAGAGACTGGTGTCCTTTTTGAAGAAAAGACAAAGAGGCTCACCTGCCAGTCAGCATATACAGAGACAACAGTGACACCCAACTATAGTCATTACAAATGGACAGTTTACCTCAAGGACCAGCGGAAGGGACTGAGCAAGCCCCAAAACTGCCAACAGTGCATGTCAGTTATTGACTAACCAGCATATTTAGTATTAATGTGATGGAATTTATTTTACCATGTTAAGAGAGCGAGTGCTTTTGAATTGGATAATCTCAACCAATCCAAACCATCAGTGTTAAACTCTTTATACAAGTAACCATGAATATAAAATTCTCACTATTAAAGTTGATAGAATATGACTCATGTCCTTGGTAAGCGTGAGAATGTGAATGAAATAGGTGGACAGGATCATCGTTCAGGATTAAGTCAGTTCCATGACATGCATTAGACAAATGTAGCTATTTTTCATGAGTAGTGGAATACATTACAGTTCAGATTGAGAGTAATGTACCTTTCTTGGCACCACAGAGATTCTTCAACCTTTAGTCATTAAAAAGTGGGAACTTTTCCACCTTTTCCTTAAAGTTCAAGTTCTCTTTGAAGCCAAATTACTCTGTCCTAAGATCGTCGTAAAAAACATCCGATGACAAAACCCTTTTAACGTGTCATGAAATGCAGAGCTGTTATATATTTTTAAGTACGTGAAGTACAGACCTGCTAACCCACACCTATATAATCAAATCTGCACGCATAAGCACTCCCACATGCACGCACACACACACACACACACATGGGCAAGGCCTCATAAAGACACACTCACATACACACAGACACACACATACACAGAAATCTCATTAGAGCCTTTGTTAATTGCAGCAGACAAATGCTAATGGTTCAGGCAACAAAGCAGCTGTGTGTATGAAAAATGAGAATCCACAAAGTAATTATTACATCCAATATTAATTTAATTATACCGTTTTGTGTGATACAGTAATTTAGGAGGGTTTTTCTAATCACACACACTCTTGAAATAAATTAGGAGTTACGGAGGCGCAGAGGAGCTGAGGATTTCTCCAAAGACTCACTAGGGGGGAAATAGCATCATCCTCCTTCAGAGAGCTGGGATTTTCACATTTAAATTAAAACACCACTGCTCCTCTCTCATCAAATGTGAGACTGGAGGAAAGGAGTGGGATGTGTTTTTGAGATAGCATGCAAGAAAAATACAGCTTTTTATTGTTTTTTGTTTTTTTTTTTTTCCTCATGGCCATGCCTTGTATTTGGCTGTTGAGGGAACCACTGAGACTGCATCACTGTCAGTGAATATGCTGTATCTGAAAAATAATATTAATCATCTCTCCTGGGCCTCTTCTCCCTTTTCTCTCTCATGAGCCCAGAAATGTAATTGCTGTTGTTTTCTATGTAATCAGTAGCCAGAGAGCTGGTGCTATTACAGACACATAACAAGGGAGCTCTTGTTTTAATCTTTTGATTCAAAAGTCAGGTTCTTTTTTATCTACTGTGGTGTACACAAAAGCAAGTTTGATTGGCGGGGAGTTTGCATCTCTTCTTTTTCGTCTTTCTCTCTCTCTCTGTCATGTAAATTGTTACTGTCTTTTACCTCAAATTGTCAGGGAAGCTTGTCAGATGAATGAATGCACATCAGTACCTTTTCTACTATGGATTTGTACAGTACAGAACATGCACAGTGGCCAGTTTTAATTCAAACAAACACCTCAGCCTCAACTAGTGCAAGGCTGTATGTACAAATTGGGCAGATGTATGTTAACAGTCTGTGCCATTATGCCCCTCTTTCTCTCTCTCTCCCCCTCTCTCCCCTTTTTTTATATTCACACTTTTTAATAAAGCAGAACATCTCGCCTCTGGACGTCTCATGGATGGACAGCTGTGCCAGTGGTCGAGGTGAAAATCAACCCCAGGACATGTCAAAGAGTGAGATTTCCTGCCCTAAAATTAGATGAGAAACCTGGGTGTCTGTGAAGGGTGGGAAGGAGAGGGAGAGAAGAGGAGGGAAGGAGCGGAGAGGGGTGAAATAAGTGTTCGAGAGGCACGTCCACCCCTGGCCAGTTACTGTAAATCAGGTCCCTGAATGACTAAGGGTTACACCTCAGGAAGTAGCTTCCTGGAGTCAAAAGTGCATTGGTATTTATATAATAACACTGTTTCATTCCAACATCCCCCAGTAACATTGTAATGGGGCCTCTGCCAGCAGCGCCTTTAATGCTCCAATGGCTGAATTAAAACCAGGGGATGGCAATGAACGGATGTAAATTAACAATCACCTCCTTATCACAAACATGTACACACACACAAATAGGAAGTCAGCACACCAACTTGCTCCATCCTCCCTCAAGGCTAATAGCGTGTTGGAGGAGCGTCTGACAGAAGCGGACAGTTTTTTTTTTTTGTTTGTTTGTTTTGTTTTTTTTAGCTGCATGGTACATTTTCAAGTTAGTGCCACTAAACCTGGTGGCAATGGCATTTTGCAACAAAATGAAAGGGCTGGAGGCCAAATCAGTACATAGTGTAAAGGTTTACCATTCGCTTTGTTAGGCGTAAAATGGTGCCTTGATGCAGCCGAGGGAAGTGCGCTAATCTTGAAACACTTTGCTTACCTGCCATGTGGTTTAAAGGCCAATCACTGAGTTCTGTTTTGCTCTTTAAGCGCCATGTTGTTCCGTACCTAAAAAGCAAACAATAAACTTTCAACTTCTGCACTGAGGGGCGTCCAGCCTTTTCATTTTGTTTGCTGTGAAGCCTATATTTTTTCCCCATTCTTTTATTTAAACAATTAGACATTGTAATACTGTAACACAGAGGCAGCTTTAGTAAAGATTAAAGCATGTGCACATATGGACTACATTTTTTTTTTTTCTCGTAATATCCATCATAAACCAAACTCTATTTGTCCTCATTCACCACTTCAACTTGTCACTTTTCCTTAGAAAATTTATGGCGTAGAGGGTCAGGCAACCTGTGCTGTTAAAATGGTCTACTTCGTACATAATTACCTACAAATGTTATTGTAATTAAAGGAAACCCACACGCAGGGGTTTTACCCTCGGAGGCTTATGTTGTCCTCCGGGGCAGGAAATGTTCATGGGATCAAACTTAGTTCACATGTTACAGGTGGTTAAGATAGAGCCACAATTCAAATGATATTCCTCTGGGGAAATGGTGGCCCTGGTGTATTTACAGTAACAATGGGCCTGGTGTACTGCCCACATCGCTGCCCTACAGCCATGTGTGAGTGGTTAGAAGCTTGCGGCGGTGGTGGTGCAGGAGGGGGCGTCTGGGGAGGGGGCAACGGGAAAATAACGGACATTATTGTGCAAAACTAAAGCTGACAGCATGTATTTAGGATCTTTTTTCCAAGGTTTAAAAGGAAAATTTAGCTCTTGACTAAAATAAATGATGTCAATTTTTCAGGAACTTATCTGTAGTCCCTGATGTTCCTTCCAGGACTGATATTGCACCATTATTCAACAACCTAAGTAGAAATAAATTGATGGATTATCATTTGAGTTTATTCAATGGCTCAAACCTTATGGAAGGAGAAAAGAACAGTCCTTGCCATTTAGGATAATGATTAAAAATGTGTATGAGTGTTTAATGTCCCTGCAGTGTTTGCTCTGTGGGGGTCTCGCGGGGAGAGGAAGATGGCTGTTCTGGGTCACTGAGGTGGGGACGGCAAGAGCTTAGTCGATTAGCCAAACTCTTTTTAACCACATCAGACCCGACTGGCTGGCAGGCAGGCAGGCAGCCTGGCTTGGGCACACTCAGGCTTTTTGTTGTCCCATTATTCCGCTCGATGATTGAGATAATAACCAAGCCTTTCTCTCTTAGCCTTTAAACCCCCCCTCCCCTTACTCTCTCTGTCTCTCTTCTCCTTTAAATGCCCTGTTGTTCCACTCTTTTCTGTCATTTCCCTTTGCTATTTTTTCCCTCTCTTCTTTCACAAAGTCTTTCATGGTTTTGAACTTGCCGATTTTACCTTATCAGTTTCTTTCAATCATATTTCTTTCAGTCATATTTATGCAGCATCAGTGTTAATTGTGTCCAAAATTCAGATTATTATGTTATCCAGATCCTATACTTTACCCAGGAACAGGGTAAATCAGCTCATGTAGTGCCCCAGCTGACCTCAGTGGGCCTTATCATCACCATTAAGATCATGACAGAATTGACTCACACATGCCACACGCACATGCACTCACTCTCTCTGTCAACCAGTGAATAGGAATGAGTTTTTCCTTGTTTTGTAGCAACAGCTGCAAGGTGGAAAATGCACCGTAATTAAAATGTGTTCCTGTTTAAGTGTTTGTCCTGTTTCTTTCTAAATCCATCCGTCTTTTGTTGCTTTGGTAAAGTCATTTAACCTCAGATGGCTCCATCTGGATAGCATATTCCACCAGGGCACCCAAACCTCTTTACTGTAAGTCAACCTGGTAATGCCAGGCTAATGACATTACAACAGAGCTATTCAGTTAACCACCTTTAAAAAAACTGACATAGATCTGAGGGCCAGACTGCATATGTTGGACGGTTTAAATGCAAGGTGCTTTAAGGTTAAGTGGTGCGGGGATCTCCCCTCCCACTCCACTTCCCTCCGCTATGCCGTATTCACCATTTGCTTTTGTATAAACCCAAATAAGAAGATTTGGAGAGATAAAAGTAAATGGGACTTAAATCTGCTAACAAACTTAAAGTATTGTGCAGTCTGGTAGAGACATGTCTGCCGAGAGTTTTATCTTGTTCAGCTACACATCAATGACTTAAAACAAAGATTGTCTATGCTTTAAAAGATGAACCACTCAGTGGTAAATAACTGCCCCACCTTTTGGTCTGCAAAAGGGAGCACTCACTGTCATGCAATTGCTCTCCTCTTGCGATTTTGCCTCACAGACAGCATAGCTATGCCGGTTTCCTCCACTTCTCCCCAATCCATGACACTGTTGCTGTGGCAACCAGACCGGCAAGACCTGAAGCAAAGATGTTTTTCTCAACTTGTACTCATCCAAAACATAGATTTTAGCTCTCAGTGTTAACACTATTTTCAGCTTGGGTGTTACTTGGCCATATCTTGAATTTTTTTTTTTTTTTTTTTAACTAATAACATATCCAGTGATGCTCTCCAGTTGTATTTCTGCTGCACCTCAAGATGATGTTTGTGCCACCTAGAAATAAGGGCTGGGGGCTCTCTGTCTTTTCCTCTCCTCAGATTAAAGCACACCCTGACAGTGAGGGAGGTCATCAAAAGCAATCTGCCCCTCACGTTTAATGGCAAACAAAGGATCGAAATATGAATTTGGTTGAGTTTTGTCTCTTTGAATTATGTCTGAGCAAATCTCTTCCCAGTCATTTAATGATAACTCAGCGTGCAGACTGAGGGAGATGATTAGTAGTAGGGGTCAGGTGGAGTTGAGAGGTCAGCTGAGGACAGGTGTTGTAGAAGGAGTAAACCCAGGCCCTACTAGATACAGATATCATCATGGTTGGAGGGGACCTTCACGTGACCCCAGCCTGCCATTAGGGACTACACAGATAGATGTCCTTATCTTTCCCTGCAGCTCCCCCGCAGCTAACTGACAGAACTGGGAACTGTCAATCACCGCTGACATGTGATGTCTTACTCAGCCAGGAGATGGGACAGCACCAGACAAATCACTTCTAAATGACAAATCACTGTCGTAGCGGTGGTTTATCACTGTTTTGTCTTGGTACTGTGATATGTCTATCACTGATTGAGGATCCCAGAAGTTTAAATATGTATTTGGTCAGGAGAAACATTTGTGATCCTCATGAGGATGTTCAGCTGAGAATTATCTTTCAAGGGAACTTAAATGCCAAAAACACAGAGACAGTACTACCATATGCTACTGGTTCAAAAAGCGGATGAATCAAAGGAGGAAAATTTGCTTCACTTAAGTGGTGATAATTGAGTGCCGATCTTTGGTCCTCTCCCTCTGAAACTGACAGCTCTGGTGACCTCCTCTTTCTTTCCCTTTCTCATCCCTGCCACTTCCTTATATGGCGAGCTATAATGATACACGTTGTAAAGTCTGTGTAAGCACTACCTTCAGACACTAAAAGTGACCCTCAAGAGTGTAATGGGGCTATATTCCTCCTGGCATTGTGAAAAGGTGAAAAAAAAACAATTTATAACTCTTTGTACTGCCACTTAGGGACCGCCACCACTGCTTCATTTTGAATGAACGAGGAAGCTCGTAATATCGCTGTTTCTCAAGAAAAATAGGTGTGTTTAAGTAGGTGAATGACAGGTTCAGCTTTGGGTTCAGGGTTGGGTTTGTCGGGCTCTTGAACACATGTTTGTGTATTTGTACACAACAGGGATTCAAGCTACAATGCCACGTAATGACAGTGTGGCTGCTGCAGTATCAACAGCAAAAAGCTCTTGAGGAACTGTATTTGTGGACATTAGCAGACTGAAGCAATGGAGCATATATTCATATTCCTGTGAAAAAATACTGTGCCTCGGTTTGTTAAAACTAATATGTTGTAGTTTTGCCTAAAGAGGAAGTTTGGAAGAATAAAAAAAGGAGATCCATGGATTTAACATGATCAGGCTGCTTCCTCGTACGGTTGGCTCAGCATGTGCATGAGTCAACCCCAATACGCTTTGAGGCTCCCTATTAACTTTTTAAACTGCAAGTTGTAGTGGTGTTTTACACAAGGGCATTTTTTTGCGCTCAAAGGATTCCTCATCTCCAAAGCAGGTTTAATTCTTGATAAAACCATCATGTTGGGAATTTCACTCCTGTGCTCGCAAAGATTACACTGGAAGTAAGAAACCCAGGAACTGTTAGCCGGCCTAGGAAATTACATCTTCTCTGTTCAATAAGTGCTTGGATAGTTAATCACCCCAAGAATAAGACTACAGACCACAAGTGAAGTAAAAGCCTCTGAAAGCCTGGTTCACATGCTCATCTGCGAGAGAACAAGCGAGGAGGAAAGCGCTGGGAATAAACGTAACTTGGATGGAGAAAAGCTCCTCGCTATCTGCCGAGGTTCCCATGTATTTATATGAAAGATATTTATTCAATTTCTGAACTCAGGGGACGGCGGATGATAATCCGTTAAATGTCTGCACACACCTTCTCTGTTACTGGCGTCTTATTAAAATATGTAGATTAATTTGCGACTGGTTCTGCATGTGATTAGAGCGGGTGGATTGGGTGCTCGAGATTCAGCTCATATTTGTAATCTTCTAAATTTAACAGCAAGTGAGAGCTTGTCAATTAAATGGGATGAAATGATGGGGGAGAGTAAGACTCATCTTCATCTCCTTGTTTTATGCTTGAGTGGCCACAGAGTTATCATTTACAGGGCTTCAGATAATTGGCAGGAGTTTTGTTGAGCACCTCAGATTCTGGATGAATTTGTATTCTTCAACCAGACAGCAGCTCAATACACTTTGGCAAAGTGCAGCCAGGCTTTGTCAATTATAGCGTGTGTCAGACGAAAAAAATATCATGTCACTCCAGATGAGAGCAGAGCATTAGGAGCGGACTGAGGTAAAATAAGATCTTATGGAATTTAATGGTATTTATGTCACTTTGTTTGAAGGTGATTGATTTGCACTTTTCATTCTTTATGTGTTTGGCTTTTTCTATTAATTTCAACTGAAACAGGAGCCTTCTATGACAACACAGCAAGACAAGGTGAAACTGGCTAAAATATATTATACAGTGTCGTTAGCGAAGGTGAAATCAGGAGACTGCAAAAGTTTAAAATAAATGTGAAAAGGCTACAATATTTTGAAAATATTCTGAGGCAATAAAGGGCAGCAATTCAGCCAACAATTAAAACCAGTCGTATTTTTGTTTCTTTTTGAAATCCACGTTAGCCATATTGACTCACACAATGACCAGTCCCTATGCCTGCTACAATCAATTCCAATGCCATGCCAATTTCCTTTTCCTTGAAATGCTGCCCACGTATAGACTATCATGATCCCAGTATATTACTTGTCTTATTTTTCAGATCAATGCTCATTTAAGAAGCATGCTGCCATACAACCATGCTCTGCTGAATAACATTTTCCGCCGATGGTCAATGTGCAGTCTCTCCTTCCAGGTATCCAGCACCCGCCCTCCATTAACAATAATGTAAGCCCTTCGTCTCCCTCTATAGCCCTTATTGGCAGCTGTTCTTTCTTTGTCAACCTTTGACTGAGCTGAATGAGGCAACAGAACAATGATCTGACAATGAGGTTCCCACACTGAAACCTCTTTGTCATCAAACACAATAACGTGATTTGGGTTAATTAAATCTAAGCTAATAGGCAGTGATTGAGCCCCACATTTGACTCAAATCAAATTAGCTGTTCCTTCAGACAATGCCAGCGCTCCATGACTGTGGTATGGCGAGGTCGCAAAGGTCTCTGGAGCAGGTTTGCATTGATCTCTCCTGGAGAAATCATCCCCTGCTCGAGCCACAATCAATAAAACAAAACGTACAGCATCGCAGCAACTTACATGACATTCAACCGTGCAATGAACCAACAAAATTCCTCCCGAAACTTATCAACTTCATACGATTCTAAGTAATTTCACATTGGTTCTCTAACTCTTTCCTGGTATCAACTGACAATCAAACTTAGTTGCACTCTTCAAAGTTTTCGGTGAAGTTATAGTCGACCTGTTGTGCTTTATGACAGATATTGCCATGGGGCTCTCCTTCTCTTTGGCCAGACCTCGCTAAAGACCCCAGGGCTCAGGAAAGGCATAGGTGAAACACACACACACACAGAGCTGTCTTGACAGTGTCTTGTTTCACCTCCCCTCAGCACTTTTCCATCCCTGCGGCAGGATTTTGCAGTTCCACTTTTCTACCACTTTGACGGTTAAAAGTTTCCGCTCAAAACTAAAACTCTCTACTGCATCATTTTGTTGCCGCAATAAAAAAAAATAAATCCCTGTTGAACACACAAGTACTCAGGTAGAGTAAGTTGGTGGTCCGTCTCGGTGAGAGTGAGCCTGTAGTGGAGTTGAGCTGAGGTTGGTATGTAGGTAGATTGGTCTGGACAGGAAAAGCAGTCTGGTGCTGAGTGGCTAGCCAGACAGTGAGACAGGATTAGAGACCGTTCCTGACATTTGGCACAACACCCAACTGGGGGCAGAGTTAATTTAACGGTGAGGGGTCAGAAGGTCACGGGCCTGACCCAACCACTGCTGGCAGGCGGAGAGGGATATAAGACATGCTTGAGCGCCACCATTCTGTGGGAAAAAAACAAGCTCGTTGAAGGTGTTGTTGGCTGTGAAATAATGCAGATGTTAACTAATAACAGCAAAACCGTGTCATGTATTCACCGCAAAGGGATGAAAGTATTCGAAAATGACACGTTCAGATACACTGTGGATGAGCAAAGTTGATCATTTGTGCGCATGACTATGATGATGGACGTGCCTGGAAGAAAGGGAGTATCCGTGAGCCTGCTTCTGCTGTGTGTGTGTGCATGTGAATGTACATGTGCATATATGTGCACGAGTGTGTCTCACAGTTGGGTATGTGATGGGTTCAGGAGTAGGAGCGGCAGGGCCTCCTTGGTCCTTCAGCCCTTCAGTCAGTCACTTCCTCTTGCTTGACTGCTTTGCTCAGCCAGGCTGAAAGCTGCTCCGTTGTCAGGTTGGAGTGTGCTAATTAGGCTCCAGTTTAATTTTCCAGGATGCTCTACTGCCCTTTAAATGGCCATTTCAAATTCAAAGTGATGGTAATTGTACCAAGGCATGCTGATCTTGTAATCACCCAAGGCTTTTTTTTCTTTGCATTTTCTCACTCACATTCTCTCTCTTCTTGTTTCTTCGTCTGTCATATTGTTTTCTGGATGTTTTGCGCTTCATAAAGAGATCTTAAGCGGGATGCACAAACGATGCCCCCTGGGCTTGCACACCTCTTATTCTGCTCCAGTCATCACCGGGCTCTGGAGACTGTGGGTCATGGCAAGCAGGGGGAAACAGTGGGTCCAAATTAGATGCAAATTAAATGTGAATTCACTTTAAATCAGGATGGTCACATCTCGAGAGCTCCAAAAGCGCAGCCAAGTCAATGGCAGTGCTCCTTGGCTGTGTGTTATGAGCACAGTCAACGTAACTCCCAGAAATCACCGGGTCACACACTGTACTCATCTGCTACAAAGAAAGCATTGAGGGAATGCTAATGTTGCTGCTAATGTTAATGTTCACCACAAAGGATGTACACACACATCTGAAAAACAGGAAAACTGCAAACCATTTTGGTCGAGGGCAACTAAAACAAAAAACAGAATATGGACAAATTAACACTGCTCAAAGAATGCATTCATTCAAGGTAATTAACCTCATGTTGAATTTTTTTCATTTGGCTTACATCCCAGTCTAAGCTTCCCAGATTAAACTAGCTGATGAGCAGAGCAGCTGGAGTTATGAGAACATTTATTCCAAGAAAAAAAAAAATTATGCGTCCTGCAAGAGTAATTGGGGTTAATGAATATAGCACTGTATTAGAGGAGGAAATGATTGCATTTGGTCAAACTATGAAAAATTTCAATGGCACACATCATACAAAAAAATCCAAGACAGCCCTCTTATTAGAAAAAGAAAACCCTTTATTATAGTGGCTAAAGCATGTTGCAGCGATTAAAAAAAATGCACCAATAAGACTTGAGGCTAAAGAGCACTTAATTTTTTTTTCTAATGAAAGAATGGACAAGGATTTTTTTTGTGAGTTCTGCCATTGCGACTGCCCAAATGTTCCACTGAGCAGGTCTTCGCTCTACACCCTATTGACACCATGCATTTGTCCTTTTTTCTCTTTATGACAAACCTCTTTGACAACAAAACCCCGTGCAACTTAATCATAGTTTCTTTAGCAAAATAACAATTCCATAACATGAGCAATTTTACTTCCAGACTCTTAATTGATTCGAGCGGGTGCATTTCCCTTTTGTTAAAAGTGGAAACACCCTTGCTGTTTGATGCTATTTACTCTTGTCCTGAGCTAGCTTTGCTTTGTCAGGTGAGGTTTTATTTCTTCTTGAAAGGGATTCCTTGAAGTGACTCGGGTGTCAGGTTTGTGACGCTTCCTCTTTTCAATTGTCTTTGCACTCTGAGGAGATGTGAGGACGGGCGGCTCCTCAGCCGTCACAATATTGATACTGTACGATGGCTGTCGAGGCACAAGCCCCTGTTTCTAATCTGCCCTGACAGACCATGCAGCACATGAATGATAGCAGGTGTGACATAACAAATAAGAAAGAAATCAAATGAAGTGAATAAAGAAAAAAATATATATATAATAAAACACGCAGAACTTTTTTGGGGTGTTTTTCCTATTTAATTCATTCCTTCATAGATGGATTGATGGCAAAAAGATGGAGATCTATTATCGGGTTCCGAATTCAGTTTTTTGTTGTTGTTTTTTTTTTATTTCTCTTTTCTGATCCAACATCCATTATCCTTTTCGTCTCCTGTTCTAAGTTGGAAGGGGTGGTTGATGGAATAGTGGCCTGGGCTATTCATTGTACTTGTGTCAGCAGTGGATTTATTTTCTCTTTAGTGTGCAGAGGGAGACACAGGACAGGATGCTTAAGCCCGTAGAACAAAGGCACACAATAGACTCCTTCAAAGACACCTTGAAGACACTGATTCATCAGTCAGACAAGGGGCCTGTGGGCAGGTGTCTGGCCACAATGGGTCACTCACACATATATACACACATAGGCGCATACGCATGCAAGCACACAAACACACATGGATGCCTGCACACGCACAAGCACACACAAACAAAGGGAAACAGACAAGACAGAGAGAAAACACACATGCCAGCTAAATCAACTCCTTGCTTTCATTGTGATCCTGCAAGATAGATCAGCCCTGGATGGCACCTTTGTCCCACGATGCAATAGGCCCAGCAGGCAGGAGGCTGTTTGTTAAGTTGTGGGTCACAGTAAAAACAAAGCCTCCTCTATCTTCATTGTCTTTGCAGTTGGACAAAAGTGATTAAAAATGGTGATTCCTGAGTCTAGAAGGTTGAATTTTGTGGGATTTCTGGTTAACATTTACTCTCCGTCAGTAACACTCTTAAATTGCTCTGTAACAATGTCTACCATTTTTAATAAGTCATTTAAGAAATGTTATAACAAAGCCAGCACTCTTAATTTAAGAGGCCACACATGCATAGGAAAAATCATAAACATCAGTAATCAATCACTGACTCCTCTCCTTGTATTGTGTTTGTTGCTTGATATTGTGAAGGCTGAAAAATTAAACGCGCGCCTGTGTTTGAGCAGGTGGGTAAATAAAGAGCAGGTCTTCATGCAAGCCCTGTCAGACTTTGATATGACAATAAGCGGTTTGCTTGGTTGTATTTTGTGTGTCCAAGGCTTGAGTGGGGCTATGTAGACCTGGGTGTGAGTGACAATATGAGAATGGGGAGCAAATGTCTTGTCTAGACATCTGATCATACACCATTTCAATTTGAATCCCAATCCACTATGAAAAGGATGCCAGTTCTATTTGCAAAATAATCCTCACTGGACAGGTATAGGTCACTTGTATTGTTTTTTAGACCAGTTTTCTATCAATCTGAGACAATGTGCCACAACTTATGTGTATTCACAATTTTCAAAAGCAGTTATCATTTGAATGTTTGCAATTGTGTTTGTCATATTATCTCTCTTGCAACATTCATACACTTTAAAGAATAATTGCAATACGGTGTTATGCTAATGATGATATGTATAATGTTCGCACCTAAAATAAGGACATATATCCCATAGTTTCAGTAATAGTAACCCATATGCGCTGTGTATACTGTGAGCCAAACCATTTCCTGAGAAAATGATGTTGTTTTTTCTCTTACTTTTCTGTCTCATTGCCAGTCAAAGTCTTTTTTCCCTTCTCCCACAGGAAAGACTCTTGAAACTGTTCATTTACCGAGAGGAAGAAGTTGAAGGCCAGGACATTCTTTTTTTTCTGTCAGATTTGTAAAGATTATTCCCATCATGATCCTATTAGCCACAGGGAGAATGTGACTACTTAAGATGGATTTATGGAAAAATAGTTATCCCCAAAAAACATTAGTCGGTGGATGAATCCAAAACCCCTCCACAGAAGTTATTCCCTCTGCAAATTCAATTCAAGAGGCTACATTTGTGTTCTCAAGGCCAACAAGTCTGAAAGTCATAATCCCAGACCACAAGTACCACTTCAAGTTCCCAGCAGGCTCCTTTCCTGGAACTTTGAGATTGCTGAGGCGGAGCTGATTTGGCAAGGGATTAATCTGCCCCAGCACCTGCAGTCTCTGTACCCAGTCATTGCCTGGCCCATGAAGACCCCAGAACAGGAGGTTACTGGAGGTAAAGAAGCACAACTCCTGGTATAGGAATAATGTGATTGTTTTCCTTTTCTAATTCCAATATATAACACACAATTTTTAAATATTGTCTTTTAGGGCAATATATTAATTTGCCAACCACAAAACATGTTGAATAATACACCTCAAGGTTTGAATCACAACCTCCTGAACTCAGAGTTCATCTTCCATTTGGTAATGAATGAATCATTCCTTGTGCACTAATCCTAATAAGTGAGGCGTCCCCTGCCCCTCCACAGTTTATTTTCCTCAGGTCAGAGCCTGAGCTCAAGGCCCCCATGGCTGGCGCCATATGTGAGCGAAGCAGGGGGTGGTGCAGTGGAAGCCTGCTGGTCGTGCCACTGAGCTCAGGTAGGTTCCCCGAGCCGGATCCCCCCCACCCGGGCACCCAGGGGAGAGGAGGTGTTAAAACCTGAAGGGCCTTTGCCTGGTCCCCCTGAGCATGCAACCATCTGCTCCCCGCCCCCGCCCAGCTGGCCACCTTTGATCCCACCAAATTTGAGCTAAAACGAGGATGATGACTGAGGCCTTCCAGTTTGCTCTCGAGTATCGTGGGAGGAGGGGGGCACAGAGGAAGAGCAAGGGTTCACGGCCTCACTGAAATGTGGACAAATAAAAAGAGAGAAAGAAAATTTGACAAACTTCTAAATGACATGGCGATGACATGGTTAGGAGTCCAATTTTAGAGGCAGTGCATTCTCTTCCACAGATGTGTTTCCTCTAAAAAAAATTACACATGTTGTTGTGCAAATGTATGCAGATGTCTGATCGAGCACATGTAATTTGTCCTAGGCATGTCTATGAAGGAGCATATAAATTTTATGGCAGCAAGTCACTCTCTGCTAAGGTCTGGGAGAATACAAAATAGTAATATATTAGGCACATAACATTGCAAGCTGTACAATGAGAAAATTACAGGTAGATTGCCCATTAATATACGGAAATATATGGAATCCTACCATTTATCATTCCTTAATGGGTAGGAATACAGTGAAACCATGGCAATGTAATTGCAACACCTCATATCTCTAATTAAAACATGTCTTTCAAACAGATGTAAAATGTGACCCAGGGTCAATTGAAATTGATATCAAAATGATCAGAATTACTCTCTCACATGGAAAGGTATGGATCAGAGCCAAATGGCTTGCATTCACCATGATTAAAAGAGGATTTTGAACTAAATGACCAATTCAGTGATGAATCAGTAAGGGAGCACACAATCAGCATTTTCCTCCTGCGACCCAAGGCCAAATTGATTCCACAGAAAATATCATGTGAATAATTAAACGCATTGATTAAGCAGTGAGATAATATTTAATTAAGGTGGCTCATTAGAATTCCTTGTGCACTGCCATTAATGGGTCATTAACACAATTAATTAATTAAGCACCCTCTAACTACCAAAAGGAATTCAATCTATAATGAGTACATGTTTTTGAAGAAGTTAATTAGGTAATCCTTGCTCCCACAAAGTCTTTTGTGCTGCATCTAATGTGTACCGCAATTACTGCTAAAAGTTGCTGAAGTTCTGGTCAAGGGTGTAGACTCAATGGCTGGACTCCCTAATCTAGGGGGAGGATAGATTTACACACAGAGGCCTAAAATAAAGATGCAGATGGGATGTGGCATCCTTGTGTTTTCATCTTGAATTTTATTTATCACATTTATTATCAGTGTTGCTGGATGTTAATAATGGGTGTTTGTAGAATTCAAACAGTAAATAAAGTGAAAAATGGAGCGAAGTACTTGACTTGACATACCTCAAGAAAAAAGTGAAGAAGTTGGGGGGAGAGAGAGAGAGAGAGAGAGAGAGAGAGAGAGAGAGAGAGAGAGAGAGAGAGAGAGAGAGAGAGAGAGAACTTTAAAAGGCAGATTTCCACTGGCAGTTCCCAAAGTGGGGCCCAGGGACCTCTAGGGGTCCTTGAAGGGGTTCCTGGGCAGTCGCCAGCTAAGTGAAAGAGTTCAATTTCTCTGTTATTTCATTTACTATTTACTACAGAAAAAAAACAGAGAATGTATAAATTTGACTGTAGGTTTCATTGTCCTCACTGTTACAGAACCCAGCAATCTTCAGGACAAAATTAATAATTAATTGATTCCAATGCATATCTAACAACAAAATCTTCTTCAGTGGGATTCCTCAGGGCAAGATCTTATCAATTAGCAGTCTGTGGTCTAATTTATATCTATTTGGGGGTCCTTGACATGAAACAGTTTGGTAATGCCTGTTCTATATTCTATGCTAGGCTATACGGAGCGAGGAAGGAAAGGTGGCAGATAAAGCAGCCCTCTGTGTGATCAGAGGTGAGCTCCCCTGGTGCGATCCCTCACCCCTGTAGCGTGAACAATCCTCAGACGTGATCTGCCAGGCTAACCGGCTTGCATAAATAAAATCAGTTATCTCCCCATCCCTTAGCCTTCCCTGTCCGCACTCAGGCTGTATTTAATCACGCAGGGGCCGATGGGATAGGGGCCGTTTTTCTGCTGGAATAATCAGAGGGCCTCCATGTGTCCTGGTCATATGTATTAATCCTGCCTTCCTATGGCTGGCCTTATCAGCTCCCAAAGCCCGCCTCTCATGGGATCTGGGCTGCTGTCTCAGCGCCCTCTAATCTGCCCTGAGAAATTGTTAACAGGATGTAAATGCGTCCAGGGATGATATATGGCTCCTTGTATAACATACATGTTATTGTTAAGCATTTTGCATGCAAGGTCTGAGATTATGCACACAGAGAATGGGAGAGATGGTATTGATTGATGGAATAACAAATGTCGAATATCGTTTTAGATGCAAATGATCACACAGGGTTATGGGACATATCTTTTTTTTTCTTGCTGCTTGTGGATGTGGACAAGGATGAAATAGTGGAGGGATTCGAAGACTTATCTCTGGCAGCCATTTTAGTTTAATGGAATGTAGAGGATGGTGAGTGAGCAAGGTGGATTATTTTCTTCCATCAACATTATTTTACTGGAAATGTGTGTATCAGTGCGGCACGATGGTACTTTGGGTTTCCTTAAACTGGCCAGCGTTACAGTCTGCACAATTATGACGTAATGTTTTGTTTATTTACATCTAAAAGGCGTCAAAGGCAATTAGTGTGTAAGACGCTGAGAGAATACCGTGTGTATGTAGTTTGTTTTGTATTTATGTCACCAATCCAGAGATTTCTTCAGCGCTTCTTTACTATGCTTCAGCATCTTTTGACAAAAAGAATGCTGCACTGTCAATTTCGGTCAGAACCTGATTTGAATCAAAGTCAACTGTAGCTCACATTCTGATGCATTTCTATTTTGATGTGCAATGTGTTTCATCTTTATTCTGTCAGTAGAAAAGGGGGTATCATTGATATGCATTGGAAATGTTCTCACAAAGCTGTCAAGGATTGCATTTTTAAAACATCAGTAAAAAAAAAAAAATACAGTATGTGCTGTCAACAGTATGCAGCGTGTCTTATCAATATATATACAAATCTTATCTATATTCTCACTGAAGAAAAAAACTAATATGAAATCTCTGCCTTCACTCTGAAATGGATGGGTACTCATTAATCTAAATCGTCAAATCATGAATGTTTTCAGTTTTGTTGTCTTTTACTTGTCTTTGTTTTTCTGTGTAAGATTCAGAACTTAGACAGTCTTTGTTGTCACTTCCTGTCAAGGTTGGTTAGGACTCAGCATCAGTTCCGATGGACAGAAAACTCTGTGATTTTTCTGTAGTACAGTAATTAGCCCCCCTCCTTCTCCCCCCCTTGCAAATACGATGCAAAGCAGCTCAAAGTACTGTCTCACATGATTAAAGACAGCTCATTATCTGTGGCTAGTCTCTGTATGATTCAAGCCCCCACAGAGGAATATGTGGAACCCAAAGAGAGGACGCAATTGTCCTTGTCACCCAAAAGAGAATTTGACTATTCATATTGCTGGCTCCACCCTCTCCAGAATTTGATGTTGGATTTCATCGCTCATTTTTAGCTCAAACATACTTCTTGTCTGAAGTGCGCGGCTCATCTGGAGACCCGAAATTGTTCATCTGAAATCGTATCACAAGCCAATTTTAGTTATCTCCCCATCCCTTAGCCTGTTTGTTTGTTTCTACAGTACATAGCTATGGATGATGGATGAAGACCATACATGTTCTAACAAACACGAATTAACGATAAACATCCTTAAAAATGCAAAGTATCCTATTTGTTTTACATTACTGGCATATTGTATGTGCAATCTGCAGTCCCATAGGAGGAGAGTTCCTGGGAGAACAAACAGAAATTACAACAGCAGAGGACACTCCTAAACAGTTGCCTCATCTGAGGGACCACCACAGAGAAAGAGAGAGAGGAAGACAGAAGGGTAATTGGCTTGAAAAGACTGTCCGACACATCCGTCCAGTGACTATAATTATCAAAAATCAAATGTTAAGCCTGTCTGCATGGTGGCAACTTTTAATGGAAATGTTACAAATGAGGCCCTCAAATAATGAATAATTTCTGACCACTCACAGCAGTGTCTCCCAGCAAGAGGGTGCCAAAACAGGGAAAGTTTTCAAGCTGGGGGCTGATTAGGCCGAGGATGGGACTCGGCTGGAGGACGGACATTGCAGAGCTTCCCCAGAGAATAAATTTGCACCTGCCCCATCCGGAACAATGGCCCTCTGCCTTGCACTGTGCACGGGGCTTAATTAAAAAACATGGCTAATTTGCACACTCTCCTTTGCTTCCAAATTGGAATCCAGTTCACCACTGAGTCTGTTAATTTGCACAGGAAACTACCGACTGAGAGGGGATGGAACTGTGACGGGTTTGACAGGGGACTGGACAAAGAGCGGACACACTGGAAACATCCACAGTGTGAGTCAGGCATCTCACTCTCCCTATCTCTGGTACATGCAGTGTTCAGGGAGGGAAAAACTAACTTTGATTCAACAAACCAGAGGAATAATCCTAACTGCTTTATAGTGTGGGATAATCTCCATAAAGTGAAATCACGGAACGGCGGATGGCGGAATGGGAATCCTGACATGTCCTCTCTGACAGGTGACTGGATTGATGATTCCTCGAGAAAATGTATATTGCTGAAAAGGCGGATGAATTATGACAGTTTTCATATTAAGCAGACTTATCTGTAGCAAAGAGCATTAAGAGTGCCAAGTACATCGGCCGATACTATCACAAATTGACCTGCCAATCACCCCACCCTGGCTTCAAAGGTGCAGATAAGGTATTTAAGGTCATTGAAAGCAGATTCCTCTGTCTGTAGGCCTTCCTCTTTCCTATTATCAGTACCATGTTTCGCTCCAAATGAAAGTGTCTTGGTCTCTCGCAACATAAAAAAGACCTTGGATAATTCACCCTGGCTCAAAATGGAGGCTATTTCACAGCTGGGATTTTACACGCTAACTGAAATAGCCCTTTAATACTTTCTTCCATGTCTGAGAAGACTTGGTCGTGGTGGGCTGGTGGGGGGAACTTCCCAAGGCTTATGAGGTAATCTCATTGATATTTATTCATCTAATGATGACTAAGAATGTAAACTGATGGCTGCATTCATTCCAAGATGACCCCAATGAGTCTTTCATATTAAAGTAATGAATTGTACATAAAAGGAACTTCAAGTCTTCAAGTCAGAGATAGAGTAAGCTCTAATGCATAGCAATCCCAGCAAGGTATTAAAGTTAGCAAATGGTAGATAATACCACCAGATTCAAAGATGTATGTCCAACAATGATCCCTTAAGGGTGAATTAAAGCTCCTGGCAAATTGGATGTAACTAAGACTTACATAAAGACTCTGATATTGTAGACTGAAATTTATACTGCTATCCCCCATGTTCCATATTTGAAAACCCTCACATGGAATTTGGATATAGAGTAAAAACAAATTCCATCTTCAAATAACTCAGTGGACATGTGATAATTACATATTTCCACAGCTCAACTATGATTTAGAAAGAAAAAGAAAAAAGGAACGACATCAAAAGTAAGACTTGAGTTATTTCTGAGAGATAGAGGAGAAGGAGACAGAGTGTTGGAGACGTAATGGGCAGGACAGGGAGAGTGTTACTTTTTGGGGGAGATCACTCCTCACGTTGAGCTGGAGCTGTCGTACCTGTCGCTGTGGCGCTGACAGGCGGTTTGTTTGGACGGGGGGTCAAGCAAGGAGCAGGGGAAGTGAAAGAATGCTAAGGACACTCAAAGTTAGTGATAGCAAGCGGGGATTGGGCAGGAGAGGTGACATCGTGATTTATTGACTCCTGAAGGGGGCATCTTGACCTGAGTTTGAGGTCACTGTAACCACCATGGGTAATGTGGAATGTTATCTTCGCTCCACCGAGAGTGTGCCATGCATTAGGCAAATATGCATTCGTAAAATTCGCTGCAAGTCCCCTAGAATTCTGTGTATTATAAAATATAGCAAACTATGGAATGAAAAACTGAAAATGAAACCGTTTTAGATGCAAGTTTGTGTAAGTAAACAATGGACTGAACTCATAATCTTCTGAATATAAGGTCACAACGCAAAATTCCCCCTAACTTGAGCCCAGCACTGCTCCCCTTCAGCTGTTGTTTTTCTCTTGTTTACTCAACATTCATTGGCGTCCATGTTGTCATCACCTGTGTAATGACTAGGCTTGGAATATAAAGCTCTATGAGAAAACACACAAAGGCACTCATTTGGCACTGCAGCATTACACAGAGATACAGTATGAACCAAATCCCCCCAGCTATCCAAACATGTAGCTTTTCATATGGCCTGTTGTTGCCAGCCGTTTGGCTTGTGTGGCCATGGGGGCAGCTGTTGACACTGTTACCATTGCATTTCCTGTTCAGCCTACCAGCTGCCTCTCCTCTATTCTCCGCAGCCCCCTGGAAGGGCGGGTGAAACAAGTGTTACCAGCCGTCTCGACGACAGACAGCTCCTTTCTGCCTCTGGCTGTTACTGTATCGCCAGGCTTTCATGGCACAAAGAAAACCAGCGAGCGTGAAGACCACAATGGCCCCACAACGCACCTCACCAGGCCCCCTTTTATTCACACACCCACTATGCTGCTGCAGGATCAACCTACCGCTGGAAAGAGGCATTTGGAACGGGGACTCTCTGCCCCCATGCACAGCGAAAATGTAACATGGGTGCAGGTGAATGTATGTATGCATACAAGCTGACGACAATAGAGATGTAGCTGAAGTCAGCCGGAGCAATTTGAATGAGATGTTAAGCCAAATGAGCCAGAAATAGAAATAGTAAGCGCTTCTTCAATTTATTGGCGTATGTTTGTAGTACTATCAATAACAGTCGTTTTAAACTGCCCCAAAAAGACAAAATGTGAGGAGTTACATTCTTAAAAATGGGAGAAAAAACAATAACCAGCTTGTTTGTGAGCATTCAAACAGTAACATATCACTGAACCGTCACTGTCTTTGAGTTAGGTGTAGAAATGCAAAATATCCTTATATGCAAACTATGACACATAGAATATATTATGTTTATGTTTGTGAAGGTGCATTGAGGCCATTCTATCACCACCGCCCCCAACTTCAAATATTGACTGTCAGAAAGAGTGAGGAGTATTCAAGTAATTAGTTTATATGCATAAGAAAGACAGCAGGACTTGCGATATAAATGTATCACCACCATAGGAGGGATGCATGTATAGCTCCTCAAAGCACAGCCAAAACAATGATTGCCTAATGTTTGAGAGCGCCTCTTTTTCATAGCGCACAATCGATAATGAAATCTGACTATTTTGATGGGACAGGGGCTTTTAAGAGCAGACTTTGAAAAACTTCTCGCCGTTATTGATGGCGGCAGTTTTCTCTTGTGGATGAGGGAGGGGGAGGGGGGGTTGCTGAGGAGGTGTCACATGATTAAAGCGGAGATTGGAGATAGCAGGATCGGTAGGGTACGGGGAGAGATAAGAGGAGAGTAACCATGTTTAAAGTGTCCTGTGATCAGCCATTGCATGAGGGAAAGCAATGACAGGTGTACTGTAGATAGGCTTGCTGCGAGGAAAACAGGAATGGGTGACTCCTCCAAAGCTCGGCGGCTAAAATTAGAATATTTTAAAAGATGTGAGCAACGGACTACGAGATCAGGGGAGTAAGCATTCAAGGAAAGTATTTTTATTCCAACTGATAATGACCCTCCCTGCTTTTGCATATTGCTAATTCAACAGCAGTGGAGAACATAGCTTCACCTAGACGAAGAAAGTGCTCTGTCTTGCCGGCATGCAGGAGAGACAAGAGAGTAAAGCCAGGAAACACTGGAGGACAAGGCCAGCCTTGACACAGGGAAAAAAAGGAAGCACAAGGAGAGAGAATGTGTGTGTGTGTGTGTGTGTGTGTGTGTGAGTGAGAGAGAGAGAGAGAGAGAGAGAGAGAGAGAGACAAAAGGTAGAGGAGGTGTAGGAGAGGTTGTTTATTCCATACATTACAGACCTGCCCTGTCAGCATATCACGCTCTAGGGCCAATGCCTCAAACATGAACCTGCAACGAGAGAGACACCTCCAACACTACAACATTCAATAAATATAATAAACATCCCTGTGAAACAAATTGTTCATAAGCTACCTGTTTAATTTTTCAGATCTCCTTGAACCATATATTTCCTTATTAGTTTGGAGACGTTCGCTTGGCTTGAGTGGATGGATGATGCTGTCAGGGGGCCTGGGCATTATGGCGGCTCTGTGTGAGTGATTTCTACCAAGGAAAGCCTATTAGGCCTGACAGGGGGATGATGATATTAGGCCATCATCATTCAGAAGACACCGCCCCCACCAACCTCACTACCCCCACCAACCCCCACTACACCCTCATCCATCAGACGGCCCAAAACACCCAGCCATGCTCCCTCCTCTCCTCACTCCCTCTGTCTGCCTCACCCACTTACTCACCCCCTCCTCACTCTTTCCCTTGTTTTTTTTTGCCTCCCTTCTTATTTCCCTCTTTCCCAGACACTCTCTCTTGCTACCCACCATGTTCTCCTTTTATTCTGTCTCTACCCATCCCTCCTTATTTTGCTTGTTTTATTTCTCTCTCTTTCTCTCTCTGTCTCTCTCTCTCTCTCACTCACTCTCTCTCTCGCTCCCTCTCTCTCTGATGGCAAACACAAAGACAAATTCTGCCCTTTTCTTAGCCCATGAAACATTTAACATTTCATTCCAGATCTTGGCAGACGTAAGTAAAAAATGACCTAATGAATCTTACTTATTGTCTACCCTGAGTGCAATCACGAGCTAAATATGAGATCCCTGTCCCCTGGCCTATATCCATTGTCTTCTTGGCCTCCTCTCTTCTTGCACTTCCAGTGCAGATTGAGATCTTTACCTCCAAGCTACAAAGATTTTGCAAGCCAGGAAAATCAGTACATTCATTCGCTTAGCCTATTTCAAATGAAACTCTTGGGTCAGCTTTCTATGAACGCACAGAGGAAACATTTATTACATTTTTTTAAATTCTTAAATATTTAGCCATTGTATCCAGACATGCACATAAGTTTAGCACAACATCATCCTGGCAGGTGGTGCATAATCTGCTGAAATTTGTAGCTCACTAGGTAGGGCATGGAGCACCTATAAGCAAGGTTAGAGGTTGGATTCCAAAATAAATCACCTCTAACTCAGTTCTAGGAAAAGTTTGCTAGCTTCTCTTGTGTATAGGAGGCAACACTGGCCATTTTCACTTCCCATGGGATTAGAAACTGAAACACAACAAACAGGGGGAGCACTCTTTAGTAATCCATCTGACCTCTACGTCTCCCTCTCCGCGTCCTCACTTTTGTTGGAGAGTAAACCTGAGTCAGCCCTACTGACCTCAGCTTTAAGAGCAGGTTGCCTGTGGTTGTGACCCCTGGCACCCCAAGTGCTGCTCAGATGGGAGAAGTTCCACTGCTGAGAGAGCTCGCCTGGACCTTTGCTCTAAGCTTGTTTCACATGGTGATCAGTGCAGCCGATGGCCGCCTGTTGGCCTTGACAATGGGCGGTTTATGTGCCAGCAGTTAAATGGTGTCAAGAAGCCATCCCCCTCACAGACTCCATTGTCAGCCTTTTCTGTTCTAGTTTTGTTTAAGGCCTTGATCAAACATGGTATTGTCTTGTCCTTGGACATTCTTCTAAAATTCTGCAAATGTGGGTATCTCCCTATAGTGGAATTTGAGATATAAATATACATATACCTCTGTATATAAATACATGCATGTGTGTGTATTATAAATATACAAATCA
The DNA here is from genome assembly GCF_902150065.1 of Myripristis murdjan. NCBI lineage: Eukaryota > Metazoa > Chordata > Actinopteri > Holocentriformes > Holocentridae > Myripristis > Myripristis murdjan. The sequence continues at coordinate 13,106,019 of NC_044001.1, forward strand.
ATAGGAGTAAACCTGCTCCACAATGGATAGTACCTCACTTCCTTCATAGAGGAGAAGCCAAGCTACCGTATGTATGTTAAATGAAAACAAAGAAAACAACACTTTAATTGGAGCTCATTATGCATCACTTACACATACATTTGAAAAGCGGATGATTCCAAAACATTCAGGCCAATTTAAGTCCCTCTGAATGATGCTAGTATGAAAAGGTGTACCACTAAGACAGCCTTCTCCCAGGAGAGCATCGCACATCTTCAAACAGCATTCATGGTTTACTGCGTTCCATCATGTCCTCTTTGAATATTGTCAAAACTTTCATTTTGACGTGACAGGGTTTGCTATGCAGATGCAGGTCAGCTTTTTTTTTTTTAGATTCTCCACCCACAGATTCTTTATTTCTGTCATTTATACCCAGAAGAAATGGCTGCTTGGCGAAGCTACTAGAACAAGTATTAGCAATTACGGCTCCTGATGTCTTCATGTCGTCTCAACGTCCCTTCACAAGGGGCCTGCAAATGTCTATCTCAGATTTCTATTGCCATTTTTTTTATCATAAATTTCATTCCATATGCATTACATCATTGTGTTATATCCATTCCACTTTTCTTTAACCCTTCATTATGTCATTTGTATGGAAGTGTCAAAATACGTAATAACGTACCATGTACAATAAACACTTAGCATCTGGCTGCAACATGTTTAATTGATGACTGCGATACAAAATTGTAATTACTTTTATTTATGCACTTCTAAGCTCTGACTTTATCCATGCCAAAAAAATATCGATCATCAATCTTGTTGTATAGAAAAATTATTAGAAATTGTGTGCTTGAATCTTGTGTGCGCCTTGTAACATTTCAATACAGTAATTTTCTAAATTTTCTTCATTTGCTCAGTTTTCTAAAAGTCAAATGGCAAACAGACATGTGCATGTCTAGCATATTAATTACAGTGGATTTCTGAGTTTGTTGGATTTGCGTTAAACTGTACTGTACTTACTGTTTGTTTCAAACAGTGAATATATATTGTATTCTATACTGTAATATGATGTCTGCAGTTCAATAAAAAATTATATTTTCATGAAAATGATGTGATTGTAACAATGGTTTTGTATAGCAACATGCAATAGCCTTCTCAGAGAGACAGATCATCTTTAGTGGTGGCACCAAAATAGATAGCGGATTACCTCTGGATGTGAATATGTGAATGTGATCAAAATGAGACAGGCAGACCATGTTGCGAGGCAGTCACTTTAAAGGTTTTATGCAAAACATGATGTCTCTCTGCCTTTCCATTAACTGGCTGTATTGAATTACTTAATATGGCATAGACATTTTGCCATGAAGCAATTAAAGGATTACTCTAATACAAATCACATATACTGTTTGCTGTTGTGCACCCCCAATCTGGTAGGTTCAAAGCTCCAACTGAGCATGTCAACTAACCATGGGACAGGCAAGAGAAGGAAAAAAAACATTCGTGCTGATGATGGCTGGCAATTGTAACAAAGAAATGCACATCTTGCTATCAGTAAATGAATGTTGTAACACTTCCAAACAGAGTGACAACAGAGTTTGGCTGTCGCAAACAACTTAATTTGATCAGCTTTATGTAAAACAGCCATTTGACGGAGGGTGAGCTGGTGAGGAGATTAATTGCAAATGTTTACAATGGAATTTGGACTGTGTGTTCAACACGATAATCCAGCCTGGAACCCAAGGGAAGAGAAATAACAAATTAATAACAATGGAAGCCTGTGCTTATCACAGACTGCTGTCTGTTTAGTGTGTGAGGAATCCAGACGTCTTCCAGTCCTAAACATTTGCACATACACTATAACATGTTTATTAAAGCCCCAACCGTGGCTGGCAGCACCATCCAAGGAAATACTTGCCTTTAAAAGAAAAAAAAAAAAAAGCAGTCATCTGATCTACAGAAATAATTCACTCCAAAAATTACTGAAATTACAGAATCCTTAATTGGCTAAGAAAGTTGTTGAAGTCATTTCTGCATTACAAGACACACACTTATCCCTGGCCAAAGTCAGACACAAATGGGGGGAGCATTCACATGTTCCCTTGCCCTGAGAGGATGCTAATGATATGTAAGGAAGTGTAGGGCTGGTTGTCATGCAGTAATCAGCCCTGCCTTTAGTTAGCAGGACTTAATTAGCCAGTGGTGTATGGAAGGTAAACTCAGCTCGCCAAGTACACACCCAACAAACAATTACCACCACCAACCTTTGCCCTGGCCTGTTTGTGTTCCATCAACATGGCAGGAAACAAGTGGTGCACTAAAACTACTAAACCTAGTGTTTTTATGACTGGATTGTTGTTGTTGTTGTTGTTGTTGTTGTTGTTTTGTAGCACACAAAATTGTGTTAATGCATTGTGTGTGTGAGTAGCCAGTAACTTAAATAGTTGATGTCTTTTGAGTCTTGCAGGTTCTTTCATCCAATGAAACACAGTGAAAAGTAGGGTTATGCATATTATGTGCACGTGCGCGTGCACACACACACACACACTCACACACACATACACACACACAAACACATACATTCAAAGAGGGGTCAAAGTACGATAATTTGAATACTGTGTGTGTGCGCGCTGCATGTGTGTGTGTGTGCATGTGTGTGTGTCACAGGGGGAAGACGGTGTCAGTCCTTAGCCAGCCCCCGCCTCTTTAGCTACTCCTAATGCCCCTTTTACCTCCCATTTTCTCCAGCCTATTCAAACCCTGTCACTCACTGCTATGAATTCCATTAAACCTAAAGGGCACTGAGTATTTGCGATGAAGAAAGGAAAAATATACACCAATACTTGGCGTGGATTTGTGATACTTAGTGCAGTTTCTATATCCAGATCTTGTGTACCTTGCCTTCTCCAAATAAATATGAAAACTGTTTTACATAACTTTTACGACCTTTTGATATGTTGCAAAACATGTTACAAAACATGTAGCAAAATGAACAAAAGTATTTCTGTCATGTGCACAGCATTGTAAGTGACCTTGAGTTATAATATAATTAATCTCAACAACTGATATAGGAAATTTATATTCTCTATGCCAGTTTTAGTTTGTTTTCTCCCCCAAACAATTTAAAATCCAAAACTACCACCACACTACTCTATTGTCAGCCATCTCACCTTTTCCCTCCTGAGCAGTGAAACTAAAATCCTAGTGTAAGGTCACATATTAAACAGGAGCAGAAATGAGGAGTCAGCAGAGCTGGCTGGGAGAGAAATGTGTGTCTGGGTCTGAATGTGCTGAATGAATGAATGCAGGTCATGATTTATCGGGCCCAGAGAGCCACTCTCCGCCTGTCCTGCTGAGTCCTGATGGCTGCAGCCTTTATGTAAAACAAACCCAGCCTTTTTATTCTGCTGCTCCCATCACAGCACTATGCTGAGGCCAGAAAGCTAGACTCTGCATTCCCCAAAGTAGCCCAACAGCCACAAAATGACCGTGGGTTCCTGTTTTATTGAGGTATGAGCTAAAAAACTGCACCACATGTGAGACAGTTATTACACAATGAAGAACAGTTGGGAATATGGAGTAGGCATGAAGCAATGATTAAAAAACGAAGAGACAATTCATTTTGAGCTGTGCCTAACTGGAGGGGGTGAAGGATTTAGCTGAATGCACCAATATTCAGCAGATATCTGTCTGTCCACAAGTCATATTACTACTTCCCCTTAAGCTTAACATTGGTAAAGTTGAGTTTATGTGAAGTATAAGTGGTGGCTATTGAAAACTTAATGGTTTGATCACCTTCCTCTCACCATGATAAATCAAAAGTTCTAAGACAGGAACCAGTCTTCAGAAGTGATGATTATGTATTGTTTCAAATATGTTTAATATGACTATCAATCTCTCTGCTCGGAAACTTGAGGCGAGCCTTTTACTCGCTCTAGTATGAAGACTGATCTGGCATTGTGTGCAGGGGCCAGCACCTTGCACCCTTCCACTTAAACCTGAAGGGGTTCAGAGTTTGCACTGAAAATGACCCCTTTCAGTTTAATTACTGGGAATCTCATTGACCCGACATGTCCTCTTTTGTCCTACAATTTGACAGAGGCGGCTTGCCAAAGGTGTCCGTGGTAACCCCACAACCGCGGTGTGTGTCCTCCGCGAGCTTGCAATGTGTGAGGGATTGACAAGTGACCAGGACAAAAGCTCTCAGTCAACAAGCTGTTTAATATCCATTATTATGGAGTGAGCATTGTGCCCCTGGACAGGTAAACACATCTCCATTGATCCACTGATGGCAAGATAGAAATATTTTCTCTCTCCGTTCACCTCCATAAAGTACCCCCTTTCACAAAGGCAGGGAGCAAACAATACACAGAGAAAAGCAAAGAGGTATAGAGGAAGGCTGACATTCTGGTCCATTGGTAAATAATGGTGTGGGCAAGCTGGCCTATCCATAACCTCTGAAACTGCTGTCTGCCAAGATAAAATGTTGGGCCTGTTTCTCCAGAGCCTTCGAAAGATCAACACGGCTGATGTGGTTTTATTCTCTTTAATGTCACACTCAGTCTGGGCCGTCTGAAAAACAGTCTAGAGTAAACACTAATGACAAGAATGCTCTTAGACAGTTTAAATTGGACGTAAAGCACGGCGCTGTAAAGCCATTGCACCCCAGTGGATCACTAATCTGTTGGACCTCTGAAGTGGATAAGACCTTGATGAAAAAAATCTCAGGCACTTTTCACAACACAGATTGATGATGCATAGTGGAGCCCTGTGTGTGTGCTCACACAGAGTCAAAAGAAAACCAACTTTTCCGTAGCCATCAGAGCCATTTTTCTCCTAACGAAATTTCATCTCTTGCTCCCGTGCCATTTTTCAGGAGACTGGATGGAATATCAAATTGCATGTGATTATCATTTTAAATAGTGCATTTTTATGTACCGTTGACACCCATTCCTCCCCTGCTATCTTTTAACCCTGTGCACTATTATGGCTTCTCTTGTGAGTTGTGAATTAGATGCCTGCTTTTTAAGTTTAAATGGAGGCGTATCCTTTTCCATGGGCTCTTCATATGAGCCCTCAGTCAAAGAGAGGGGGCAGACACTTGGTATGCTGTTATTTTGTGAACTACTCCGCTTAGTGTGAAAGCAGAGGGCATCTCTTCCCAGCAGGAAGTGGACAGCTCTTCCCCCTGTAATGATGCATAACTAGAACACTTCCATTCACTACTCCGAGCCTCAATGAGGGTGGGCTCTCAAACCTAACTATTATAGTCCGGCTAATGTCAGAGAGTCAGCCGCATTCAATATTATATTTTGGTCTCTTTTTGCGGCTTGATTACACTCTTTTACAAACACACTACTCCCCCAACAACCCCCCAAAATCTCATCTAATTTCCCTATGTCTGCTTGTCGCTGTTTCTCTCTCTCCCTCTCTCTCCCTCTCCCTCTCTCTCTCGTTCCATGACCATCTTTAATTTCAACTAGGCTTGCTGCTGATTTCCAGTCCTGTTCGCGTGGTATAAACAAGCACAGTGGGTAATTCACACTATATTAAAAACTGTTGGTGCAACAAAGAACTCTAATCAGCGGAGGCCTGCATAAGCAAATTATCAGTGCTAAATTAAAACCCTAAGCACAGGCTTGATGGTAATAATATTGCAGACCTTTAGAGCAATAATCACAATCTGGGTGGTTAATTTTATTTATCCCTCACTAAGCTCACTATCAAACTGTTTTAGGAGTTCCAACAGCATCATCATATTCTCTGTGCTGTATGTATTACTGGTAGATTAATACAAATTGAACAATACGGACGGGCACAAATGGGGTACAGTGTTACGCTTACAGCTTTTGATTTTGGAGAATAACCATTATTTGAGGGTTGCATGAAAACAAAACTGCTCAAATGATTTTTCCAGATTATTATATGATAAGATTTTTATGGTCCAAGTAACTTATCTGTTTTTTTTTTTCCCCCAGAAAATACAGTGCTTCTTCTGCAACATTAAAACCCCATTACTAGAGGTCTCATTTTACTGCACAATAAAGTTCATATTTCAAACCACTTCTTTGTTCTCTCATCTGTTGATTGTTATTCATGCAGTGCAAAATATCATCTCCATATTTCTTGCAAGCTTTACATCAATGCGTATCACAAACTCTTGGCTGCCTCCCACTTCTCATATCACAGCTTAATGTGATATGATTATGAATTATTTCTTGTTTAAAATATCTGACATCACACATGCAAACACAAGAAATTTGCATAGGCATAAAGTAACTCCTTTAAGTATCATCTCATGGGCTCACAGGATTAAGTGACAAAAATATACCATGCTCTATTACAAATAGACACTTTTCACAATCAGAAACAATCTAAAAAAAATCCATATCTTAGCTGCAGACTAAATCCAAGTTGGAATTTTTTGCTGCATATTTTCTGGTGCTTTGGTTTAGGGGTATTTAGTTCTGGTCGCATTGAGCAAGGGTGCAGAATTTTAAATGGGCAAATCGTCACATTTTAATGTAGCACAAGACCATGTTTCTGTTGTACCTCTCTTTCAGCCGTGGCCCTCCTGAATTCAAGCCGATTATGGATAACAACCACATTACAGCACGATACATCAAAGACATAGACTACTGCTCAGTGGGGAGCCACTCTGGCACATTTCAAAAATCTACCCATTCAAGAGCTCTCACTGGAAGCATGTTATGCACTAAATGTGTCACACAGGAAAGTGTTTTCTGATCCATCTGATTCCAGACCTCTCTGGTGCTGCCGTGCACTTCTGCTGCTTTCGTAAAATAAATGAATTAATAAATAAAATCAAGCAGAAACTGAAAAAGACAGAAGCAACAAATAAATAAATAAATAAAATGAAATAAAAAAGAAACTAAAAAAGAAAAAACAGGCAAGAGAACAAACAGCAGAAAAGACAAAGACTGAGAAATGGACTTGACACTGACTATATCATAATTAAGAGCTTAAAAAGGAAATGCCTATTGTTAAGTGTTTATTATTCTTAATTGATAGGATTATGCTGATTTCAAGTTTTGGGACATTGTTTTTTATCTGTGAATTTTTTGCTGTTAAAGATTATTATAACTTGTAATTGCGACATATCAATTCCATAATTACAAAGGAGAAAATATTAACTTGACATTTGGAAGTAGAATCAATGTTAAGCATTTTCATCAAGCACAAAGCCTATTTGTGTGGCCCATATAGCACAATGCTCTTGCAACTTGACCAAATCATAGTTCATCAGTTTAATTTCCATATATAGACATGTACACACCTACACAGCTACACATACATTATAGTCCATCCTAATAGATTCTGATACATCTAAGCTAATTGCAAGGTTGTTGTGTTAATAAGCAGCTGTTTTTCACATGCAGGTGTGAGGACAGTGGGCTACCCAAGGTGTGTTTATGTATTTGCATAGCTTCGCACCTGTTAATGAAAGCGCTTGTTTTTCAAATGAATCTCCATGCTCCTCTAATAAGACTCAGTTTCCTCCCACGGCTAGCCTAATGACTGTTATCACACCACCTTCGCAGGGACCAGCGCAGGAGTTATAATAACCTGCTGTAACACTGCTGTGTGTGAGTGTGTGTGTGTGCGTATTTATACGCTTGTACAATCACACAGGTGATACATGATCCATGGAAGGGGTGAGGGAAAACCAGCAGATCTGTGTTGAACAGGGGGGAGGAAAATAGAGAGTCATGAGAAATGTATTGTACATCTCAGATTAACTAGACTGATTGTCGCACCATCTGGACCACCAGCATCAACATTACAGCACTTGTAATAGTATAGCACTCACTATAGCATTTATTTTCAACAAAACTTTATTAGCAAAAACAAGACTAGGTTACTTATTTTTCCTGGAGTATTATAAGATTATTCTGGTGAATATTTTTTTTATTTCTATTATTTAATTGTGTTTTTCTTACCTTTTTTCAATTAACATTGAGAATGTAAAAATACATTTTCACCACCTCTCACTAACATTTCCTATTCTTAATTTCAAAGATTTTTTTTTCCCTATTTCCTTAGTCCTTGGGTTCTTCTATATAAAAATCCTGCCTGACACTGACACATTTTGCAGGCGAGAACAGGTGAGAACCTGACAAACCTTTGCCTAAACCCATCAACAGTCCACAGAGTTGAAAACATGCCAAGGCTGCCTCCGATAACAAGGAGAAGATGTTGAGATCCTCCTCTGGGCAGTACCAGAAGTCTCTGAATAGTTTAAGAAAGAATTTTCATCTTTCACTCACAAAGCCCTCAGCTACTTGCCAATGACTTACCACGCCTGGAGCTCGAGATATCTTCTGCAAGCAAGCTTCTCCATTACCAGGAGCTAAATTAACAGTATTTAAGTGTCTATTAAAACACCAATGCTTGGTTGCCTCTGGCTGACCTCGCCTTGCTTCTATCCCATCCGCTGCTGCTCATTATAATGGCATAATTGCAGGTAAGCATCCTGCGGTATCAACAGGCTTAATTACCAAAGTGAGAGCGGTTCATGGTGCCACATTGGCCCAAATAAACCTGGGTAGAGGCGGAATAAATAACAATTATCGTTATCAGTCCAAGGTGGTTTCATTACTGAGGGCAGCACCACTGTTAGCGTCTCCTTATTAGCAAAAGCTTTTTTTTTTTTTTTTTTTCCCAATAACCAATTAAGTGCTGATTGTGCTTTGGACAACACCAAAACATTTATTTATTTATTTTCATTTTTTTATTTAACAATTACTTAACCATGCATGCATGCCAATCAGGAAACAAATCCTTTTTTTATAATTATGACCTGGAAAAAGATAAGTCATGGGTAATAACTGTTTATCAAAATTGAATTCAGTTAGACCAGCCACACTGCACTAATTCAGGAGCCTTGTAAAATCCGAGTTTAGTTGCGTTTGCTTTATTACAGCATTAGATTCTAACTTACATCTTCCTACTTGCTCCATCACTGCACACTATTTTGGTCTTAGTGTGGTTTAGTTAGGGATCTTGTACACACTTAAGCACTGGACAAAGCTGTTTTCTTTGCACCCCCCCGCTTCCTATTTCAAGTGTTAATCTGCCACAATCGTTATTTGTTTTTATTTTGACCCTCAGCTCAGACCCTGACTCATAAATACATCATGCATTGCAAAGGTAGATGGGGATTACGGAGTATGGAGTTGTATTTGCTCTCTGCACATGTGAAGGTTTAACTGCTGTTCTAATCGGCTCTGAGATTCTGGTTTTTGTGGTTTGTCATCCCCTAATGTGCACTAACTGGATATATATTGTATGGGAATGCTCTTACTTTTTAACCTGCCCCTGAACCGTCAAATTTCTGCTTGCACTTGATCCGTCCATTTTATACATTTTAGGTCTTTTAAAGCCCCTCAAAAGCTTCTTAGTAACAGTCGGCCGATCAAAGCCACACAGCCTTTCCATCCTCTCCTGAATTGAAGCACAAGTTTAGGATTGTCTGAAAGGGGACTTGGGGCAAAATAAAATGGCATTGTTTGCCGCTGACCTGACTCAGTAAACCAAGTGTGCTGTTCTTCAACTGGAGCACACCACACTGGAATACAGAAGTGCTGGTTATATTTCAGGGTTTGGATTTTAAGGTATTTAAATCCTGCAGCCTACCTTTATTATATTACAATGTATGATAACACATCTTCAGCACCAGTGTTACAAAATCACCATCACATCAGTGCAACCATTGCAGAAGTTAAGTTACTGCTCAGAATCCCTCTCAAATATTTTCTTATTCAGGAGAAATTACCTTCTGAGCATGTTTGAATTATACCTATAAATATATAGCACAGCCAAAAGTGCTATTATAAATAATATTACATTAAAATGATATCATGCTGAATTGGAGCACTGAATTTTCCAGTATATTTTAGGTTGCTGCTTGTGTCTAAATGTCTTTTAGTGTGTGTGTGTGCCTGTGTGTGTGAGTGAGCATGTATGCCTTCAACATGGGAGTGTATGTGTGGTGCGTGTGTGTGTGTGAGAATAAGAGTGCATGTGTAAGCTGCAAGTGTGCCTGTGTGCCTGTGTGCTTGTGTGCGTGTGCGTGTGTGTGCATGTGTGTGTAGGTAGGTATTATTTGGCGGTGCGGGTCAGAGGAGGGGCAAGGTATCAAAGATCACAAAAAGTGTATGACAGCTGACAATTTCAGGCTTTTGATTAAGATTTGTTGATATGACCAGTCCCTGGGTCTCTCCCAAACTCACTCCAGGGATTCTGGGCTGCCTGGCTGTGCGGCAGACAGAACAACCCGACAGTTGACAGAATCAGGCGGCAGAGGCGCCTTCTCCTCATCGCCTGCCTTACCTCCCCGCTGAAACCCCAGTAATTAGAGTCTGGGCAACATGCAGAAAAAACACCTACAGAGAGCACAGTGTCATGGACATTGCCAATTATGCAGCCATTTTGCTCGTGGATGCAACCAGCCCTTGTTGTAATGACACACACATACACATACATGGGCATACATAGCCAAATACACACACACATGCACACACAAATACACATATACACATACAGCACTGCACGTGTGGATACAATGAGATCATTAAAGGACTAAATCAGGTTTAATCCTGACATATGCTTATTATTTACCAGAATGTCATGTCAGCAGTAACACCAAGCACACATGATGTTGCTTATTATTGCTATTTTGACCATAAATCCCTATCAAGGTCCTCACCTATACTCCTCGTGTACACCTAGACTCATTTCACCAGGCACACACAGTCAGTAATACTGGCTCTTAAGTTAATGCATATCATGCCGCGAATAACTATCTTTGTTTGAAAAGAAGAAGAAGAAAAAAAAAGAAAAGTAAAAGGAATAATAATAATAGTAGTAGTGTTAAACCTGGAAATTCTTTCAGTTGGATGGAAACTTGCTGGGGCTGTATATGCATTTCAAATGATGACAGTAATAATGTCTAATGACCATTTTCCTTTAGATTTTTCCATTAAATCATCCTTGAATAATACAGCATAAACGGCCTATTATCATCCACCGTAATATTAAATACCACAGAAAAACTGTCTGCTTGCATTTAGCAGTAGCCAGACGATGCTGTTGACTGTAGGCTAATGTCTTTAAAACACCTTCTACCCTTAGAAAAGGGGAGGAAAAGTTAATTGCAGCATTTGCTCATCGGGGAGACAGAGGGCCACTCAAAATGTCCCCTCATTTGTGAATTAGAGACATGCATTTAGCCACGGGGAATGTAAAGTGGGATTTCTCACCATGAAGTGGAGGTTAAGTGCACTCATGGAAAGTAGTTTAGTGTTTGTTATTGCGGCTCAGTTATTTCTTTTCACTTGTATTTGAATAGTTTCTGGTGTAAATTTTCTGAATGTGAGTAAAAGCGTTTTTTTACTGGCATTTCTTTAATTTGTCCATACAATAATAGATGGTATTGGAGTGTAAACAGCTTTTGAGTGCATCACATTATTTTGCCTGACACTTTGTCCTTGTAATGCCTTGGTTTTCTCTGTACTGTGAATGGAGACTGGAGACTAGAGACAAACAAGCGAGCATTTTCTTTGCTTCACTTCTCTGTTATTGAAATTTCACCAGTATTGTAATATTACAACTTGTAAATACTGGCAGAGTACATGCAGTAGTATTAAAATGACACTGGTACAAATGACGTCTATCACTACAATGCCTACTTCTCTCTGTTGTTAAATTATTTCTATTTATCAATGGGAGAGGACAACAATAACATGATAAAAACAGCAACTTACTAAAGGTATAACTTTCTTGAGCAAAGTGCAAATTGGCTTGCATGATAGGAAAGCTAAAAAAGGCTTCCCGAAACCTTATAAATGGCTTTTATTTTGTACAGGCTACTTCCATAGTGCCTTATACTGCAACACAGAGCCAACATCAGAATGGTACAGTAATGAATCAGCTCCCCCAGTGCATGTTTGGCCATTTAGGAATTATAGAAACAAATTTTAGCCATTATTTGTGTGACTCTCCCCAGTACAACTTGACATGTATTGTGAATGTAATCCTACCAAAGATACCCAGTGGAATTAGTATTTCAGTACTTTGGTGTAATGCTTTTTTTAAGATTACTAACATGGTTAATAGTATTTTCCCTGCAAAGATTTCTGAGAGGAGCATATTAATGGCTGTATTGTGGCTACAATATGGTATGATCTTCTGTACCATTGTTAGTTGTGGTACAGCACACGGATATAGTAAAATGCTTGAAATTGTATTTGTCATGTTCAAACCAAGCCAGTGCTATGTAAAAAAAAAAAAAAAAAGTAGGTGTCAGAGGGGAGAAAATCCCCAATATTGCTCTGAGCTGCCTTGACACAGATCTTCAGCATAACATGCTGCCACTTCCAGAATAAAATACCCAGGCAAAGCATGCAGACTTAGGGAGCAACCCCTTTCTAATGAGAATTTTGTGTAATTGATGTCACGCTATGGCAAGATTGGGATCATTTCTCAGTTTCTTCTCTTTGTTTGCTGCCATTTCAGAAATACGCCCTCTGAACTTTACCAGTCATTTATTCTTTCATTTCCTTCTCTAAACAAAAGCGGGGCCCTCTTTCTGCTCATCACCGTGCCAATATGAGAGAAACACCATCTTGTCACGCAATGTAACAAAACCATTAAACGTGCAGCATTAAAGGGAGACGAGATGCAATTAGCCAAGAAATTACTCTGATCTTGGTGACATTTGGGAGAAATCGTAACACAATATACACAGCCGACGCTTGATTGACAGCCTAATCCAAGTTTGATGGGCGCCGGTCCACGTTCACCGAGCAGAGCGGGTCGTCGGCAGATAACGAGTACAGCTGCACAACCCTGATAGCTATGTCCGCTGCGATTCGTCACCGGGCAAATTCCTCTGGTTTAAACGATGATGAAAGTATCGACCATTAATGACAGGATCATCTCCCTGCCTGAAATAAACGCTCTAATCCCTTTTGCCAGGTCCATGAATTCCTAATATGAGTTATATAAACTGGAGCAATAAATCAGTGTTAGCTCAGTTGTGTTTGGAAAATTGTACCAAGGCTCTTTGCCCCCTGTTTGAAATGCAAGACGGGCAACTGAGGACATCTTCGCTTAAGCTGTAACATCCAATGAGTTATTGCAGGGGGTAGATTAACTTTCTCACAGCAATAAGAATTGCAAATGGGCAAAGAATAAGGTGGAATTTCCCTTGCTATTGTGAACTGTGAGAAGTGTGTTTGACTACAGTCAGTGGACGGTGATGAATATCACAACCTTTCAGGAGCTGGGCCTTGGATTGGTTTAAAATGAGTGATGAGAACATCATACTCATTGCATTATAATGACATTAATCTTGGTCCCAGGTAAGCGGCAGAGAGAGGTAAAGCGATATGGAGAGACAGAGAAAGAGAGAGAGAGATTAACAGCAAAATCTGAAAGGTGTGGGTGTTTGTGAGTCATAAAATAAACATTGATATCTAGATTTTAGTGGTTTTTCTGAAATATTTTTTTTCACCAAGAGCTTCAGAGTTGGAATGGGAATAAGTAGTTACAGATAAAGGACTTCCTTAGAGTGTAATACTTTTGTATAATAAAATTGTATGCCCAGTGGAAACAGGACTCAGTTGCACACTCAAATACATGTATATCCACCACACACTCACCACAGCTCAATGCAATGTTGCAAAAATTGCAATATGCATGAACTCCACTTATTTCATTCACAGTAGGAAATAGTTCCTTCCGTAAAAGGTCAGATATGGTAATATACACAAAAATAGCACCTTTCAAGTCATTTTTGCTTAAATACAGTGCCTAGTCTACCCAGTCGGGGGATTATGAACTGGCCGCAGAAAACATATGGCACCATCACAGAGGAGAGTGGAAGGCCTTTGACTGACTGACACTTTTTATACCCAAACAAATGTCCACCTACGGGACGCTTGACATAAAAGCAGGGACGCATTCCCTAATTCACCTCCCCTCACCATGATGATTGTAGCCTTTTTTTAAGAGGAGGGATGACAGGATGCTGCCTCAACGTAATGATTAGGGTGAATGGAAAGGAGAAGTGAATGGCTGATGAATATTTCATGTAAATGTTAGCAGCACTTACTGGACACAAGGCCTGATTGATGGCAGAGTGGCTGTAAATGCTTGGTTGTTGAAGGGCCTCGACGTCCTTCCTCAGTGCTTACTTCAAGCACCACAGTTAATAGCAGAATAAAGATGTATTTAGCTGAAGAGCTCTTCATTAATGGCCTGCCTTTAAACAAAAGTAGCTGCATAGGATTTGTGTCACTGGAACGAGATGCAAAGGACTACTGTCTGCTAGCAGAACGCAGACGAGGAGAGAATGTAAAGAGGAAAACGCTCTGTTTAGTTGGTGCACTCTGCCATTTTCACAGTCAAGTGCTGCGTTTTTTTTTTCTAAATTTGTAGTTTGTATTTTTTAGCTGAGTAGGGGACTAATGAACATGTGTAGTGTGCGTTTTGGGTCATCTGACTGTAATCGGATAGCTTTTAAAGACATAAATACTGGCGTTAATGCACCTAACGAGAATCTCGAGGATGGATTGTGCTCTTAAGTGTGGCTCGCATTTTTTAGTGCGGCTTTTGACTTTTATATTGTACAATAAACACAAATATGCCTTAATTGCTCACAAAAATGAGGCACAGAACATTGTTCAAAAAGTACACAGGGACTAAGGAAGTGATGTTCATGGTGGTTCAAGAATTTTTCATGAGACAAAACCTTCATATCTGAATGTGAACTTAATGCAGACAATGTTAAAAACTGTGAAACTGAATATTTTTGCATAAAGGGAGAAAGACAAACAATCTTCACTACCTATTATATCCTTCACACACTTGTCCAGGTCTATACATTTTAGTTCTATATTCAATCTATCTGTGTGTCTACAGACTCTATTGTGTATGACAATCCGCATCATTCATTTCTCCCTATACATTATAATCCGCCTCAATGGTTTACATTCCTGTCTTTGAGTTTATCAATATGAACTACAATATGATGAGCGTTTTCTTTTTATATATATCCTAAGAGTGAGCATAGGACAGGTAGTGCTTAGTGCCCCACGCCTAGAGAATCTTCTGATATATGACCCTGCTTGTATGGATGTGGAGAGACACCAAAATCCACTCTGGATCCACTTGTCCAGGCCTCCTTAATTAAAACATGTGCATTTTTCTATTTCCGACAAGTCCATTTGCAGACAACCATCCATCACGCATCTGCCCCCCTTTCTGCAGGCATGTAATGAATTGGACAAAAGTGATTTGTGGTGGTAATCCTTTAGAGGAGCTGAATGAAGTGTAAGCATTGCATGTATTTTTTACCCACATTCCTTTATTTCTCTGTGGATGAATAGTGCCCTATAGGCATTTGGTATCATATAGATGGCAGTGAACATTATGTTGACTAAGGTTTTGGTGCTATTACCGTGTATTTCTAATAAAACTAAAGCCTCTGGAATGACTCTTCTTCTCATTTTTCATTAGCATTAGTGCCCTTTACCTGGAGTCCTGTGCCAATTTTTCAGCTTTGCTATGAGCCTGCTAATAACTTAAGTCTCATTCAGAACATTATGGGAACGGAGAATTTGAGCTGTTATAAATGAGGTATTAGTGCAGAGAGGGTGGATGAATATTCTCATTCACCATAAAAACTGTCACAGAGGATGTCCTCAACAATATATGACACAAACGTGGCTTTTATGAGATTCTATATTTTGGGGAAGGCGGTTTGTTTTTCTTTTTTCCCCAACTACAGGTTTCACATTGTAACTTCAGAATAAAGTGTTTTGCAGTTTCAGATAATTGAAATTGACTGCAACGGTGAAATCCCAGTGCAATGATGTTACTTTTTCAGGTATACCATTATTGTACAAATGCTTCTGTAAAATCAATGTGCTGGGGCTGTAGTGTGTATCCTATCCTGCTTCATCATTCCTCCTCATCCTCTTCCTGTATGACCTCACCTGTAGCTCAGGACAGTCAGGGATCATGGCTTCATCCCTTAGTGGACTAGCCCTAGCCCTGCCATGTCCCAAAGGCCCTTCTGTCAGCACTGTGTGCCTATACCACTGTCACTGCGTGTGTGTGTGCGTGTGTGGTGTGTGTGTGTGGTGTGTGTGTCCTGCCGCAGAACAAGACCCAATTTGATTTGCTCCATTGGCCTGTGAAGCTCGGCTGTGAGGCAGCACCTCTCTTTATTCCCCTAATGGCTTCCCTTCCCCACCGCTCCTTACCCTTCCCCAGACACCAGTTATGTGCACTCTTGTAAATATACATATATAAGATAGAGGGAGAGAAAGAGGGATAGACTCGGATGCATAGAAAGAAAGACAGGCATAGGAGAGAGAGAATGAAAGAGAGGATTGAGTGGAATAAATGTGAGACAAAAGGTATGGTAAAAAAGAAAAAGGAAAAAAAAAAAAAAGGTGCTCACTCTCTCGAGAAAAGGGAGCCATTCCCTCAGAGGCTGACCTTGGGGCTGAGGTCTCTTTAATCTGGGGATATTAGAAGCCTTCGATGGGCCAGGCAGATGCTGGAGGGGTGGGACCTGCCTATCAAGGTGGGGGGAGCAGCACCAGAAGCGGTCCATTTCCACAGCCGGGGAACAAGCTAGGTTTGTCACGGTGTCATTTGTGTTTCACTGGGGATGGAGTTCAGGGGCACTGGAGGTTATGCTTTTCTACCACTGTTGCCTCCCACTCTATACCACTGCAGGCACACATATGGTATTGTACCAGCGCTCTGGATGCAACACCACCAATCCCCCTTCTACCAGCCACATACACACACACACAGAAACAAGCGATCTAAATGGTGGCTCTTGTGAGTTGAACCATATAAGTGAGGGTGATGGAGAGACATGTAAATTGCATTGCATAGGACATGCAATTGGCACAGTCTATAGCTAGCTAACAGCATGGTTCAGCTCAAATAGTCTCTGAAGGCGCCCATGTGTGACTTTTAGTTTAAATGGGTTATACCACACAGGTACAATTCAATCACATATGAAATGAGTTTGCTGCAAGTAAACTTTGGAAATGATTTTCTTTGTCAAGACTAATGTGTTGAGCTCAGTGGGTGTGCACGTGGTTGTGGGTCTTGGAAAAATCGTAAGGACCATGTGGGAGGGGGCGCTAATTTAAGAGGCTTAATAATGACCCCCTACTATTCTCTGCAGGAACTGCCTTCATTCGCCCATCACATCACATGCATGGCATGACATGGAAACAGGAGATGCATGTCAATTTTGACACAGCTTGGCACTTGCTGGCTGGAGGGTAAACTTCTGCATGAATCTCTTGCTGCAATATACCTGCGCATTTCTGGAGGGAATAAAAGAAGAAGCTGAGAATCGTACACTTCTTCCAAGAGAGAACAAAACAACATACGCTTGCGTTAAATTTCTTTGCATACATAAAGAACCAGCTGTAAACAATCAAAGCAGTCACAGTATATAATGGAACTCGGGTATTATTGGGCTTAATGATATGTGGAAATTGCTTGATTTTTTAAATGTATCCTAGACATATTAATTTCTTTTCATACCTTTCATAAAATGTTTTGTCTTGGACACAAAAAGCGAGCATTGAGATGCAAGGCAAATGGCCGGAAAATTTATTTTTTCATTGAGTCTTTTGTCTATAGCAGTCGCCGCACTTGATGTGAATGACAACGATTATAAATAGACTAAATGGGCTCACTGGCCACATGGGTGTCTATATGGACAATTTAAACCTTACATGCTGTTCAAACTCTCATTAGATTAATTGATCCAATCTATGGTTGACAAATCAGCATGAGAGCAGTTACAGAAAATGAAGGGTTAGCTGGGAGGGTGAGGCACGCATCACGTTTGAGGTAAATATCTGGGGACTTCCTCAGCTCAGAAATCCAATTCCGTGACCTTTTTTATGCTGGCTAACAAGAAGGCAACCTTGCTTTCAAATGGCTGCTTTGAGCTTTCAGGAAACATATGTATTTCACCGAACTGATAGAGTAAGGCATGTCAGACACCATGAATGAATTGCACATGGAGATATAATGACATTGACAGGCAGTAAAATGGTGAGGTGCGTGACATGAACACACGCTTCAGGCTTGAATCAGAATCCTACAGTGGAATCAAACTGTGATGCAAACTTTAATATACGAAGGTACGATACTATAGGTTTAATTCATATAATTTAACACTGGGTCTAAAGCGATGCTGAAATCTAACATCTCGTAATCTTATTCAACTACCTACGTTTCTATGCGTATGATTTAGGTTATTTTTGCTGGGAATATTTGATATCTGATTTCATAACATGAGTTAGCAGCTCAATTCTACATCACGTTGGTTCCCTCTTTCAAAGAGACCCAAAAAAATTCAGGG
This sequence comes from Myripristis murdjan, assembly GCF_902150065.1. NCBI lineage: Eukaryota > Metazoa > Chordata > Actinopteri > Holocentriformes > Holocentridae > Myripristis > Myripristis murdjan. The sequence goes on from NC_044001.1 coordinate 13,124,428, forward strand.
AAGCACTGGAAAACGGGGGCCCCTTTGCATTGCCCCTTGATGCAACAGTCACCATAATGCAAGTGGCACGGTGTGTCCACTGGTAAAGATTCGCATGAGAATCTCCCCCTGCCCCTCCCCTCCATTTATCTCAGCTCTATAGTTTTCCTGTCTTTGACCCATGTAGAATTTAGCTTCCCATTTGGGCCTCCATGCATCCAGGCATTTACATTTCACTCCATTCAAATCCCTCCAAATAGGATCTGAAAGCGTGTCATCAAACAGCCTGTCGGGAGTGGCGGGTCCCATGATTTCATTTCAATTTTCATGTTTTTTGGGCGTTTCAGTGCAGTGGGAGGCTTTCTCAGAGGCAATTGTTTTGAGTGATTACGGGCTCAAAGTGTAAATATGAGTCATAACTGTCTGATCGCAGCTTGTAGTTCGAATAAAACCCAGAATGGTATTCTGGACAGGTTTGGCTGGGCATTCTTGAAATCACTTCCTTTATCATAACTGTATAGCTGCTGAATTGAAACCAATAGCTTTTATAGTGTAAAACCTAAAAAGGATCCAGTTCCCAGCAAAAACTTTGATATGATATTATGAAACGAGTCAACTGTCTTATCTGTATCTCAGAGTATTTACTCTGCCAAAATCATTTTCTGTTCTCCCTATCCCCTGGTGAAACAGAAGCCGTATCTGTCCTGTTAGGATTTTGTCTGGGATTGTCTGATTTTTTTTTTCTGTCCTTCCGATGTGTATTCCATGTTGACCATAGCAGATGAACCGCAGTTCTAACTAGTAGACAACATTATCAAAAACTTGTCTGGGTCTCTCAAAGCAAACAGGAGAACAAGTTCCTCTATGATTAGAGAGAATAGTTTAATTTTGCTTGGAAAAAACATCTTGATCAGGCTTAATGCTATTTGAGTATGACTGTTTTCTTCTTTTTTGTCTAAATGCAGGTACACCTATGGACACACTATGTTGTGTAGCAATTATACTTATTATACAATTTATAACTAATTTTCAAGATTGCAAGAGTGCAAATTCCTGCCGTATGTGATGGGTAAGGACTAAAATCTTATGCCTCCAATTCTAACTGGGATCATCATAATTATGTCAAACATGTTTGATTTGTATGTGTTTATATAACCCTGCAGTGTAATCTGGTCAGTGATTCAAGTCCCTCCACCTGTTTCTTAAGGTTCAGTGTCACAGAAACACAACAGCTTGTGTTTCAGGGCTGGGTGATAATTCAATATTATTGCTTATTGTCTTTCAGCATGTCTGCTGTTAGAGCTCATAAGTAAAAATCTATTTAAAATGTTAACAAAAAAAAACAAAAAAAAACTTGACAGGAAACCTTTTAATATTTCAGAATTTTACTTTTTTGTTTGACATCAAACCAAAAATTACTATTCAGTTCAATGGGATGAAGAGTAATTTGATTATTTAACATGTGATTTTATATCAGTTACATTGAGATATTTACTGATGTCTGAAAAAACTCTTCATGCATATTGTGATCTTCATTTCAACCATCTTGCCCTGCTCTAATTTGGCGGCTGCATGGTGTAATGCCAGCCTTTACCTTGTTGTCATATGTGTGTTCTTCCAATCAAACTCACTGTCGTGTGTGCACCTCAACAATGTGCAAAAACCTGTAGATCATGAAGTCATGAAGAATGTGATGTCCAGTCGTTTCAGTCTGCCCAGTCGTGTTGTGTGTCACAGGCGTTAGGCAGCATGAATCAAATCCAAAATTCTGTTTTTAAATAAACAAGAAACAAATCCCATACAATCACAATCAGACACACACACACACACACCCTCACACACCCCCAGCCCCTTATCTGTGACCTCTAACATAAAACCTCAAAACATCAGAGCCAACTCTGCTATACAACTCTGAAACAATTTCCCCTTTGATGATATTCTGAAATTAGTTCTCTTTAATCACACGTGCCATGGTGTTCCTGTGTCAAAAACTCTCTTTTTCCTTTCTTTCTCTTCCCTCTTCTGGAGGTTGTTGTTGAAAAAGAATTTGGTGGATTACATTGGCATGCCACCCCTGAACCTTTCTAACTCTGTAATCCAAGGCAAAGCATGGCTCCTTTTTATCAGGAGGCTGAATAGATAAACAATAATAATACATTTCGGCTAATGAAACACAGCACGATGTATGGAGAGCTTACCCATAAGCCAAGCGTCTCAGCCTCATCGCCATTTGTTTAGAGCTGTTTGTTTTTAACTGCCTGCTATTGTTACTGTTTTTAATCCGGGGGAAATAAACTTATTTGAATGCCTCACGGATTAAAGAAACCACGATTCCCCACTTCAAACACACGCAGCATGTCGGGTGATAAAACGACTCCGGCTCAGCACCACAGTTTCATTGTCCTTTTTCCTCCTGCGCCAAATGCTGTTTATTTAAACCGTTCCCTTTTCTTTTTCTTTTTCCAAGTATCTAGGTGTCTCTGTGAAGGTGTCTTTCTTATTTGGAGGTATTGTTTACCTACTTTTAGTGAAAAGCTGGTTTGAATAATCCCGGAGCCCACCTGCTAAACTCAAACTGCTCCAGAAAAAAAGGCCAGGTAGGTGTGTGTTTGTGTGTGCGCGCTTGACTGAAGTACAATACGCAACAATAATAGACAGTAATTCCTTCCCGAGCTCTGATTGCAGTATGAGAAAACAATGGGCCTTGAGGTGGCTTTGGAGCCGCTGCATGTTGGCTTTATTTGCATCACATTGATCTCTTATCTGTCCTCTGCCAGTTTTCCATCTACTCGTAACTCCAATTAGCACTCTCTCCTCCTTTGTGGTTTCAGGAAGTCTGGTCGGATGGCCATGGTAAAGGCCAACTCTGCTCCATGGGGGAAAGCACCACCAAGGCCCAGGTGAAAGAGATGGGTTAGAGGAAGTGTGTGTGTGTGTGTGTGTGTGTGTATATTTGTGAGACAGACTGAGGGAGAGAGAGACAGGGAGGGAGAGACAAAGAGAGAGGGAAGAAAAGGAGAGACAGAGTAGACGAAATAGAAGTGCTAATAGCCAAGGATATGATGTTTTTAACAGCATTGTTCAGAAGAGACTGCAGATGCGTAATTATGAGGGAGCTGAATGAAGAGACGATGATGGCACCGAGGGAAGAATCAATTAAGAGAGGACAGAAATACAATCCTCATCCTAAGGCACTGCTGGGAAATGTCCTTAGTTACTAAATATGTGTCTGATATGGTGCACCAAGTACAAGTTTCTGGATTCTTTTCCAGGCATACAAAAAAAAAACAATCCTTAGCAATGATTTGATCAAACGTGTATTTTTGCTTTGATTGGAACAGTTAAAGTGTATTTTTATCCATGTTTCAAACTTCTTTTACTACAGACCTCTTTCCTTTAAAGACCAGCTCTCACTTTGGCCTTATAAACAACAGCTTTGTGAATGTGTGTGTGTGTGTGTGTAGGCGCACAAACATAAGTGTATATGAGTGTGCATGGATGCATACAAGGGTGTAAATAAGCACACTTGGAAACAAAGTTTGTCTCAAGAAACTGCAAAGGGAAAACATTCTGACAGTCAAGTCCTTTTCTCCACCACCTCGCCAACACCAACACCACCACCCTCCGGGGCTGGGGGCATTTTAATTGGCCCACTTCCGAACTGTAATTTTTTTAATTGCTTGGAGACACTTTGCTCCCTTAAAAAATCAATGCAGATGTAATAATATCTGTAATTGTCTGCCACGCTCCGGGGACACCACAAAAGCCTCAGATCAATGGAGGAAAGCTGGGAAACTGGTAGGGGTTAATTTTTCCCTTTCTGTAGGTAATGACAGGGAGGCAACGCTTGGCTCCTGGCATAGAGGCACAACTTGTGCTGTTCCTATTGTCTCTACAGCTCCTAATTGGGCCAAATGCAGTTAGTTCCCCCTGGCAGAGGCTGTCGAGGTGGTGATTAATGAAGCCTCCAGTCACGGTAACCTGATAAAAAGAAAAGAAAAGGGATGGGGGAGGGAAAAAATATCAACCTGCTTTGTGTTCTTCATCCTTTTTCCTTTCTTGTGCTTTTTCACTGCCTTTGTCAATTCTCTAAAACTTCTTTCTCTAAGTAAACAGGTAAAGTAGTTTAAGTTTGCAAAGGTTTATATTTCTTCGGGGAAGAGAGGGGGGCAGGTCCATTACTGCATTATGGGAGTAATTAAAAAAAGAAAAGAAGAGGAGAACCTGGAGGTTTGGCTCAGCCTGGGTCCCATGCCTCCATTCCTAAAGCGTAATATCACACGTTCTAAACAGTTGGTGAAAATTGGCTGGACCTGGAGTGTCTGCCGCAGGGGGTGGTGTTTGGCCTTTGCAGCCTGCTTTCCTGTACAATCTCCAGAGACGTGTCAGGAATCTAGGATCAAGAGGTCACAGGTATTAGCCTCCCAGGATCGTCATGGCCTTTGACTAATTACCTCATTAAGCTGCGCTCCAATACTTTCCACGGTCTCTGTGGCTGGGCCTCGCTGCTGCTCTGTGTAAAGAGGACAGAGTGGACACAGGACCCATCCACAGTGACCTGGGTGAACGGACAGCCGCTTGTCGCTGTGTGGTGGGAGGGAAATCAATCCTCTATAAATATATTAGATGCAATTACACCCCGCTGGACTTTGCCTAACACGTTTATGGAAGCATTAGGCAAAGTCTGGCTTTATCAGCCCCCCTAGGCCTATTGGGCAGAGACAGGTAATTTTCACATGTAGGAGCTGTTGTGAAGGTATTAGAATAAGGCCACAGGGGAGGAGCTAAGGTCTAGGTTTTGATTGTGTTTAGGACTGAGTGTGTGCCATTGGTGATATTAGGTCAATGTCACTTTGTAGTTTGAAGTGATCCTAATGAGAGGGTCAGTGCAACAGAACAACCAGGTTCACTCCTGAGGCTGAAAAAGGCTCAAAGAACTTCTTTTCTTCTCTTTTTTTTTATACAGCAAGACATATACCTACACTGATCAGCTTCACACATCATAATTCCAATTTATAAATGATTAGATGATATAACACCTTCTATACCTTTAACCTTTGATTAATTTAGGTGCAAATATATCTTCAAATTCATATGAATAACTATCATTCACACAAATTAATTATCTATACGGCTTTCCAGTTTCTCACAAAGAGAAGACTGATATCCTCATTTTCCAAACGTTTCATTTCAACACTTGGTTGCAAGATTACCAGCAGCTGAAATGTTATTGCATTATTTCAGGAATTTGATTAATGTTTGTATTTGGGCATGTTCATTTTGTCTGGAATTCCGTAGGCACCTTAATTCCTCAGTGAAAAATGCCCAATTACCATAAAACGTATGAATGATAATTGTGGAACAATGTAATGTCAATAGCCTTCTGATTAATCCCTCTGAACACAGCCAAATGGCTGGCGCAGTAACTCGCTAAGTGATAAGCAATTTCATTTGTTCCTAATTACTAAGAGGCCCATTTTGCCGCTGTCATGATGAGATTTCTAAACCTGCTTAACCAGTCAAGGCTAATACATTTATAAAAGCATCTTTTTTCACCCTCTCTCTCCCTCTCTCCTTTTGGAAGGTATTCAAGTCTAATTACTCACGAGAGGGCATGTGTGCTTACAGTAGCACAAGAGGTGCTTGACAACAAAGTTTCTGCCAAACAGCCAGATCTCCAAGTACATTTAGCTACTTTTTAGGAAGAACAGTTGTACTAATGAGGAACAGTATGTGTGTGTATGTGGTGTGTGTGTATGTCTGCGTATACATGGAACTGGCTTCATGCTTGCATGTGTTTGCGAGTCTGTGTGCTTATTATAGAGATTTTTTCATGGGGTTTCAGAGCCAATAGAGCAGGTTTGTATGTTGTCATCCATGAAATAGCCTTGGGCCTTATATGCCATAGGTTCTTCAAACAGCTTCCCTTTTTTCCCACCCTTCTCTTTCTTTTAGCGATGGATTGGGGAAGAGGTCTGGTCAGCTCAGTAGATGGGCTGAGATACAGCATCACAGTCTGGGCTTCCTCGCTGTCACCCAGCAGCACTCTCAAGACCACTATTCTCCTACTTATCCCAGACCTGAATTCTTCATTTGGTCACACTGCTTGCTCCTGAATAGTCACCTTTGAGAAGATTAACCCTTTCATTAAAAATGCCTGACCAGGGTCAACCTACTGCCTGGCTCTGCAGTCACTGCGCCTTGCTTTGATCTATCAGCTATGGAGAAATTATTAGCAAATTCTAAGCCTTACCATGTGATTTGTTTTTGTAAATTTGTAGAAATTATTCATAATCCTATTATGTGGCTGAGAGGCAAACCTGCATAAAATATATGAGGCCTTTGTTATTGTGGGGAAGGCAGAATGAAGGAATGCTGAAAGTGGGTGCACTGGGAGTTATGGGAATGCAAAAGGGTCTGGGGACCTGTCCTAATCTTCTGACTTGGTCCTATATGTTTAATAAATACCTGCTTCTGTGACCATCGATGCCACTCACTCAGAATGGAAGAATTATAGTCCAGGCTACTTCACAACCCCACCCAAATCCCAAGCATACTAGTTACGTTGCAAGCAAGGAATAATTGTGACATTATAAACCTCTGCCCCAGCGGCATGCATTATCAGGAGGGCAATGTATTGCACATAACCAGGGGAAGAGGAGAAATCGCAATTTTTACACCTCCCATCTCCCTTTCAGGAGCCAATACTTTGCAGAACAAAAGTCAATGTCTCAGCCCAAATCTTGTCTGACAACGCGTAGCAGCCCGTGCTATTTTGGGCTCTTTGTGGTGCCAATCTCCTATCTCTCCCGTGACATTTTTTCAAAGAAAGAGTAGATTTCCTAGAGACTCTGCCCTTTGCAACTTCCACAGTGTATTCTTGCTCATAGAGTAAGGACCCTCCTCCTCACTCTAATGCCGTCGCTCTCTGCACTGACCTGAGAAAAGGAAAATTAAGACAGCGTATCAGGCTAAGACCCCTATCTTTAGCTGGTGGACTGAAAAGACGTTATACAGATGCTTAATTCCCAGTTACACATTTGGAATAAAAATTGCAGAAACCTGGGAATGTCTATTCTGTCTCCTATGCCGTAAACAAGAGCTCGAAACATTTTTAACATTTTATCGTGTTTGACATGAATGTTTTGCCACTTTTTCCGATCCAAGGCAAATGAAACCGGAAACCTCATGACACTGGATTCAGCTGAAACAATATGTAATGTATAACTGGCTCTAAAGTTATTTCCAAACTCTGTCCTTTACTCATCCTGTATTGAGTATTTTACAGCTAATACAAAAAAATGCCTTTCTTGCTTTTAATGTCCCCATTCTAGATGGGCTGGCTTATTGGCAGGCCACCAACTTCACATTAATTTGCAGTGTCTGAGTGTACGGGTCTTATCTAGGCCTGTTTTTATTCAGGGTGAAAAGCTGAGTCGTTCTAAATAACGCAGGTCTAATTGGCCGTGTTTTGCAGTTAATTTCCATAAAGAGCCTAGGAGACTGTCACCTCGATCTGGGAGGACAAGGTGCCGGAGCTGAAGCCATATACCTCCGCCAGCCGTTAATCAGGGAACACACTTTCTCCTGTTTCTAAAAGGGCAGAGGTCAAGGAGGAGGGACTGACACCATATCTGCACCAGAACAGTGTAATTGTGGGAGTGTAAATTACTGTAGAAAAATGCCCTGTCTTTGAAATTCAGAGAAAATGCATAGTGCAGCTCTTTCAAAAAGGTTTAACGAAGGTCTTTGCGTATGCAGCATTAGTAAGACTTAAGAAACTTTTTTTGGCATGATTTTACAATTAAAACTAAACTGAAAAGCACACATATTTTATATCAAATGGAGTGTTTACTTTGCTGCAACAAACTTATATTAATATTTCATTGCTTCCCCATCTTTTTCATTAGTTTGGGTTTCATTCTGGCAATTAACAGACCCAACAGTAAGGTAAAACTATGACAAAAATCTAATTTTAGATTTCAACATTAAAGTACAAGTCCAACAACAAATTCTCAGTGTCTCCCTACAGGAATCTTTCACAAAGGGAACACGTATCTACCACTCCATGTAGCTCCTATCCCTGTGGTTTCAACCTCTGAAACTTGTGGAGGTTAGATAGTAGCACACTCAGCATCAGTGAGAGGATCCACCTGCCTCTGGTGTCCTGTGTGTTTACGCTGTACAGTACCCTGTGCTGGGGCCGGGCCCTTACTCCTAATGCAGCGTGCTTGATCCCACAGCTGTGATTTTCCGGTTGCCACTTAGCATCCAGTGGCTCCAGAGCCCTGAATAGAGGTGGTCTCAACAGAGTCAGGCCCCCTCATTTTATGGCTGCCTGCCTGTGGTCAACAGCCCTCCAGATCACACAGAATTACAGAGGGGAAAAGATGTGAAAAAAACCCTCATGTGTCACATAACAACTCAGAGAGGAAAATAATTGTTTTATGTGATATTTATTGATTCTATATGCTCTGTACAATTTACTTAACTTGTGTTCATGCTGGTTCGGCTGTGCGTCCATGAATGATTTCGAATGGGTTCAAGATACAATATGGAAACGGCTTTAAACATAAAATGTGATTGGGGCCACATCTTGTCGTACACGATAAATGCAGTTCATCTGTCAGGAGAACATCTAAAACAGATAAAAACTTAGCCTTGCAGATGTAATCAGTATTATCCATTTTCAGAGTGCAAGGGCACAAATTCAAGAGACAGGTAAACAATCCACTACATCAAACGTAAACATGCCCTAGAGGTGCAACTCACAACTTTATAGCATCATGAATAGCATGCATGAAAACCCACAAAATCAGAGGGCTGTGTCTTTAAAATTGCTTCGCCAAAAAGGGGGCAGAGCATGACTAAACTGGCTTTATTTATTCAGTTTAAAGCGTCCATATTGGGTCCGTGGAATACACTAACCCCCAGTGGTACACTTAAGTGGCTCGCAAAGAGATTCAGAGGATGGCGCTGCCAAGTGGGGCTTTATGGGGACAATTTAACATAATGGTCAAATAAATACTGGTGTAAAAAAAAACACCTGTGAACAGTGGTGGCAGCTTGGAGCCCATTACTATATTTTTTGTGTGACAGTTCAGCAATGTTCAACAGATTTCATTCCATTTCGCCAAAGTAGAGGTTCACATTCAAGTTTTATATGCCGAAACGAAAATGCGATGCAAATGCAGCTCACTACACCCAGGAAGGCAAGGATACAACAAGCAATACTATGCACTAGGAGAATTATGATGAGAAACTCGATATTCTCAGTAATCTCTCTCTCTAGCTGAGTACCAGCAACACCTGGATGATTGCTACATATTACTCATGCTGGAATAAACTAAGGAAGGACTAACATCAAAGCTAATGGATTTTTATGCAGCACGTGAATGTGCGGACCACAAAACATTAAATACTCTCCTATCAAAACATGACAGATCATTTCTTAAAGTGACACCTGCACAGAAGACGACTGCTAGTGCAATATTCGTGCAAATTGTGTAACTTAGGAAAATTTTCCTGTTCCAAACAAGACCTCTATATTTTCAAGTATTCATTTCTTAACAAATGGATCTATAATGTATTGGGAAAAGAGCTTTTCATTTCCACAAACAGAGATGTGACATTACTAAGACTTCGAAAAGTAACTCAGTGACGGACAGGGCCACCGCAGGTTAACACTCACCAACAACGGTCAGTGACACCGGCTCTGATTACTCTCAGTTTGTGTCAGTTTTCGGGTCCTCAGCTTTGTCTCATGGGGGGGCGACTGTGTATCTACAATCTGTCAAAGTAGGCCAGAATTATCAACTGGACCCACTCAAAACAGAAATCAATATCACAAAATCAAAATGACAATAATGGCTGTCACTGCAATGGAGAATTGGAGGTAATTTGTTCCCTTAGCTGGTGCACCAAACACGTTTTAAATATTACCACAGAGGACCTTGTATAGAAGTTCTATCAGGCTTTTAAATGGATTTAATAATGCTGTCGTCCACTTCAGATTTTCTGTGACTTTTGTCTTAACTTGTAGCTATTCCTATAATTAACTGAAACTGCAATATGGCCAAGTGTAAGATCTAAATTGTAAGAGCACAATTTTTCAATAAAGGTAATATATGTAAAAAAAAAAAAATAGTATTACAAATGAAGTACCATTATTGTGGCGATGCAGAGATGTCGTGGCCTATAAATCATATTCTCCAAACAGAAGAAAGCATAATTGTTTGATATAGATCCCAGTAAAAATCACATCATCACCATCATTTTAATAGTGTTTTCAGTGAAAATGAGAATTATGAGGCGAAAATTAAATTAATTAATTAAATTATTATTATTATTAACAGCATCTGTCAAAATAATTGTAATATGATTGTTTTACCAGATTGTTCAGCCCTCAGTTCACTTATTTTGTCGTATTGTCTAACACTGACTTTTTACTTAAATCTAACACAGCATAACAGACTTCACATGACTTTATCAGTAGCATGAAGATGCCATGTAACCAAGCCCAGAAATCGTCTCACCTCTCTCTCTCTCTGTGCCATCCTCTCTGTCATAGTTCTCCCATAATGCCTCAGACTGTTGACCCCTGCCTCACCCTTGACGCTGGGTGTGAGCTGGGTGTCCCAGTCAGCCCTGTCCTGCTGAATGCCTTATGACAGGTTGTTTGTGAAAGTCTTGTGTTCTGTTTGTTCCCTCTCCCCTCCCCTGTCCTTGCTGACAGTGTCTCCATTGTGAATCTGAAGGGCCATGCTTTGTTTTGCCCGCCTCATTGGAGCCAGTGTTGGTCCAAAGAGAGCTCGCACACACCTCTCCCCTCTCTTACTGAGCATCTGTTGACTTACCTGCCCATTATTTAACTTTTTCTGTGGCTCTCTGAGGGATTCAACCACAGTTCATATCACCTTATTCAATTTGTGCAGCTGATATTAACGTCTGCTTTATTAAACACAGAGTTAGAAAATAATTGCGTCATTTTTTAGCTGTTGGTTCATTAGTCTTGCATAGAATTTTCTGATGTCTCCAAATGCAGTATTAATTATGACCTGTAGGAGGTATACGGCACACGAAAAGACCTTGCTGGCCTTTACCAGTTTAAGTGCAACATCTTCCTCAGATTCCATTTTATAGACATTTAAAATCAATGATTATAAAAAAAAAGGGGGGGCCCAATACAATCAAATTCAACCTCCTCTCAACACCCCCTCCAATCTCCTTATTTCCACCCACCTCCTTCACCCCCCTTTTCCTTCCTTCAACCCCAACCCCCACTCTTGTTCTTAACATCAGCGGGGAGCGTGGCTAATTTACGAGCGTGGGCAATGCCAACATACTCTCTGAGGAGGGCCCATTTTAACACCTCCAAATGCTGTAATGCATCCCAGCTGACCTTAATTATAAAAGCATGTGCCTCCCCTGTGCTTCCCCCCAACACACTTTCTCCCCCCTATACAATCCACAAGGCCGGGGGTGTGAGCCAGTCTTCTTACCTGTAGAGAACACCACAGCAGCAGCCGCTACAGCAGCTCAATGTTAATAGTTGCATCCTGAGAGGAAATCAATAAAGCTATAAAGGGTGATATCACAGTGTGTTGGGGCCCCGCACACACATACATGCCAGCAAATATATTCTCTCTCTCTCTCTCTCTCTCTCTCTCTCTCTCTCCTCTCTCTCTCTCTCTCTCCTCTCTCTCTCTCTCTCTCTCTCTCTCTCTCTCTCTCTCTCTCTCTCTCTCTCTCTCTCTCTCTCTCTCTCTCTCTCTCTCTCTCTCTCTCTCTCTCTCTCTCTCTCTCTCTCTCTCTCTCTCTCTCTCTCTCGATGGTGGGAGCAACTGAAAGGTCAGTAGTATGAGGTTTTGATCCAGGGATGAGACGCCTTCCTTGGGAGCGTGGGGTAAACGGTGGAGTGGGACCCCTGACTCATCTGGAGAAGAAGTGGATCTTTTAAAGGGCTTATGGCTGCTGCGCGTCGTCAAGGTAGCAAAGCATTAGTGCCTGTAAAGGCCCATCGATGCCGCCTGGTTACGATCAGAGGGGAATCCCAGGAGGAACAATGGGGCCTTGCTAAACTGCTGATGAACCGAGGGAGATATTAAAAGACCAACTCTCCTTCTTCTTCTGTCTGTATTGCAGATTTTTGCCCATAATATTGATATACGCACAGCACGGGGCTCTAGCATCATTGGGCTGATAAACTGCTCGTACAATAGATAATCTTTTATGTACCTCCCCGTGCACAGCACAAATATTATGACTATTAGTACATTAATTAACTCCCTGGCCTGGGGGTCCTCCGCCCAGGCAAGGTTAAGAGCTTCTTTAATTAAAGATCAATACGATTTTGCAGTATATTTCTTCAGCACCAAAGGAGACATGAGGCTCTTTACTGTCTACAACGTGTCAGAGTGATATAGAAGTTCATAAGATATGTATAGATAGAGAATCAAAGTGCAAAATGGGACCATTTGCAAATATGGAACAGTGAGCTGATATGCCACTAGAGTGATGGTCTGAAAGATAAATTAAATCGCTTTTTTATGGATTTAATTATGTTTATAGCAACACCGTCCACATACAAAGTGTAATGCAGTTATGCATAGAGGCCTCATGGGTCTTTTCATTGTACTTTACTAATGTTCATTATTCTTCATGTGAATTCCCTTTTTTGCAGGTCTGAGCTAAATTCCAAACGGACAAATACATTAAGATCAGAGCCAAAGGTACAGGATCACAGCACCAATGTCCAGCCAATATGTCTGGCTTTGTTTGCCTAATATTTGCCTTTCTAACACCACGTATTCTGGACCACTGAGGAAAGGAGGCGCAGTACAGGTTGAGATCAAAGGCCGGACCACTCTCTCTCTACCACCATTCAGACTGGCTCACCTGAGGATTTAGTCCTTGTTTGTAGTACTGAAGGTGGCAGGGCCCAAAAAACACACCTTCAGACTCTGAGCTCCTAAATTCCCCTCAGATCTCCATAATCCCCCCGGATTGTGTTTGACAGGACAGGGGTCCTCCCGCTGTTCTGCGCCCCTGCTCATTCCGGAATACAGCCAACAAAGGGTGACTACAGCCAAGACCCTGGCCCCGCAGCCAGCTCCAACACCAACCTGCCCCTCTCCATAAACAGCTTGAGAACATGGACTTTTTACCTGGCTCAGGACCTTCAGCTTGGTTCTTCACCAACGCTAACTGCCCATTCTGAAGATTGTTTCTGCCACCTGCTGTAGATCTGGCTATCTGAAATCCCACTTGCAACAAACTTAGAAGCAAAAACAGAATATGAAAACAAAAAACATCAATCACAATGCCTATGATGCTGAACTTCTCGCATTGCATGTTTTATACATTAACTGCACTTCACCAATATGACTGTTTTGAATGTTTGCAATATGTACATGTACAACGTAAATGGTATATATAGCATTACATCCTACTGTATACCCACTACAATTTATTCTGAAAATTATAAATAAAATATTTAGGCATGCATAGGAATTTTACATGAACAATACTTGATGTTTGAACAATAAATAGCCAGACCTTGAGTTACAAAAATCGAGCTTCAATAAATATGTCTGTAGCCCTCCACATAATTGATAATTTACTGGCCCACTTGCAAAATATACTGTGGCCACATATTTTTACATCTTCTGTACTGTAGGCAAAAAAGTGTGTTGTAACTGAAGGAAAACCAATACAATTCTGATTTATTACTCTGTGGTTATCAGGGGAAGTTACTCACATAGACACACACATGCATCCTCTCACATATACTCCCCTCCTCTCTCTCTCTCCCTCTCTCTCTCTTTCTCACACACATACACACACACACATACACACAAACGCACACAGTATAGTACTCTAACAACTCTACTGGAGATGTGATGGATAAGGCAGCCTCTCTTATCGACGCTGGCCTGGCTTTGGCTTAGCCCTCCTGGGTCTCTGTGGGCCTGTTGACCAGTCTCTCTCCCTACCCTGCTTCCTCTCCCTCCCACCACCACCCACGCCCCTTTGCCACACAAGACTAAGACAGGTTAAACAGTTAAACACGAGCAAATCCAGCACTGCCCTGTGGGAAATTTGCTTCTAATCCCTAACTTATAGGCACACAATCAAAGCCAAAAAGCCTGAGCAACAAATCTGATCCTCCCCCTAACAATCTTGGGCCTCTTGGGAGGGCAGGGAGAAGCTCCACAGACAAGCCTGAGATGGATAAATACCTAAATGATGAGACAGTCTGGGGACATGGGAGTAGTGTCTGGCTATGGCCGTTCACCTCCAATTTGGCATCCGCGCAATGAAAGGCAATTGGGCGGCAGCCCCCACACAGCAGCCAGTCCTTATTATTATATGTTGAAGTGTGGCTTGGGCAATGATTAATGACAGTGTCAGGGCGAAAACAAAGCACAGCGCAAGTTATCTCCAATCCACCTGCTCCTGTGGCCCGATTGGAAGGGAATGGAAAAAAGTGCAAGCAGCACATGGCTTGATAATGGAAACGAGAGAGAGAGAGAAACAGAAAGGAAAGGAGAAAGAAGAGGGGAAGAGAGGACGTGTGGGTTGGGGTGGGGGTGGAGGTGGAGGTGGCCGGGGGCGTGGGGGTATAGAGAAGAGGAGACAAACTTTAAGGGACCTGCATACTACTGACATACACATGAGCCATATAAAGATCAATGACAAATCCTGTACATTCATATGTTGCAAATTCCTCTGTCATCTTACATTCATGATTGAAATAATTCCTAACAACCCTTAGGTATTTATTTTTTCGTGTGCTTAAACTAACCAAACACCAACTTGCAGGTAATTTCCATGTGAGGTGTGAACATGCAGCTTGTGGCTGGCCTGGGTGATTGATTTGACAGACAGAGTGGACTTTCATGGCGTCTGTGTTTGTTACATCCAGGCCCACTGTCCCCTGCTGTATTGGTGTTGACATTTATGAGACATGTCGGAGGGGGCCTGGTAGACCTCACTAATGAGAGAGCTGATGCTGGCAGTGGATAGTGCAGCCTGACACTGCCATCCAGAGGCTATTCTGGGTAGTGCAGCTTTGGCATGACAGGCAATTGCTGTTTATTCTTGGTATGCTTCTTTCATTCTTTGGTAGTTCACTATTTTGCATTGCATTTTAGACGATCACAGACACCACATTTTATTTGAAAAGCAAAAAATTATAAACAGTCTTGTAAACTTCATTACTTCGGGATGTCCTCTCTACATCAGACCAATTATAATGCTTGCTACATATCCCTCACTGTCTGCATGTTTGTTTGTGTGTGTGTGTGTGTGTGTGTGTGTGTGTGTGTGTGTGTGTGTGTGTCTATGTGTCAGGGTCGGGGAGGAACTCTCAAGCGTATGTGTGTGTATAAGTGTGCATGTGTCTTGTGCCTGTGTGTATGGCTGAGCCACAACCTCACTGTCACACAGTCCTCCAAATCAGGTCATTGTGTGACAGCAAGTTGCAGGCGCCACAGTGACGAGAAGGGGACATTGGTTAGAGAGCAGAGCTGCCCTAGATAATGCCACGGTATGGTACAGTATTTATTTATGTACACGAGTCAGACCTGAGTCACAGGAGGCCACCCTTGCTCATTCACTTATTGGAGTAGAGGGAAAGACAGGCAGATCAGTAGCCAGCTCAAGGAAAGCCCACACTACGGCTTAAAGAATATGGATATAGGGTGATATCTGTACTCTTCAACAAAGAATGACTGTGACTGACATACTTTGTGATGGCCTTTCCACATGTTTTTGGCAAATCAGATGATGAGGCATGATACTTTTTGATCTGAGCTGACAATGAGGCATGACAATCAAAAACAATCCCTCAAACTACCAAGCAACCCTTTTAACTATATCCCAGAGCAGCAGAAAAGTTGGCTTACAAACAGCAAACTCCAAATAAGGTGGGAAAATGTGAAAAACAGGCAGTTCGGTTTTTGCTCTGGATATCTCTCCTCTATCTCCTTCCACTCTATTCTGTCCTCAAAAGCTGCAGAAGACATTACATAGATGAAGTCTCATTCTGACCCATGTGAAGACCCAGAGAACCTCTCCATTAAAACCAGGAAATGAAAGTGCACCACCCCTGGCTTCACTAATAAATGCCTCTCAACTTTCCAAAGAACCCCTTGCTGCAGCTACATTATAAGCCCTTGCCATCCTCACTCTGATGTTCCCCCTCTAATGACTTCTATTTAAAGATACACCAAAAACAGTCACATGCAGGGTCTTTCAGATGGAAGAACCTACATATTTCTACTCCCACCCCCCTCTCCTTTTTTCAGTGTTTGGTTTGAGTATCTGCATGGAGTTAACATGACAGAAGTTGTTCAAATGAAACTCCAGCTTCACGACATTCTTTAAAAACTGGCATATACTGCGGTGCATAACAAGGAATGGGCTTTGTGGACTTTTGACAAGGGGTGAAGTATGGCCAGCGGAGCACAGGGCCCACTGATAGCAAGGTCAGAGGTCATCCGTACTGTTACTGTGGCCTTCAGTGTCGCTTCCAGATCCGACAGACTCAAGTGCGAGCAGCCAGATACACACGTGTAGGAAATGTCCATCTCACATTTTCGCCGTACATCTGAGGCCCTTGAAACAATCACAGAGAGACTGTCCCAAACACAACTCCCTCGTTGCAATGGCGGGCACCGCCGTCACTGAGGCATTTTTTTGTCACCTAGCCCTGGGATGCCAGCTGATATGTATGCGATGTCTATACAAGGCTGTAGACCTCAATGGCCTTTTAACCCATTAGGATCTGTCAAGAAGACCTGGTGTGACTAATACTGCTGCCAGAGGCCTTAGCCGAGTTCAACAAGCTGAAAGCAAGCAGCCCACACAAAAAGACTAGAAATTTCTAAACATCAAGAAAACAGAGCCTTTTCTGTAAACAACCTGTCAGTCATTTTCATTTAGAATGTTTTGTCATTTTTTTGTGAACAATTGTTTTGAGACTTCTCCAATTGTATGCTTTATTTGACAGTTCCAATCTTGTAAGACTGCATCTTTCAGCTGTAGATGTGGCAGGGGTGTCTTCCCTATGTAGTCTTCCCGTAACAGTGTAATCTGTGGAGGAAACGGCAGTGTTTTTAATGAGAAGCCATGGTCTCCTCTTCTCCATAACAGCTCTTGTCTGTCTGTAGCACAGTGCAGCACAGCACAGCATGCTCCACTGAAATGTGGTCTGTCTATGTGGGATTGCCAGGGCTCCTTTGAAGTACTGAGCAGCGGCTGTTTCCTTTGTGTGTAACAACGTAAAAAATCAAACCTAAAACCAAAACACCCATAAGAATACCTGAAAGGGGTACAATATAAAGTGCCATATGTATACGATGCTTTACACATCTCCTCTTTTGTTTCATCCCCTCTGCCATGATTATGCATGTCTTCTGTGAAGAGCTGCACTGCGTCTGGAGAGCCCCTTGAATGGAAACCGTGAGGTACAGAGAGGCGCACTAAAATCCTCTAACGCTCTCAAACGAACAACCTAGGGACAAAACATGAATTCCGTGCGGTTTCTCTCCTTGTAGTGGTGCAGCTCAGACAAGCTCACATTTAGCAGTGGCTGCCGTCTCAGACAGTGGGTCCGGTGGGATGTGTAGCTATGTGTTTATCAGAGGATGAACTTCCTCTTTTTATGTGGCACGTTTTCCCCCCACTCTCTCCTCCCTCCTCTCCTCTTTCCTTCCTCTCCTCCCTCCCTGCCTCCCCTCTTAGACTACAGCTGAAGGTGAAGCGCCAGAGTTCAGAGAGCAGGAAGAGCAGACATTGTCTGAGTCACACAGAGCTCTGCTCTTTGGGAGCTGAGGGTTTTGTCCCTGTGTAGATGCTCTGGCACACTTATAGTGGTGAGACTGTAGGATGCTTGCATGTAGGGCTTATACAATCTCTCGTCAGTTCTTGACCTATATCCGTGTTTCACAGCTAAACTATATAGTACTGAACCATATGCTTGACATGGCAATCACCTTGACTTTTGGGACAAGGGAAATTAAATAATTAATAATAATATGTTTATCAATCGCTAACATGAACATCAAGATCTGACTGGTGGCATCCATGCCTTGAATATATAACCTTATAAGTTTTACATTACACACAGAGTTGTATCCCCTTTTGAAAAATCCATGACTTAAATGTCCCGAGGTTTCAAAGTTATTTAACCGGTCTTCTACTTCATCTATATGGCCCTTCATAATGGAAGTGAATTTTAAAAGTGAAATCACTAACGGATTAAAACACAGAAAAGTAGGTCCCAATGCATTTTCTATGGTTCATGTATAAAACCCTATACCCTGTCTTTTAGTGTATGACCCCCTCATTATTATCAGGTCATGCTGTTTATGCTGCTCTATGCTTTTTGATAATCCAAGTTCTGGGCCATTTCTACTAATATCTACAACAGATACATCTGAATATGATATAACACTAATTTACTCACATCTGTTGTGCAGGCTGATCTC
Source organism: Myripristis murdjan (assembly GCF_902150065.1). Taxonomy (NCBI): domain Eukaryota; kingdom Metazoa; phylum Chordata; class Actinopteri; order Holocentriformes; family Holocentridae; genus Myripristis; species Myripristis murdjan. The sequence goes on from NC_044001.1 coordinate 13,142,901, forward strand.
AACAGGGCCAACTAATCCCATATCAATGGCACCCTCTAGTGGAGGTTTTGCATCACTGCAAATAATTTTGTGAACTAAACTCCTGCATGTTTCCTCACCCACAAAGAAAATGTCTAGGGTTTGTTTTTATAGCAAATGTTCCCATCAAGGGTTTTTTATTATGTATCATGTAAATGTGCTATTGCCTCCCTTAATATAACTGAACATCTGAAACAATGATCAGTCCAAATGATAAGGCAATGCCCCTCTGTTTGTATTTGCATCAAAAAGGAAACGGGAGAGAGTGGGGTAAAGGGAAAGGGAATGGAGACCAGAACAGGAATGGAGAACAGAACATTATTTGTCAACCAAAACTTACACTGAGAAGGAGTGGAGTCCTAACAATCAATATGAAAATTTCTGTTTGTTGCATCTCAGGTCAACAAGATTGAAAATGTCAAACAACTGAAATACTCAGAGGGTGCATTCTGCAGAGTAATAACCTCTGCAACCTCTAGCTCAAACAAAGACCCATAAGAAACGTGGGCATAAAAACAGAATGACGGTGATGTGTGTGACGCAGACATCAAAGTGGAATTACAGGGGGAAAAAAACAGTAGTAACATTCCCAGCTGCAACTCCTAAACTCCTCCTGGTTACATTTTTTCTCCATGTACTTTCTGAATGGCAGTGATTGTTAATTCCACACCAACGTGTTGTTCCTCGCCCTCCGTGACAACAAGCTTATCATGTTCAAAAGCATTTCACCAAGACTCAGTCATCGAGGCCTAATACAGATGTTTCCAGACAACAAAGTATATTTGGAATAGGCATAGGGGAAGACAGGGTGTGCTTACCAAGTAAATGTTGGGATCATTTTAATGCCAGATGTTGATGTGATGGACAAATGTTTTGCCAAGACCATTAACATGTTGATGGTGGAATCATACCTTGTGTGTGTGTGTGTGTGTGTGTGTGTGTGTGTGTGTGTGTGTGTGTGTGTGTGTGCCTGTGTGCGTGCGTGTGCGTGCTTGTCTCTCCACATGTCTGCAAAACACTGTGGTTTTCTCTCAACGTAAGAGGTGGTGTGTTAAATGACAATGACACTCATCCCTTCACATTAACAGGATGAACGCATCACACTGATCAAAGGATTGACGACATGGCAAGCCTTGAGGAGACAGACATGTGCTGTTTGTGCTGGGGTGGAACGGTATTCATACAATTCAAACAAAGTTTTTTCCCCTCTGTCTTCAAACATGTTTACGTCTGATAAATCTCACCAGCGTCTCTTTCTCTCTCCCTCGATGTTTCTCTTTCTGATTTGTATCTGACTATAGTTATATTTTGGTGCAGACCATGTAATTCTGCACAGTTAAAGTTTACTGATTCATCTGAAAATATTCAACAGCTAAAAGTCATGAAATGTTGGAACATATATGATCCACACACTATATGATCCTTAAGTAGGGAAATGATCCTAGTTTGATTAGATACTGTTTTGCCACACTACTTGGCAGATTACTCTATCCAGTAGAACCTCAAAGTCAGATCTTCCAGAAAATATTAAGAATCATAACAGATAAAAAGGCATCCACACTGCCAATTGCATACACCTTAAAGAACACCTGATGATATATGGTATCCATGTTGCATGCCTGAGACTACATAGTATAAAATTATAGGTGCCTCCTCCATTATAGGTGCTCTTTCAGATGCACAAACTACATAGTTACCTATACTTACCTGGCATTAACTAGCTTCCTGTCATATAATAATCTCTCCAATCTCTCATAATCAGGCATGTGATCAGCAAAAGACACAAAAGCAGGAAAATATACTGAGTGGAGACCGAAAGTGCAGCATTGTGCAAAAAATTAAATTAAATTAAATATGTATTCTAACACTGAGCATTGGCTCCTGAGTAAGAGCACTGCTGTATATCCACATGCTCATTCATATCCATCATATGTTTGTCTTTCTCTATCGTGTGCGGTTATTTTTGATGCTGCAAGAACTAGAATAAATATTTCAGTTTTCGCAAGGCACCTCAGATCTCTTTCATTTGTTGGTGATTCTACCCCGGGCCCCTTGGAAGCCCTACATTGATCTATTCTCCAAAATATTGTAGTGGAAGTCATTGGTGCCCCTATAGCTGTACGCAGAGAACACAGACTACATAACTTACCCAGGGGGGACAGCTGGACAGAACAAACATTTTGAAAATACACAACTTTTTAAATAAATAAAACTGAGTGATATTTTGAACAAAAGTACTACAAAACCACTGGAATTTAATAATTTAATGTTCCAGCTGCCTCAAAGGAGAGGAGCTAACTGTAAAGAATGAATGTCTATCACAGTTTTCCCAGTTGCAGCAATTTGGTTTACTGATTTTGTCTGAGGAAATCTTGCTCTGATTAGGATACTGGCATTTCTACAATTCCTGCTGTCTGCTTTGATGTCTGGAAAATACTAACGGTAAGGAAAAAAAAAAAAAAGAAAGGATATTAGAGCATGCTCAAAAAAAAAGTTGCTATAAGACTGAGCCTGTAAAATAGTGTATGTAGATAGAATTATGACTTTGACCATCAACTTTCATGATCAGGTGCTCAATGGTTATGTTCAATTGCATGTTTGAGACATGCAGTTGAACTTTTGTTGGACATTCAAGGCAGCTCAGGGTGTACTGTTTTAGGCAGAATATTACAAACTCTTTCACTCTTTGTCTATCTATCTCTCAATCCCTGTCTCTCTCTCTCACACACACACACACAAGCCAAGACAGTTACATGGCTCTAATGACCCACATATTCCATTAGAAACAGAGAGAGCAGCAAAATCACTGTTCACAGCACTATCTTCATTGCCACAGTCAAGCTAGAAAGACTGATGCCAGTGTTTCTGTTACAAAGCCTACATTTTGCAGCAAAATTATTGCTGTGGCTGCTTCAGAATTTTATGAAATGTTGCAATGAAGTTGCAATTACACAACTCTGCAGAGCTGAGTCTATACCGGCTACAACCAGCGTTTTCCACTACAGGGGCTGACTAGTACTGAGTGTCTCTTCTCTTGATGTTACTGTTAGTGTCCCCTTAGTTGACTGAGGCACGGATCACATGAAAAATATAATGATTCTAAAATATTCCTGTGGTAGCGACCATTGGCCCGGTCACACCAGCAGTAATACCTGTTGTGCTATTTAAAGAGTAAACAGATGCACTGTGACAGACGACAATGACAACCGACCACCAACACCAAGGAAAAACCGAATCTTAGCTAAGTTGACCTACAAGTAAGACTGAACAGGGACGAGGATCAATAACCGGCTCCGAGTCCCTCCAAGGAACAGGGACCTGGATCTGACTAAGTCTTGAAAACAATAACATCCTTGTTATCATTAGGTTACACTGAGTTACATTTTGAGGCTATCAAGCTCTGTTCAGTAGGGTTGGGTTAACTAAATATTACGTTATCAAGATGTATTCAAATATAATCTTATAAAATTTTGTTTTTGTAAGAAAATGAAATAAAATACAAAAAGAATAAATTGTTTGAGAGACATTTGTTCACAGCAATATGAAATAGATATTAGAGAGGGAATTATGACCTGTTAAACATCCTAAGACTAATTGTAAGCAACTTATAAATCATAATTAAGACTGCAAAGGTCAAGATTTTTTAATCAATAAAATAAAAATATAATAATTTATTTCCTAATCAGTTGAATAGTGTTTTTATGCAAACAACCACTATAGATGACAGTAATAAAGTAAAAAGACAACATTCAGAATTTTGGATAGTTTACACTGACTTTGGGACACTTTAAATTATTATGGTGATGAAAAAAGTTTGTCTGGAGCCCTGAATCTGGTGCATTTTGTTTCTTGTTTACAGCGAGCTCTGGGAAGGGAGCATGAAGCCCGCTGCTGTATCTGTAAGAAAACACTCAAACTAGGCTTAGGGGTGTTACAGCTTTAGAGTCAAACATTAAATCAGAAAAACATAAAGCTGCTGAGAAAAGCAATCAGCTATTTTCTTTATGCTTCATACTTTGTCCCCCATGGCTGTGAAATAAGAGCCACTTAGAACTGCATTCTAAGTGGTCTTAAAATGTCTTTAAAAAACTCTTAAATTTAACTCAGTGGACCCTGCAAACCCTGCCCTATGACAGAGCTTTAGAGATCTTCTTTAAAAAAAAGAAAAAAAAAGAAAAAGTGCTCTCAGCCAGGCTGAAAACTTTGCCACTGATGCTGATATACAGCGCCCTCTATCAGTGGTCAAGTATATGTAAATTTAAAATAAATAAATAAAAATCAATAAATATATTATAAAGTTTGTTTTGGAGTCAGGTTTCCCCCCGCTGCTGAAAGCAATCATAAAGCAAACACAGGATCAGAGGTACTACTTCTACGTGAGTGAGGAAACACCCAATGCATCGTATCTAGAATGTCAAGCAAAAACTGTGGTTTGTTCTTTTAACTCTTTTATTTTAATAAGAAGTGTTGAATCAACATTTTCCGAGACTCTTGTTGACCTAATGCTGCTGTTAAAAATTCCCACAGTCAAAAAATCGTGTGACACTTTTTCTCATGAGGGATTCATCAACCAAGAGAAATCTACAATAAAATGTCAATTAATCACCTATGAAGACCTGTTTCTGATTAATGGGCAGGCTGTCACTCTACACTGTATGATTTTTATCTTCATCATGGGCCAAAAGATAGATAGATAGACAGATAGATAGATAGATACTTTATTCATCCCGAAGGAACATACCATCATCCCCTTCTGATTACTGATTGGTAATCACTGTTAACCTATTATTGTGCTCTTGAACACAATAAAAGTTGGATCAGCAGAGGCACTATGTTAACTGAATTCTAAGTTGTTGTTTTCTCTCCTCCCTCCTTGCGTGGTGCTGTCTCTCTTTGTCTCTCTCTAATGCCTGTATCGACAACCACCATATGATACACTGACAACCTCTTCTTTCACTTGGCATGGATTGCCAGAGGAATAAATTGTTGAAAACAGTGCTCAAACGCCAATGGCATGCTCTGTTTGATAATTTTACAGCTTACCAGGTGTCTTCTCTCCTCTCCCCCTGCCTGAGGTGGTCTGTCCCTCTCTGTCGATCTTCCTCTGTCTCTCGCTGATGGCTGCACAGACAACCACTATGTGATACTCTGACACTTTTTGGTTCAATTTTGTTCTTGCGCAATGGTGAGAATTACCAAAGGAGATGTATATAGCTCAAATCACAGGGATATGAGGAGACAACATTACAGTTCACAGTCTGAATTTTTTACCTGTCCACTCTTCTCTCCTCTCCCTGTCTGGAGTTTGCTGTCTCCCCTTCTTCTCTCGAGCTGACTGACAACCACTGACACTTGCTCTGTTTTCATTTTGAAAAGAATTGCCAGAGGAGAAACTGGTTTAAAAACAATACTCAAATACTAATGACATGCTCTATGTTATAATACCACAACTCACCGTCCTACTTCTCACCAGGTCAGTCTCCTTGCTTTGCCTTGGCTTTCTCTCTCAGCTTCTTTCTGACCAATGAAGCTTCAGTGGAAATGAAATATAAATCCTTACCTGTTATAAAAACAATATAAAACTTAGGCAGAGGCCATTTGCAATACAATATTGCTACATGTTGAGGTAAGTTAACTACAAATTACTGAATGAAAGGCGCTGACAATGTTTTTGAATTGACACAATAATATTAGCATAGCAGTGCAAGCCAATAAATGCTCTTTTTTTCCCACTCGTTTCTGGCTAAAGTTGGCCATTTCTTTTCTGTGGCGTTGGCTTATGCGAAGCTTAACGAAATATCAAACATTTCAACTTAATATCACACAAGTGGTGAGGAGTGTGGACAAGTTTCGGTCGTCAGAAAATTACACCTGTAATTGTATTTAACTTACCTAAGATGAAATGTTTGTTGCAATGGCCATATGTTTTTTGTTTGTTTGTTTGTTAATGGGTAACGTTTGGTTAGCCACTGATATGTTTTTAACAGCCACTAGCTAACATAATTTCTCTTTTCATAGTAAGAAAACTGAGGGAAGCTGTCCCTTTGCCTTAAGAAACAGCTGAGACAACTAAGATTTTTTGCCGAAGCAAAACAAACCAAGCGGTAACAATAACAGCCGCCTGGCTCAAGCAACACACACACACAGTTGGTCAGTGGGAAACTTCTACGTCGTACGTGCTCCGCCTTGCGACGTGCTTCGCTATTGGTTTATCCCCATCAGCACCTGAAAAACCCCTATCCATACAGTCAGGAGGTAGGAGCTGTGGCACCTTCCTCCTATAAAACTCCTGCCTCCACTCTTCACCTACCTTCCTCACTCAGCCACCTCAGCATTGGAGCATCACATTTACCACAAAATCAAGCAAGCAAGCCAGCCCTGCTGCTCATGCGCCATCCGGATGTCACCATCAGGTGCGCGTGAGTCCTGCTTCATCTGACTCTGTGGTGCGGTAGGAAAAGACCTGCCCCTACTCTGCCTCTGATTGGCTAAGCCTAACCTTTTACCAACCCTAACCCCAAACCTTAGCCAAGCTAGCCAACAAAACCAACCTGACCAATGAACTAAGTAGCGCCTGTTATGAATATTAATGAAGCTTCCTCTGCCACACTACGTTTTGAAAATTGGCTGCCCGGCCTGGAGTGTGAGATTTGGAATAATTTCGTTAATTTTGTGACAGCTTGTGCCAAACCATGGGATGAATTCAATGGGGAGGCCAAGTGTAGTGTCTATGAGGAGGAAGATCCAGCATCCCTCTTCCCCAATGATGACCCACCTGCAGCCCACCATTAGCCCTCTTGTTAGCTCCCGATTCTTTTGTTGAAAGCCCAAGAACAGACCGGAGTCAGTCTTCAGTTTTCTGATGCAATATTTATTATGGTCACATATAAAGCAAGGCAGCGCTGGCCTCAGTGTGACAGAGCTCCCGCAGGATCTCAGTCAGAAAGAGCCTCGATATCAGGAAATGATACACATTTATGTTCTTGGGCTGGGCCTGCCCCGTACATAGGTTGGACTTAAACGCAACCGAGAATAATTGGCCAGTTACCCGGACATGGACAGGCCAACCACTGTCCATGCCTTGTTTCTGGAATGTGCTATGCTATGTGTGTGAATGTTGACTGGGCGTGTATCTAATGCAACAGACCTAACTAACAAGATAGAGAAAGTACATCTGGCTCCTGCTGTGTCTATCCTCTGCTTCGCAGCCAAGCTGTCCTGAACTATGTAATACATTGGATAATGCAAGAAACATTGAACTATACAGCCAATTGTAACACTCTGAGAACATGTCTGGGCTGTTTGCCTCTGCCGCCGACAGGATGGGAACCCTGCTGTCATAGGTGCCACCCTCTTTGGTACGCTTCAGTGTTTTCACTGTTGGCCTCCATGCTCAGCCACGTGGTAGGCCTGGGAACATGTGTCTCCAGATGGTTCTTCTCCATTGAACGCCAAACCCCTGGCTGTGGCCTACGGACCTTATTGCTCCGTAGATTGCTGGGAGGGGGCAAGGGAGGACTGAGGTTGCCCTCAGAGAGAAACCGAGGGGACATTTGTCCTTGCTCACAAACAGGACGGCCACCGGTTACCCGTACCATCACTACATCTTTTTGGGTACATCCATGGAGATGCTCCTCTCTTCCTGGACTGGATCACCTTTGGACATCCTGTCTGTGGTCACAGTGCTCAGGTCAGGGTGGACACTGCCATCCTCAGCAGGGCCAGGAATCTGATGTCCCTCTTGCCTGTTTAGGTGAGACATGCGTCTTGGTGTTGTCTGATGGTCATGATAGGCTTCTTCGTCAGTTGTGAGGCGAGGTAGTGAAGCACTTTCTGAATAACTGTGAAGCGAAGGGAGCCCAATCTCATACCCCCCAAATTGGACTGGCTGAGGGTCCCACCCTAGCCGGCCAGGGAGGCATCTGTGAAGACCTGGACGTTGTGAGGAATGCACCCCAGCCACACCCCTTCACAAAGACAGCCGGGTAACTCCCAAAACACAACATCTCTCTGTGCCAGTGTGTGGAGTGAAGCTTGTTCTGTTTGTCTCTGTTCAGGTGCAACCGGAGCCGTGTAAACCAGCATTGTAGGGTTCTCATGTGCAGAAACCTTTGAACTTTAAACCTTTAAAAGTAAAGCGTGTGTGGGCTTCCTCTTTTGTGACAAGACTGAGCGAACTTGTAACAAATTGGGGCTTGTCTGGTATCAAACCAGGTGCTGTTTTCATTAAGTTTTGATCCCTGGTATGGTATTAGTGTGAACAGTTAAAAGGCTTTCTTATTGTCACAGTCCACAAATCAGTTGTCCAACACATGGAAACATACATTTTAAAACTGAGAACATAAAAAAAATACATTAAATGAATGAAATCAATGCATAATCACATTTAGATTATTTTGTGTTTAAGAGTAATTATGAGGATTAGATTGTTAAAATAAAAATATTTGAATGCAGACATTTGAGAATTTATTGAAGAGTAAAAAAGCCTACCGCAGGTATTAAAACAGTTATATGTGTTTGGCCTTCAGAAACTGTCCTGTCCTCAGGCACTGTTGTTCGTCACCATGGAGTGCTCTGCTTGGACAATGTTTTTTGGTCTGCATTTTAATACTGAAACATTTTCATTTTATTTCATCAACTTTTTTTAATGTTCATTTAACAGTACTTCAGTTTAGTTAAGTTCAGTTCAGGCCTTTATTGTTCCAAGAAGGGAAATTTGACTGTCACAGTTGTGTTTTAGACCCCGTCTTGGACTGTGTGGTTTCTGTTTCTTGGCTGTGTTTTTTGGTATTTTGCTTTTTTGCCCGGCTCTGTGTTCCTCTTGTTACCTGTTGCCCTGTACTTTTTCACTCCTCCACACCTGCTCCAAGTCCTGCTTTCAGTCTTCATCCGGTCATTGTCATGTTCATGTCCTGTTCTGGCTGCCTGAGTCCTGTGTCCCACTGTAAATGAAGACAATCCACTCTGATTTCAACACTGCTGAAGTCCTTTGTCTTCCTACCAAATTGTTCGTTGGCATCTCCAATTCTTGGGCATGTGCCAGAGTGTTTTACACACGGCACAACAGCTGCCCTTATATAGTGTTTAGGCGGCATTATCTTATGCTAATAATAAAGGATCAGACACACGCCTTCAGTTTACGAACAGGTGGGATTCATCATCCAGCATACCTGGGTAAGAGAGGATTTGGATGGTTAACAACATTTGGTGCATCTGGAGCTGATTTTTCTTATTTTTTTCTCTTAACAGAAAAATAAGATAAATTTAAGAGAATGCTGCTGCATATGGCCTGTAGTGCCCTTTTGTAACAGGGTTTGTACATTTTGTCTGTGTTCACCTGTCTTGAGAAGATCAGTTCACCAGCCACTGTATCAAACTATATCTGAAAAGGATGCAAAGTGTTTCAATGAGCCTAAACAGAGCAATTGTTTTTTGTGCTTTTTTGTGCAAATATTTCTTTGCTATTTATTCTTCAATCTTGCCTGGACAAAATGCAATATTCTAGTGCCAAGACTCTCAAGCTCTTTCATGTCAAGGACTGCCAGATAGATATGTTTCAAATTACAGACAATCATTTATTAAAGGGTTTGAACTCAGGACCCCGTTCAAGAGGATTTTTGACGCCAGTCTCTACTTAAAACGGGCAGAGGGTAATCTGTATCAATACGTACATTCTTAGACATTCCCTTACAGCTCTAACCTCTAGCAAATAAGAGTGACCTTGGGCTAAACTCCTCCTCCTATAATTTTCCTCCCAAGGGAAATGGAGTCAGTAAAAAGAGGGCACAATATTCATCTTGTGAACCGAATCATTGCAGACAGAAACTAAGCTGTTACATTTCACAGAATTTCACATAACATTTCACAGGAATAAACAGAAACGAGCTCCACTGTAAGAATGACCTTTATTTTAGAATTACCAAGTGTCATTTTTGGGGTGTCACATATCTTTATTCCTCCAAATTCCCTTTTGAGTTAATATGATAGATTGAACATACTGTAGTATTAAACTGGAGCAGCTTCAGCTCACATCAGTTTTCAAACAGGAAAAATGTAGACTTTTATTTTGACAATGTCCGGGCTTTCAGGTAATATATCATCAACCACTAGAGGGTGCTAAGCTCACCTGTTTGACTTTTATTTTTTAATTTTTTTTATTTATTTATTTATTTTGTATTTGAGATATAAGGGCCTAGTAGTAACTGGACTCTCTCCCTAATTCATTTTCATTCATCTTTTGAAAAGGAATACTATGTCAATAATATAACAATTTTAACACACTTTTTATTTTTGGTTGTCTGTTGGTCTGCTAGAAGACTTGATACTAAGCCATGGCTTGAAATCAACCTCTCTTACACTTTTGGCTCAACTCTTGACTTGAACTGGCCCACTGTTGTAAAAGAACTTGACTGAAACCACCGCAGATATGGGTTGAACATTTCATCTTTGTTGCACATGCTGAACAATATCTACCTTCACCCGCTTGATGGCAGTATAGGCCACAGGAAAGCACTGATGGCGGAGTGGTTCAAATTTCACCTAGCAACAGGGCTGCTGCATGTTCATTCACACACCTACATGGTTACACGTGATCCCTTCCACTTTCACATGCACAAACAATCCATCACAAGTACACAGAAGCAAGCTCGCTCAAGTCCAATAGCATACATGCATAAAATGATGATACAACATATAAGCTCATTCATGTGTACACAGATGAATTTACACAAACATACAAGGGGTAGGCCTCCACAAATGCACATATAAACAACAAACAAGAAATTTGCACATGTGAAAAGTAACATTATAGGGTAAAAGAGCAGGCAACAGACTCAAGGAAGCTGTGCCTGTGTGACACCAGGGCTCTGTCATACAGCTCAGTGCTACTGTCAGCCCACATAAAGCCACTTTCAGTGTGAATGGAAGCTCTTTGAGTTGGCTTTCAGGCCACGGTCAGAGTCAATGCAACAGGCTCTAATAGTAGAGTTACTCCCACCCCTTTTACCCCCACCTCTCTCTCTCTCTCTCTCTCTCTCTCTCTCTCTCTCTCTCTCTCTCTCTCTCTCTCTCTCTCTCTCTCTTTCTCTCTCTCTTTCTTCCTTTCACCCTCACCCACCTCCTTTCCTTTTCTCTTCTTTTTCTTTTCTTCCTGTTTCACTCCTTTATATTCTCCAACTCTCCCACCCTCTCCCCACTCCAAATAAACAGATAGACCCTGTTTATTTGTCCCGTTTGATAAAACAAATCCAGAGATCCTGGTGCGGTGTAAGAGATTTAAAAAAAAAAAAAAAGCAATGCAAAAATCAATTTGCTCTGCAAGTCTCAAGACTGCTATGCAGTAAATTGGCCCTGAATGGCGGCACTATGTGGACCTTTTCTTTTTATAGCGCCTTAAAAAAAAAAAAACAGAACTTTGGGAAAACTTCAACCACACAACTGCTGTCTTCCCTTCTCTGAAATCATGTCAAGGGACTTATGACTTATTGTGTATTTTCTGTCCACCCCTTACTCTCACTTCCAAGTGACCAAAACTAGAGAAACCAAACTTGTGTGGTTTTTGATAACGCTTAAGGAAAGGATCAACAGTTGCGTTGAATTAAATCCATTTTCTGGGTAAAACCATCCAAACACCTCCTCATACTTTTGGTTCCTTTGAAGGCTCAGCTTCATCAAGATAGTCAAATTTGTCAGGATCTTGCAATTAACTACCCGCTGTAGGAAACAGGCTAATTACTGGTGATCAATTAAGAGGCCTAGTTTTCCAGTCTGCATGTGTTCTGGCAGGTGACAGATATATAAACCATGGAGGCCAACTTCCCCCATATTTCCTAGGCTCTTTAATTAACTCTTTGATCTGAGTGCTATGTAGTGAGCTGAGGCCAGAGGAGGCTCCAAGGGCCAAGACGTGAATGTATAGCTTTCCATACACTGCACACCACAGCAGCAAAAAAGAGGAAAACATTGTTTTGTTTTTTGCTTGCTTTTTTGTTGTGTTTGTTTGTTTTTTCATTTTGAACACCACTTTGCGGTGGTTGTGTCTGTTTACATGTAGGGGTATCTGAGGTTGCACACACTCAAAATCTGTTATAATGGTGCTGCATAAAATTTGTGACACTGAATGGGCTACATACATGCTTTATATTAGGCACTGGACCCTCAGCAGAGAGTACTGGGACTTGAGGGGTTGAAGAAAATGGGCAGCAGATCTGGCAAGTTTTAAAAGGAGCAGTAAGCTCACTTTGTTGGTTGGAATTTGCAGCACCATGGAACGACTTAATAACAATGCGTGAAGCAATGAAAATTACACAGCTCCTGCTCCAAAGGAAAAATTAATTGCTCTCAGGTTGCACTCCAGAGAAGTTTGTTCATCCAAGCACACACACACACACACACACACACACTCACAGGCAGGAAGGCACATTCATACCCCCCCCTACCCCCTGACTCCCACCAAATACACACATGCACATAAGCACACAGGTGCACGTGGAACCTTGGCTGCAAGCAGAACCAGGCCTTAGGACTCCGTGGAGGATGTGCAACCATGTGTGTGTGCAGTTTTCTGTGTGTGTGTGTGTGTGTGTGTGTGTGTGTGTGTGTGTGTGTGTGTGTGTCTGAACCTGCAGCTCTCCTGTGCTGTGCAGTGGAGAGAAGAATAGGGCCTGGGCCACATTCCAGCCCTGCCTCCCTGGGTGAGAGACAGTATTCAGCATTCCACTGCCTGCCTATCAGGCCAGGTGCATTCCAGTGCGCGTGCACGCTCACACACATACTTAGACAAACACGCATAGCACATATATGTTTGATCACACATGAAACGTGTAAGCTTGTACATTCATACCCATGTGTGTGCACAAGCTCTTAGAGGTGATGAAACATCCCATATTACAGCTATGTGTACGCGTTCACAACATAACTAACATGACAAGGCTATTAATTTACCTCATAAACATTCACCTAATCACGCCTACTCACATGGAAATATCAATGCAAAACGCACATACAAAACCCCACATGTATGTACATGTGCTAGCCCACTCCCATGGAGGCACCATCCACTCATACAGTTACAGTATGTAGACCTAAATCAAGACAAACTGCTATTGTGTGTGCAGTGCTGGTGTTGTTTGTGCTACGTTATGTGAAAAGATCTCTGTCTCTTTAATTCATGTATGATTCAGTCATTTTTAATGCATGGATTTTTCTGTTTGGAGGAGGCTGAGCTATTTAAAGAGCAGGGGTTGAATACACAGTGAATGTACAGCCAGCCTCTTTTTGAAGTTCTTACGGTGCTGCGATGCACTGTGAGTCACACATGACAGTGCAGACGGGGGTGGTGTGTGTATGTGTGCATGTGTATGTGTGTCTGTAAGCTTGTGTGTGGGGGGCTGTGTGTGTGTGTGCGTATGTGTGTCTCCATCCGGGTCTTTCTTTTCATTTATCACGAGATTTGCTCAGATTCTTTTTCTTTTTTTTTTTTTTTTTTTAGCTTGACAAGAATCAAATAGAAAAAGCCAGGTATCTCGTTTCCATCCCTCTCTACATTTTGCAATCTCTTTGTGAACAAACACCAGTAAAGGTCTGAAGAGCATGGTGGCAGTCACCTCTTCTCAGGGGAAAAACGGGCAAGTAAAGAGGGTAAAGGGGGATAAAGGGAGGCAGAGAGCAGGAAAATGGAATAGAGAAATAGACGGATGGAGGAAGGAGGGAGGGAGAGAGGGAGGGAGTCATTTTGATGCCCCCTTATGCAAAGGTTGTTTTATCTGCAGGCTTGGTCAATTGTAAAGGCACAACAGCCCCTGAACAAAAGCATCATTCAGTGTTAACGCGCTGTTTCCCTTCCACACTACTCCACCATCAGACCCGGAGAAAAAGGCTTTTGGTTACATGCTATTTGACAGGCACGGGACTCCATGCTTGAGAAGCCCTGAATCAGACCCATTACTCTTTGGCATTTCTCCCTCGCTGTTTTGCTTACTTCCCCTATTCTTGCAGTCCCCATCTTTATCCTTATCCTTTTTCTCCTTCCTCCCTCTCATCCTTCACCTCCCTGTCCTCCTCCCTTTCTTCCCCTTTACATCCCTGTTCATGTCTGCTGGTAGCACAAGCCAATTCCTGCCCCGCTCCCCCCAACCCTTCACCCAGCCCACTTCTCATCCATTTCCATGTGGCGACTTTTCATCAGTGAAGTGCCTTCCTGGCCCGACCACCCCCACCCCACCTACTCCCTCCGCCACTCACTGAATGGATGCGGCATTAAGGAGAGAGAGAGAGAGGGAGAGAGAGAGAGAAAGAGCGAGCTAAAGCAGTCCTTCCTTTCTCCTGCGAAAGCCACCCCTTTGGCTATCGCTACAGTGGTACGTTCCACAGCGAGCACTGCAGAAGTTGAGAGAGCACATTGTTTGTAATCTGGCATCGCAGGGGTCACTTCCTGACTCGTGTGTCCGCTCCCTGAGCCCCACGCCGATCCCTTTCCCCCTCCTCCCTGTCTGTCCATCTATTGGCCAGTCGGCCCAGGGCTTTTGGACAAACCCTGTTCTTCCCCTTTTGTGTAGGAAAGCTCCAACATCTGAAAACAATCAAATAATCTGGGCACAATGCGCCTCTTTATGGAGGGGTGCTGGTGGTTCCCAGATGAGCGGGAGGATTAAGTGGAGGAGGCCATAGGGGAGAGAAAGCGAGGGATGGGGATGGAGATGGGGGCTACACAGCTGAAGAGGGGAGGGCAAGTTATTGTAACTGGATTTTCATGGCAAATTGTGTGTGTGTGCATGTGTGTGTAGGTGGTTTTGAGTGGAGGGATGCTTTTGAAAAAGGAAAAATATCTGAATAGCCTCCCAAGGAGTAAGATGAGGAGTCATGGCTGACTCAGTGTTTTTCGGTCATTGATTCCTCCTCGTTTGATGCAGAATGGAAATATCTTGGGGCCACACACTGAAAATGAATCTTTTCAACTTTTTTCACAGAGCAAAGAAAGCTGTAAAGCCTGTCTGTTAAATAATTCTGTGACCCTACTGGTTTGTGATTCATATGCGATGTTGGCTAACCCATTTCAAAATTATGTAAATTGTGACAAGCTGTATAGTTACAAGATGGTGCAATGATCCAAATTAGATGTGTTTGTGGCCTCTGCATGTTCAGCAAGAATTACTTAAATTCATACTTATGGCAATATCAACATAAAATCATGGTAATGGAAAAAACATTCTGCCTCTCCAGCTCCCTGTCGCTCTCTTCTTCTCTCCTTCTTACATACACACATACACACAAACACCCACACATGCATGCACTCACCCACACACACACACATACTCAAAGTTCTTATTCTCCTCCTGTGTCTCTCAGGCTGTTCCTTCTCATACCCATGAGAATGGTAAACAGTCATCTGTAACTTCCCCTCCAACATATTCATTAATCCCTTCTATCCTGTGGGGCTGGATGATGATTACAGGGAAGCCAACTGAAGCCGCCCAAATAAACACCCCTCAGGCAGCAACAAAGGCCTGTCCACCTCACCCTAAACACAGCTTCCCCAGCAAGATCAGGTTTCAATCAAGCCCACGCACAACATACAAACAATAGGAAGTAACAGAGTCTAGAGTACAGAAAAGGCCAACTGTGGCTGAAACCAATTTTGTTTCCTATTTCAGGAGTTAGTGACTGGTACAAATTTACTGTAGAGCAGATCAGTCAGTGTTTACTGTAATCTGTATGAGGCTTGGCTTAAACCATTTTACAGCAAATACCCCTCCAAAGTGAAGTGAATTACTGTTATACCCTGATAACTTGTAACATAATATATAATCTATAGAACAATTATACAACACAACACAAAATCTTTCATCTTGTTCTCATTTTCTTTAAAATTACTATACTGCTATTTGCAGGCTCTGTTAATTCTGTGGACTATTTTAACATTCCACAGCAAAGCACAGAACATAACTTATTTCCCCCTCTAAAACACACTCCAGTGTGTTTTATGCATGCTCACATAGTTCACATTCTAGCCATTTACAGAGCTGAGGCAATCCCAATGAGGTTTTTCTCTCAAGGGCTTCACAGCCATGATGACCTTCCATTTGAACCAACATCCTTGTGCATGGTCACAATCGGCCCTCTGAGCCTGACTCACTCATGAAGTTGGCCCCATCCATCTCTTGAAAAAATACTGTCATGCTGCTTAAATAACATTATTGTTCTCTGAACCAGTATTCTAAGGAAGTTTAAGGGGTATATTAGAAGTATGGATCTTTTGCAACACATTAGTGATATGCAGACATGTATGCACAGTCAGAGAGAGCGAGAGAAAAGAAAGAGAGTGCATAGCACATAGCCAAACATGCCTAAAGGCCCTCACACTTCCTCTCCCTAAAGCCACTACACCTTCTCTGCTCACCACCCTGCAATTAGCATGCCTACAGTTGCAGGCTTCCGCAGCCAGGCCCACACTAATCATAGGTATGCATTGTTGTGTTTAGGTGCCAGGCCTTTAAAAATCAGCACCTCTTGTTTAAGCCCCACCTCTTGGCCCAGATGGCCCAGAGTTCTCTGACTGTGTTGTCTGACAGGCCCTGCGGCACACAGGAGAGGAACATCTCTGGAGACAGTGCGGGTGGTTTTTAAGAATGGAGAGAGACAACATTTTACCACAGGTATCCACACTTAGGAAACCCGAGTCCACAACATCAACAAAAGATGAAAGGCAAGCCCAACCTATATGGTTGAAAAGTAAATAATCAAGAAAAGGGAGGGAGGTAAAACAAATTAAGGCAGAGGATCCTCAGATTAGATTATTTACCCAGAGTTGTCATAAGTCATCTCCTGTCTCGCTCACTAGGCGCCCTGGAGTCTCTGTGCACTGTATGGCTGCAACTACACAGACTATGAATTTCCTTTCCATATTGGCTGTACAAAGAGAGGCCTTCACTTCCCCTCTCTTGTGACCGGAGGTTGCCTGTGCTGCTGGGAGCTGGTGATCACATCACCTGCGTTTTGAGGTCATCATCTGATTCAAGTCATGGTCTAATCCGAGGAACGGATCCTCCAAGCTACCTTGAATAGAAGTCGCCTTGGGCTAATGTTTCATTTTTGCTTGACTAACTATATGATGAGGGGAATTTTCAGTGTACTGCTTTGAAGTATCTCATACCTCATTTTGTCTTGTAAACAAGTTTATTTGTCCATGAATTTTCCACAGTGTATTAATAAAGTTTTCCATTTGTTTATATTGTTCTATAATAATCACATTATGCTTTTTCATCTACAAAGAATAACCATCATAATTCACTATAGCAAGTTAAACATGGTCAAAGTAAAACCAAATAGCAGTTATAATAGGAGTTGGGACCAAGTCAGTATTAATCAGCCACAAATACATTTCAAGTCATCAAGCGTTAACTCACATCTCAGGTCAAATCTCAGGTCAGGCCTCAAGTTTTGATGTGGCAAAGCAAGTCATACCACAAATAGAAAGCCTAATACATGTGTAAAATAATTTTCTGTTCTAAAATGATCAGCCTATCATTTCAGAGATCTTCCTTTGAGTCAACTCAGGTCTGTTTATATTGAACTCTGTTGAATGAGGCTTGTCCTGAGCTAAACACATCTTTTATTTTGTGGTTGCATGTTGGCAATACAGAAATGTTTGCTTGCTTGCTTACTGTCTTAAAGTGAAATGTGATGGCCTTGATTCCACTTAGTGAAGGAAGTCAAGGGATGGCTCTGTTAGCTAAACATCCTGTTGCCTTGTTTTAGTACACTACAGTGTGTTGTGTTTGAAAAACACAGGAAATGCACAAGGCCATCCGCATTTGTGTGATGAGAAAGGAGGCTGACTTCCTGAACTCTGAATACTCTAAAGGATAGAAGCATGCTAGTGGGAAAATTCAAAGATGGTCATTGTTTTTTCTGCTCTGTTTGAAACACGGGACACTTTATTTGGACTTTTTGGCTTAACCATGTCAGTGGTAAACTCTTTCAAAAATGAAGAAGTGGTCACACTTAAGAAAACGCAGACACCAGCTCCTCTACGGTTATTAAATTATCCTTTGTGAGCCTTTTTAGAAACGTAAACTATACAATTATATAAGCATAGGCTATACAAAATTTGTCCCAGGTTGACATCTATGTTGTTGATGATAAAACAACAATCTTACCAGAAAAATCACCTTTCCTCTAAGATAGTCAGCAGGATATATTGTATCAGAGGATAGCAGGACACACTGAAAAACTCCACCTCCCTTTGTCAAAGTAGAGAGAAAATCTAATCAAAAACCCAGGGAGATTTACAGTGTCTAGGTCTGCATATGACAAGGGCCCTGCATGTAGGTTATCTATATACAGTGACATACACGGATGTTTTATATGGCTGCAACATAAGGCTGTGGCACAAGCAGTATGAGAGCCAGTGAAATACAAAGAAACTTCTCACACAACATACTGTCACTATGACAACCGGGCAGAATCATTTAGCCCGATCTCTCGCCATTCCACACAGCACAGAAATCCAATTGCATTTAAGTCTTATGCAACCAGGCCCAGGATTCACTCTGCATGCACGGCTTTTAACACATTGTGCAAATAACATCCCACAAGAAACTGGGTTCACTGGTAACTTTTTGTTTTGTTTTGTTTTGGAGTGTTCCAACTACCGACACTCATCATAACAACTCTGCTGTGTGTGTGTGTGTGTGTGTGTGTGTGTTTGGTGTGGAAAGTGAGGCAGAAACTTGTTACTTATGGCTTATTATTGAAGGAAGCAGGTTGTCATGCCTCAGTTTTAATTTAGCAAAATAAAATGTTATACGCCTAATGCCCAATTATTATCATATAGTGACATATCAAGCTATACCAGTAGCCTTCTCTAGAAATAATGTTAATATTATTTTATGAATTCAGTCTTATATAGGTTACAATTTTTTTTTATTATTTTTTATTTTTTACATTTTTGCATAATCTAATTCCTGGTGCGACAGTGGCCATGCTTTTGAATGAAAATCGTGATAAAAAAAAAAAAATGCAACTTGGCCTCAGCAACGTTCATAAAGAGAGATCTGATGAGGGCTAATTCCACGTGCTGCACTAGTGGGGTTGTGTACATTTACAAGAATTTCCCACAGTTTCAGATAAAGGTTTTTTAAAAGAGGCTAGGAGGCAGTCGACCGCAGTAAAGCATCTTAATGAAAGAAACAACAGAAATTATTAATGGTTGTGTCTTGGTGACAGACCAAGTCCTTCCTCCAGATTATTTTCTACTTTGCGTGCTATCACACAGACGCTTCCCTCTTCTATGTATCAATGCGTGATTGAAGGGAAACTTCTTTTGGGAAGTGTGGGGACTACTTTAGGTCAACTTTGGAAGGGAACATTCCGATTTTACACCACATGTTTACGGCGGAGCGCACAATAATACAACATGCACTACTCTTCGAGAAAACATTGTCAGCGATGTGCCTGTAGATTTTATTTGGCAGTAATCGCATTATATTTTTGCTACGTCGCGGAAGGATCTAATTTTCTCAAGCGAGGGTCGACACATCCGCCCAGTTTTCCGATGTTTCATTCCCCCCCGAGTTGAAAATGGAGTTCGATTAAAGCAGATGTCCAGCAACTTCCTAAGGAAATTTTAGGTCTCGGTAGTTTTACTTCATGCGTTAATATCAATATTGAAAACAACTGGAACATTTCCCCTTGCTTTGGATGCCTTTACTGCAAATTACTCGGACACGTTGACGGAGCAACGCTGCACAGCGCTTTTCAAGTGTTGTCCTGGACCTGAAGTTGGCGAATGGATGCTCGACAGCCAGCCATAAATAACCTGCCAAACGTTACAGTGTACAACAATTTGTACATTTTTTAAGGATCTATACATGTTTTTGACCATCCGGGATCTGTGTTTGTTGAAGAGGATGTTGCCTATGTGCGATTTGTTGTGGTCGGATTTTACTTCCAGGGAAGATAAAATGAATCAACGAATGTCATTCCTCCTCGCGATTTAACGTTAGTTCCAGCCAGCAAAGCTAACGTTAAGCTAGCTCACTTGGTTTTCACAGGGACGCTTAGTTAGGCATGCTCCATTGTAACCATTTACTTATTATCCAGAATAGGGTGATTTTCATATGTGAAAGAAAATGGTGATATTTGAGGTATTTTATCCCGCCGTCACTGCGTCGTCGATGCTATTGCTAGGATTTGGATCCCCGTGAGAAAAAAATGAGTGAAGATTCAACAAATCCACACAACGAGTGAGTATTACTATGCTAAAGTTACATTCTCTCTCCATTTACAGCATAGGTTTCAAACAGCAACGATAAGTAGCACATATCTCACGATTTTATACGCTTTGGTTGGTCAAGTATGTATACTCGATAAATGACATTTCTCATCGACAGACACTGATATCCATCACTCCCCTCTACCCATAATAACAATAATAATAATAAAAATAGCAAAGATGCAATCGACCCTTTCCGTCTTTGTGTTCGGATAGTTTTACAGGTCAGTTTAAAACCACCCTATGGATTATTTGATGAGATCAAGAGGAAAACGGTGTCTGTCAGGCGATGGCACAGGCCAAACCTAAACATGAATCTCATTTTCATTCTTTACCCTTTTGCTATTATAATTCACATATATGGACGGTGGCGGAATTCACAGTCGTCCTTGGTATCCACAGGAATAATGACGAATTTAGTTTACTCGAAAATGACATGACCGGAATGTTATTATTGCTGTATAGGTTGCCCCTTGTAAGCTCATTACATTGGATCACGCATCGTATACATATATACAGTGACTAAATTTTCCAATTTAATTTCATATGCACATCATGTCGGTACATCATGATCATACGATGAAATTTTGACAGTGTAGCTCTATGTCTAACTGTGTTTTTCCGCCATGATTTTGTGTTGAATACCATCATCGATAGCATTTTGAAAATCGTCTTCGCCTTCAACATGAGTTTTTCATTAATGAAAATGTTCCTTCGAACTGATTGCTGCATTGTCAGCGTTCAAAAGCCGAAGATGCCATTTTTTCTCAATCACGCTCATTTGCATATCACAATCTCCATTCATAAAAAATGTAAAAAAAAAAAAAAAAAAAAAGAAGAAGAAGAAGAGGGGAACGTTGACATCAAAATCCACAGAGTCCACATACAGTAACTGCAATTTTAATCTTTGAGTAAGGTGTTTCTGCTCACGTTGTTGCGCCCATTTTAAGTGCGATTTCGTATTGTTTTAATGGGCTGATCCCTTGTGTGCGCTTGTTGACAGTCAGTGAGAAATATCTGCTTCGGGAGGTGCTGCGGTCACATGATCCCCTCCATTCATAAAGTACCTGCCTGCCCATTCACAGCACTGTACACTGTTTCGCATTGCATCGCCGATCACACAATGATCACATTTCGTACATTTACTGCAGAATATATTACACATGAAAACCCACATGACTGTTAATCGTTTACTTGAAATAAGTGCGCTGTATGTATTTTGTTTATCCGATGTTTTTTAAGTCTGTCAAAGGCCTTTTTATAATCTATTTGCACACAGGAAGTCATATGCCTTTCTGAATCGCTGACATTGTCATGGTTTATTGTCCGAAACACCCATGGTTTTCCCCCGTCCCATTTATCTGCCGCTTATGGGGTTGATTTATTTAATGCATGGGCACTGTGTCCTTGAACTAGAAGTCTGTTGTTTCATATAAAATAAGCCAGAGGTTCACAAACTCCTATATCACGGCCCTCCAAATACATTAGAACACACACACTTCAAGCAGGTTGTTGTTATTACTTAAAATTTAGCATAGAATTGTCCAATTTCCTTAAGGCATATTGTGTGACACACTACTAAGGAGAGTGAAACCTCTGCAAAGAGTAGTCACCCAAATGTATTTTATAAACTGTAGGGAATGATATATTCCTGAAATAAAGGGATTGCTAATGATGGTGGGACTTCCTGGAATCCCATCAGGGACCCCTTGAAGCCCCTGGACCCCACTTTGGGAACCGCTGCCACATGTAACAGATCGCTGGTGGTGCAGGCTATATTGTGGGTTTTTTCCAGACCACATGAAGGTGTAGCTAAGATGGCTAGGGTGCCCCAAACACTGCATAAGCACAGATCTATGCTTAAACAAATATTTTAAGCAAAAATCCAGGATTCATCAGAATGTTCTTACTTGAATTTATTGCTACTCTATGGAAAATTTTAGAAAGGCCTTAGACCGTGTGTAGGCACAAATCAAAAAGGTCCTAGAGTCCTAGAAAATTATATAACCATACTTTGTCCAATGTAAAGAGTATATAGTGGCTAAAAATTTGCTAATAGTACAATAATTGATTTCATAATTATAAATGAATAGGCTTAACAATCTGAATGTAATCTGTATATTGGATTCTCCAGTTTGGAATGTGATACCTTTTTAATTTTGTTAATTAGTTGTCATGTTTTTGTCATCCAGTGAAACTATAATTCTATGATGATAAGCTGTTTCCATGAATTTCTAGTGCCATCACTGGAATATGCAGCTTGTTAACCAGCTGTCTGTTCAGGGGTTTTCTCACAATCTGACAATGTAGTTGTGGTGCACAGGGGAGGGGCAGCTTATTTTCAATATATAAAGACTTGTAGTGTGTTATGAAGTCATTAATTTTCCTCACTTACAGTGACAGCAGTTTGTTGTTGAGTGTTGAGAGAAAATAGGTCTGTGACAGAGAAAGATTCACAGTCCCATGCAGCAGCAGAGATTTATTTAGATCAATTATAAATCTCAACATATTAACAAACTTTTTAGAGGGTGGCTGTTATGCCACCGGTGAGCTTGTTTATACGTGGTGTGACTGTGGTCGTTGAAACTGTAGGCTAATACATAATGGGAAACCCTGCCTTTTAGCAGGCATGCAGGCTATGAGCAGGGTGCACAGTAATCTTCCAAGCATGTTTGACAATGGCATATTTACAGTTGTTAGCCTCCATCAGCGGTCACATGACACAGACAAGTGTGCCTTTTCTGGCTTCTAACTCTAAACAGTGGTTTGGATTTCAAGCAATTGAAGAACCTTTTGTACTTTTTACCTTTAGTGACCATGTTTTTCATCATTTTAATGACTTCACATCTTTCTCCACTGCCACATCTCTCTGTAAGTTTTCCATATATAGAGAAATGGTTTGTGTTAGGCTGCTAATTACCAATTGCGGGCATGCACCTGACAATTCAGAGTGGTCCTGATTCACTGACATTAGCACGGAAGTAAGAGCAAAATTGGCTGATGTGTACCTGTTATACATTTTGTGCGCGTACTTATTTTGTGCACAAAGTAAGAACACTTCTACGTAAATATTAGTGAATGAGGCCCAGTGTTGCTATGATTCCACTGCCTCTCGGGTTATTGTATGATTCATAGACTTGGAGTGAACGGAATACCAAGCATTGCCTCAGCTGTTTGTTTTTGTTATATTTCTTCCTAACGACAAAGACACTCACAAAAAACACGATATTTTTATGGCCTTAGAGAGGAACAATTGTGTGTGTCCGTTCATACATTCATCATGGAGTAGCATGACTTTCAAATGAATGCTCGATTTGGTGAGAGGGTTGGGCATGGACCTAGGAAAAAGTAGCCAACATTTCGCAGCCCTTGGCCAAAATGGGGTTGTGGCTGTTGGTGTGGCATATCACAGAAAGGCTTATAACTTCAGAACAAATTCACACATCATGACCAAACTTTGACTAGGTATGTCATGGGCCACAAAACACCTGATTAACATTGCAGGTTGGCAAGTCAAAAGGGGACATAGCATACCACAGAAAGTCACAGAGCTTCTCAATGGGTTAGCGTAACTCCACAAAATTTTGACACATGGTTTGTCTTGGGTTAATAAACAACATGTTACCTCCTCACACTGGGCCACGCCCATGACTTTTTTTTTGCAGTTTTTCCAAAGGGGGCCTTGCAGGGTGTCCTCTGACGCGGCGTTTAGCTGATTAGAAGTTAGCTGACATGCACCCGTGCCCATTTCTGGTGGTGCTCTTTATTGCGAATTCTGGACCAGAGCTATTGGCTTTACTAAATTTATGTTACTACCCATTAAAGTTTTGGGCGGATGCACCGGTGTCAAATTTACATGCATGCACTGCACATTGGTTCCTGTCGCGCACACAGGAGCACAGACAGTAACGTCATAGTCACGCATGCTGAAACATTTTGGCATGGAAGTTCTTCACCGTGAGGAAGACTCAAAAGCACATGCGCACTGTCTGCATACCTTGTTGGCACTCTCAACTGGAACTAAATTCCCTTTATAGCCTACACTCCCCTTTTATCCTTAATACTTAACACTTGACACTTAATTCTCCTCTGGTGCTCTGTCCATTTTGCACTGTTTACCCCTTTTTTTTTTTTTTTTTACTGTCACTTTCCTTTTGTAACATGCATACAATATCTTCAAAATAAACTTCCTGACTTCCCATGTTCACAGGAAATAGTGAAATAACAAAATTTAAGCAAAGGTAACTCATGCACAGTTCACATGTGTAAACTATGTATACTGCAGTTCATTTTTAGTTGGATTTTATTTGTACAAAAAAAATCTTTCCAGTAACCTGGAACACTTTTTATTTTGAGATTTGTTTGAGCGAGAGTGCGAGAAGGTCCTGTATTGTGGTGCAGTTTTGCAGAAAATATGTCTATTTTATGAACATACAATTGAATAATCCATTACAGAAAAGTCAAAAAAAATGTTTGTGTATGCTATCAGTTATAGTTCTTAGAAAGAAAGAAATTTGAAATTGACCTAAATCAGAATCGGCATGTCAGGAATAATAAAAAAAAAATTCTCAATTGTGTGCTTCCTTATACAAGATGACCTGTCTGCCTGTCATGCACCAACCTTTAGACATTGATGCCTTTCACTTGAATTTTCATGGAGCAGTGTTGTTAGTTAATTCCTGATAATGTTTGACATTTCACTTCATGTTCATGTGTAATGAAGTAAGGCTTTCTTCTTCTTCTTCTTGCATTTTAAACACCTTATCTGAAGATCTCCACACAGAATGTGTTATGAGATCGTCCTAAAGTGGTTGAGCCTGATTGATTGATGGTAAGCCAATTCGGTGTACACAAAGCATACCCTTTCCTGAGAACATATAACTCAGCCATGGCGCGACTATGTTCATACGGCTTAAATGAATAGAAGACACGTTGAGCCTTGTCAGATTTTGGTTTGTGTCCGCTCTCGGGTGTGTGTTGGGGCGAACTGTGTGGTATGATGTAAGACTAATTCTAGCTTTTGCAGACAGGGACTGTGATCATACAGGAAGAGGTAGGAGTGTGAGATTTATTGAGTGTATGCACAAACAGCTTCTGTGCTGAACATCAAATTTGTTTAAAATATTTATCTCAAAGAGTGCAGTAGTCTGTTCAGGCCATTGGACAAGGGTCCCACTGCTATCCGGCTTCCTATCTGTAATTAATCTTTACTTAGGTCTAAGTACTGGCTTTGTACATAGTGACAGTCTGTATGTGACTTTTTTCTAGACTGTTTTGTTGTGTTGTGATGACAACCAAGAGATCAAATTTCTTGTTCCTAGTTTAAATTTTCCTAGCTTTCTGTTTCAGAAACACAATACAGGTTACCGTTACTCAGATAGGGACTTTGCTTTGTCCCCCCTCAATTTTTATCATACAGAAACACAAAATCTAAAAGATAGTTTGACCATTTTAGTCTGTATAAGCTTATGTGACTTTGACAACATTGATAGAGGCCTCAGACATGTAATTGATGAAGGTCAATTTCTTTTATAGCTCATTTTCACAGACATAGGCTCATGATACATTGTTTTGGATTCCTGCAGATCTCTGTTGCTGTTGGTTGCCAGTCAACTGATTCTCAGTGATTCCTCTCTCTGTGTCCTCTTCCTATCTGTGTGATTGATTTGACAGCTCAGCGTTTTATCTGCTAATGCGGGTGTTGTGATCTTATCACCTGAGGGCTGTTGTGCACTCCCCATTCCTGCTGCCGAGCTTCCCCAAACACATTCCTCCCAAACAACCCTCATCATGTCCTGAGACGACATAGGGAGACAGCTACCTCAGCTGTTAAGGCCAGTGCTTTACAGCTTGGGTAATTGTCTATATCCTGTGGCCCTTATGTTAGGCTAAATAATTTCCTGGACCTTTTTATAGATAGCATTGTTTGGGGTTATTGCCAGTTGTTGAATATGGCTTCCATGAACACTTAGCTTTACTGTCTGGTTCAGCCTAGGCTATGGGCATATGTTACCTTGAAAAAGCCTGCTGAGTTGAACACATCTTTGGTTTTGCTTCTGTATTCTTTTGGGGAAGTGTTGCTTCTGACTACAGTGGCCCACACAGACTGTATTGGAATTTATCTCGCTTGAAAAAACCCCGTAAAAAACACTTGACTTGGACTAAGACTGCCCTAATTTGTTGGTTGCTTGCTACTATTTTCTAGGTATCTGTTCATATTCAGTCGTATTTAGGTGTAAGGTTACCTATCCTTTGGAAGTTAAGGTGTCTCTACATTGAACAGCATTTCCCACATATGTCTCACTTTACTGCAGCAGTTCAGTTTTCTCTCTTCAAAGATTAGAAAATGATAATTAGATGCGTAGGCTGATCAGTTGCATAATTGTAGAAGTTACTTTGTGCACTGACTATTTATGATCTTGTGCCTGTTTGTTCTAACAGAGACTGTTGTATTGTTTCAATGATTAATGACAACGATCCTCTATACAACCAGGGGGTTTGGGCCGTCTGTAACTGAGACAAGCCAACAAACTGAACAGGCCTTGTATGAATGTGGTGGACTGTTCCATTCCCATGGCCAGATTTGGGCCTGGATTCTGTGTATTTTAAACCCGAGCCACTTCCCTCTTATTATTTTCATTTCCTCTTCAAGTATTTTAGGAGCAGACATAAACTGGTGTAAATGTCAGCAATGCATTTAGAGCGTTTTTAAACCATTTATCTTATTTCGAAGACAATTAAGTTCTAGTGTAGGCCTAATCTGCCTCTGGGCTGTGTATGTAGGCTGTTAGTCCTAGACTAACCCCCCCACCCCACCCACCCCTATCTCAATACCATATAGCATAGCATGTCTTTTTTTCTTCCTCGAGGAGGGCCTCTGATGTTCACAGACCATATCTCAATGCCTCTAAGGAGTGCTTTTAGCAGCAAGTGTCTGAATTGTGGATATTGTTTTCAGTTGTGCTGTATGCGGGAGCATGAAGGCTGGGTCTTGTTGTGAGCTCTTTGCTGCAGCTGGGCTGAGATGGTTCTTTCCTGCGAGGCCACAGACATAAAAGGGCACAGATGTAAATCCTAAACCTTGTGTCTTTGATTGAGTTTCCAAATGCTTTGAAAACAGGAAGGGGTTTCTGTGTGTGCGTCTGTGTGCGCTCACTTGTGTGTTTATTTCTCTGGGAACATTTGGTATGTGTATTTGTCTCTGTGAAAAAGAGGCCCCCTATCTCACATGAGTGTATATATAAGCCAACAAAACTTTGTCTTATCAAATAAACGATTTTATGAGTCAAATTTCCAACTAGGCAATATGCACAGCCTCTTTACCTACAAGAAGGATGCATATCTGCTCAGTCAATTTTTTTTTTTATCAGATCTTGTTCTACTCAGTGGCCATTTTTAGACCTTGGATCAGGCTTTTATTGGGTAGGAAATGCTTTGTTGATTCTTCCAAATTCTTCAGTGGGCCGAGGCTACATGGACTAGGAAGCCTACTTGAATGTGATCATAATTGATTTTCAAGATGGAATAGTGCAGTTTGCTGGTTTCTGATGTTTGTCTTTTTTTTCTTTTACTTTTTACAGCCTACCAGAGTGTGGTGATGATGATGATGTTACTGTTTTTGCTGCTTTTGCGATGATGGCCTTTTTTCAACAACAGGGCATGCTGTGATAGTTTACAACTTGTTTCATAGCTGTTTCTTTTAACAGCCATGGGCCATCATCATGGTTTGGTGGTTAGTCCTTCCCAACTTGCTCCTGAGATGTTTTGATGGTTTCTCCCACTGCTAGACAACCGCCTTGTCCCCTCAGTTTCTTGTCCCCCCCCACACACACCCCCAAGTCTCAGAGTCTCTCCAGTAACTATGACGATTAGAAGCCCGGGTCCCTGGGGACTACTTTCACATCAAAGCAGACCAGAGACGCCGCAGCAGTCCAAATTTGTGGTTCCTCTTTTTTCTGTAATGGCAAGCGCAAGGTTTTAATTTTCCAAATGCTTGCGGTTCAAATTAAGATCATCTCAATATGTGGCTTTGATTGATGTTTGAGAATAGTTTTTTGGCGTTTGATACACATATGGGATTCTTTTGATTTATTACAGTGCCACGGCGCAGCGGCACCCAGAACATTGTTGTTGGGGTTGCAGGCCCAATCCAGTAATGGAGGGGTTGGTTAGCATCAGCGCAAGGCAGAAAATCAATGTTACAAAAACGTTGTGTGAGTGTGCAGTTTGACATTCGTGATACTGGTTTAGGTCTATCTTTAATTTGGGCGACAGGGTAATCTAGCCTACTAACTGCTGTCTGTGATGGATGCTACCAGAAGGCACTGTGATCAGTTAATTTGTCTCCATGTTAGGTCGTATTTCTGTGAAGGATGGTGGTAAACTTGAAGTGTAGATTTGCTGTGAGGTGCAGCAGCAGAGCAGGCTTGTTCTTTTTTTTTTTTTTTTTTTTTTTCTTTTTTTCTGAGTGTGTTGGTAGCTAAGCTGAATGTTCTTGTGAGGGAGATGACTCACCACCAGCCTGAGGTGTTGAGAGGAGATAGGGCAAATTTCTCTTTCACTTCTCTTTCTATAGCTAACGTATTGGTTTTCACTGCAGCTAATATAGCACACTACTGATGCTGTGTGTCTGCAAGGGTTTCTGTATGCATTTTCCCATCATCAGTACTGTTTTATTAATGGCTAACAGGCAGCCCTTTCAAAAGTGTCTTGTTGCGGCCCTCTATCATAATTTGCACTGCATCCATGTTAGGTCATGTTGGTGTTTGTTTTGGGTATGTCTGTGCCCTTGAGTTTGCCACTGGTTATTGAAGAGATGTGAACCGTGGCTAATTGGCCAGCTAGTTTGCACCGTTCAGATTAGATGCACTGCTGGAATCGACAGTGGAGTCCCAGATTGCATGTTATTTATTTCCTCATTGAGGCACAGTTGCATTGTAGGACAACTTTTGCTTTGACTTTTTAGCATTTATAAAACTAGCATTTTATAGTCACCATTTTTTTAGCGAACACAATACAGTAGATTTCATTTGATTGTTGATTCCATTCAAATTGATAAATTTTACACATACATTCTCACTCCACTATGTCAGCCTCAGATTGATAAATAGGTCTGTGTTAAAGACATCAAGACTTATTGAATTTTAGGTTGGCCCAGAGCTGTTAAGGAAATGGAAAAACAATATATTTTATCTTTTGATAACAGCTGTCGAGCCAGTGTGGAAGGTACCCAGACATTTTAGCAAGCATAGAGAATGAGTCACACCAGGAGTAGCTTTTTTTTCCCCCTCCGTCCTCCAACCCCCTCCCCTTTCCTAGCGATTGCTTTCCTTTCTGAGGATAATCTATAGAATCCGATTGGGATAAGTAGCTTGTGTTTATTTTCCCAATGATTTTTTAATGATTTTTCCCCCTCAAAAGTCCTAGAAGCCAAAGTGGTCTAGTGGAGCCTGACCGAGCCTGACAGCCTTCCTCCGGTTTTGATACAGGGGAGAGATGGGGAGAAAGGGTAGTTGGGGAGGGGGACTTTTCTCCTCTTTTCTGATGCTAATGAAAGGAGGAATGGTTTTCCAGCCTTTAGCTTGCAGAGTGTGTCTCCCCTGCAGCATGCTCCACTGCCTGGACATTGTGGGAGCACAAAACTCCAGGCCCCGGATCCAATAACGTGAAATTTCAGCAGAGAAGCGGCCATTGTGTAGAGAGAGGCAGCCGGGGAGGGGTTAGATAGAAGGGGGAGACAGAGAGGAGGGAAGGGAGGGTGACTTGGCGAACACCCAGGGCTCAGGCCACATCCTTTCTCTCTCCTCTCCCCCTGCTCTCCCCCTCTTCCTTCTCCCGTGTTCTCCCCCTCCTGTCCTGTTTTTTTTTTTTTTTCTCTCTCTCTCTCCCCTTTCCCCTCCCTTCCCTTCTGGGGGTGGGAAGCCCAGGGCTTAGGAAGGAGGCGAGCATGATGGCATGCTGGAGCCCAGTGAGCCATGGGTCGGAGCAGCAGACAAACGGCCACTTTGTCAGCTTAGGAAATGGTTGTCCCAGGATCCCCCTTCTCCACCACACACTGGAGCAGCCTGCCTTGAGGCCCAGGCCTGCCTGGCCTGCACGTGCTTCCCCATCACCCTCCCCCTTCTCTTCTCTTCTCTTCTCTTCTCTTCTCTTCTCTTCTCTTCTCTTCTCTTCCTCACCCTTTGACACAGCCATCCACTTTGGATTTGTGTGGGTAAAAGGCCTTACAGTTGTCAATTTCAGTGTATTCTCCTTCAGAAATCATTTTATCATTAGAGCACGTCGGAGGAGGCTTATAATTTCAGTCATGTCAAATTGTAATGTTCTTTGCTGTTTGCTCTCACCCGCTCTGAGGCTGGAGTGGTGAGATGTTGTTCGTTCACTTCATTTGACATTGTATGGACTCCAAAAAAACACCCTATAGAATAAGCCATAGCACATCCTGTTTTGTGAATAGAAAGAGCCATATTTAAAGGTGTATGGAAGCTGTCGACTGTCACTATGGTCTCCACCCTATTCCCATCCACGCCCTCCTCCTCTCCCGCAGCCCTCCATTACATTCTCACCCCTCCCTCTGTTTTCCTCTCCTGCTTTTGGTCGGAAATGAAGTCAGTCATCCAGCAGAATAGCTTGGAATAATTTGGAATGGGGGCTCTTTTCTCTCTCTCTCTGTCTCCCTCCCACCCCTCCCCTCTCTCTCCTGCAGCTGATCTGCTTCCGCTCTCAATTGTGTGTCCAGTGGACTGTGTGCTCCCAGCAAGGGGCGTGGAGACCAGCCTTTGTCTCCGCCATCCAGCTCTGGACTGTGTGTGTGTGTGTGTGTGTGTGTGTGTGTGTGTGTGTGTGTGTGTGTGTGTGTGCCTGCATGTTTTTTCATCATGTTGCATTCATATATCTTTTTGGAACAATTTCTACCCTTAGAAAAGAAAAATATTAATGAAAAGAAGAGGAAGAGAAGCAGGAGGACCCTTCTGTGATGCTTCCCTGTTGGTTTTGTAAAAGACATCTAGTACACTTTTTACTATAGATTAGATAGAGTGTCTGTTGGTTCATAACATGGGATTTAGAGTTGTTGACTTTATTTTCCATCATGTGCACTTATTCCTTGTTCTTTGTTGTAGCCATTTCTCTCATTTTTAAGAAATGGTTGGCAGGTATTTTAGGCTTCATGCACAAATGCACGTATACACAGCCCACTTAAACTTCCTCCCTGGGCTCAACCCCCCTCCCTGTAAGTGTCATGGTTGCTGGCATGTGTGTGATGGCAGGTCTACAGGGTCAGGGCCTGGTCATTGTGCCTTGGTCATGGCTGAGCGACACTACCGCCTGTCTTCTGTTAGCCCCAGGGACCCCTGCCTGACTGACAGCCCCTCCTGCACCCACCGTCTGCATCCTTTATTGGGGGCCGTAGAGGGGTGCAACAGCAGCAGTATTTCCCTCTTTTACTGCCCGCTATACTGCCTAAAAATGTAATTTTTTGTGTGGCAGAGGCTCTTGTGTAAGACTGCGTTCTACTTTTGTGACTCTGTTTTAGAGGTGTAACCACAAAGGGTGCTGGGAGGTCAACAGGAGGAAGTTAGTCATGGTTGTTGTTTCTGTCAGTCTCCCAGGACCAGCTGCCCTGGTCTCAGCCTGGGGGCAGCATGTGAGTGAGCAAACCGTCCAAAAGTATGAGCTAAATGTATGCATCATAAAACTGGCTACGACCTTGCCCTGCTTGTAGTAGACAGTTTGGCCTGTTGGCATCAGTCAGTGTAAGCTTACATTACAGTGATGATAGGCTTGTTTTTGCTCTTGTGTACAAACCTAATTTTTTAAATATAGGCACCATCAGAACAGCTCTAAGGCATGAAAGATTTAAAGTGAGAAGAATGTCCTCATGCTCCTTAGGAAACATGGCATTACTGTTCATTGTGTTGTTTTCATGACAGACTGGGTGCTTATTTTTGAATGACTGCTTTCATTCACTAGTATTACAGAATCACGACAAACTATTTGAAAATGCCCTTGGAATTCTGTGAATATGAAATAGTAATGAGAAAATGGAATTTAGTATAATTACCAGCTAATCTATGCAAAGAGGGACTAGCTTTTGTGTGTATCTTGTGTAGTGTTTTCTGTGAATAAAGGTAGGTGAACATGGTAGCAACTTTCAGGCAACCATGGGATGAAACAGATGTAAATTTCATTTCATGTAATATTTAATGTATCATTGCCATCATAAGGAAGTCATGTCCTGAATTCTTTGTCACATAATTGTCTTATATTGTAAGCCTCCTGATGCTGATTGTAGCATGACATTGCAGTACCATAAAACAAAAATCTGCAAGTGAGACATTAGAACTCTGCTTTCAAGATAGTTGCCACATGAAGTTGTCTAGCAGGCAGTTAAGTTATGCCTACTATGTTATCTATCCACTTACTGTTCAAGGTCCATATCTTTCTGGAGGAACAGAGGCTTGCCAAATCACCTTTCTTGGAATTAACAGTATTAGTCAATGGTGTGATACGAAATCATGAAACAATCATTGATATCAGCTTATTCCTCACCACTTTGCGACTTCAACAGAAAGCTAGCAGCTTTAGTGTAGCCATTAGGGCTGTGCGAGACAACTAATTTCACTGATGGTTAAATGGAAGTTTTCTGCCTGACTACATGACTAGCCTAAATTAAGAAAACACTCAAAAAACATTCAAAACTGAGCATATTTTGATCTTGTCCAGAACTCTGGTGGGATTCCTAATAATGCTGAGTGACCACCCGTTACAACCACAGTCACAATTTAAAAACAACAGTAGTTCAACTGATTAGTATTTCCATGCCGACTAGCAAGAACAGATCCATTTAATCATCTAGCTGACTAGTCACGTGTATCTTTAATACCCATAAAGACCACCGCAAGCCAGCTGTTTTGTTGGTTGATTTATTTTGGACTCACTTACCATTGTCATCAATCCTAAGAAAGAACTTTGGACGATGCTTACCAGGGTGCAAGGATATTTCGGTTTGTGCATGTAAAGGAAAAAAATAGCCTCAAGTTTAATGCTCACTGGCTCATAGATTAATTGCTAACCAATTACCTGGGCATCAAGGTTTGCCAAGGGCGTGGAAGGTAGGAGAGCAAAGGTTACCCATTGGAGTAGGCCAGGATTTAGAGTGGAGAGGCAGTAAGGAAGAGGAAGCAGTCATTCCTCTTTTGGAGTAAAGGCTGGCCAGTTAACTGTGTGATATATTAGTGCTATTGCTTCTGTCATTCAGGTACACTGCCCTCTGTCATCGCAATAACACTTTTACATTTGGCCACTGGGGAGGAAGAAATTATTTACCAAACTGTGACATCATCTTCATTAATAAACCCAGATGCTGGCTAGAGAGCAGCATATCACAGGAGGGCGTTCCATGGTCAAATTCCTTCCTCTCCTGCCTTGTTTCTGCCAGTTTTCAGATCATCCTCTGTCTGTAATATGTTACCAGGAGGATCTGCAAAGCGCTGACCTCAGCACACCCTGACCTTTGTCATTTCCGGTGGCCCAGTGGAGTGTCTGTTATCTAATCAGGGACACATCTGACTGCTGTAGAGGGGACATAGGAGGTAGGGACACAGATAAATGGGGTGAGGGACTGCTAGATGTATGTTTGACATGAAGGAGAAGAGTGTTAGAAATGAAAGACAGTGATCCTCAGGAGAGCAAGGAGGGTAGGATAGCAATAGCATAGCACGCTGGTAAGAGAGAGGGCGATGTGAGTGAGGTCCACTTTTGTCTGTTGTCTAGTTTTAAACTACCTGCTTGAAGGGAAAGGTTGGAAATCAGCAGGGGCCAGAGCCTGAGCTTGGCCACATGGTCACTCACCCTCTGGCTGGGGTTAAACATACACTGACTACTGCAGTGGTCAGGAATAGCAGTCAGTATTCTGTTACACCATGCACTAAACAAAATATAAATTCAATCCAAAGCTGTATCTTTGTAAATTTGTTCATTCATATTTTAGTTTTTGTCCTGTTGCCACTGTACAGTTTTTGCCCTGTAGGGCAGCTTACTTTTCATCACTGAAAGTAAGTGTACATTGTTGATCTTCATCCAATTTTTGCACAGAATTGAGTAGTTTAATATTTTACTACTTGCTGCTGTAGCTGTACAATTTTCCTCAAGGTTCTTTAGTTTCATTTTATCTTGGTGTCAAAATAGGCCATGTGTGATGCAGTATGTATTTGACTTTGCTGTTAAACATTCAGGTTGCTTTACAAATAGTCAAATCATCTTTCTGTGGTGACTGGTAAATTTAAGACATTATTGTATCCCCTAAACAAAACCATTTGGGAACATGGATTTGCCTCAACCACTGCTGGTTTGGCCACAGAACCTGGTTGTGAACACAATTACTCACATCCCTTTATTTGATTTTTCTGAATTTGCTGTGCACATTCATGATTCTTAGAGTAAAGTTTGTACTGATTTTGGTGCACCCATGACCTTTCCTCTTGCACCACCATCAGGCCAAAATTTCAATATGTGAATGTAATAACGTTAAGGCTAATTTCAACAAAAGAGGATTTGTTATATGCTTTGCATTGCGGGGTGGAATAGGACGACTGAATGATGTCATTACTTGGGTCAGCCATACTCAATACAGTCCCCCATCGGTTGGCTGAACTTTTGAGCCAGATAAAGGACAGAATCACAGTGTGCCACTGGGGATACAGGTTGTTTTGGGGATATATCTAGTTGTATATTCTGTTCTTCACTATAGGTTTCCCCAACCATTCTGTCTAGGCTACATGTGCTGTGATTAAACAGCATTATTTGTGGGGACGTTCTTCATACAGGTGTTGTGGTCTTGTTAATGTCTTTAACCCAGGTGATATAATAGGTTACACAAGTTAGAGAACACATAATGTTACAGCACATAATCGTAAATGAAACCTTGCATTTGTAAAGTTGGCAAAATGAATAAATCTGCTCCCTGAATGACTGACATAGTTTTTGACTGATCATTGAATAGCATTTGCGCAGTTTCACTTAATGTGAGTTTACCATTGGATCATTAAAGTCTGGAGTAAGCTCCAGACTTTAGAAAAAGAAAGATCCTGCAAGAAATAATAAAACCATTCAACACGTGCAAAATAAGTCTTTACATTTATGACAAATCTGGAAAGTGAAATGGCTGTGGTCATGTGTGAATATTGATTAACACTGATTATGGTCACTAATTGCATTGTTTCTCTCTTTCTCTTCCTCTCCATGCTCCTCTCCAGTGACAGTTATGCGCGTGTGAGAGCAGTGGTCATGACTCGGGATGACTCCAGTGGTGGGTGGCTTCCCCTGGGCGGTGGAGGCCTTAGCTGTGTCACCGTCTATAAGGTCAGTCGGGCGGAGGACAGCAGCAGCACCCACAGCGGAGGCAGCGGAGGAAGCAGCAGCAACCTCAGCCCCTGTAGCCCCAGTCCTAGCCCCAGCCCCAGCCCCACTACTGTGGAATTCCTCATCAAGGGCGAGAGGCTCAAAGACAAATTGGTAAGACAACCAATAGTCCATACAGGTGTGACTGCTGTCTTCTTTGCTTTGTAAAGCAGAGGCATGTCATAGACTGCACTGCACAAAGCATCATTCATGTGCTTGCTTTCTCGTTTGTTTACTTTCTTTCTCTCTCACGCTCTCTTTCATATACAGTCAGAGCACAAATGAGAGATGGTGCATTCTCTGTGATGAGATCACCATGAGCCCCCCTTCACAGTTCCCCCTCTCTCTATCACACACACACACACACACACACACACACACACACACACACACACACTCGCACAGGAAATGGTTGTTTGGCTTTCCTCCATGGCGCAGGTATCTGAAAATAGGAGCAAGCTGCATGACGCTGTGATGCATGATGACATCATCAAGGAGAAGAGCAGATTACTCAGGAGAGCAGAATGTGGGATGAGGGATGTGGGAAACACACAAAGAGCCTGAAATGGATAGGGGCTGGAAATTCATACTCACTCTGGTTTTCCACAAGTATTTCCCTACCTTTAAAAACATTTCCTCATTTTTTTTATTTTAAATATAAGATGGTATGGGTCAGTTTGGCATATACCATATGTATATTAAGCTCAATGTTCCTTTAAAGCATAATAGATTTGTAATTTTTGATCCATCCAGTGTGTCATACCTGAGTCGCAGTGTGAGCTCCACAAATACAGCTCCATTCAAATCTGCAGGGCTAAAACTCATCAATCATCTTTCAGTGCAAAAACCCACTATACTTTGCAGGCAAAGATAAGGTTCTGAAGAAGGTCCGCTATAAAATCGAGCAGTTGTTTATAGTAACTGTTGCTAAATTCCCTTTTTGTTATAATAATTGCCGCAGTGCTATAGTAACTTTCTAACAACAAGTGGGCAGGCATAACTGGAGCATACCTGGAGGTGTCCCCTGCTGTGTAAATTATCCTAACAAGGAGGGAATTTAGCAACAGTTGTAAACTACTGCTCGATTTTTGTGAAGTGAACCTTCTGAAGCACCATATCAATTTTGTGTTTCAAGTATAGTGGGTCTTTACACTGAAAGATGATTGATGAGTTTTAGCCCCTCAGACTTCAATTGAGCTCTAGTTGTGGAGATCCACCCAGCATGTGCCTCTGATTCAGTGCACTAGATGGATCAAGGAGAAAATGTAATCTATATTGCTGGACTTTGCTCGTAAATGGACTAAAGGGAATAGATATCAAAACTCCGAACCGATCATTTGTAAGCGGTGATTGTAATTGATAAATTCCCACTCTAGCACATGGCATGGTTTTGGCTATTCAGCTGACCTTACATTGACAAATAGTTGAAATTGTGGGGAAATACAGTTGGCATTCTAGGTATTTAGGCAGTGATATGCTGATGTTTTTGCTCTTTAGTTTTATCAGTTTGAATGTGAAATGACATTATTACTATGTTTAATCCCTCTGGATTAACATTTGAAGAAATAAAGCCTTCTACATTTTCTCTCAATTATAGGGTGCCAAATTTAGGTAGAACGATTAAGATTGTACTTTTGTGTGTCAAAAAAAACAACATTGTATACAGTTTTCCAACAGTAAGGTCTTCTTAAGCATTATCTTACTCTAGATGTTTTGCCCGATGGTTTTGCCCTTGGTGTTCAAAAGGAGTCCAAAAGAAAAAACAACAACTTGTGAACAAGTCCAGAGGTGTCTTCAAGCAAGTATGGTTTACCTCAAAGAAATTTAGGGTCTATTGCAATCATAGATTAATTCTCATAGGTATGTTACAAATCTTGTGTCTATATTTTGTTTTGCTTTTTTCTGTAATCAAAAAGCCACTGTACAGCTAAATTGTTTTTTCCACTTACAAACTAAAAATGACTCATAATGATCTTCGTCTGTGGGATCTTGGTGGCTCTGCTGGTGAAGACACATACCATGTATCTGCTACTTTGGGGGTTCATGGCCTCTGGTCTGTCTCATCTTTATAGCTTCTTTCTACAGTTAACTATCAAAATAAAGCAAAAATGACAAAAATAGTCTTTAAAAAATAATCTGTCTCTCCCCACACTTTTGGCACCCTGTACAAAATGTACGCATACAGGCACAGCTGTTATGGACTAAAAAATAAAGCAGACAGTCTGCACTCATGGCCACTGTGTTGCTTCACAATAAAAACAATTATGGCGCAAGAACATCCAACCATGTATCTTCTTCTTCTAATACTTAAGATATTTATAGAGTAAGTAAGGAAGCGCATGCATTTGATCCAATCCCTGTTCTCAGCTCATTCATAGTGTTGTATTTTTCGCTCATGTGACAACATCAGATGTAAACCAGATCCAGTAGAAGCACTGGGATAATCCTGAGCCTCTGATAATGAGAGTGTAAATCTGTGCGTGGAGCGAGAGCTGTCTGTCAGATGTTAGAAGACAGAAGAGGCCACCATGATGCACAGAGCCTGGTGGCTGATGATCCCCCTGACCCCAGAGGCTTGTTACAGCAAGATGTCTAAACCATATTTTTTCTTTCTTTTATCTACCTAGAGTACTAGGCTACACATAGCCATTGTATATGTGTTTTGTGTTTACGGTTTGTTTATGTTTGTGTGTTGCCATCCAAGTGTGCGTGTGTGGCACAGGAAAGGGTGTGACGGGAATGCTATTGTTCAGACAGGGTATAGACATTGCTCAGAGACCTCAGCGAGTGTTCTGGGATGTGGTAAAACACCCCATCACCACCAGCTTCTACCCTCAGCCACCACAACAAACACTCCTCCATATGTAGGTCTGTCGGGATGCCACCCAGTGCCAGGGTGTTGGCATCAACCACAGTGCCACCAACAGCCTGAGGGCATCAGAAGATGAGGGAGAGAAACACTAGGAGAGATGGAATGATGACTCCAAGAAAACAACAGCAACAAACAAAAGCACATAAAAACATGATAGCTGTTGTTAGAATTAGCACTGCATTGCCTGGATAGAGTGTTTTTGTTTTTTCCTCTTGGATATGCAAAAGGAAAAATTAACGCCATGCAGTATGGCATTGATATCCCCACTGCATCATTTTAAAAAAGGAATTGATTTTAGAGCTATAAATGAATGACTGATGATATCCTTTTATTTTGAAAATAGAGGCTCGTGGAATTTGAATGTTTGTTTTATTTGATTGATCTAGCCATGTCATTTTACTTTCTAGTGTGTTGGGTTTTGACTTTTGGTTTGAAGGGATAGAAATTTGGCTTCTTAATGCTTTTTAATCTAGAACACAAAAAAAGTGGTTGCAATAAGTATGTATCACAAATCATTTATGTCAATGTCATGGCATCATTGTATCATGTTTGATAGTGTAGGGAGCACTGGGCTGATTGTAAATAAAAGACAGCAGAAAAAACATGGGGGGAAAGGAGAAGCAAAGAATTTTGATGGGTGAAAATAAAGTCATTTGAATGCACAAGAGCTGAGAGGAAGTAGAGAAAGCGATACGTGAAATAAATAGCAGGAAACAGGGGTGGAGCCAGATAGACGGAAGGAGAGAGGTAGAGAGGATCTGTCTATAAGCGCAGTGATGCGGCACAGAGTGTACTAGTGATGACTCAGCTGGCTCTCCATATAGCTACCAATCACCCTCCTCCTTGCCCCCTTCTCTCCCTTTCTCTTTCTCACTGATTCTCTGTCTGTCTGTTAAAAACTACACATCTAATTGGCTGTTGATTATTTACTGGGTTTCACATCACGACATCTCTCTGGCGGTGCTCTCTACCTCTCCACTTCGTTTCCTGTCTTTTTTTTTTTTTTTTTTTTTTTTTTTTAAGCCCTCTGATTGATGCAGTTATAAATTTGGTATAGCCCTGGCATACTGAAAATAGCTTTGCCTTGGGGCAAGAGCCCATTTGATACAGTTGTCTATTTCTACTGGTAACCTTGTCGTTTACTTGTTTTCACTCATCTTGGCTTGTTGAATATGATTTGTAGGATGGAGGTCTTGAGGTGAGGGAAATAATCAACGATTATCCCTCACTACCCTTGCATCAGCATTTCTTGAATATTTTTTAATAC
Source organism: Myripristis murdjan (assembly GCF_902150065.1). NCBI lineage: Eukaryota > Metazoa > Chordata > Actinopteri > Holocentriformes > Holocentridae > Myripristis > Myripristis murdjan. Next base: position 13,182,729 of record NC_044001.1, read on the forward strand.
CATCATGCTGTGCATCTATTCACAACCTCATCAAAGTGGACACATTTTTTTAAAATTCCAATAAAGGTTAAACATAAACAGCTTTATGCAATCTGAATGTTGTATTCTGACATTTGAAAGCAGCAAAGTTAGTTATGATAGTTAAATATATTGGGACAGTATTTATAAATCCAGTATGCTGGCATTACACATTTAATTTCCATCTAATTTCAAGATTCATGATTTTCAGATGTTTCCTCTAAACTCTTGATGCAGCCCCCTGTGTTAGAATAGATCACAGAGGTTGTAATCAATAAATTAACAATGATTACTAATGGTATGAGTAAGAGAAGACCTCAGGCCTGATTACTGTAAGAGTTCCAGAAGTTGTTTTTGGAAGGGGTATTAAGTAAGGTTCCTACTGGCCAGATAGCTGGATTGATTGATGGTAGACGTAAAGTGGAACTGCCAGTTGGTGTGCCTCTTTGTGTGTGTGTGTGTCGGTGTGTCGGTGTGTCTGTCTCTGTCTGCTTTCACACACAAAACCAGACCTGTCCTCCTGATAATCAGACCCTCTTGTCACAAAAGCCAGAGTGCAACACTAAACTCCTCAATCTGTTTACACTCCCTCACAGCTCTATTCATCTTCTCACCCCCTCCCTTCTTCTTTCTCTCTCCCTTTTTAGGTATCTCCCGCTATCTCTTTACTAGTCCCGGCACCTCTGTTTGTCTCACTCCCTCTCCTTCTCCACATCTCCTGCCCTCTCTCCTTTCTTCCTCTTCTCTTTAACCCTCTCTGCCACTGTCTCTGTATCTCTCTCTCTCTCTCTCTCTCTCTCTCTCTCTCTCTCTTTCTCTGTCTCTCTCTCTCTCACTCACTCTCCCTCTCTCTCTGTGTCAGGCCAGCTCCTCCTCTGTTTCTCTGAGCAAAGTGTGGAATGTGGTGTTAAGTATCGTCCTTCAACGTAACTGTGATACTTCCTCCTCTGTCGGCCTTGCTGCACGCTCACCTTACCTGCTCCGGCTCCATTCAGTCTCGCCTCCACAATCAGCCCCAGAGGCACAGCAGCCCCCCCCTCCCTCCCCCAATCCATCCTCTCCCCCCCTCATCCAAGCTCTGGGTAAACACACAGACTTAACCCTTGCCCCTCTCTTTCTTGTGTAAGGAATGTAGGTGATGTGATTACCAGTCAACAATGCGAGATGCACATCACTCACATGCAATTGCATACAAAAAGTAGCATTGTGTTATTCTTGTGGCTGCATCCGTATCAGCCTGTATAATTAACAACTCTTGCCCAGACATTCACAATACTGTGTGGTCTGGTGTGGTCGGATGACTGCCCTGCCTCTATACACACCTCGCATGGCTTGAACCTCTCATAATGCCGCCATGTATCAAACTGTTGTTGATCGTGGTGGTTCAGACCCAGTGGGAATGATGCCGTCTGCTTTGGTTTGTCAAGTATTGGTTTGTTTTCCTCCAGCAAGGTGTTGGGTGCAACAGGGTGCAAAAGGCATAATATAACACTTTGGCCAGTAAGCTTTTCATTACACCAGTGTCTACGCTTACGCAGATTTCTCTCACCCAGATTTCCCTGTGCACGCTCACATATTCACATGCCGCTAAGCCACTCTTGTGCACGTTTGTGAAAAACCTCAAAGACTGTAATGGCCGTCTCCCATTTCATTTAATCTGCCTAGAGGAAGGCCGGGAGGTGGCCAAGCAGCCCTGATTAATAATAGGTTTTGGAAACACAGTCTCTCTCTGCCACACACTTTGGCTGCCTGGCTCCAAAACATACTCAACCCCCCCCCCTCCAACACCACAACCACCACCACCATCACTGCTCTCCAGCTTTATCATCATCTGTAATGAAAACCCCACCATTTAGAATGTGTTTTACAAATTATCCAGAAAAGAATGTGAAATTATTGGGCCTGGAGTATTTTTTTTTTATATATAGGTTCAGTGGCAGGCTTTCCCTTTCTCACTCCCTCTCTTTTCCCCCGACTCATATTATTGAGGATTGATTGAATGTGACATGTTTAAATGGCTTACGGTGAGGAGCAAAATGAAGGATTTAAATCTGTATTCCCCTATGACTTCCATCCTCAGACCTTTAAATGACACAGTTTCCAAGTCAGCAAACTATGGCATGACAGGTCTTCCAAACAGAGCTACAACCTTCATTTTGGTTTTGATATGATCCAGTCTTTTCTTACAGTGCAAGGCTATATGGCCTGATCTCACCCTGCTCTTCGTCTGTGTGTGTGTGTGTGTGTGTGTGTGTGTGTGTGTGTGTGTGTGTGTGTGTGTGTGTGTGTGTGTGTGTGTGTGTGTGTGTGTGTGTGTGTGTGTGTGTGTGTGTGTGTGTGTGTGTGTGTGTGTGTGTGTGTGTGTGTGTTGTGTGTGCTCTGCATGGATGTGGTTAGGTGGTCCTCGAGTGCGTCCTGCAGAAAGACCTAGTATACAACAAGGTGAACCCCATCTTCCACCACTGGAGGATCAATGACAAGAAGTTTGGTCTGACCTTCCAGAGCCCTGCAGACGCCCGTGCCTTTGACCGGGGAATACGCCGGGCCATTGAGGACATCAATCAAGGTGGGCTTTGTGTGTGTGTGTGTGTGTGTGTGTGTGTGTGTGTGTGTGTGTGTGTGTGTGTGTGTGTGTGTGTGTGTGTGTGTGTGTGTGTGTGTCAGTGACTGGAGTTGATGCACAGCATAGTGGTGAGGGTGCCCACATGCATGTTTTTGGATGTCGGTCAGGGAGTTGTAGATAAAAAAAAAAAAAAAGCCAGTGTCAACTCACCAGAACCCACACCTTAACTCGGGCATCAAACAACCAGCATCGGCTATTGTTTCATTATCTAAAAATCAGCACGGCCCACCGAATTCTCTCTGCTATTTTTTTCATCCCCCCCCCCCCCCCCCCCCCCCAAGCTTTGCATTTACTTGAAGAGTTTGCGCTATATACATGTGCCGTCCTGTATGTGTGATATGATACGGGCATATGTGCATGGATATGGTATGCATTGTGTTGGATGCATGCAACAACCTATGTTCTTGCGTGTATGCCATTGGCTCGTAATGGTTGACCTAGCATCTGTTCTAGGAGAGATGTGTAGCGTTGATTAGCGTTGATGACTTCCCCACCGCTACCTGCTGGCTCACCCAAGCATGACCCCTCCTGCGCTATCTTATCAGTGCCAGCTGCCCAGATAAACGCTCTACTTCCTGCAGAGACTGGCAGGGTAAAGCTGTGCCCAGACAGCTAGTGATAGAGGAAAGGATGGGGGTGGGGTAAGGGCAGGAGTACGGACACGTTGAACTGGGTGGGAATCCGAGATAGGGGCAGTGGTTTAGTCGACAGAAATTTGACCGGGTTGGGGCTTTTGTTGCTTAGTCTGAGATTGAGAGATTGAAAACTGGTAAAGCTAGTCTAAACAGAGGTAGGGTTTGGTCTGTCTTCACACCATGTGGCATTTATGTGTCTTTTTTTCCCAAGCTAAAATAGATGTTTGACTAGGATGGAGTTGCGTCTGTGAGTTGAGTTAGCAGCTTTGGGTCCTGATAAGCATTATTTTTCAGTGCAGTGCCAGAGGTTGCAAAGTCATCCAATTAGCAGGAGAACTGCCAGCTCAGCAATCTGCCACCCAAACCTGTGTTACACAAGAGGCTGTCTTGCTGGCTGGGGAGCTATAATCTCCTTTACTCTCTAGACCCAGGAACCCTAGGGAGCAGCAAGGAGGTACAGCAGAACATATCATAAAGGCTTATCACTGCTGGGCATCTGTAGCTTCTTGCCCACAACCGTTTATCTTAGATTTGAACTTCCTGGGCACAAGTCCACACATAGTCTAGTGTAGGTAATGGATAAGCATAGACAGCAAGGGTGCAGTAGGGAAACCATGAATCATGAATGCTAAAATTGTAGTGCTGTATTAATGAGAGTAAGGCCCTGTGGAGGTCAAGCTACGCAGCACACTGGCACAGGAATATCAAAACTGTCCATGTTACAGGATGCTCTGATTGGAGGTGGAGTTGAAGTATCTGATGACAGCAGGAAAAGTATGATTAAACACTCTCTCCTCACGTTGCCCAGAGGCTTTACAGTTTCTATCTACTTGTAAATGCTTCAGCTCTTTCCTGTGAATGTCAGCTACAGCCAGGCGAGTTTGTCTCCCCAGAGCCTGCACTCCTCCTCCTCTCTCTCTCTCTCTCTCTCTCTCCTCTCTCTCTCTCTCTCTGTCCTCCCTCTGTTCTTTTCTCTCTCCATCCTCTGTATTCCGCCAGTGTTGTGTAATGCCTCTCCTCGGCGCAAGCAAGCAGGTTCTTCTGTATTCCTGTTGCATCGTTCTGCTGCTGGACTGCTGCGCGCGCGTGTGTGTGTGTAGAGTGATGGAGTGTGTGTGTGTGTGTGTGTGTGTGTGTGTGTGAGAGAGAGAGAGAGAAAGAGAGAGAGAGAGAATATGTTTGCCTGTGTGTATGTGTGCGCACGTGTATCAGTCTTGCAGTCCTCTGTTGCCATGGCAACGCTGGGCACATGGCTCAGTCAGCTCCGTGGCCCAGCATTTCCAGAGTCGTGCTGCAGGAAGCCTCTGTCTCACTGTGGTGGAGAAATGTACACACACACACAAAACATGGATGCCTTTGTCCATGTGATTCTAAGACAGACAGACTGGTGGACACACTTGGTCTTACGGGAGCCCAATGAATTATTCTTTCCTCGCTATGGTAGCAACGGTATCGCCCTATGGCAAAGATATGTATTGCCATTGCCTCACTGAATGCAGACAGACGGGCTGACTGATGCCTCGCTGCTTCAAATGAGGCCTCAGTGATCCTAATTAAGTGAACTTCAGTCTTAAAAAGAACCTCTTGATGCCCCAGGTACAAACAGTTTCCTCTTCATCCCAGTGGAAATGACTTAATCCCTGTTTTTCACAGCATTGCCAAGATCTTAGCTTTGACGATTTTCTCTTCAGTTAGGTTTCCTGAACAGCTTATTTTTAAACATGACTATGCTTGCTGCTGCTGCTTGCAGTGCTAGCTGTGCTTGAGTCAGGAATACTGTAGTGTGTTTTTACATATTATATTTGGTCAGAACTTTCAGCAAAAACCCTAAGAGCTTCACTGTACAGTTCAATCCTGGTTTGATTAAGCTGATATCACATAGTTGAGATAACCTGAACACACTACAATAAAAAAAAAAAGTAGTGCAGTAATAAAAATAATGCAGTATGTACATAATTTTTCATATGATTTGGTTGTTGCATGTTATTTTTTTATCTGTTTATGTAATATGCATATGTAAAAAAAAAAAAAAATTCTGGGGACATGTCTGCTGGGTTTACCAACAGGCAAGAAAATTCCAAACTAAAGAGGGACATCATTGTTGTGAAATCATAAAAAATGTGACACAAGCATTCAAGAATTGATTCTGTCTGGTGCTTTCCTATTGAGGACTGTGTGATAACTTGACTCAGAATGATGATAGTATTTTATATTCAGTGACAGTATTTTCTGCATGAAAACATTGTGCTTTATCAAAAGAATCATATAACCTTTAGTGCAAAGGACATTTAAAATGTGCATTATATTTGTAAGTTTCTTTCTTTGCTAGCTGATTCATTGGTTTGGGATAATTTGTCCACAGAGCCAGCGTGATTTTGTGTGCACTAACAAAAAAGCTGTAACACGGTCAGTCTGTCACCTGAAACATTAGCTCAGACTCCAGCATCAGCAGACAAGGTGTTTTAGAGGAGGAAATGGCACGTGGTGTTTTAGCTTGGGTCAGGGTTGCATTATTCTAGGCATGCATATTTCATTAGCCTCTATGTGCCCCACTGATACAGAGCGGCTTTCATTTCCCCATTAAGCTGCAGTGAGAGGAAAGCAGAAGTCATGGTCTATTCTCACTTGACAAGAATCAGCATCATAACACTGATTCTGTTGGTGCACCATGTTTACATGTGCTCAGCAGGAGGGGCTGCCATCCATTGAAAGTGAATGGGTTTTAAGAAATACAATTAAATTATCTCTCTCTCTTATCTATCTCTCTGTCTATCTATCTGTCTATCTATATAAACAGAAATGTAGCAGAGGTTTTCATGAAAAACATCTTTGTTGATTATTTGCACTTTCTGTACATTAAAAACAAATTGGAATGACACCAGAACTAACATTATGCAACTGTGTCAATAATATGTATGTGTATGAAAAGTTCATTGAGCTCTGAGCTGCAGAGGAAACTGATGCCTTCGATGTGCTGTCGATGCTGGCTTGTTACTGTTTTAAGCTTGCTGTAGCTTGCCGTCTATGAGTATGCCTGCCAGGGTTGGAGTGAATAAATTCATACATTTAATCTCATAATGGTTTTTGTTTGTCTTCCTGTCTCTCTCTCTTCCAGGTTGTCGGTCATTTGGGGAAGGAGATGCTCCTGAGGATGGGCTACAGGTGAGTGAGAGTTAAGACCGGAGATGGTGGCCAAATGTGTCAGTGTTAGGGAAATAGGCCTGTCTCTGCAGGGTGTAGAAACAAGTTGATTTGTATGTATGCTTTCACAATAAATAGTTGTTAGATAGTGCTCTACTGAGTAAGAAATCCAATTGATCTTGGGCACAGATATAACAAATCCAATTAAACACCACCATAGGTTTTTAATAAAGTGTTTATCATTAACAGGAAATGATCCTCCTATCAGGTTTAGATGCACTGTGGCTCCTTGTAAACTTAAATGGATAACTCTCCCTTTTGAACAGGAGACAAACAGAAACAGACAGAGCTTGAACTGGAGCCGTACATCTGTCCTAGCCAGGCCCAGCAACCAACCTTTGTTTCCCAACAGTTGTTCTTAGAGTTTTACAGGTGTTTAACCAGTGCCAGCCAGACCCTGAGGTGAAGTTGGGTGCTGGCCAGCAAATGTGCTAGAGCAAGCTTAGCTGTTTCTATCAGTCTACCTAGGTAGCTGTCACTCTTGTTAGAACTGATGCTGGTATAATAACTATCACCTCAGCAGCCATTTGTTCAAAGTTAGCTTGGTGAAAATGCTTGGTGATTTTGATGTTACCCAACTTGCTTGATTTTCTTCATGTGTTGTGCCTGCTTTGTTCATAAGCTTAGCAGTGCTTTATGTTAAGTTGATAAAAGAACTGCATGTCTGTGGTGGAAGCTATGACATATTTTCCTGTATGCTCTCTTTACTAGAGGAAAGAAGGCAGGTGTATAGCTTAGGTCTACACACCCATGTTCATTTGTTTTAGATATGAGGCCTGTGACAGCAACACCAGTCACCTGTTTTAGTTCTGATTGCGAAGTAGGTGAAAAGACTTTGGTTGCACTAAGGGCAACTTGTAATGCAAGCTCACTTTGTAAATGTCCTGCATGCTCAACAAGCAGTCTGATGTTGTTTACAAGGACGAACTGTACTTCCACGACTTCAGGCTTTTAGCTGGGAGTTTTAGTGTGCCGACTAGGGGCTTGTAATCTTTACCTCTTGGTGTCTGACCTTATGCATGGAGTGGACCTGAAGAGGTCAGAGTGCAGGGAGGGAGCTGTGTTCCTGTTCCTGTGGTGAGGTTCCTCTTTAAGGAATCAGCCTGAACATACAGGAAATCCAATGGCACCACTGTTGCTAGGCAGCTGGCGGGGGTGCAGAGGGAGGGGCTAGAAGCTGGGTGTTCGCGAGGTTCAGTGAGTGAGCCACCGAGGGTGTCGCCATGGTGATTTGGCATCCGAATGTTGCGGTCGGAGACCTGGGCTACAGAGAAAGAGAAGTGAACCAGCGGCAAGGCTAGTCACTCTTCTCGCACACAAAGTGCCGCCACCAGAGAACTTGCACATCGCTAAATGCCACCACTCAAGGTGTGACATTAACTGTGTTGCTTCATACTCCAACATAAAAGACACATCAAATGAAGGAGGCCTCCATTTGTGCTGACTCTGTCTTTTGAAGCATATGTGGCCCTGTGGGGAGAAATGGTGGCTAGAAAGATGTAGATGTTGATGGGCCCCTTCAGAAGGAGTAGATCTGTTCTAAGTGGCTGTGACCTTGTCTAGCAGACAGACACTAGTGTCTCATCAACATGGGAGGTCGCCATCAAACCTTGTTTAATTCCTTGATTAGATTCAGATGTTTTAAATCTCTAAGTCTCAAAATCCACTGGGATTCCTGATGGCCTTGTATTGTTAAAGCATTTTATGTACGTGTACGCGTGTATGTGTGCGCGTTGAAGGCCATCGTCACAACCCACATCCTGCCCAGTGAGGCTCAGCACCCACTAGTATGCCCTTCACCAGCAGACCACATTCTTCCTCTCTCACTCTGACACACACACACACATTATATGCACATAGAGCTTAATGTGCCCATAGATGAAAAAAAAAAACAACAAAGAAAGTGTTTGCACAACACACTACTCAGCTGTGATGACCCACTGCCAGGAAGATGTTTTATTGCTACAATCCTTCTGCTATTACAAAGTAATTTTTTTTTCTTTTTTTTTTCTTTTTTTCAAATGCCACAGGAAGACGTCCACGTCTAATTTAGCATTGGCAGGAAGTTTTCTCTTATCAGTTTAGTACACAGAGGTTAGTTGGCCAGTTGACTTTTACAGCCTTACTCACAGCCTGGTAACTTCAGACTGGTTGGTGTGGCTTGACAGAGCTCCATAAAGTACCTTGGAGCCAGGAAGGGTGGTTTAAGGAATACTTAGTGGGGAGTAGCCTGGAACTTGGCTGTACTTCCTCGTCTTAAGTTAACAAGGCCCAGAGATAAACACTACTCATGATTTGCCTCATTAAGCCAAGACCTATTTGTAGAGTCGAGAAACACGTCATATATTCATAGACATAAACCGTTCAAGTGTCGGCAATGGAATGTCAGTGTGTACTCTTTGCCACTCCATTCTTGTCTGTCTCTAATGCAGAGACTCAAACAAATGCACACCTATGTTCAATGGGTTTTCAGTCTGTGGGCCTACCCTATCCTCCCCCTGTCCTGAGCCCCCTGTGCCTTTGAGGGCGGAAGCGCATGGAGCCCTGATGTTGGTCCCGAGCCAGGTTGCCCCTGGCTCCCACCACCTCCACCCCCTCCTCTTCTCCCTCACCCGGCCACATCTCTAGGGTCAGATCAACTCCAGATTGGCCCCCACGCATGCCTTTGAATGGTGGGGCTTAAGCAAGCGCTTTAAAAGGAAGCCCAAGTCTGTTTCCCATTTCACCCCCCATCTCCCCACCCCTTGCTCCTCTCTCTCTCTCTCTCTCTCTCTCTCTCTCTCTCTCTCTCTCTCTCTCTCTCTCTCTCTCTCTCTCTCCCTCTCTCTCTCTCTCTCTCTCTCACATACACACACAGCTGTCATCTGGCTTTTTAAGTTCTCTGCTGCATTTCTCCAGCTGGAGCTGGTTTATGACATTCCCTCAGCAGACTCTTTGGCCTCTCTCTCTCTCTCTCTCTCTCTCTCTCTGTCTCTCTCCCTCACAGACCCACACATTCATACACATGGATACGACATAAACTCATTTTTTCCTGCTCTGTTCTTTCTCTTCTTTCTCTCCACTGTCTCCTTTTGCTCACATTCCCCCTCAGACACTGGATGTGTGTTACACCGCTTGGTATGTTTGTAGGCAGAGAGGGAGCAAAGTCACACACATAACACACTTACACACTCACACCATGTGTTAGCAGTCTAGATGAGGAGAGCAAGTGGAGGAGAAGAGAGAGAAAAAAAGGAAAGAAGAGAAAGAGAGGGAAAAAAGAAGTCAAAGGAAGCATCTCTTAGCAACCACAGGACAGTAATTACTGTAGCAGCAGCTGGGAGCAAACCAGATTTCCGCTGTGCGTTAAAACACTGGCGTGGGCTACTTTACACACAGCACTGACTAACCAGAGCCAGCAGCCTCCTCCACACGCAGAGAGAGAGAGAGCGAGAGAGTGAGAAAGAGAGAGAGCTGGTGGGAGAGAGAGAGAAGAGAGGAGGACTAACCCTGCCTTGATGAGGTCGGGGTGTGTGTGGGAAAGAGGGACAGCTAGCCAGTGTGTACAAGACTTGTGGACGGTTGTATTCCTGTGGATGGAGCTGTGTACATGTGAGGGTGGCTACTTGTGTTTCTGCCTTTGTGTACATCTGTGTTTCCATGTGTTAGTTTCTGTGTGTTCCTGCGTAGGACTTGGGAGAGAGAAGTAGCTTTGAAGGCTCATGCCTATCTTTTGCCGTCGTGGTTAGATCACTTTCAGTCAATTCAGTATTGATTTGCTTCGAAATTCAAAAACTGAATGTTGTTCCACCGCCCGGCTGGCAGCGGTGAGTGACAGGTGACTGATAACTCGGAGTGAAGCCTTCCTGCTCTACAGTTTTCCTCAACTGGCTGGCTGCCCAAACCACAAAATTTACTTTGAAAGCAATTAGCAGAGCAATTGTGCAATCAATATTATGATTCAGATTCTGACATATTATCTTACTCAGTTATGTACACCCAACATTGGGATTACTTTAACTGAATTCAAACCACTTATAAAACCTGCCTACTGGAACTTGAACAAAAAGGGTCTTAAATCAAATCTATTAAGACATTATTGCGAATGAAGGCACTGTTACAGTGTGAATTGCGCTTTTGTTTCCAACTCATCTTGCTTTCATGCAATCTGCAGGTATGTTATGATGTTTTGCATGTGAACAAGCTGCTAATTGTGCAGATGGCAGCTCCATGCTTATGAGTGCTGAAATGTGCCAGCCAGATAGAATCTCACCACGAGGCCCTTATTATAATTACTGACTAGCTATCCTCCCCCACCTATCTCAGTACCTCTGCACACATAAATCATGACAGAGCCATCATTTTTAAGTTTTTTGCAGAGTATTGAAATATTGAGTATTGAAATATAGGACTTTTGCTAATAAATCCTTACGTGCTATTTTTAATTTGTGTGTGGATGGAAATAATTTTGCTGTATGTTTGATTGCAAGCTGTGTGTGATGTAGACCAAGGCCAAAACTGTGGCATTCACAAGGTGTTATTTATAGACAGCTCATTCTTATTGATGTCAGCAGCGAGCTTCCCTCTTGTGATGATGAGATTGTTTGGCGTAAAGTGAAGGGAATGCTTCCTTGCATTCCCTTTCTCCCTTGCACGGACTCGACATTTCTGTTTTTTTCCACATGAGTCTGAGTTACAAGTGCCTCTGTTTTTATCAGGCCCATGTTTGTAGATTTCGCACCAGTTAAAATGCTTGTGGGAACACATGCAGGGCTGATAGGAACTCTGAGTTCTCAACAGAAGGGCCTTGAGTCATCACCACACAGCACTGTCAGCTGGCCAGACGTGGGCACAAGCTGCCCCCTGGTGGTTAGAAGGGGAACACAGCCTACTCATCCTTGGTCTAAAGAGGGGTGGTAATGAAAGCTGAATTGATGGACTTTGACAGTGATGAGGGATTATGTAATAGTAACACAGCTGACTCAAAGGTGTATTTGCATCAGTACAGATGGAATGCGAACACAGCTTAGACAGTATTCATGTATCATTTGCGTTTTTTCTTTGTTTTGTTTGTTTTTAGGTGTGTGATGAGCCTCCATCCATTTGTACCCCGATGAAGTCGCACTTCTCCCCACTGAACAGCGTTGTCTCTACCGAGCCATTCAGGGGCTGCTACGTCCCCGCCCAACCCTTCGATGAGTTCCCCCCCAGCAACCGCCGGTATCTGCCTCCACAGGTCTGTCCCTTCTTGACACAGCCATCACTTCTATATCTTAAGAGAGTTCCTTCAAATATACACTGGTTCCTCAAAAATGATCTTTGATGACTAACCAAAGCATGCATGAAAATAAGTGCAGAACTGAATTTCATAGGGATGAATTTCTTTCAGAAAAAAGTATGTCTTTTATTTACCTAATGCAGAAACTTCAACATACGTAATGAGATGTGCTGTAAGGCCAAATCATACTTTACGTGTCCGAGTGGTTCTGTCAGGGTCCGGTTTGGTCCACGTGACATAACTATCGTCATCTTCCCATGTCTGTGACGGTCCACGCAGACGCCCACGTGCAGCCCAAAATTTGTGACCTAGTGGACTGTAAGCATAGCAAGCGTGCCGACTGTGCATGCTCCAGATAGATCACTGTGTTCCTGACAGGAAAAGGAGATTACACATATATGCCCTCACACTCACACGCACACGCACAAATACAGCATGCAGGGGCGAGAGGACAAGGTGTTTGTTTATGTTGAAGCAGAATGAATTTTTATGAACTGTAGATTGCTGTTTATGGGAAAATACTTGCGTGGAAACCTAGACTGATGCGGATCTTCAATTGTAGCATGAATGGAACCACGTCTGTGAGACCGGTACAAGTCCACAGCTGTCGGCGTGGAGTGTGGAAAGTATGTCCGAACCAGTCATCTAACTGATTCCGCATATCCCTCTCTCACAGGTCTCCTTCAAGTCGACTCGCCACGTCAGTTTTCACATGGACGAAGAGGAGATTGTTCGGATCAACCCACGCAAGGACGTGCTCATCCGTGGCTATGAGGACTACCGCCACCCTGTCATGTGGAAGCAGGAAGCTGAGCGCGAGGACCCTGATTTTCCCACCCCCTTCCACAAACTGGACAGTAAGAAGTGTGAGTACCTCTTCCCTGAAGGCCCCGGTGGGGAGCCCCACTCTGGCCCTGGTATGGGCATTGGAACGGGTATGGGGCTGGGCATGGGCAAGGACACATCCATCAAGACACAGCCCTCTCCCGTGCTGAAGTCCAAGAAGGGCCGGCGGCGACGAGAGGACGGGGAGCGTTCGCGCTGCATCTACTGCCGGGAAATGTTCAACCATGAAGACAACTGGCGGGGGCAGTGCCAGGACGCCCCCGACCCAATCAAGCAGTGCATCTACAAAGTCAGCTGCATGCTGTGTGCCGAGAGCATGCTCTACCACTGCATGTCCGACTCTGAGGGTGACTTCTCGGACCCGTGCTCATGTGACACGTCTGACGAGCAGTTCTGCCTGCGCTGGCTGGCCCTGGTGGCGCTCTCTTTTATTGCGCCCTGCATGTGCTGCTACCTGCCACTGCGAGCCTGCCACCACTGTGGTGAGGCCTGCCGCTGCTGTGGGGGCAAGCACAAGGCCGCGGGGTGACCCGTTGCCGGACACTGGGACACCCTCAAAGCTAGCTAACACAGGAAGTGGATAAAAGCGGAAATCAAATGCCGGCATCCTTTTTTCATTCCCCTCTCAGACGGGGTAACACGTTGTTGATCCCCAGCTCTGAGGGCTTTTGGAGATTTCAGTTTGTGTTTGTCGCCGACGAGCAGCAGCGGAGGACAAACCATATGCTTTGTGGGGGCTCTGAGCATCATGCTAAGTTCAGGAGCTTAATCTGAGGAGGAGGCGTTGAGATTAACAGACTTGGAGATGTTACTAAACACACCTGTACACATACACACACACGCGCGCGCACACACACATACATATATACACACACACCTCTCACAACCACACCCATGCATAAACAAAACCAGGCCACCAATGTAAGAACTCTACTACAAGTAAAGCATAACTTTATGAAGGAAAATTGTGTTTTGTACAGAGAGCAAAAACTTATTGACAAAAAAGAAAACAAAACATATGCGTACAGAAAAAATACTTGCTGTTTGAGTATGCTAAAAGGGATATGTTCTTGCTTTTTCGTGAATTTGCAGTTGGGTAACAGTGGCCTTTCCTTCACGGCTTAAGCATTTGCTGACAATGTAATTACTAGACAGAGAAAGTGCACTAGAAACGGTATTTTTCCCCCATTAAAAGTAACCCTCTCAAATTGTTGTGGTACATTAACCACCATATTTAGTGTAATTTTAACATTTGAGAGATGTTGCTGTGGTGGATGTATAGCCTATGTGTTTCCTTGCTTTCCTTTCCATCGAATGTTGAAAAAACCTCAACGTGTAATGGCTTGTTTTTGAAGGTACAGCTTGGCATAGCTTTGACATTCATTTAGAAGATGTTAAAATGATTACCTTGTCTTGCCAAGGTGATTTGGACCATTTAATTGCATTCCAACATAAAGGGATTGATTCCATGATTAGAAGGGAAAATGGTAATGACTTTATCATCCTCAGTTCCCCAAAATAGTGTAGTTTCCCATGTCAAGAAATAGCATTAGAACCTCTTGAACCATTTAAATTGAAACCAATACATCACAATTTCATTTACTTCAGCAAATTTCCGTTTTGGTGAAGTTAATTACTGCTGTAGTGAAACTGGTGTTTTTGTTTCATCATTATTTTCCTGCGCATTTTATGATTATTCTGAACCTAAACCTGAAATTTTGCTCAACCAGCAAGTTTTGTTTTGGTAAGTAAGGGGTATTGAGTGCTCCTTGATTGAATGATGAGGCACTTAATTTAGGCTATTCTTTGGTACAGAATCTCTCAGATTTTAGAATTTGTCTCTGCATAGTTTTCACCAATTTAACTTCCAATTTGTCATGGGGAATCCCCACTTTAAAAAGCACTGGTCTCCAAGCTTTGGTTGCAGCACCCTCTCTAAATCTCCATGTTTGTCCCCCAGTACCTTGTTTAATTTTTTTTGTTTTTTGTTTCCTTTCTAAATGTAGTATTGTGTGTACTGCCATCATTGGGTCTTTTCTTGACAGTTAGTCCACTGGAACTCCAAGTATTTGTAGTTATTAAAAAGCGTACAGATATGTGTGTGCGTGCATAGGTCTTTGTATGCACTGGCAATGAGATGTCATGTAATGTTACCATTGACAATGTGATATATGCTTTGATTCTTAACAGTACTGACCAGCGTCCTGTTTCCCAAAGCATCTTAGCATCTATATCGATTGGCTCACAAGTGAACAAAGAGATGATCTAAAACCATAAAATATGGCCCAGGTAGATTGATTGCCAAAGTAGAAATGTTGAAACTATTTCCTACCAAAAGGAACAAAGTTAAAATATCAGATAGGAGTATGCCTCGCTTAAATATTCCCAATAATGGTATTTCTGGTTTAATACTTTTGATGACCTCTCAACAGAATCAACTGTTAATTTTGGAAATCTGGCTGCAGTAACAGTTAAGTATTTGCTAACAAAAGCATTGGCATCTTTGTAATTACTAACGATAACTGTAGTACACCTAAGTTTTTAACAGCAAACAAGAATCATTACTGTTGCCAACAGATATGCATATCTTCTACCCTCCTGTCACTCCTGGTTAAACACAGTGACACCCAAGTCTCTGTAAAACTGGACTATAGGGGAAACATTTTCTTCCTAATTCCACCCCACTATGCCCAGCGGCACCAATGCTCCCTTTACTTTCTATGCAAACTCTTTCACATGGGAAACACATTGACCTCTCTGCAGACTGAGTCAGTGACGGGACAGGACACTTTAACGCTATAGGTAGATGACCAACCCCTGGTACCAAACTCCAAACACCTGTAAATACTTAACACTATATTTAAATATTGGTAATAATCCCAGTTTTTTTTCCTCTTTGAAATTTTAAAGATAGAGCTGTATTTATCGTTGCTGTCAGTATATACTGTAGCTTCAATTGACAGCATTATGTACATAGATCACCTTTTAGTATTATTTCACATTGAAAAGTAGAGGGCGTTTGTGACGGAAATGACTATTGAGCTTCTAATAGAGTTTCTCTCTAGTTTTGTACGGTAGAAGGAAGGATAGTGCTAACACGGTACAGTAGTGGCAGTCCACTTATTTCAAAAGTCTGATATATATATACATACATACATATAAAGCTGCTAGATACAATCACTAATTTTATTGTTGAGAGAAAAAAATCAGCTATGAAAGACTGTTAAAACAAAACCTAATTCTCCAACAGCATATAACCATGACCATGCGTGTTTTAATGTGTTTGATTGCTCTGTATGTGTCCACACTGACGTGGACGTTTGTGCATGTGTACGGGTGCGCGAGTGTTACTGTACCTGTGTGTGCCAGTGTGTGCCCATGAATGCGTGTACGTATGTATGTTTTCAGCGTGTTGGCATGCATGTGGGGTTCGCGTGTAACCAAATGGTTGGTTTGTTGTCATAATCTCCCATTGTAATTGGATTGCCCTGCATATTGCAAGCTGAACCAAGGTTTGATGAACCTGATTAAAACTTGCTGGCTGAGAAGCAAAATGTAGGACATGCATTTATACAAAGTTTAGAGAATGCTGAAATAACACTTCTCATTCTGCATTAACCAGCACAGTGCAACTTCCTGTCATGTACTGTATTATATATGCAACATGTGTCTGTCCGCTTTAATTTTTTTTTTTTTTTTTTTTTTTTTTTTTTTTACCTGCATTATATAAGACTTCAGTTTTTAACCACTTTGCTGCTAGTCTTTTATCTTCTTTCAATCTTGGAAATTGTGCATATCTTTGGGAATGCATACAAGTGTACATTCTTGACATTGTGTAGATTAAAAAAGAAAAAAGCTATATAAACCTGTTTCTCTTCAGTGTATTGTTTTAAAAGATTACTTTTCACAGCAGTTGAGTGGTTATGTTTCGATTCTCCAATGCTTTGGTGCACTGATGATATATGTAAGCTTTTTTTCATCTTACAGCGCTTGATGTAACATTTATGTGATTAGTTCTAAATAGTGGAAGACATTTGTGTTTTGAAAATTGCAGTATAAATGGTACTCTTAACTATTCTGTAAACACTGCCTGTTTTCTCTTTTTCTTCTTTCTTTCTTTCTTTGCATATTTCTTTCCTGTGCATCTTTCTTTGAGTTTCTTAGTGCCATCGGCTTTCACACCCTGACAACCTCAAAAAAGTGCCTCACGTCCATCCTAGTTTCCATCTTACAAGTTAACTCTTGTTCTGGTTCTATTGGTTTCTATACGTCTAGGTATTTCTATCATGGTTCGAGAATACCAAGTATATGATGTAAAATTTATAGTCCCAATAACTCATGTCATAGTTGTATTTTCTTTATACAGATGTAGCTTGTTACTTTTCATAAATATATAATGTAAATATGCATACATATGTTTGTAACTGTTTTTATGTTACATCATACACTTGTAATTTGACATATCAAATAACATTATCATAATAAAATGGTGAGTTTTAATCTTTTGTTCTGTATTTTTCATTGTGTTCCTTTAGCCATTGGGATCCCTCTGCTGTCTAGTTTGGAAATGACAACTTAAAGGAGCAGTACAACAAAAACTGAAAATTCCCCAAAACAGCTGAAGTACCTGGGTGTCACTCTTTAAAGGGAGGGGAATATACCTTACAATTACAGCAGAGTGATCAGGCAGCCAAATCCAACCGCTCTGCAGCCAAACCGCTGCACTCTGAATCATAAAGCCTGATATTCACTGAATTGATGCTGCCTTCAAATAAAGTTGGAAATATTATAATTACAGTTAGAGCATGCCCAAAAAACCCACTGAAGTATAAAATACAATGAAAAGTAGAATTTTTGATTATCCTAGAAGGACATCCTCATTTTTTTTTTTTTTTTTTTTTAAATTAACTTTCATCCAGTGAATGCAGAAATTCTCATCTTCATGCTGTGATTGCAGCACAAAGTACACCCTGTACCATTTGGCTTCTGAAATAGTCCCTAAAAATAGCATTTTTTTTTTTTTTTTTTTGGCTCGGGGCCCATTTATCATTTCTAATTAATCAATTAGAGATCATGAAATTTCATTAATTAAATTAATTAAGTAAATTTCTAATTAAGGAGCACTGAAACTGATGAGTTGTATTACAGTACAGTTTTCAAACTATAGGTAGGAGCTTAGGACGAGCAGGAGGGCAGGAAGACTGACTGTGAATGGGGAAAACTTAGGACACAGTGAGGTAAACAGACCCACAACACAGTTACAGTATGGTGTCAGATTGTAGTTATTTTTAATTACTAGTATTATTATTAATATATATTTTGAACTCCAAAGAGTGAAGCCCCAACCAAGGCAATTCAAGAAACAAAATATTTTACTTGAACTATTAAAATATATATATATATATATATATATATATATATATATATATATATATATATATATATATATATATATATATATATATATATTGTATTTGAGGAGTGGGTGATTCTGCCTCAAGTTATAAAACTGTTATAGTGTATTTCTACAGCCCACACTGTCAAAAAGCTTCACATTGCCCAAATTATGAAAATAAAAGATTAAAACAAACATCTAATCACATTTTTGGCTCTCATTGATGAGTTGCTGGGTAATTAAAGCACTCACTGACACAGTGACACTGTCTGTGATAACGGGGTGGTTATTATTAATATTAGTCCAAACTGGGGGTGCGGAACGAAAAGCGGCGGAACCACAGCTCGAAGTTCTCAGATTTCCCCACGACGGAGGAACTTAACCGGAACACCAATCGCTTACTAAAAGCGGTGCAGAAATGAATGATTACGAAAGCTCGCCATTATGAAACATTACCTTTAATTTAGCCTTGTTTGCCTTTGGACACACGTAAAAAGTTTCACCTACCCAGCTGGACCATGGAGTGTGATATTTTGGACGTGTTAGAGCAGCTCGGGTGAGTAACGGCAGCGTTAGCATGTTTAGCTTTCTAACTAGCCTGCGACAGCAACCTGCATTAAGTCAACGGTACAAGACGGCTGTTATATTAAAAAAAAAAAAAAAAAAGACTGTTGACGGTTTAGTTGTGGCTGTACTATCTTAGTCGTGCCATTAGTGGTTCAGGTTACATGTATGTGACAGTGTTTTCAGCCACATGTGACTGTTCTGTGGTCCGTTGTCACGCAGCTACGACGGCCCCCTGCTGGAGGAGAAGCCGCTGGTCCGAGCCGCGGAAGAGGGCCTGGCCTCGGTCGAGTACGTGAGCCTGTGCAGGTGGCTGGCCTCCAGGTTAAAACCGCTGTGTGGTCTGGAGGAGAGCATCACGTCCGGTCCAGGTGAGACACAGCAGGCACACCACCTCCATGCATGGTGAACGAGTTCCTCGGAGTAAATTACAGCATTTAGAATCATCAGAAACTCCCCTCTGATTATGTAGTAGTGCCAGAACCAGTCCAGAGGGAAAAAAAAAAAAACACGATTTTTATTTTTATTCTAGGCCTAATCATTTCTGGGGGTTTAAATCTCTGACCACAATTGATGCAAAATGTTAGTAAATTTGAAGGTAATGTGAGGGTTAATGTTCAAGTGTAACCTCCCGCACCATAAGTCCCTCTGTCTGTTTCCTTCCAGATGATATCGAGAGCCTGAAATTGGAGATGAGCGGCTTGCTGAAGGAGCTGCACTGTCCTTATGAAGAAGTTGTGTCAGGGATTCTCAAGGGCAGCCTGCAAAATAAGAGGAATTATCTCAAATTTGTCTGTATGTAATCAAATAAGAAGTTGTGTTTTGTTTTTTTGCAGTCATGCCTGCCTGACAGGTTCTCTGGTTGGTCCATATGTTAATTAAAGCATGTGTTTGTCATGTTTTGTTTTGTTTTTTTTCTTAAGTGTTTCTGAGCTCTGAGCTTCAGGCGGCTCAGATCACGAGGAGCAGACAAATCTGTGATAAACAACAAGAGGAGAGCCCAGTGCATCAAGACCTCCAGGCAATCTGTGAAACACTGAAGCTGCCCGAACCGAAAGGACAGGATGCAGCAGGAGTCTTCTCTGATGTAGAAAACAAGGTCAGACTAAGTCTCTAATCTTGATTTGTGATGCATGATATTTATCAGTTTGATGGAGGACAAAAACGTGATGAATTAAAAAATGAACAAGTAGCGCAGTACCTTTTCATGTTAATAACATTCATAAATCCCTCCCTTCTATTGTATTATTCCATGTGTACCATTGTAGATTAACAAAATACTTAAAGATCTACCAAATGGCTACATTGGAAGGCCGGTGCTGAAGAAATCGCTCAGCAGTGAACAGTGGGTAAGCAGATAAACTCCTGAAATATGCCTCTTATCGCCCTCTATTGTTTGCTCACTTAACTATATATGTACTCTATAGTTATGGATGGAAACTCACTTTGGGCTCTCCCCGTCTCCACAGGAGAAGGTGCACAGCATGAACACAGTCCTGTGCTCAGAGTATGAATGTCGGCGCAGAATGCTGATCAAACGGCTGGACGTCACAGTCCAGTCCTTTGGCTGGTCAGACAGGGCCAAGGCAGGTTCAGCTGCTAATCACACATCACACTGTCCTCGGTTGTTTACTCTCCTCAGTTACAGTGGAATCTAAAGTGGTGGAGAGTGAAGTGCTAACAGCATAATAGCTGGATATTGTCAAGCAGTAAACTATGCTTTAATCCAATATCTGTCCAATATCCGTTTCTGTAACAGATGCTGTTGTATGTGCCTGTGTTTGGCAGGTGAAGGTAGACAGCATGGCGAAAGCCTACCAGCCAAAAAGACACTCTCTGAGGCCGCAGCCATCAGTGGGTGTGGCCGACCTGCTGGCTGCCAGGGAGGACCTCTGCAACATCGTGAAGACCAGCAGCGGCGCCAGCAGGGAGAAGACCATCTGTGCTGTCAACAAGGTACATGAGCATGGGATCATATCAAGTAGAATAAAAACGACTATCCCTGTGTAAATGTGTCACATTTATTTCCTAGAGTCATGGGTCAAGGCAGCACTGACAACCTTTCCGCACTGATTGTCCATAAAGGGAGTGTTGTGCAACAACATTGATGCACAAATGGGGTGGAGCTTGGAACAGTCAGGGCTGTTACTTCAGCTAGAACCTCAGCAGAGGTCTGTGCTCTAGTGATTACCCTCTTCCATTTACTGACAGGGAAAGGGTTTATCACACAGTTACTTCATGGCACAACAGTAGGCTTACATAAAAAGTCCAATCAAAGCACCATCACAGACTAATGCCCTACAACATTGAAAGTGGCAACATGGTACTACAATGAATTTTACATGTTCATACCAAAGTTCTGCTTCCTTTTTCCCAATACTGTGTGTTGTCATGTACCAGCAGCTGGAATTTAATTACCTTGAAGAATCTGAAATTTGCTCAAGTTCATATGCAAGGCATTTTGAATGCTTTTCAGTAATCATGTATGGATGGAATATTCGGGACAAAATACGAATGAAATTTTGCTTCCTTGTTTACCATATTTTGTTTTTACATAGGAGATATTGTTCTCACTTGACCCAATCCACTGAAATTTGAGTGCAAAACCTTGTCAACATGTGCTTGAGTGCTTGAACCCTGATCCTTCGATTGAACAGGAGCTTACGGTACCTGACATTTTATTGTCTTAAATCACTATTCCTCTGGTTCCTGCCCACAGGTTCTGATGGGGAGAGTGCCAGACCGTGGAGGTCGTCCATCTGAGATAGAAGCCCCACCCCCCGAGATGCCACCCTGGCAAAAAAGACAAGATGGTGGAGGTGGCTGGGGAGGACGTGGAGGAGGGGGTGGTTGGAGAGGAGGAGGTGGAGGAAGAGGAGGTGGTGGTGGCTGGGGAGGAGGAGGAAGTGGTTGGAGAGGAGGTGGAGGAAGAGGAGGAGGAGGATGGGACCATGGAGGTCGTAGTGGACATGGTGGATATGGAGGACATGGAGGAAAACGAGGACGGTACTAGGACTAATTCCTACTGACATTTTACTTTTCTTTGTGTTTTATAATTTGTTTACGCAGTGTTACACATGAACTGGACTCTTACTTGGGCCTCTTTTGTAGAAAAAGGTAACACTAAGGTAATATTTGTTTGTTTGTTTTTTATATTAACAATGAAATGGTGACCGAATTGCAACATCATGTGATTTTGCTACTTCAGTTTTCTGTTGGTGGAATAGTTTTATTTTTTTATATTCGAAGCATGCTCAACAGTGTTTTCAAATGAAAGCATTCTTCGAATTTAATAAACAAAATATGGGTTTTGCATTTGTATATGTTCTCAATGTAATCTATCAGAAGTATACCATGGATGCAAGAGGATAATACTTGAAACCATTTATCTTCTCATCTTCCCATCTATCTTCTTTATCTCCTGAACCATCATGACTGGGCTCCTTATATTTAATCCTTCATTTTAACCAGTAATGTCTGCCACTAACTTAAAGTCATATATGTAATAAAGAGCCATTGAATTAGTTGCAAATCAAAATTGAGATGGAAAAATCAATGACTCACTTCTAATGCCTACCACTAGGTGGCATGATGGCCTAAATTAAATAGAAGACATTATGTTGAATTGGATATGGAGACCAAACAAGCTACATATTTCCAAATATTTATTCATAGCTGAAATGATTTTCTACACTTGTCTTTCCAATGGGATACCATGTTAATTAGATACAATTTATACAGTTTGTACAATAAACATGTTTTAAAGCTGAGAATTTTACATTGTGTACATCATCAACAGCTACAACATACCATCGACAAAACCAGTTCATCTTTGCCACAAAAACATCTAGTGTCGAGTCTCCACACTAAGACTCAAATCAGCATCATATTAAAACTGCACAAAACTTGAGTCAACTGATTCGGGCTTCTTAAGATCCAGTTTTCAACCAACCTTCTTCTCAGTAAAGGGTTCATAGTTTCCAGTCAAATAAATAAGGCCAAAACCCCTGCCACCTTGACACAAAAAATCATTCAATAAACAAACCAAACCTCAGGGTAAGAAAACGAGGACAAGGTTTTCCCTTTGGCCAAATTATAAATTCAGTTGGCTCCTTCATTTGTGTGACAAGCTTATACTTCTCAAACAGCAGCTGATGTTGGAAAGTTGTAAGCAGTGTTTCTATACAGGTAAAGTCGTAACTAACAGCAACCATGGCTGGAAAAAGGGAACCAGCACTAACTATGACATCTCCAGTCAAATGTGATCGGAGATGTGGTCATTTGTAACAGCAGAATGAGTCTTAGGAAGAGCAAATGTCCCTGGAGTGAAAACAAGTTTGACAGCCAGAGTGCTGTAACTGGAGCTGGTCTGACCCCCCAATAACCCGCTGCCGTCCCCTGTGATGTGGCCCTGAGATGCAAAACTTCACACTAACACTGAGCATGGGCTAACAGTTTACCACAGCCAGCAGAGGTGGACTCGCGGTGATACTGTACAACACTCTGACAGCTCTCTTCAGGAAGATGAAACGCAAAGCTATACTGTTTGACGCCTTTCTCCATCTTCACTAGGCATTTTTACATCTTTGTTCTATGTTCCTGCAACAACACAAATGCAATATTATGAGGGTTTTAGGGAACGTGGCCCAATGAAAGAATTTATGGTTTCCTTTCTTTGAATGCCAAGTCTTGAAACCACTCAAGTTCATGGAAAGAAAAGGAGGAAGAGAATACATTAGATGTCTTTTCCAAGTGTCCTTTGCAGGTGTTTCTCAAATGTATTGATTGGCATTATTAATACATATCACTGCAATTATGATACATGAGAAATAAATGACACAGAATGAAAAAAGAACTTTTTTTAAGATTTCCTTAATATGCAAAATTACTTAGAGCCCTTTCAACTATACATTGTAAATAATATTGAGGCACTTTATCTTGACAAAATGTAACTGAAAATATATTGCTCTTGCTCAATAAATACAGCACTCATGACAGAGCATACCAAGTTCAATTAGTCAACAAACAACAGCTCTCACCATAGAAAAGTCTTGAAAAATATGAATATAAAATCAGTTTTCCAGTTTTACCAAAACCCTGCTTTTCTCAAAACATCACTCTGCTTCTGATTCTTTTTTTCTGACATTCTTCCTCTTCTCATATCCATTTCAACCATAGGTTTTTCTAAAATCTAGACATATTTATGGCCATCAATGCATTGTCTCCCACCCACAGCATTTGCATGAATTTGGCCAAGTGTTGAAGCACAGTGGGACAGTCGCATTCACACACTAAAAGAAATCCACAGTCATTTCTCCAAGCGTCTTCAGGAACAGAAGGGAACACTAATCCAAAAAGGCCTTTAGGGTCAGAATTTTGTATAAAACCTTGAACTGATGTTAAAATAAGCAGGTTCTTTAAGACAAAAACTTAAATTATCTGGATTAAGGACTTCCAAGTCTGAGTGCTATGGCTGGGTGAATGTAAATTGGATGATAAGGATTCTTTAGTGAAAACCTGAGAACTGAGAACCCCTAAGTCTCTCAAATTGTCCTCTGTACCTCCACAACAATAAGTAGGGTGTGCTAAAAAATCATACTGTCCTGCCAAATGGCTCTTTGGTGGCAAAGCCATTTAACTTGGCCTGACTTTTAACCACCATGATACACATTAGCATCACACCAAATGTAAATCTATATTTTTGTTATAAAACAAGTCAAATGAATGGCCTTAGGACAAGTTCCCATCTGTACCACATGGCAATGTTAAAATCTGTCTCATCTCTGGGCTCTATACTCAAGACAAAGAATAAACTTTTGTCTTTTTCCAAACTACAGTTCATCATCATAAACATCTTCATCATTATTAGACAGTCCTTCATTAGCAGAACCAATTGTCATAACTGCGATTCAGTAACAAACTCATCTTAAAAGTGACCTTAGTTAAATGAAAATAGATCAATTGCTTTTGATACACAATCATAATATAGATTTTTACTGCAGCTTAACCTTGGTTCATTATGTACAGCAAAGTACTGAAAAAAGTGCTGGGCTTCATTAAGCAATAATGTTTGTAAAAAAAAAAAAAAAAAAAACAACAGTGAAATATAATACTGTTAAGAGGCAGGTCATATGGAAGTATGCTCCTTCAGGTGGCGGTAAGTCTTTACTGTGCATCCACACATCATTCGTTCCATCAGTCTTGCCTATTTTAATACTTAAGCAAATGCCAACCACCGGCTGCTATGTTCGAAGTCATTTCTAGTGTTGTACCATCACGATTCAGTTTGGCATGAGCCTTGAGAAAATTCCACCCTGCGATGATCTGATCACAGCAGAGGTTGGGAGATGAAGAGCTCAGATGAGCCGGGAGTTGCGGAGGTACTGGATGAGGACCTTGTAGATGAAGACATACTGAGAGATGGTCTGGACCATCATCATCCTCTGCTTACGGAGCATGCTCAGAACTGTTGGGACATCCAACATCTAAACCACACAGACAAGATGCTTAGTATAAGGTAGATACACTTTGGAGAAAATCAGCTAAAAATGCAACAAAGCCAAATGCAGCTAAGAAATAACTGAGAATATACAGAGCTGTCCTATTGGCCTGCATGTTATGTTCTGACTTCATATAAGTTAAAAAAAAAAAAAAGGTACCTCATTGTGCTCTAAACAGGCGATCATGACCTCAGTCAGGATGACGACTCCGGTCCGGCCCACTCCGGCACTACAGTGCACCAGCACAGGCAGGTTGGTGTTCTTTGGGTCACTGATGCTGTTTGTGTGTCTCCTCACAGACTGGATCTCCTCCAGATAGGCTGGGAAAGGATGCTAGACCATTAATCTCACTGAGGATGTAATTGTGTGCCAGCCAAGAACTATAGCTTCATAAAAAAAAAAATATACGAATAAATAATGGACTTTGTTGTTGCATTGAACATGATGTTAGATCTTCCTCACAATCCGCATTTACTTAATTAATTCCAAATGAATTCCATGGCACCATATGGGTTTAATATAGCCATCAATATAAAAACAACACAGCAACATTTTCACAATCTGTAGACCCTGCAGGTAGAGATCTAATCTTGAAAGAGTGATGGCCATAAAAGGAAAAAAGGGAAAGGCTTATGCTCTCCCACTTACAGATGAAGCCTTTGAAGTCCTCAGGACATCCGTGGTCAGGCCAGTCTGTGTACTGCAGGTGCCAGACAGTCCTCTCTTGGCCAGTCAGAAGGTGTTTGATCTTCAGTCCTGTGGTGGCATAGCAGCCAGAGTCTGTGCGGAACCTTGTGGTGATCTTGAAGCGGCCGTACGTTACCGTGTTGTGCCGTGAGCCGAGTCGGGGCCAATAGCGGAAGCTCTTTTCTCTGCCGCCCTCCTGGAGGGAGGAGATGGCAGGGGAACAGTAAGACCAGATAGGGATCAGGAAACAAAACTGGAAATGTAAGACATCGAGACTGGACTTTGCCATATTATATTGTAAGCTTTAATTTGCTTTCTAAATGACAGAAAACACAAATGCACCTCCTCAGCAGTGACCATGGCAATGATGGCGACACCCTGTTCCCACACCATCTGCCAGAAGTCCTGGCAAGTGTTGGATAGGGGACCCTGTGAGGCGATGTAGCTCCACTCATGTCCACTCACTGTTATCTAGGGAGAGAGACAATTGTTACTTGAATTCATCATTTCGATAGGATCTCATCAGGAATTCTTCGACACACTGAACCAAGGCAGCAGACAGTGGAATTCAGACTCGGCAGCATAGTTCAATTCTATTAAGGTCAATGGGATGTGAGGATGGGGGAAATGAATGTGCCTGAATAATGTTCATGAACACTTTCCCTTCCCTGCCCACCAACCACCACAGGAATCCTTATGTGTGTTCTCTTAAGTCCTCAGGAAATATGCCTGCCACTTATTAGCAGAAATAACCCTGAGGAGACTGTGGCTGTCTGGTTATCAAGGAAACAATGACTGGATGCAACACTGAGCAGGCAGAATCATTACTGTCTTGTTTGAATGGACCACCATTGTCATGGAAACTGAGTACAGCCTTCACTGCTGGTGAAACGCTCTATTTTTAGGATACCTGGTGGAGGTCATGTAAATGCAGTAAATATGATGAACACACTTCAGTAATGCACTGGGTAGAAAGTGTCAGAGCTGCTAACATCAACAAACATACCTAGTGATCTCAGTGGGTGCAGGCAAAATAGAGGCATTAAGGAGGCATATCAAAACAGTTTGATGCAGCTTTGAGATTCGGTTCAATTTCTTCAGAGCAATGTGGGGATCAAAACAACAAAATATAGCATTTTCTGACATTCATGAATTGCAGTAGTGACCCACTGCTCTTCTGTTTGTCCTCCTGTGTTGATGGTTCAAATCACATCAAAAGACACATGTGCAGTAACGTTTCCTATCTGTTCAGGGCATCGGAAATTCACATGCATGTAATTTTCTTGTTACACAGTTCATGTGATGTCTGTATGTGCAACCTGTGTCTGTGTTTGCCTTACTTTGATATGTGAAGCATTGATGTAGCCTGTGTTGTTTTCCTTAGTGGGAACCAGCTCCACTCGGGTGTCATCATAAGGCAGAACATCTTGGAAGCGGTTTCTCTCCGCACTCTCCTGTAGCTGGGCGATGGTGCATTCCCCTGATGCACGGCGCTTTGGGATCTGCTCAAACTCAGTAAACACCATGCCCTGTTCCATACGCTGCTCCAGCAATTTACACTGAGACACAGACACACACACAAAAAAGGCAACAATAAACATGCCATTCTGATCAAGGATGCAGTCCTTTTTCATGGCCAGTGAATAAGAAATCTGTCACTTGTCTGGACATACAATTATAGCACTCAGGTCAGGCCAATCCGTTTAATTCTGAAAATGCTGAAACACAGTGGTGAGGTCTAACATTTCCTGCCAAGTTTGATCAAATCTGAAAAGCTGTGCAGAAACTTTATGAATGACAGATGGAAAATGAGAAGGAGAAACATTTTATAGTTCCTCTTTTCTTATTGAAGGGGACAAGTTATCAAAACATGACAGTCACAGGATGGTGCTGCAGGGTTGAGTCGGGTCAGGTTCTATTTAATGTATTCTGCCATGTGCCAGGTCAAGCTTGGGTTGTGCTTTTAAAAATCCGAACATTGCTTTAACTGCATTTATGGGCGTGTGGCTGTGTGATAAATAAATAAATCCCAGTGCCTTGTTCATTATGACATGTAATGTGCAACTGGAGCCTTTCTCTGTCTGCTATGGCGCTGTGTCTGCTCTCTCCTCATCGGCCCAGCAGTCCCCTCCATCCTCTGCTCCACCCCACTGTGACCCTATCCTTCTCTTTCTCTGTCAGTCTAAGTCTACAAATAGGGCTCAGTCGGGTCAACACAGGCCGGGCCTTAATTCACCCAAGCTGAGCTCATATATTTAGACCTACTGAGAACTCCAAAGTGAGCACTGCCAGTGAATAAAAAACAAAGGGCAAAAGTGTAAGCACAAAGTGCTTTCCAGATTAAATGGTTTACAGAACAAATAATAACACCCAGTTTTCAGGCTGATCGGTCAAACAGACAGTTTCTGATTAGCTGATTTTAGGGCCCTGGCTGGGCTGTAAGGGGTTAACAGTTTTTTATCCAGGTTTTCCAGGTAAGAGAAGAACCACTACAGTAAAACTTCAGTGATTCCTGCCCATTTCTCCAGTCTCTTTATGAGTTCAAGTGTTTTGCCAAAGGCAACGCTTAAGTCCAGCAGCACTAAGACAGAGCAGTGACCAGAGTCTGCAGCCAATAATAAGTAATTTGTTGCACAAAGGAGAGCTGTTTCCATACTATATTTATCAAAAATTTTCAAAGATGTCACTGTTCCTTAGTGCCTCTTAAAGTCGCATCAAAACTACTCTCTCAAATATTTTTGAAATAAATGGCAACTTGGAAAGAGGCTGAAAGTTTTGCATGTCAGCCGGTTCTAATGTGGTGGTCCACATCCAGAGGAAAGGGAACTGCTCATAATAGTGAGCACATGAGGTGTTATAGCATCCACTATTTCTTTCAAACGTGTAGTGGGGAGAGAGTCAAGCGGGGATAGGAACATGCCCATATGACACACGGTGTCAATTATGTCCTGTAATGATGTGGGAATGAAACAATTCAATAATTCCAGTTAAGGGCTGGGGATATCCACAGATGTTGGAAAAATAGTTATATGTGCTCTAATGTTACTTATATTAAAAATAATTATAGTAAGGAACTTTTCACACTCTGCTGGAAACCAGGCGGTTGTGGTTGTTTGTTTTACATACGCAGAGATTCCCTGTTAAAAGTATTGGCTTTGAGCCTTCTTCATTTTGTTATTATAGTGTTGTAATAAATCTTTTAATGGATGATAGTAGACTTGTAATTTACTTGTTTACCACTTTCTTTCTACTATCTTTTATAAGTCTGAATGTCTTCACTTATCCAGGGGAATCGCTTTTATTGCCAATTTTAGCTAGAGGTGCAACCTTGTCCAGGGTGGATAGGCACAGCTTATGAAAAGCATTTATGAGGACATTTGTATCTGAGTAATATGTGAGGTTGTCCATACCACTGTTAAAGATGGGAATTAATATTCCCGTTGTGTGCTCATTAATGACACGAAAACATACTTTCCTTGTGGAATTTTGTCTAAACAATCTGAATCACAGTGTCAAAGCTGCACATATGATTGACACCATAAGGTCTCTGACGGAAAGATTATTTACATTTAGCCCCAAAGTAAACACTAAGTTACAGTCACGGTTGTGAGTTGGGCCCATAACATACTGAACCATGTTGTAAGATTCAGTGATTCAGAGGTGTGGTTTGAAGTGTTATCAATATGGAAATTAAAGTCATAAACCATAATGAATTTATCATAATCAAGAACAATGACAGAAGTTGTGAAAATTCTGTTAAAAACAAAATTGTTTTTGGTGAATAATAGATGAGAAGGCAGAGAACGGGAGAGTCAGAATTTGGGAGAGTGCAGGGATGTTGGAGTAATAAAGCGTCTCACAAAAGAAAAACTGGGTAGATTTAAGAAACAATCATGATCTCGCCAAGCCTTGAATTCAACTACAATGTAGAAATGACAAGCATCAAGTTTCACATGCATGACGAACGCAGCAAACTACCGACAAAGAAAAAGCCATTAAGCAGATGCAGTGTTTGTGGTCCCTTACCCTCTCATCATTAGAGGCCCTCTCAGGCTCGTCCTTGCCCTCGTTGTGCAATGGCAGCCTAGACAGTGAAAGGCCATTGAGGGCCGCCACCTTCAGAGGGCCCATCTTCTTCACTTCTGACCTGGCTCCTTTCTTCATGCCCTGGTTTGACAACAAGGACAGAGGAGACAGAGAGAATAAATGTGTCTGAGCCTCGGAAAGAAGGAGTGGATAGCTGAGCAGGGAGGGACAGCGCAGGCTCACTTGGTGTTTTCTGGAACAATGTTACCTGTCCGGTTTTTTAAAGCAGCCCTACTACATTCTTTCAAGCTGCAGGTATGTCCACGTGAACCTATTTGCGTCGTTTGTGGCTACGGCTGATACTACCCATTATGCCTTTCTACTTTCATTATTATAGGGTTGTTAGATACCTGAACAACAAAGCATGCATGACGGGAATGATTTAAACCTTTGGGTTTCCATGAAGTAGCAGTAAAGCGTACAGTGTGGAATATTGAAGCATGAGAGGAAGCTGCCACTTGCATTGCCAATAAATTTTGTCTGCTCCACACACTAAAATGTACTAATCCATTGCTCAATCATCAGTCTTGCCTTTATAGAGGATACATGTTTAAAAACAAAAAAAGTAGTAGAAAAAAAAGTGCAGAAATCTAAATAGACATATTTTTCAAACTGTTGTGTGTGCAAAGACACAGCAGGGGTGGCATAATACACAGAGGGTGTGCATAACTATCTGGATATATACTGGAAGCTGATTTCAGTGGCATAAAACACTAATAAGGATGCATGTAAAGCTTATAAGGAGGTGTGGCGCAAGACTCACCGCAGGGGGCAAACCCTCTACTGTTTTCTTCCCAGCTGGCACATCAGACACAGGCCTCTTCTTGAAGTCCTTATTGGCCTTCTGCTTGGCCTGGCCGCTCAGGTCTCCCTCTGACACAGAAGGCATAATCCTGGGTTGCCGCAGATCTGACAACAGGTACAGAGGCTCCACCTCATGGATCAGAGGGTGGGCTTGATAGGTTAGCGAGCCAGTAATAGCAGGGTCAAGGGAGGAGCCAATGGGGTATGCAGGTGGAGGCTCTTTGGGAGTCTGTTGTTGATGTGTCAGAGAGGAGAGAGAGGTCAAGCTGTGATGTTGTTTAGGCTGCTGGTCGGGAAGAATGGCTGCAATAACGTCTTGGGAAAGGGGTGTGTGACGTCCACTGTCGTCCTCAAACTCCTCCTCTTCCCCACTACTATGAACCAGCATGGTGGCATCCGAAAGAGACTTCTTGTGTCCATAGTGTACGTCCTCCCTCATGTCACCCCCGTCCTCTGTCTTGGTACGTTCCAAGAACACATTGAGCTGAGAGCCCTGAGAAGGACCGCCGCGCAGGGCTGGAGGCGGTGTGGCAGTTTCAGCTGCTGACGAAGACACCGTCCGCTCTTTGACCCTCATCCCCTCTAGACTATATGCCAACCCGGCAATCTCAATGGAATTGCGCTTCTGGGCATGATGTGGGTGGCCATGTAAGGGTCCACTGAGTAGGAGGGGTTCTGACACCTCCTGTAAGGAGTGGGCAACCGGCAGGCTGTCCTCTTGGAAGGTCTGGACTGAGTGGTGCACACGCCGCGTAATGATCAGGTCCGGGTTGCTGCTGCTGACATAGAGGTGGCGTGACAGGTCAGGTGTACTATTAGCAGGCCGCGGGTGGGCGTATGGGTAGGGAGGAGGTGGTCGGTACACCTGTGTTCTCATGATGTTTGGAGCCGGGTATTCCTGCGCCTGTTGCAGCTGGACATTGGTGAGCTCTGGGACACTGACTGCCCCCACCACAGGCCTCCTCTCTGTGGGATAAGGGTAAGGAGAGGGGCTATGAAAGCTGGAGTTAAGATGGAAAGGGTAGTGGTGATGATGGGTTCCTCCACCGTGCTCTCCCCTGATCTCTGGTTGGCTGTAAACTAGAGGGTCTGGTCTGCTGTAAGCGTAGGAATTTCCAATGTTCAGGTTCCTCATGGAGTGGCTCTGCCGGTGCTCTGGAGCGAGAACCATCCCTCCTCCTGCACCCCGGTTCTTCTGCCGCATCACTGTCTCATAATCAGGTGTGGCGCGATAGGAGGGCGGGATGAGGGCACTGTGACGGTGCGAGGGGACGTAATCAGGCCGGGTGATGTCACTACCGGTGATGGAAGGGTTGGAGGACATGGGTGAGGGCTGGAGGTAGTGCTGGGGATTGGTGAGAGAGCTGGTGCTGTGGGCGCTATACACACTGCCATTGCGTAACCGCCCACCACTGCTGTACTCCAGAGGGGAGCAGTCTAGGCTGGTCTGCGAGTGGTAGTAGTAACCGTTCTGATTATTCATGTACAGGTTGTCTGTGGGAGAACAAATCCAAAGGAAATCAATAGATTATGGAATCAAAACGACAGCAATGACACTTTTGAATTAAGCTGAACGCAGCACAAGCAATCCATCCATTTCAATTTAAAAGCTGAAAGTCATTTTCTCTAGTTACCTTGCGATGATGTGTAGGGCTCAGTGAAGTGGCCATTGTAGTGCATTTGAGGTGGGGGCATCATGTAGGCCTGAGGCTTTGGCTGTAGATCAACATCAAACAAGAGAATGATTCATTTAATAGCACACATGACCCTAATGCTGCCCAACAGCACAGAATTACACGTAAATCTAATTGTGTGCTTAAGCACTGTTATGGCTCGATTGTGGCAAGTGGCGTGTGGAGTGCGCAGTGGTGCAAACCACAACTCAGCAGGAAAAATGTGTGTACATAAGGGGGAGGTGTATGTATGCGTGTCATATGTGTGTGTGAAACTGGAAATTACCAGAGACAGTCTAGTTGAAGATCTCCGTCTGACTGGGTTGACAACTGTAGGCTGGGTTTGACTGGAGAGAGAAAAACGAGAATCAAAAAAAATGTCAACTTTGAGATCACAGATTACTTTTATTTTGATAGGCCAACTAAGAAAGTGACTAAAGGCAGATACCAATTAAATTACAGGACGATACAATGAAATACAGATTGTAAGTAAAGATTGTAAAGTTAGAGGACCGTCTATTTGTGTTTACTCTGCTATAGAATTACTGGCTCAGCCCATTCATCCCTGTGAATTTGACAAGGTTTTATCAAGGACATATTTTTCCAGAAGGAATATTGGCCATAAGAATCCTTTTGCTTGGATCCCAAATCGCTAAAAGGTCTGCAACTTAGGGCCCATAGAAATCTGGGGAGTCTGTGTGCTGGGGTGCGGCTGGCTGGGTAGTCAGGAAAGGATGGGGGCTGGCACCTGGTTGGTAGGCATACTTGTAGGCGGTGGCTGACTGTGTTGCTCACCCCTTGTTAGAAGGCAGAGAGGGACGAGAGAGTATTGGAAAGCGAGGAAAGGAAAGAGGGAGAATGGACTTCTGGGAGCCTTCAGAAGGCAGGGGGTCACACTCCTCTCTGAAGAGAGAGGAGGAGAGGGGATAGGAGTGAGGCTACACCAAAGAGGAGACACGTGCACACACTACAATCACACAGACGGCAAGAAACAAAGAGACAGGAACTGGGCTAGACATGTTAACAGAAAAACACTTACAGGCTACTCTTGTTAATCTTATAAAACTTGTGCCTGGCCAGACACATCCGGCACACATATTTGGAGGTTTCCATGTCTTCCTGCACAAAAGAAAGGAGCAGAAAAAAAAACATCCGAGATGGGGAGTCATGCAGTGCAGTAGTGGTGCTTCCTTAAGTATCTTAAAGCAAAGGCCTTAGATATATACCCTCAAATATTTCTGTGTAACTTCAACCAATATTATGTGGCTTTGTGACCCATACGCAAAAACGCTAGTTATCAGGGTAGAGAAAACAAGAAGCACTGGATGTAGAGACTTACGGTCTGGAACTGAACGCTTTCCTCTTTGTTGGCTAGCTCCAGGGCAAAGAAAGACTTGTTGTGACTCATGTTATTAATTTCATTCCACCTACACAGCCAATTAAAAGCACAGTGGCAAAGAGAAAGAGGGGGGGAAAAAAAAAAACACATGATGATGTCATGGTGGTCACATTTTCAAACTGCAGAAAACCACAGAGAGTTTCAAGAGACCGTAGGATTTAGCAACAATGTAAAAAAAAACCATATGCATGTGGCAGCTGATATCAAAAAGGTGTATACTACACAGATCACTGCGTAGATACAGCATGGGTTAGGTCAAGAATGACTCAGATGTTCAATGACAGAAAATGCCTCCACATTCCTTATCAAATATCACAGTGTAACTGACTCATTTCCTCTAAACCAACTCCAGGTCTAGACAGTGTTAGGTATCTATATAGGAGACAACCTCACCTAGGCATAGCTGTGGATTGTGCACAAAGCTCAATAGAGACATTTGATTCGCCATAATTACTGCTCCGAGCTAGGAAATACCAGACCAGGGCTTTTATTCATGGCTTCATATTTAGAAGCAGATCATGTTGTGGACTGTGAGGCATTATTGTAAAAATAAAACAAATACGCCCCGGTTTATTTCTAGACTTACCTAAATACAAGAGGCGGCCTGCCGTTTTTATGCTTGACAAAGATGCCATCCAGACAGGCTCCTAGGATAATGTCTGTGCCCGTACTGTCCTGTAAGTATTGGGGAGAAGACAGGGACATGCATCACAACTGTTTAGGAAAGAATTAAAGGGTGTAGAGCCCTATCACACAAAACAGTGGGAATCCAAACTATTACATCCAATTAATTAGCTATCTGCTTCTTAATTCATTAGTAACAACAAACTGTATTTTTACAGGATAACAATTTGCTCAAGTATCAAAGTGGTGTTAATGAACTGTAACTTCTGGGTTAGCACATACTAACAAACTAACTAAATGGTTCTTCCACGGGATGTTAGGATTTTAAATGTTTGGGCTTACCTTGGCTTGATAGCTTTCCTGGCCATAGCCTTCCATTTTCTCCACCTCTTGCATGTACAACATCTCTGCCTCTGGGGCTGACAACCCCCTGATATTTTTTTTTTTTTTTTTTAAATGCAAAATGAGGATTAATACATAATGAAACGTGAACATTAACCAAAAAGAAAAACACAGAAATGCATTAACTCAGAGAACAAAACAGGCAAAAAAGCCCACATAAAATGACAATGAACATACACAAACAGAAACCACAAATTGTGCAATCCGGCAATTTTCTTATCACGATCATCTCCTCATCTGTTTCACAGCGCCTCTAATAAACCACAACAACCATTTCTTCAACACCAAGATAAAGATGACACACAGTTCAACTCTTCACCTCTCTGACACTAACCTGACACCTCCTCCCCTCCTCCTCTCCCTCCCTTCAGCTACAACCAAGCTGACAACTATTCCTGGGTGTATGTTGTGCTTTAATAGCTTGTTCAACAGACTTGGATAGCTCTTACACAGATACACTGCCAACCTATATGGCGCGGACGAGGCATGAGGATGAAAAACCTGCGGATTGGACTGGAATAGAATTGGTGATGAGAAACAGCTGTCCTTGAAGTGAGTAGAGAGAGCACAAGATGGAGTGGGCAACATGGGGTTTGGTGCCAGGCCAGTTTGATTTGGGCTTTTCGGCCTGTCCAAGAGTAAATCACAAAAAGGCGTGCCTATATATCGGCTACTAAATGAACCCACATGATGACAGAGAAAATAGAATAAAAAAAGACGGTTGCAGAAATGAAGGTCTGCGTCAGTATCTGTGAGATTTGAAGCTGGTTGTCTGTGGAAGGAATGAGAGGGAGACATGCCTGTATCCCAGATGTAGAACAGGCAGGCTGATGCTTAGAAAACCGCCTCACCTGTAGGTCTGATAGAGAAGAGCCACTTTCTGCGTGGCCTCCTCGAGCACTCTCTCATCCTGGATCCAACCCTGCACAGACGAGGTCAAGATTAAAATGATCACTGCACTGTGATACTAGCACACAACACATCTGAACACAGGGCATTTGAAACATGCTTTTAGTCAGCATCTGATATAAAGATAATGAACAATAATAATAATATGCTTACAATGGGAAACAGCACAAACTTCTGGAGGAACTCCTGGGAATCATACCGATTGAAGTCTCCAAAGTCAGCTAAAAAACAAATAAAAAAAGAGATGTACTAAATTAATTAAAGCAGCGAGTCATGCAAAACGCTGGTATTAAAGCATACCCCTGTTCTCTAAATCAAATCCATTATTATCTCCACTTCTGCAATTGCTCCATGGTAGAAAGAGGCATGCAGGAATTTAAGAATGCTTTAATGCCTCTTTGGAAAGCTGTGGTGTATGATGACAAGATTGGCTAATTTTAGGAGAGGAGGAGACCCTTTGGTTATGGAGGGGAATTGCTTCAGCGTCTGACAACGTTGTAGTCCAAAACTGTTCACAGCTTCAGCCTGCCTGCTGGCAGTGTTCACAGCTATGATGGGTATCCCAGGCATTAGCAATGCTCAACAGCTACAACTGCCCTTCACTCCAAACCATGTCGGCTGGACGCAAAATAGGAGCTGTCCAAGTTTATTGAGGCACAAATGCTAGGTTTGTGTGATAATTTAAGCAATGACTGCATGTTTAGGGAAAATGCAAGAAGCTTAACAGAGATTTTCTTCGAGGCAAGAGCTGCTGGTTCTGTCATGCTGGTCTGTCATTTGAACATGGCTGCAACAGTAAGTGATCTCAGCGGCTGTGCTATGCTAACACCCAGGCCAGTAACTTGCACTGCCTGATATAACTTTGCCAGCAGTGTCTGAGATTCTTCTGGCTGGGCAAAAGCTGGAGGAGGACAGACCAAGCCAAGGGGAATTCACATTCACACACCCTTGACCAAGTTTATGGGTTGGTTTGGGCTTGATGGGGCTTGTTAAGTGCTCTATATTGAGAAACCCACAAATAAACTCTATAAAACCCCAAGATATGCGGTTGAAAAGCAGTTTCAAGCAAAATAATCTGAGCAGAAAACACTCAAAAACAACATGGGGTATGAGGAAACAGTAAGGCTCAGTAACAACATTCTTGGAAAATGCAAGTTCACATTTTTTATTCAGCTATATTTTGAGATAACATGCTTCGAGATAAGCATCTTGGTTGAAGAAAATCACTTAACTCCTGCTCTAATAGAGGTCGTAAGTCAACTGTTTGAGGATCAAAAGGCACTACTTCTGGAATTTACTACAGCTAAAACAGTCTTGCAGTGCCTAGCCAAAACATTAAGGCAATGACTGCCCATAGTCTGACCTGTCACAAGTTTCTCATCCAGAAACCAGTGCAAATATTTCCAGGAGCTATTCCAGTGTTTCCTGTAGAGTTTTTTTTTTTTTTTTTTAGCTGCAGGGGTAATTTTGTTCCGTGATTTTACCTGTAATTATTTTCTTTTTGGGCAGACTGAGCTATAAGGCTAGGTTAAGAATTTTCACTCAAAGTGCATTTTTTAGCTGTGGGGTAATTTTCCAGCTGCAAGGGCCAGTGCAGCGAGATGAATGTCACAGAACACTGAGCTATTCAACCTGAGGTTTCTGTTACTAGGCTAGTATTAAGCATTCATTCTACCTTGCACTGCCAGGCCAGCCAAGCGAATTGCTTGTTCTATCGAGCATGGGATCCGGCCCTCAAGAACATCCTTCTTCAGCTGCAGGTAATACTGATATCTGTGAAGAAGTAAGAGGGTTACTTAAGAGTCGGGACCATTTAACAATAACAGGTAAAAGGTCATGACATGTCATTTGTGAAAAACATTCAAAAACAAATTATCCTGAGTACAACTTGAGAGTTCTGGGTTTGTTGTGGCTTGTCTGATTCCATTGAATTTACTTTTTTTATTCACACCCTTAAAGGTAACATGTTAATAAGCTCAAAAGGCGATGGGGTTCAGGCAAGAATTATTTAAAAAAAAAAAAAAGCTTAGAATGTGGAGTGGTGCACATTTCACCTCTCGTTTCATTGACGAAACCTCACCTCGTGATTTCCTGTTGGAGTTGGGTGACACTTGGTACGTAAAACACCACTCCAAAGTAAACGGTGGGCTCCAGCCCATACTTGTCAAGCTGCTTCTTCAGGGGCTTCTCCAGGTCAATCCATCTCTGCTGGTTCTGCTTGTTGAAGTACCACAGACTGAAGTATGTTATCTGACAAGGAAAACAAAGTGGAGACATGAGATCTAAACCACACTGTGACCAAGTACACCCTCAACCTTTACATCCAGCAGAGCAATCTGGAGTAAACGATTTGCAGTAAATCATAAGTAGTATGGGCTTAGCACAACCTACTTATAAATATCTAAATTTCTAATATCACACAGTTCCAAACAGCGATATGTGATGACTTGAGATCAACAGACACACTACCTATTTCAACTTCTCAGTGAAACTGCTTCTGTTGCATATCTAAATCATATCATCAACATCCGTCCTTCAGCAGATACTGTATGTGGAGCATTCAACTGGAAACTGAACCATGCAAACAACTCTAGGAGGGTTACAGGCTGGTGCCACTCCCTGCTCAGTCTTGTGACTGTCTGGCTGAAACTCAGAAGAAGGCATCTCACAATGAGCACTGGTAAGAGAGGCAACCTGTAGGTATGTTGTTTATAGTGAGGAAACATTGGCCACAAGACTTCTATTGTGCCTGCTGCCACTTTCTAATCACAACCAGAACATTAGTTGGCAAGATAAGTAACCCAATTCTAAGGGACATCTGTTTTGAGAAACATGCAACACTGCACAGCCAGTAATTTTACTAATTATGGCATATGCCAAAGCTGAGTCAAATGCCAAAGAATAAGTCCAACATTAACAGAACAGTGGTCATCTCTGCATTGTAATTAGGCCCACTGCTTGTTGAATCAGTTTGTTGAAACAATGTGATGCTGCATATCATCGTGCTACCCAAGTAAATGGCACTTGGGGCATTAGATATCTCAGAATCATCATGCATTCATCAGTTATCGCTTATACTCGCACAAAACAATACCACTAACCTCAAAAACAAACAATATGGCATTCTCCATACTAGAAACTAATTAACTGAATGGTGTGGGGGGTCCACAAGTGGTGTTTTTTTTTTTTTTTTTTCCCGGTGGTGCTGTGCATAAAAAGCTCTTGCACTGATTACAAGGCCAGATTAGCTCCCTTATCAAGAAACCCATGAATAAGCTCTCTTACTGCTATGCAGTTAAATGTCTAATGTTATCATATCTTAAGAGCTCCAGCATCAAGTGGTTTGCAAATTTTCAACAGTCTCTAATCGGGAATTGAGTATAGCAAAATACAGGCTTATAAACCCCTTTTGGCTCCTTTCTAATAGGTGGTGTCAGCACCACAATGTTACTGAGTATGATGAGCAATCTTGACAGCAAGCTTAAGACACAACTAAATCTTATTCAGACCCTCACCCATATTATTAATGGACTGTGACTGCTGTCTCCAACTTCTAATATGTTACCTGTTTGAAAATCTGTGTGATGTGATTACGGTTTGGAGGTGCTTCACATACTCAGTGCATACCAATGTTAAATTCTTGAGCAGAATAGCAAACAGGACAAAACAGATTAGAATTGATCATCCTCTACAAGTAAACTATGACATATTGGTTATCTTGTTTTCTTTTGTCATGTTAAGCAATTCAAGCATGCATGTGACCAGAAGACAACCTTGACAAGAATGCACTATTGTCAAGATGGTCAATCTGAAATAGTCCACAGGTGAATAATCAGCGGCTGTTCTTGCACGAGAATACATACCTCCCTTAACTCGAGTCTCTGAGCAACTGCCTCCAAACATTCCTGCCCGGTGCTCTCCACAGAAAGTGTAAACTCAACAAACTCCCCATTGAGCAGCTGGATCCGAGTGACAAGACAACTCTTGCTTGAAACGGTATACCTTCGAGTCCTTTTAAGTTTTAAGCCAAATGGCAAGGGCATGTTTCACAATTCCTCAGAAGGGGAGGTCTTCTCTTATCTTGTTGCTGTCCCCTCAAAGACGGTGTGAATATTTGACCAGCCAGTCATTGGGCTCATCATCAACAGCCAGACCTAAGAAAAGAGATAAGGACCATCTCAAAACCTCACATAAAGTATTAGGTCTATAATTAGGTGTATAATGCACAGTCAGTGTAAAGTGACTAGAAAAAGACTTAATCCAATCCAACATGAATCAAAATTTGACTGTTACTACACATCAGTGGGTGGTTGTACTGTAAACCTATATGTTTTACATCTCGTCTGTTACCCAAATAGCCCTAAAACAGATGCCTCACAAGGCAAACACGGTACTTATGGTGCAGTAATCCTCTTTAACACCACATATTACTTTTAAGTTACTTAACCATTAAGTTATCTGGGGTTAACGCTAGTTGCCAAAGAGGGGGGTTTACCTTATGTAAAACTAACATGGACAAACATGAGACCAAATCTATGGGCAGCTTTCAGTTTATGGCAAGCAAACCGGCCTGTGTAACTAACTATAATAAGGTTTGCTACCGTTAGTTTTCCAAGCATGTGGTAGTGCTAATCCTCTTCCAGGGAATAGTCTGATCCAATCACGGACGGAGCGACCTGATTCAACGGAGCAACGCTGAGCAAAACATGGCAAAATCCCTGCTATTTTCCAACTCTGACGCTCCACTATGCATCGTCCATTATATTACAAAGTATTACAACACATCGTATACTTGAATTACATAAATGCACCAACTAGTAAACTGTAAATAAATACCACTATTGCAATTGTAAATCTTTAACAGGTGTCCCGACTGCTACTTGTACTGCTGGACGTTACAGACAACTAAATTAGCCTTAGCCTGCTAGCTGGTACTCCAGCAACTAGACCAAACCGTTTAGGAAAACTGGCGTCGCCGGTAAATAAAGTACAAATAATGCTTACGTTACCCACCAAATGCAATTTAGTTGCCCACTCAAGACTCGGCCATGACCGACTTTGCATCCAATGTCAACTGATTCCAGACTTTTTCACGGGATTAATGATGACCAACTTATGTTGAGTTTGTTTGAGGCTCAAAACTAACGTTAAACTCCATGCCTCTTGGTCCGGCAGATCAGTCAAGTTCCAAGCGTGTTTCACTTCCTGGGCCTGAAAGAGCAACAAGTATATCCCGTCTACATCCGCGGCAACCTAGTTGTGGCTATTACTTGTGCTGCAGCAATTTAAGCTCTCGAGAAGTAACCGAAAATATTCCGTGAATCGGTAATCACTTTATGAAATAGCATGACTTAAGTTTATCGTGTCTTTACTGAACGCGGCGACGTTTTAAACCGTGTTATAGTGCCTCCGTGGCGGCGGAATACATCAAGTTTTCCTGAGCATGACATCAGACAGCTGGAATGCCGAGCGGTGAAAATGCCAGAAATGGGACAGCTGCCTACCCGGAGCTGCTGGCCGCTGTCCTGTCTGTTTACCTTTCATACCAGCTGACACTTGCCATTTGTGTTCGGATTTGCCACATAAATGCTGCTACATGATTTTTTTTTTTTTTTTTCATCTGCACCTGTTGTCCAAACGGCATAAATCACGTTTTTCTTAAGGTAAAAAATGAAATAATCTCACTTGTATCCAATGTAGTTTCACTTGATGTTGGGATGTTTCTAGGAACAAGTATGCTGAGAAAGGCAGAATAAGATTTTCCTCAGATAACCCTAACTTTAACCCATATAGGTTATATCTTTAGTGCGGTGAGGTCACTGTACTACACCTACAAAATAAGACTAATTATCAGTTTGCTCAGTCTTACTAATCAGACAGGAATCAGGAAAAAGGAGTGGCTAAGAATTTATTGCAAATATAAAGACACTTTTTGGTGACAGTCAAGTCCTGTTAGCTACAAGTCAGAAGCAGCTGATAAATAAAACACACCATACAGAAACAGCAACTTCTTTAAAAAAAAAAAAAAAAACTGCATTACTTTCAAGAATCCTGAGAATGTAAACTATATTGTATTATATAAATTCATATACGCTATGTCATATTGTAAACTGACTAGGTACACTGCAATTCACTGAAACTACAGTCGAAGATACAACCATTTTCAGATGCCTGCCATCAGTCTAGTGCTATGGTCAATACTTTGAAAATTCACAAGGCAATATAATTACCAAGGAGCAATACTGAAGAAAGTGTTTTTTTGGGCATTTCTTTGGGCACTGAGTATTGAGCATTTCTCAGCCTGTGCCTCCGTGCCCCAAGAAATGTTTAAAACAGAGCATGATTTCATTTTTTTTTTTTTTTTTTTTTTGATACTGCACTTGAAAAAGGAAGTCATGGCCATAGCAAGACATTAAAATACAAAGTCTCCAGTGTACTCACAAATCTTTGTGCCACGGAACATCTTTCACTGTGTGGCACAATGAAAACATTGTGCTTTTATAATAAGTTAAAATCTAGAAAACAGAAGAAAAACAAACTAAACCACACTGGCTGGGGTTTTAACAACAAAATAGAATATACACCCGCTGTGAAATTGCATGTACAAAATTCTGATTAAAAAATTAAATATATTTCTTGTGGTAACAATGGTCTCACTTGGTAACAAAAATATTAAATGACCTCCAATCCCTGAATATAGCGAGCATGACTCAGAACTCGCCATCACTGAGAGAGACAAATGTGTTCATATGCTGCTCACTGGTGGCCCCCTGGTTGTTATCGTGTGTATTGCCGGATACATGCAGAGACTCTGAAAAACTTCTCTCCAGATCGTCCACCTCTCTGGACAGTCCGTCATTGACTTCAGCATGGTCTTCATGGAGGTCTTCGTCACTGTTGTAAACATGGTTTTGTCTGACACTTTCTCTCTCCATCTCTCTGGTATCTGTTTGGTTTTGATGGCAGTCCTCCTCATTGATCCCTCCATATTCACTGCCATGCTCACTAAGCCACGGAGAGCTTCTGCCCTTTTTCCGCCCTTCTAATTCCAATTTATTTGTTACAGAAGGTGAAGCTGTCCTTTGAGGAGAGCTGCGATGTAATGATGTAGAGACCAAATGGGAAATGGCATTCTCTGGTGAATCGCTGTATTTGATGAGTGATGCATAAGGGAAGTTGTCATTGTCCTCT
Source organism: Myripristis murdjan (assembly GCF_902150065.1). Lineage (NCBI taxonomy): Eukaryota > Metazoa > Chordata > Actinopteri > Holocentriformes > Holocentridae > Myripristis > Myripristis murdjan. The sequence continues at coordinate 13,225,543 of NC_044001.1, forward strand.
CTGATCTCCACCTGTTTTGACGCCCTTGATTGCAGCCGTGGGAAGTGTTTCTGAAGCATATCATCCTCCTTCCCTTCCAGCTCTGAACTGGTGGTGGGTGTGCTGACTGGCGCCTCAAATTCTTTACGTAGCCCTTCCAGAAGGTGGCGCATTTTACCCTTAAAAAACAAGCACGGCAATGGGATGCATGAGAAAACGTTCAGGTGATCTCTTTGAACTTCCTGCCTTGATTCTGCTCATAAATATATCATGCAATTAAGTGTATTTAATTACAAGATAGTGACATTTTGATTTAACTTAAACAATGACAGCACAACACATTTTCTGTACAAAATGTACTCACCTCATCAAGGCGATGCCTATTCATGCCAATATGACGCTTTATCACCCGATCCAAGACCCTTGCAGAGGACAAAGGACACAGTTACACAGCAGTCATCACTTAGGCAGTAATTCATTGTTATGTCCATTGTTTGAATACTTAATCGATTATTGGATTCATTTTGTAGTATCATTATAAAAGTCAGAAGTGTTGTACAGGCCACCGCTGCTATGGTTACCTAAAGCCTAACATAAAAGGTGGATTAATGGAGGTTATACGTTTTTTGAGTCCATACAAAATAGCTCATAAAAAAGCCAAACCTGTCAGAGAAGTGCCCTCTAGCCAAGATATCCTCCGTTACATCAGAAACGAATTCAAGGTACATTAATTCTTCTTCCCTGTTGAGGAAAGGCAGGTGATTCATCACTTTACAGAGACTATCATTATTTCACATAACATTTAAAGTTCACTTAAGCGTAACTCTTAATGCTATTTTAAGTATAGCACAATAACTTTCAACTGCATGAAAGGAGGTTGTAGAGATGTCACGCTTTACTGAATATACTGAAACTAGAACTTACTCTGCAGACACACTCATCATGAAAGGAGACTTCCTGCCCTCTGGTGAGATCCTAAAAGATAGCAAATGCAATTAAATTATTTTAGAAATACATACAAAAATGCATAAACATAATAGGCTATACCATTATGCATAAAATCCAAGATTATACACCTCATGATTTTACCTTGATGAGGAGCGAAAGAAACCACTGCTTCTACCCTTGTTGGTTTGGTTGTGCTGTCTAGATACTGAGAGATTTGGGCCGTTGAGCTCATCCTCAGACCACTCATGCTCAGTACTAATTCCCTGTAAAACAAGAAGGAGTGACTGTAAAAACAGAAGGGCTATTCAGTGCTCTCAAGGCTGTCTTCTGGACAAATAAAACGTGGAGCTTCTGCAAAATGGCACTGTAAACACCTCTGTTTAAGAGCTGTTTATGCTTTGGAGGGACATTAACAACTCCAGTATTAGTCACAGACAATTCTGCTCTACCCATATGAGAGCCTTGGATACTGGATACTGCTGTAGCCAGTTAAAAGGTTCAGTCATTCAGACTGAAGCTACCTGTCTCAGTCATCTTCCCTTAGCTCATTATGCTCTAAGACATTAATAACATTTGTTTCTATTCCCTCAATCTGTCTATGCATCTGTCAAGTCTTTAGCATGCAGCAAAAGATAGCAACACCTCATGATGTGGGCTTGCACTTTTTCTTGCATTTCTTTATCCATTTCTGTCAGTTCTGTGCATTTACATATAGATACATGTCCTTTCCTTTGCTCCCTGTCACTGAGTGCTATTGCACAATAGACTTAAACTATATCTAGTGTTATTGAACATTTTACATTTCCAATATTGTTTGTTCACCCAGTGTTGAAAAGGTCTTTCCCAGGAAAAACAACAGGCAACAGCTGTTTGTTTGGAATAAAAATAAGACAAACTGGGTGGTTAGCATGAGTAGCAATTGCCACCATGTCTGATCAGAAAAAAACTACACTAGCTCAAGCTTAATCAACATAAAATAAGAGATACTGTACATACAACTGATACTATATTGCAATGCCTTTAGACAAACTGCGAGTTTGAAACAGCAGGAGATGTCAACAGATTTTTTTAGTGAATAATACAGCTCAAATTATCACCTAACTGATACTGAGTTAGGCGATACTGTGAACTATTTCCAATAATGATGTAATGCCTAATTTTTTTTTTACACACAAAACACAAATTTGTAGCAGGGAATCATCAAATTTGGTGATCAAATAGTAATAAAGATATGTACTGGAGGCTTGATATGTTGCAGCTGAACAATAAACTTCTTAACGTCTTAATACAATCTTCACCACCATCTGTCCAGCTTTGATATGCTACTCTACCAACTCACTGTGGAGTCTACTGGACAAACTATTACATGATTACACTGGTTTGAAATTATGTCAAGTGCTTTTTCCTGCAATATGTAGTCTTTTTTTTTTTTTTGCAAATTAGTCAACAAATGTGATGATAATTCTGTGATGAGCTAATATCTACCATTATTACCACACATATTTTTGACTTAAAATATTGCCTTTGTGACAATTTGATTACAGTGCATAATACAGAACATACTGCTGAACAAGAACAACTCTAGTATCAGTGATTTTGAGCCACAGTCCAATGTTCAGATGAAGGCAATTTAAGTCTTTGCACTGATGGCACACTGTGTACTGTACGAGCAGGAGTGATGTTCTACTCAGCTGAGATATGAGCACAAGAATCACAACTTGTTTCAAGAAAATAATCTTAAATGTAGCAGAGGTTTTGTCTGAAGAATCAAATCAAATCATTTGGCTTACCTGAGGTAAATCATCCAATTCCACTGATGAACGCTCCTTGGTTTGTGTGCTGCACAAACCAGAGAGAATTCAAAATATCAAAACGTGCTACACATGTTGAATAAATTATGTGAAAGACACACTTCTATAGCTATTTTTCTTTTTTTGCGCTCAGTGAGACGGAAATAGGCACCTTCCGTGATAGGTTTCCTGTCGCATCAGTCTGGGGTTGATGCAGTCCTGATTTGGGTTCCTTCGTGGAGCTCTGTAATAGCGGTAGTTGGAGAGGTATGAACTCTTATCTGTTTTCAGAGTCTTGGGGGTGAAAGGTTTGTCCTGGGTAAAGTGCTGAGAATGTCTTTGGAGCAAGTCTCCGCTATACGTCTTCTGCACGGGATCCTGGAAAGTCTTGTAGCAAGCCTGACTGCCTGAGGTGGCCGCAGAACATGCTGACTGCTGCCTGCGGGAAGGCGCCTCCGGACTCCTGTAGTTGAACTCTGATGCAGAGCGAGTCGGGCGACTATGGCTGCGAGAATCATTTATTCTGCATGACGGATAAACTATCTGCTTGACGTGAAAGGAGGTGTTGAATCTAGGGGTGGAGATGATGGAACTTCCTGAGCAGAAGTAGGGGCTCTCTTCACCTTGCACTGATCTCCTGCTCTAAAAAACATGAAACACACCACAGTAGAAACATTTGTTTGAGTGACAAAAATGTGGACTGTGAGCTCAAAGCCATGCATTCAGAATGAAGGTACTTGAAAAGTCATACTTTTATCACTACCAGTCACAGCCAGAGTAAGAATATATTGTCCATAAGATGTATAACATGATATGAAGCAGCAACAAAAAGCATCAGTAGCTCACCTGGGCTGACGAGCAGGAGACTCTGCTGTTCCTCTCTGAGAGAGAATGGGCTGAATGGGGACGATGGCCTTTCCTCAACTGTTCCTTCTTTATCTGGTCATTGTCTGTAAATATGTATGCAAAACTGAAGATACACAGGAAACAGCCTACTCTATATTGTGAAACAAAATTGTTTCGGGCTTACAATGTGAATACAGATCATTTTGAAAAGAAAAATCCACCCTTGAATACTCGCACATATTATTTATTGTGATGTTTAATGCATTCCCGGGGTTTCAATCTGTGACTCAGTGTATTTGTTGCCTATTTTGGTGTACTCGCTTTTCATCGAACAGCCTTGTGATTTCCTGCATTACATAGAAACACTTAGGACAAGCTCCAGAGAACAGGTGTGAAAATGTCCCACTAAGCTGTGGGTTACACGTGTAGGTGGGGAGGGCGATGGAGCAATACCACAGTAAGTACACAGTAACAGAGTTTTTTGTTTTATGGTTGAGAAAGAACACAATTCACACCCTGCTCTTAAACATGGCTGCTATACAATACTGTCTATTGAGACTACTATATGTATAAAAACTGGTCTCCTCACTTCTTCTACTATAGATTGCTCCTGGTGTGATAATTGTTCACTGGTGCAAAATGGTGAATCTAAAAAGAAGGCCTTGCTCTTTGGTTTGGAGGGCCTGACACCAAAACCTGACATTTCCCGCTGATGTTTTAGATAACTGAAATTCCCTCTGCTCTCAAACTCCATTAATGACATCACACTGTCTATATTTGGGCCGTTGCCTGCAACAATAAGAAAAATATACCACCTAAAAACAAAATGTGCCCCGTAATGCAAAGTACATCACCAATAACTGTGTTTAAGTACTTTGGACAGATTTATTTTAAATTTAATGTCTCCTACTTACACTTTACACTATATATCATGCTCTTGGGGACTGATGTGTCGATAGCAGCTGTTGAAGAAACAAACACATAAGAAAATATTACACAAGGTTAAACAAAAATATGTGGTGGCACGAGTACAGTATAGACTACCTGTATGGTATATTGCATATGCATGGGTTGAATCCAAGTGATGATTTTCAAAATGAACATCACAATCTCCGCCTGCCCTGTAGCTCACCTTTGGCTGAGTAAACCTTTTTGTAGTGAGACACCATGTGGTCTTTAATGATGGACTGAGTCAACCTGCTGGAGGACTGGGGGCAGAAAGCTGCAGGACAAAGACATAACAGACAGCAATAACAACCTGTTAGTCTACTGTACTGCATCACAAATAAACAATAATCACTGCTCCTATCTCTTTGTGTAGATATTTGTAAAAAGTAATACTTACGGCTACTTTTCAAACTCTGTCCTCTCAGACTAGTAAGGCTGTACCCAGGCACTGAGGATGTACTCCCTAAAAGTAACAAGCAGATTAATACGCACGGGTTAGCTTCAGTATAGATTTGGAGATTTGGCAGTGTGTGTGTGTGTGTGTGTGTGTGTGTGTGTGTGTGTGTGTGTGTGCGCGCGCGCGTGTGTTTAAATGTTGAATGTGAGCTTGCTTATTTATTTTCAGTTCTGAGTTTAGTGTCTAGTAGGAGTAACGTTAGTAGTCATAGCAATGAAGTTCATAACAGGTGTTGTTTATGTTTGCAGATAAGAACCGTTAAGCCTATTGTGCAGTACACAAAGGAAATGATACACAATTACACAAGAAAATTATACGTTAAAAAAGCTAAACTTCTCTATTTTTCTAAACAAAGAGGAAAACAAACCCTTCACCGCGGTTTTTAGCTTAATTTTAGAAGTCGACACGGTCATTTTAGTTCAGTTTTAGAACAATTTACAGTTAAATTCATGTTGGTTTTAGTCGTGCTGTCTACACAATGTACCTAAAACGTGTCTTAATTATTTCAATTTACGATATTAGGTACAAAACAGCAACAACGACGACAAAACGCCGCCGAGACGAATTTCTGACTGCTGTGCTAATGTTCGCTAACGTTAACTGTATTACCGGCTAGGGGCTGAGATCTTGAACTGATTTCAACCAGCATTAACTTGAAACCACACCACCCACAGTAATTAATTATGTACATTTAAGGTGAGTTTATTGCCTGAACGTGAAGGTTAATTCGCTACTTTGCGCTGAGTACTGTAAACATAAACCTAACGCTGGCTAGCTAGCTAACGCCAGCGGTTTTTTACACTTTTGCATTAGTCTTACCTCTTTTCGACTCCATGATAATGTCACACTCAGCGTATCCCATGTTCCTCACAAGTCTTCTTGGACAGCGACGCTACAGCCTGAATACATCCGGATGCTAGGATGCGGCAAACTCTACACATTTTAGCGCTGGAAAATAATTAGGTTAGCTGGCAACCTAATACTTGCTGATCAGCATATGAGGACAAAGCTTCCCCGTCGCCATGCTGGTTGCTATGACTGCCTGTCGTCATCACGCTCCGGCGTAAAGCGCGCACCCGACACACACACACACACACACACACACACACACACACACACACACACACACACACACACACACACACACACACACACATGCAATTTCACCATCAACACAGTTCTCTATCAATTACCTGTTATGGGTCCACATTTCAATGATCCTCAGAGAAAAATCCAGAATTTTTCAAATTTTACACTAAAGACAATAAGGGCTAAGTATATACAATAAAATGACTTAAGAATATGAGATGTTGAAATGTTGAAACAATGGTAATAATAAATATGAAATATAAATATGAAAATATGAAATATACAGATAGTAATGTTTAGATTTTCTGAAAGCATACACAAAACATCTAGACATTGCTGTACCAATTATTATGAATTAGGCTATGACAATTTAATTCCTATCTGATAACACCAGAGATTGCTTTTGAATTAACAGGAAATTACCACTAGTAAAAGAAAGCACTCCGTTGATATCAGCAACACTTTTAAAAGCCATAGTACCATTTGCTTCAATAATGCATGAAATATGCATGTATTATAAAATCATTTTGTGATATTTGCTCATGCTCATGCCAGACCTTTAGTGTCTTACCGAGACAGGATCTGCAGCATGGACAGTATGGTATTTGCAGAAGAACTTAGTTTGTTTATCCTCCTCCATTCATGAAAACTGTCACTACTTAAAATATTAAAAACTACAGATTTAGATCAACTTCAATCACCAGCAATAGCTCAGTTTATGTTATACAAATATGGCATTGTCCACAAACTGATCAGGGGTCTTATGACAACCATTTTCATTGCTTTCAAAAGGCTGTCATGTGCCTCACAGTTTTTGTGCCATACACCATGCCACCTACTGTCTCCAGTCTTGTGGTAATCAAGTGTTGGCATGCACATCCACCATAAAATGCTTCCTCCAAATTACTCTGTGACTGTTCAAAGAGAGATGATAATGCCAAAACCTTCAATGACAGCTTTAAAACATTTTTGACACAACATAATTCAACTGCCTTGTATACCTGCCTCCATCCTATGAAGCCATATAGCATGGGAACTCACAGAAATTTACTTTCCTGTGACCTTTCTGTCTCAATAATACAACTGTTGGGCACTTACTAGAGCTGACAGCGGATATGAGACAACAATAAATGGTAAATGGACTGCATTTCTATGTCACTGTTCTAGTCTACTAACCACTCAGGGCACTTTACAATGTATGCCTCATATTAACTCATCCACACACTGATGGCAGAGGCTACCATGCAATATGCCAAGCTGCCCAGCAGATACTGTTAGGGGCTCAGTGCCTTGCTCAAGGACACTTTGATGCGCTTTCTGAAGGACCTGGGGAAGAGCTTATAGCTGAAATATAAATTTATAATTTCTAACATTTAAATATATAAATAACACCTAAATATTGTCAGGGTCAGGCCCTCTGGTGGATAAACTTCTTTTGTCACATTATTTCATAAGTATGCTGAGAATATAATTTATTAAAATGCAGCTGTGTAACAGTATGGGTACAGAATTTAAGTTTATACAATTTAATTTTTTAGTGTGACAAAATATTATTTGACAGTAGTGCAGTGCTACTCTCATGATTCCTAAAGACACTGATCCCATTCAATAAAATGTTGAGAGTCAGCCAGGCATTCAGCTGGCCAGCTGGCCAGACATTAATGTTTAAACCTGAGACACATTTAACATTTGGGCAGATTGGGGCAGATTGGTCTTTGTGCTGTGTTTTCTGTGATCACAGCATGGTAAATGGTTAAGCCCAGAGGCAAAAACAGAATTTATCTGGGTGAGGCAGGCTAATGAGGAGGTAACTCAGACTTGGGTTGGTTAAGAGTCAAGATGGGTGGAAAAGTGTGAACAGAATTATATGAAAGAACAATTAATAATGTATTGGGTGCTAGTATAAAATGCATGCACAACAGCAAATAAATAAATAAAATAAATAATAAATATGTTCACTGTAATTTTTTTTTTTTTTTTTTAAATCATTTGCTCATTCTCTACAAGTCTGTCAGAAGCCCTGGAAGTACAATTTCTGAGTGCCATCATGTGGTACATTTGGATCCATAATTTGCACATAAAACTGAGAGGCTGTGGCAGGTGTAACCAGGGTGAAATCCACAACTGCAGGAAAAGCTCATGCAGGAAAGCAGCCAGGAGTGCTTGTTACTGCCAAGAGATACAATCACATATGGCCCCGTACATGCACTGAAATTTAACCAACTATCCTATATATACACACTGAATGGCCACTTCATTAAGTCCACCTGTACAATCCAATGCAGTTCAATGCAACAGCTCTGCCATAAATTTTACCTTTTGAGAAAGTTTATGATATTCATTTTTTGTTGACATTGTGGTGAATGTGTAAATTTAGTCTTTTTTGTCCTCCCTATTTACATGCATGCAGTCCTGTACAACAGCACCACTAACTATGACCTCAGCACCAAACATATCTGAAGTAACAGCGTTATTATTCTACATTATTATTACATTATTACTCTGAGAACTGGGCCTGATTCCCAGTGATGTGGGTGGAGAGTCAAGTTGCTTAGTCAGCCAGTGGAGGGCAACAAAGGGACCATCTTCACCAGGTGCTGAAGTATAAGGGGCATTGAGCAGGGTTTAAAACCAAGTGATGTCGTGATGTGCTGTTAGAGTGAAAGCCAGTGATGAAAACCTGGCAGCAGACTCTTGGCCCTGCGTGGTACATGGTGTGAGACCCCTGGGAGAGGATTTCCACCCACTCTTTATACCCTCTCCTGCTCCCCTGGGTCTTAAAGCCCTACCAGCTGCTTTAAATTTATGAATAAACATGAGATGGCTAGTTTATTACAGATGCATGAATGGGCTTGGTATGTGAGGCTCAAAGCAGTGTGTGAATACATAAATAACATCTAGCCTGAGAAAGCTTCGCAGTTTATAATAACGTGGTAGTGTGAAAAACTGTCCAATGTGGGAAAACATGGAGCATAATAAATAACCTAGAAAGTGACAAATCACCACTGAGATTCATGTTTAGTAGTTTTTTGTCATTAAAACATAACATGTGGTCTAAGTGGCATAGTAATGCTTAAAGTGTAGAGTGGGCAATATGATCTTACATGACATGTGTCTCCAACCCTCCTCTTCATCTAAACCTTTATAACTTTGCACTGGCTATCTCAAATTAGTATGTAGCCTATAGTGTCCTATACTGTAGCCTAAATAAAGTGCATGCAGTTTTTTTTTTTAATTAGTAGGCTAATACCATTCCATATGTAAAATGCAACCGTAATTCTTGCAGAGTGCTTCCAACAGGTTATATATTAAAATCTATACTTGCACTTCCCGAGAACAATGTGGACTAATTCGAACTGAGTCTGCATTAAAATTGTTGCAGATTGTCCCCAGTTCCCCACCATCCAATCTACACAGCACACGCCTTAGAGCACACTGGTTTACGGGATGGGAGCGATGACTTGCCTTTAGCTATTGAAGTACATCAATAATGCACTGTGTCCCATACTTGTGAATGATGTAATGGTTTGAGTCTGCCACTGAATAGGCGTATTTCTCACTTGGACCCCTGCGCCATGTGCTCAGCCGCCGGCTGCCAAACGATGAGAGGATAATCCCACTCCGGAGGAAAACCAAAAATAAGAGTAAGTAGTCAGATTGTATTGGATTAGACCCACTCTGTGATAATGTAAAATGCACGCAATTTTCCTCCACCTTTTAAGGTTTAAGTGAAAGATGGAGCGGCGCTTTGGGAATGAAGCGCCGGTACTAGAGCATCCTTTCCCCGTTGTTATCGGCGTAATGCATGCGTAAAGTTGGCGGTTTGGACACACTCCAGCAGTGTTTCTGGACCGGACCACTGGTGTGTGAGAGAAATGTGATGTGGTTTGCTCCTCCAAACCGCCCGTTCAACAGCTCAGTGAACCTTCTCATAAGTATTTCAATCTGTCAGGCAAAGACCACACGTCCGTGCATGGAAGACGGAAAAAAGGAGGGGACAGCTGAGCCAGACAATAAGCTTTAGCGCTGGCTTTATTCGCCACATACAATTTCCACTTCAACTATTCAAGAAATTCCGAGGTGCCGAAGATATGAGAGAATAACGCGTGATAAATTGGCCATTTTCCTGCATTTTAGACGCTGTTGAACACATAATGGTCTATTATTATTATTGAAAACAACAGCAATGAAATTTCCACTAGAGAACCAGAGGAAACAAGTTAACTGGGACCCAGAACAAGGTTGGTAAATTTTGCTTGCACATTGCCATATCACATATCAGCTTAAGATGCATACTTGCCAATTAAACAGCTTGTAGATCACTTTGTCTGAACAGAACCGTTGTCTACGAGAGATCAGTCTCAGACAAAATAATTCGTATGTTAATTTTTTAGCCTGCTCAAACAGTTTTTTACACGCATACAGCTTGTTGCATTTAGATAACTTGATTTTGTGCATTTTCTCTCGAGTTTTCATTGATTTTGGCTGTACGCTTTTGAAGTGTGAAGACAATGCAGGAGCAGGCGGTAGTGTATTTCTTTCTTCAACCTCCGTGTGCTCAGCTGTGCAAGTCAGCGCTGCTGGGAGCGCAGAGGAGGCAGGCAGCTGCGTCAAGCCGCAACAGCCAGAGCACCAGAAACCAGACGACTCACATTTCAAAATAAAAGCGTCGTGTAGGCGTGTCAGCTCGCAAAATCCCAGTTTGTGATATGTAACTTGCGACCAGCACTTCCAAACTAGCTGATTTCATAGAGACAAGCGGTTTAATGATAAGAGATGATGATGACAATTTAGCCAATTACAATTAGACAAAGGCTATAAGCAGTAGGCTACTCGAGTTGAGGGGGGATGAGAGTGGATGGCATCCCCTCTGAAATAAAAACGGTCAAAATCATCCACCCTGTAAAACTGCCATCCTCGCTTTTCATCAAGTGAAAAAAATTGACCATCCCCCCTGATTTTTTTTTTTACAACTTGACTACTGGCTATAAGTCATTAAATACATTCATCCTAGAGGAATCATTGGCTCTGAAATCCCTCCCAATGTTTTAGTGTTGGTTTTCAATAGGCTATAGGTCCACTTACAATTTCTTTTTCTTTCTTTCTTTCTTTCTTTCCTTTCTTTCTTTCTTGTAGAATTAAAGATTTTTTTTCACCCACAGCATCTTCCCCTTTAAATAGCCAAATCCAGGCTGCAGTCCTATTTTTCACTGGCACATTCAAGTCTGTCACTCAAAACCGTTAGTGGTCATGTTGGTAAGGGTTTTATTTTGATAATTTTAGCGGAAATCGTTTTTCTTTATTCAGGCACGCTTGACGTTGGTTTATTAGGCGCAGCTGGGGAGAAGAACACCTCCCCACTCTGTCTGGACCATTGGGAATAACTGGCAAAGAGTCAAATTCGGCCAGCCGAAATTTACGTTTGTGTTTACTCTAACTAAATAATGCCTTTCCACCAGTACCACGGGTTTCCCCATATGCAGCTGGTGTGCTGACATTGTTGTAGGGCAGGCTAATGCCCCACCATAATTGTGTGGCATGTGTGGTATACCATCTCTACCCACCTATTATAATTGGCATCATCATCATGATCATCATCATCCTGATAATGTTGATGGAACACTTTTTATGGACATAAAAAAAAATATTCACATCTTGTTTTTGCTTGGCCAGACATGCTGCAGGAAGCACAGAGTAAGGACTGAGAGAGTAGATTATCCTAAAAAGCACTGCTTTTTACACAGAATTTATTAAATTAAAAAAAAAAAAAAAATCAATAAGTGGCTTCAGTGGTTTGAACACCACTTTAGGCTCATGCGCACATCCTGAGAAATTTGAAATAGAAGTACAGTGACGTTCATCCCTGTGTTGGTGTTGAATGAACATAGATATATATCCATACCTTCTGGAGCTTTGTTTATCACTTAGCGGGACTGAAAACAAATGCAAGAGATATTTTGCACCTCTCTAACCTACTCTGTGTGCTGTGTAGGAGTGGAGTCTCCCAGCACTCATTGCACAGACTACTCCGCACATGGCTGATTTATTCAATTTCACTGAATTACAAGATGAGCTGAAAAGCTATTAATGTCTTTGTCAGATGGACTTGGCCCAATTTGCATTTGGAATGGGAAAGAGCTGTACCAGTAGATGTTCTTCTATGTCGATCAAAATGACTGAGCTAAATACAGCACAAGTCATTGATTCAGAGTCACAGTCCCTCTGCTAGCCGGCTTCACCTCCCAGACCCTCCCCCCATTTTTTTTCATTCAGTTCATCTCATCCACTAAAAATAGGCTGTTTCTGCCCATAAAAGCATTTAAATTCAAAGTGCCAGTGTTGAACCTTGCTGCTCTACGTCTGTGCCATCAGTTTGCTGCAACTGATGCAGACATAATACAAGGCAAGGTATTAGCTAATGGGATTCAAAGCTCCTGGAAGAGAGAGAGACTTCCTGGACGTCCTTGACTCATCAGAATTGTGTGTGTGTGTGTGTGTGTGTGTGTGTGCGTGCGTATGTGTGGCCACTTTATCAGGTCCACCTGTACAATCTACCTTTTAAGAAAATTTATAATATTCAGTTTTTGTTGACATTGTGGAGAAGGTGTAAATTTAATTATATGTTTATTGCTGAGGTTGTAGTTTGCAGATGTTTTGTATTGGTCTGCATTACATTGAGAGGTGTTTCTAATTTGTTTGTCCTCCCTATTCATATACATGAAGGGGACAGAATAATAGAAACACCTCTCAATAAAATGCAGTCTGGTATAACAGCAACACTAACTATGAGCTCAATGTCAAACTCAGAATTGAATAAACACCTCTATTGCTGTGACAAAAAGAAAACCTGAGCATTATTGGCATCATAAAAGTAAATTTTATGGCACAACAGTTGTATTGGATTGTATTAGATTGTGCAGGTGGACCTAATAAAGTGGCCACTGACTGTATATATAAATATGTATATATATGCGCACATGATTTGCTAAGCATATCTAATTTCCAAGACTTTCCATTATACAAAAGAGTGTGTCTTCCTCAAACAAACAAATCTTTTTTTCATACCTGTTTGAAGTTGTATCAGTGTAGACAACAACAGGCCCCTCCCATGTCTCTGAGGCACTCAGTGCTCTCCCATCTGAGGGAGGTGGGTGCCTCGGGGGTGAAGGCGGGGGCTCTGAATGGCATATACAATGCTTTCTATACATAAAAGGATCTAAATTTGGCTGCCTCCTTGGTTCTGTCCGCCACCTTGGATGACCTACTATAGCATGCATACATTTATTACACACGCTGATGCCAGTGACCCAAACTAGCTCTTACCTCACTCTCCTATAGCCTATTAGAGAGATTGAATCCTGCCTTCCCGGAGAATGGAGTGACTAAAGGTCTTTTCTTTACATCTTCACAATATTATAAGGGTTTGGCTGCACGTGCTGTTTACTCTAAGGAATTGTAAGTGCCTCTCTCATCTGGTATCATGCCACAGAACGGTGCTTAGTAGCCAAACTATACTGTGAGCAATGAAAAGATATACATACACAAGTGCAAATGTACACACATGTATGATGCTGAAATGTGATTTGGATAGACAAATAGATAGATAAACCTACACATAAAATAGGACAAATATTTCCCTGTAATCTATAGGTAGGCTCTATTCTGTTAGACTGAATTCATATAAGAACCTTCAGTTGTCAGCTGAGGCTACTGGAAAAGCATGAGGCAAGATTACAAGGAGACAGAGAACCTCGCTGTGGGTCAGCTTTGGTAGATCTGTAGCCGGGTGTGTTTTTGCTTTGTGTTGGGAGTTCCAAGCTCAGTGAAGAGCCCCTCTATTAGCTCGGAGTAATACTGGAAGATCGATTCTTAATGCTCCATGCAAGTTCCATGAAGGGGGATTAGTTAGATAAAAACATAACTAATACTGCAAGGCAATCTAATCATCTTTGAAAAATGTAAGATGTGCAACGGTCTGCACAAACTTGCCGATTGCTGCTGATTGCTTTACTTTGACATTTTTACTTTTAATCCAATGAGAAAACAGTGTAAAGGTGGTAGACTGATTACACTGATTAATTTGTTTAAACTCTCTATGCCATCCATTGTGCTAAAGTGTTTTTTACAGATTAGGACAAAGAGCAGACTTGCTCTATAAACATGCAATGGAATGGCCAACATGCCCTGTAATATAATTTAAAAAGATAAAGGCTCAAATGCTGCCTATAAAATAATAGTCATGTTCATTTTCTCAATCTTCAGTCTTCAGTCTGTTTCTTCACCTCCCCCAAATTTACTGTAAAAAACATCCAGTTGTTGGATTGCTTCCAGTCATTGCCTCTAATCATTAATTGCTTTCACAGAATACATTTTCCCTGTCATAGTAGCCTCCAACACAAAGATAAACAATACAAATTATTAATGTACTCCTTATCTGTTTCTAATTCTTTTTTTCCAGTGGCGGTCCAGACCAACCTGGCCCCTCCCAAAAAGGCCCAGTCTGGCCTGGCCAAGTCCAGCCTTGTCCAGGCCAGTGTGGCAACCATGCAGAACCCCGTGGGTTGTGACCTTAAGGCTAATGGTCACTGCCCACTGCCACGCCTCTCCATCTCATCTCGCTCTGCCAGCGTGGTGGCCAGCATGGATGCCAGCTGCGACGGCTCGGCTGCAGCGCTCCATTCAGTGATGAAGTGGAAAACGGTGCTGGCGGTGTTTGTGGTGGTGCTGCTGTACCTGGTTTGTGGAGGGCTGGCATTCTGGGCGCTGGAGCAGCCGTTCGAGACCGACCAAAAGACCAGCATCACCATGGAGAAGGCCTCCTTCCTGGAGAGGCACCCCTGTGTCACCTCTGAGGAGCTGGAAGCACTCATCAAGGTGAGTTCATGGCAGGGAAGAGGAGCATGTGCAATGTGGATGTGCTGCTGCTCTGACAGCCAAGAGATACACATTGCATTTTTTTTTTTTTTTTTTTTTTACATCAGTTCAATCTATGCATTATTGGTAGATTTAGGTTTTATATGAGGGGAAAAGTGAAAGTGATAGATTAAAATGTGATAGATGATATTGATATTTATATAATTTGGCTGGTAAGTCAGGGATCAAAAATCATAGGACTGACCTTTATATGATTCAATAATGTAATACTTAATGTATGACTGCTCAAAAACGTGTCTTGTCTTAAGCATCACAGGTCAACATGGTTACACATATGCATGAAAACATACAGACAATTAAACCCTCTCACTTTACTGTAGACATCATGGACATCACACAGCCATACACATCTCTAACCATACATCCTTTGCTTGTCTTTACATAGTTGATTAGACGCCAGGATAGAAATCTTAAATGTTATACATCAGTGCTGCGGGACCTTCTGATACCACCCAGATGGCAGAAGCTGGTACTCTGAGTGAAACACATGGGAGGTGTCACCAGCAGAATTATTTGCCAGTGTCTGCATACTCTTCCTGTACTCTTTGCAATGTTTGCACAAGGGAATTCTCTGCAATCTTAAAGCACACTCAAAGAAGTTTGGGAAGCTTCAAACTGTGTTGTTCTCAGAGGCGGTTACTTCGAAATGCAATACACTCTGCATTAAAGACTTTTTAAATGAAAGCAAAATCAGCCTCCTCTCTCCAAAATGTCTTAACCTATGAGGAAAATAATTATATAAGTTGTCAGGGTGGACTTGACAGATGGGGATGCTATGAGGGGTAATTAATTCTGGTTTCATTAGCTGGTTTTATCGCATAATCTTGGAGATAATCTGTACTGTCATTTCTATCCACATTGTCCTTCAACAAATGGAATCTTAAATTCCAAAGAGATGTCCACCATTTGGGGAAAAAAAGAGTTTTGCCTTACCAAATCACTGCTGGTCGTGCAAATAAAACTCATTATAAAATACCAATGTAATATCATGATCAAAATATCAAAATGACATTTTTATTGATAAATTCTATAGTTTGGAACGTTGAGTAAACAAAAGTCATGTGGCTTTGTTAATGGATTTATGGCAGTTTGGGATGAAACACTTCCCTTGATGAAATGTGCTCATGAAATTTTCATGGGCAGAATGAAATGGATGACATACAGATGGAGCCCCAAACATAAATGAGAGTACAACATTATTCCAATCCCCCTTTAGCTGGTGTTTCAGCGTCTTTTGCCCCCCTTTAAAAAATAATACATCAGACATGAGGCTCTGCGATGGCTGATTTTCCCATCTTATCATTATGCAGCTTTGTTATGTGTCGAATGGCGTTTATAGGGAGTTTGGCATTATCAGAAGACAGCCCGAGCTTTCCACCCCCTGGATGGTTGGCTATGGTCTGCACACTTATTGATGGGTAAATGTCATGAGTAGACTTACAGGCAAGTCCATCCATCAGTAGGAAGTACAAAAATACCTCAAGGGTCTCCATAGAGATACCCATAATGCTCAGTGACACTTCAGATCTATTGCCAAATACACTGAACAGTACATGCTAGTTTGTGGAGTAACTGACCAGGAGTCTGTGTTACATAACAGCACATATATGTAACCAGGGAGAAAAGGGGAGATCATTACCTTCTTCGTAAGGTGTTTATCTTTATAGGAAATAAGTTCAATTGCTGACCTTTGTCAGTATTCACACTAGCCTACAGCAAACAATTGTAGATTGTAATTGACCCTCTATTGATTTTGTCTCTACTTATGGCCAAATCCATAGCAGCTCCAATGCAGATAATGAAAACGTTCCAAATTCATTGATTGAGCTGCAAAGACTCATATTATGGTGAAGCTAAATTGTTTGTTTGAAGATGCTTCTTCACATTTATATTGACTGTAAACACTGAAGTGACATATACATTCGGAAATAAAATCAGGTCTAGTTTGAAAAAAACAAAACAAAACAAAACAAAACAAAAAAAAACCCACAAAAAAAAAAAACACAAAAAAATGCAAAAAACAGGTTTTTGTCTGAATGCTCTCCTCTCAATTATTAGTGTGTATATGCTCATTACTGGAGTGCAATACAACATAAATTACAGAGTGAAGCTGTAACAACACCCACACATTTTAAATAAAGAAACAAGCTCATGGTCACAGCTCTGCTTCCTTTTTGTAAGAAACTGAGAGAGTCAAGTCTTTCTTACAGCCCAAAGGCAATTTTGTGATGTGAAAACAGAATACATTGCATCCTGTACCTCAGTGAGACATTTAGTTACTCTTCAGGTCTTGACAGATACTGGATTTCAGGAATGGAGTGACCCTCACTGATAGTTACACACTTTCCACATGAAGCAACAGTTACTGTGCAGCCAAAAGGAGGAGGACGGCAACTATAAAATGAATCATGCCACAGCACACTTCTCACTCACAGGAGGCTACATATTAGAGAGATGATTCAATCAATAACTGAGATGGGAAAAACATGCCTGACACCCCATCAACAGTGACATATAGAGTTAGATTTAATGCATCCTGCTGTCTTTACAAATTGTATATTGTGGCCTGGGCTTGGATTTTTATACTCACTGCATCTCTGAGCCAGGTCATGTCTGAATTGGACCAGATACCAAACTCAGTCCCATCATAGCTTAAATGTTAATTCTACAGTGTCATCTGACCTTACAAGCTAGAAAACAGCAGTGCTTCACACAGTTACGGGTCAAGAATTAAGGTTAGTACATTAAACTGACATGTGCAGCTTGGAGGTGAGATTGAAAAATGATTTGAGGTCTGTCTGTGTGCAAATGGCCGAGCTAAACTTTGATTTGTGAAGGTGTGTAACAACGAGGAAAAAAATCTGGACCATCAGTCAAGGTCTCTTTTCCTGTATGGCCACGTGATAATTGTTTACTCAGTCATTGATTCCAGGCAGCTGCACACAAGATTAAAAGAAAGAAAACAGAGGGATATCCTGTGTCAATCCAGATTATTTTCCTTGGAGATTGAGGGTTTATAAGACAAAGACCAAATGGCAACTGTCAAGACCTTTTCCAACTGAAATACCCAATGTGTAGCATTCCACAGGAAACATATGGACAGAGTTCTTGGAGCACATCAGAGGTCCATGCACAGTTTGCATTAAAAAAAAAAAAAAAAAAAAAAAAAAAGCATCACATGCAATGAGACTTATAACAGTCAGCCTTTTGGAGATGAGCTTTCTGTGTTGCTCACGTGGTTTATGGGAGTAGCAGAGACAAGCTTCACTTCAGTGCCCCAGTGGGTCCTTCTGTATCTCTTAAGCTTGAACTAACCCCAAAGAGAGAACAACCACATGGCATTTGGCATGCTCCAGTTTCCACTAGAATGGCTCCATTTGATGTGCGCTTTCTCAACACTGCTCCTGTGAATATTGCACTGCCTATCTGTCTTTTTCCCTCACTCCCTCCTTCTCCACACCTACTTCCACTCTTTTGTTCTGTTTCACTGAGGCATCCTCAGCTCTTTTCTCCTGCCCTTGCAGTTGTCAACCTTTAGGCCACAAAGGACTATCAAGAGTTTGTTAAAACCTGTATTTCTTGATGGAAGTTGTGGAAATAAAACCTTAAGCACTGTGTGCCTGGAGCCCACAGGGAATCAATTATTCATTGCACAGGCCAGCAGTCACAGACCTCCCCCCAGTAGCAACAACTGAATCACGGACAAAATAATCTCTCATAGATAAATGTTCAGATTCAAAATTGTTGGTAGGGGCAAATAAATTTGCACTAATAAGATTTATTTTTTTACTAGGTAGAACTAACTGAAGAAATAACTGTATAACACGGTTTATGTTTGACTCCAGAGAGGCGAAAGATTTATTGGTCTGTACAAATTATGCTATACTACACAATACTAATTACATTTAGATTATTAACTTAAATTGTATTGATTTCTCCATTTACCAGGCTCTAAAGGTATTTCAGCTCTAAGGATTTTACCACTAAAATCAAGCCATGTCGAAGCTCACAGTGACCAGAAAAAAAAAAAAAAAAAAAAAAAAATTAAATGAAATAAAATACAGTATTTTTTTGTTCCCATGGATGCCGCTTCACAAGTACTCTAGCACAGAGTCTATCTGGTCTTCTAACAGGTTCCATAGCCAGGCTGTTTGTGCTGTGTCAAGCCTGTCACTCAGTCACTTGAAGATCTCTGAAACGCAGCGGCAGCTGGTCGCACAGCAGTGGTGACTCACACTTATCAAACTGTTTGGCGGAGGAGTTGACAGAAAAATGGCAATTTTGCAACGTGCGTTTGCACTTTTGATATATAGAGCACTTAAAAGTGTCTGCTGTACCGTGTGTGTTGGCTTTGAGATAATAGGTCAGTGGATATGTTGTTTGTTTGTTTGTGTGTGTGTGTGTGTGTGTGTGTGTGTGTGTGTGTGTGTGTGTGTGTGTGTGTGTGTGTGTGTGTGTGTGTGTGTGTCCATGCATGCCCATTGACGTCCTCAGAGCTGCCTCACTATCCATGCTGTGTACCCACCCACTGTGTGCCCAAGAAGATGGCCAACCTTAATTGCCTCTCCCAGTGCCATTTGAATGACTCACACTGTGGCACAACATGAAGCCATGCTGTTATTGACACCAATCAAGGCTTGTTTTTTGATGAGCCACTTATCTCCAAATTAAGCTCTTATAAACACTCAATTTCCTGCAGAAAATCTGCGTCAGAACACGCAACTGTCATCGTCATCATGTATGAAAGACTGTCCACTTCTGATGCTTTTCTGTAGGGCTAATGATGGGTGAAGGTGCCGGTCCTGCAACTATGTCAATTTATTTGCAGTGCTGGAGCAACTGGTGCTGGCAGGTGGTTGGCCCTTTTTGGGAAGAAGCCTGTGTTTTTGTAGTTGCCACTCATCTCTTGCAGTCTGATTGGATAAATTGTGTCGCTCCATGTTGTCCTCATGTCACTTTTCATGTCCTCTGAGGGCCCGATGTCCTGCATGTAATGTTGACGGTGCGGTGGTGGCAGGTGTGCATGAATACATTATACACACACGCGCGCACACACACACACACACACACACACACAAACACTGTACTTGTCCATACTTACATCCAACATGTTTATGCATGGACATTCTCATGCACAATGAGACCTAATCTCCCCTTTTGTATACATGGGATCATGATTCAGATTCAGATGTAGACTTTAATTATCCAGAGTGGAAATTTTTCACAAGACTTAAAATGGACCAGTAAAAAAAAAAAAAAAAAAAAAAAATCTAGTTAAAAGGTTAAACATACCAAACGCATTAATATATACAGAGATTAGATAAAATTATAGCCTTTTGCTGAGGATTCTGTCTTCATGTGTTGTTAGGAAGTTAGTTTGCCCAACAGTTCACCTGATTTACAGTTGTATATACATATACCCATCAGCTCATCCTAATCAAAATAAATAAAAATGTCCCAGTTACATATGAAGGGTTCATTTGCAAAAAACAAATAAACAAAAAACAACAACAACAACAACAACAACAAAAACAACAAATGCCATCTCTGCACCCTTGCATATCATTATTAGAAACTACTGCTAATAGGTAACTTTATCTATATGTGAAGTAGGGTGTGAAGTAGTTCTGTAATCAGATTTTAGAAAAGCCTTTTTTGTGGGATCCTAAGACCTATTTTCCTATTAAATGAATGGAATGAATGGAATTCATTATTTGAAAAATCAGAGCAGAATTGTAATCCAGACATGGATTACAATAACCTAGTCCAAAAAACAAATGTTACACAGAAGACACTACAGTAGTATCAGTTAATACAAAATGTATTTAAATGATTAGATAAGTACATACTAATTATCTCTGTTTGATCTGACACATAACTGTGGCTGCAGAGACCATGCATGATATATGATATATGGGTATGCTATGCCTTGTTTGTTTTGAGTGTTTAATTCACTGAATAAGAGCTAATCTATGAGAAAATATAGCACTGCTGGTGCAACTCTCCTGGGGTAGAGGGTGTGAAAAATCATTTCATGAGAAGTATATTTTTCTAAGATACAAATGATCAGGTTTGAAATAAGCAATATTGCAACCGCTAGGCTTATGCCAGTGATTTATATGGTCAAATAATCTAATTGAATTGTTAGATTTATCCTGCAACAAGATTTCAAGTAAGTGTGGAGCACAAACTTCATGGAGATTCATTTCAGTGACTATTTAAATGAATTTGTGAAGAACAGACAGTGTTAAAATGGACTCTAATTTTTAGAAATGGTTTAATAATTCTATAGTTCCATCATTTTTTACAACAGCAAAACCACACACACTACATATAAAGACATATAAAGCTATGTCCATCATACATTTTGCAGAAATGCAAAATAAATGTAATGCTTCATCTATCCTAGCACTCCACAGTCGTATAGCAAATAGACTGCCTTTGCTGTAGGAGTAGTACAGTCACACAGCAAATATAGTGTAGCTCAGCCCACTATGATTACAGTTGAATGAAACTTTTTTTGTGGTACTATGCTGTATCATTACATGTTTAAAGCATTTCATTAGATTTTAACTCTTCTCATAAGAAGCTAGGAGGTTATTTGAACACGTGTAATATTACAAGCTGGTTAGGTAAAGCTGGAGCTGTGGAAGTGGTGTTGGCTATGCTGTTGATAGGAGAGCACTTGGCACAGCAGTGAGGGTGGGTGAAGTAAGAAGTGAGCAAGAGTGGCGTTGGCATGCCATCCATTATCCCTGTCACTTCTCTGAGCATTAAAAGAATTCAAAGGAGCCTTGCAGTGTGCAGGCTTCAGTTCACCTGAAGGAGGAGGTGAGACACCAGGATGGCTGGGGAATGTCACCTGCTGTGGGGCAGAGAGGATAAGGATCAGTAAGTCAGCATCGTCTCTGATGATCCTGCAATGCGCCATAAAGAAGACACAGACGAACTAAGAGTTTTAGTTGTGCACAATCAAAATAGGAAAAGCACATCTGAAACAATAACCATTTCTACCACCCTAATTAACATGCAGCAGCACAAATCAAAAGCATCATCCTCATGCCTCAGAAGTGCAAATTTAGGGTTTTGCACATCTCCAATGCAGCGTGATGCCGGGTCTGAAAAAGCGAGAGATAAAAATAGACCTCCTCATAAAGAATTCAGATACAGTGTGAGGCTATTTATGGATCTGTCTTGACTCCAGAATTAGGTTACTTTGGATTTATTTTATAATTAACACTTTCATACTGCCCCTATAGAGTAGCAGTGTCTGCCATAAATCAGTGAAACAGGATCACTATTAGAGGCTTAATTTAGACACATAAATCAGCCTCATTAGGGAAGCTATACCGAAAAAGCTTAGGTAATGTGGCTCTCCATCACATGCAAGATTACCAGAGGGCATGTGCAATGATGTGTGGCAATGTGTAGAAGTAGTCACCCATTCTTTCTCTTTTTAAATATATGTCATGAGTATTAATATAAAATTCATTAAGCACAAACACCACACAAACTAACGGTATGCATGGACACGTTTGGAGCTGCTCTGACTGAACAAATGTACCTGGCAACCAGAATGTTAGTGTTTGTATTGAAGCAATTCATTTCAAATGGCCTCCCTCACAGTAAATGTCTTCATATGAGCTGAGCTATGGTTTATTTGCCACCAGAGGAAGAATGCAAACTATAAATTTCCACCGGGATTTGGAATTGCACCATTTTCTTAGAGTGTATTGTTAGAGAAAGCCCATAAAAACTGAATTTAGAGACAATGCGAGACCTCGGATTCAGCTTTTTATGGCTGCACAATACAGAAAGAGATCAATGAGCATAATGATGCAGTAAATGCGGTGGAATGGGGCTGGCTAATGTTTGCATTACTCCAGACAAGCTGGGTGATAACAAAAAAAGGGCAGAGGGACTAAACAGATGCTGACATTGAAGGAATGAGAGCTAACAGTCTTCTGGCAGCAGGTGACTGCCTCTGTGGATTTGTTCAATGTAACCGAAGGAAATAAAAAAAGAAAATTGTGCTTGGTGTTTAGAGCGAGTTACTGAGTAATTTACCTCTTACCAGTTGTTCATGCACATATCCACAGAGATGTTTAAGAGTCATTATGGAATGGTTTGACATGTGCGGTATGATAGCTGACTTTAATATGCATAAGATATTGACCATTGCGCATATTAACAAGATATTTTAAGTGTAAAGGTCCTTCATGTGAGTTGGCGTGCAGCATTTTCTGTCCCCCTCAACCAGGGCTATTAAATTGCTGACGAAATATAAAGAGTAACAGATTGTGCTTTATTTTGTCAATCTGTAAATCCATCCACTTAGCTCCATGACTCATTTCCTCTGGTATTGTGGCCTTATCACAAGGGTGTGGGATTAATTCAATGCTGCGGCTATCCTACATTCCCGCAGTTCCTCCGCCTCCAATTTTCATGGCTCTCCAAATGCTCTCTCTCTCCTTTCCCATTCTCTCTTTTCTTTTATCATCCAGTGACCTTCCAGCTTGATACAGAGATAGCCAGTCCATCATCAGTCGCCTCACGAGTGTTACGTAAGCATTGGCTTAGGTCACACACACACACACACATATGCACACATACGGACAATGACATGGGCAGTAGGTGGTTTGATGTGCTCACTCTTTTCATGCCATGATGACTTTATAGTGTGAATCAAAAGGAGGCACGTGCATTTGTTGTTCAGCCATGAGCTGAGTTGGCATGCAAACTTAACCCTTACTCTGTGTATGAAACTTTAACAGGCAAACTACATCAGTCAGGTGCTTCTGTGTGCTTCTCGCTGGTCCTGAATTTTTTTTCTTTTCTCACTTCACTCTTTCAAAGAATGCCCCTCCATCATTTTAGGACTTATACTTTAATCATGCTTCTGTAGTTACCACCCACTGCTGTATACCTAGGAACTGAACCTTCACCGTAACCACTTAGACAGGTTAGAGAGACTTTCTTTCAGCTGCATATTTCATTTTCAGTGAGCCCTGCTGAAATACCCTTTAGCATCCTCTACTAGATCCAAGGATGCTGGATGATGTTCCTGTAGCCATCTCCACCTTTACTGACTCCAGAGGTGATCAATACATTATTTCAATGTTGTTATTTACAAATACTCTCCCTTTTCAGCATACCATAGACGCTGTGAGTGCAGGAGTGAGTCCTATTGGAAACACGACCTTCAATTCCAGTTACTGGGACCTGGGCAGTGCTTTCTTCTTTGCCGGGACTGTCATCACAACTATAGGTACAGTTCCAAGAAATAATCACTCTAAAATACTTTTAATCTGTTACACTGTATGACTGTGGCCACATGAAGCAGAGTGTCTATCTCTTAATGTTTCGAATAGTTTTCCACTGAGGAGCATCTCTCTGATGATGACATATCCATCTCGGTTGAATTTGCGTCGACTCTGATGGACAGAGAGCTATAAATAGGCTGAACATTTTGGAACTGACGTGTAGCCGACAGAGACATTTCTTGATACATTGATACATTTCCTGTTGCCAACATTGTTATTGCTTAGTCAAATGGATTAAAAACCAAATGTCCTGATAGAGAGACTCTACATCAGATCTCTTTCAGACCAGTGTGGCTGCAGCCTCAATCATCAATCAATGAAGTTCAGTCCATTTAAGGAGTTATATTGTGATAAAGCATTGCTGTGTATCCTTTTGTAACATTGCCCTCAAATGCCCCTTTTACTCCCACATCAGTTTGTGATTCTCTGTCTCCCATGATGCCTTATAAAAACCCACTAGAGAATGGGCAAGATCTTGTGTTGGGAGTGGTTATCTGTGTTTTTCAAGTTAATCACATGGATGAGAAAATTACACCACTAAACCACAACATGCCAGGAACAGGATGGATTTTTCCTTCAAGATTAGTGGAAGTACTCCCTCACAACAAATGACATTTAGACTCGTTTATCACCCCCACCCCTCTGTAAATGCCTCCTTCTTATTGTTTCCCCCTAGATGTATTATCACGGGGTGTCATATCATGGAAAGCTATAATACTTGCCTTCAGCAATATTTTGGATATTTAATCAATACACACATTGCTGACATACACATTATTCTACTCTATGTCAAGTTGCCTTATGCCCTTTACCAAAGCAGTTGTTGTAAATGAGATTTTAATTGTAATTGATTTGCCTGGTTATGTAAAGGTTAACAGAATACCTACTAAGCACACACATATCCAACATTACAGTAACGGGTGCAGGAACTGAAGCAAATGGAAATGGAGAAAAAAAATGTATGAGGAAGGAGGAAACTTATTCTCTCATCATTGTGATGTTTCACCGGAGAGATGTAAAGTTGATGAAAAAATAACTTTTTTCAGAGAGAGCATGAAAGCCTCAATAAAAAAAGGCTCCTTACATTATTCAGTAAAATATTTTTTCCTTTAATTTGATTTCAGACATTTTTTCAATATCAAAAGCCAATTCAGTAAATGTACTGTGTCCTCCCCCTCAGCCATTGTCCACAGATTCCTCTGTTTGATTGATTGGGGGAAAAAAACACCACTCCTGACCTGCAGAGTCCAGACAACGATCTGTCTAATCTGTGAAGGAACATGGTTGAGACTTATTGTCGTACAGGTTGAAATAGCAGGAGCTGGTTAAGATTATATGCTGTTCCCTTTCTCCCTCTTCATTGTATCTGTGTCACTGCAGGGCCATAATTAATGTAATATTCTCTAAGGGCAACCTAATTATTGTCTCTCTAAGAGCTTATTTACCTCAGACCCCTGCTCCAAGAACTCAGCAGCATTACATAAGAGCTTTGATTGATCATGTTGCATACAAAAAAGTCGTGATTATATTCTTCTGCTTCTCGTCTTACACTCATTACTTCACCTCCTCGGCCCTTCCTCATATTCTTCCTATCCTCCCTTGATGTCTTCCTTATTAATGTCATTTCTTCTTCCTCCTCCCCCTTGTCTGACAGGGTATGGAAACATAGCTCCAAGCACAGAGGGCGGGAAGATCTTTTGTATCCTGTACGCCATATTTGGCATCCCTCTATTTGGTTTCTTGTTGGCGGGGATTGGGGACCAGCTGGGGACCATCTTTGTGAAAAGCATTTTGAGAGTCGAGAAGATATTCAGGGTGAGCTCTAAGTATCATACTGCATTGTTATTGTTGGTCTGAGTGCCACTGCATTTGGATAAAACGAGACAGTGTAAAAAGGTCCAATATGCTCCCCCCTGAGACGAGCAGAGTATTATCTCAAGGCTATTACAATCCCATTAGCTGTAAACAGCAAGCAACCTTTGATTCAGCGTGTTTTATTCGCACAGCCTGAGCAGAGACGGTTGCAGAGGTTAGGTGGTGCTGCTTTTGTTGTTAGGGCCAGGTGTGTTCAATGGACTGTGGAAAAGCCGTGGGATCACAGACAAAGGCAAAAATCCTCTTTATATTACATGGGTTTCTGTGATTAAAAAAGAAAAAATTTACCAATTAGGTCACCCTCGTTAAAATGTATTAAAAGTATTTTTCAGTTTGAACAGAGAGCAGATGTGTGCTTACGTGTGAAATAAAAAGTCCAAGTCCATGCACTCATGTTGTTTTGAAGGCTAGAACGTCTTTCATCTGACCAAGACATGAAACAGCACACGTGTATATATTATGTCTAAAATGATTTTATTTGATTGCTTGTCCCAGTTCTCATAACTTTTGTTTTGTTCCCTCAGCAAAAACACAAACAGATCAGTCAGACCAAGATCAGAGTGACGTCCACCATCCTGTTCATCCTGGCTGGTTGCATTGTCTTTGTCACGATCCCTGCTGTCATATTCAAACGCATCGAGGGCTGGACCACGCTGGAGGCCATCTACTTTGTTGTAATCACACTCACCACAGTGGGAATAGGAGACTATGTGGCAGGTACATCTACAAGAGCTGCAGGGTCGTTCTATCATTGGGTATATTGTTTTTTTTTTTGTATAGAATATAAAGGAACAGTTCATCCAATGTGCAAAAAAAGATGATTTTCCGGCAGTCTGTCCATCCAGATAGTTTCTGGATGATATGACTTGGTGAGGCTTCCAGTCCACGACAATGTCCCTTTTCTCCCAAAAACCCCAATCCAGTTGTGGAGCTCCAACCATCAAAAAAAAATCACATGTGAAAACTGTGGTCCTAGACTCTGGAACAGGTTACTCATGGACCTCAGGGACTCTGTGGACATTTTAGAAACCGTAATCTTTTTAGCCCGCCTTTCACTTATGGTGCCTCATGACTTGTTGTTTTATTAATCTATTTTTGCTGTAAACTTTTTTATTCTTTTATACTTTTATTGACCTCTATTTATTTATTTTTAATTTTTTATTCTATTTCTGTCATTCTTTTTTAATTCTTTTTTTAATATATCTATATCCTGCTTTGATGAATTGTCCAGCCTTGTCCGATCTTACCCTCTGAACCTGACTTTTTTAAATCAATGCCCTGTTTTAATCTGTTTGTTTTTCTCACATTGTCTTTGAATCATGTGCAGCACATCGGGCTACAGCCACTGTATAAAATTTCCTATAGAAATAAAGACAGTTTTGATTTGATTTGATTTGATCTGATTTCAACCAAAGACAGTGGTACAGATAGCTGGCATACACTGTCAAGCTGTATTTATCTGCCCCCAAGAAGTATAAATTCAGGATGGATAGACTGCACTGACAGTCTTTTTTTTTTTTTTTTTTTTTTTTGTATTTTGGGTTTTTAATTGATGACTTAATTTATCTGTTTATTTCTGCATTTATTTTGTAGTAATGCCATGTGATATAGTGGTAGGTTTACTGGGCTATGAGTCTATCTACCTGTCTGTCTGTCTTTCTGGCCATTTGTTTGACTAATGACCCAAACTGGGCTGTAGTTGTTTGTCTCGGGAGAGTCTCTCACCCTGAATATGGTGTAACTTAATAGAGTTACAGAAATAAGATTCATGAAACCATGTGTGGGTACATTTATAATAATATTAGTTCTCTGTGCTCACAGCACAGCTACATCTCACTGTGAATTATTTGACCACTATGATTCTCCCCCTCACCTCCAGGTGGAAACCGTACGATCCTGTACAAGCAGTGGTACAAGCCGCTGGTGTGGTTCTGGATCTTGGTGGGGTTGGCGTACTTTGCAGCAGTCCTGAGCATGATCGGAGACTGGCTTCGAGTGCTGTCCAAAAAGACCAAAGAGGAGGTGGGGTTCATTTGATTACACTCTCCTTTATTACATTAGATCAGTGGAAAATAAAAGGTCACTCAGCTGCTGTATCCCTTCTCCCTTCCGTGTCTGCTCTCCTATCGTGCCTGCTTTGTGCTGCTCAGTGCTGCTGCTGTAAGTTTAGATGTTTAGGAGGTAGTTGTTTTAATTTATGTGCAGATGTAAGATGCACATAAAGTTCTGATTCGATGTGGAAAAGAATATATGGGGTTTCATACCAGAGTGATTGTCAGCACTGGTAGAGGTTGAGCTGTTTCATCTCTATCAATTTCAAGTAGATTTAAGAGATATGTGGCATCAATCTGGACCAGTCTATCAGTTGTCTGCCATTGTAACAAACAGGTGACATGCTTTGCTATAATGGAAGACACAGTCAATAACTATCCATCTGGTGATTGTTTTGGAATTTTCCAGTGAAAAGCTAAGGTTAGGAAATGAAGCAGGCAAGCTTGGTTTGTATTCAAGGACATGCGAACTGTTGGCCTGTGATAACATTGTTATATCATTGGATTAACACAATGATTTACAGTGCATTGTACCACACAGAGTTATGACCCTTTCCAAATTGCTTTGCTGTCTCAGGTTGGGGAGTTTAAAGCTCATGCAGCCGAGTGGAAGGCAAACGTGCGTGCGGAGCTCCGTGAAACACGGCGCCGCCTGAGCGTTGAGATCCATGACAAGCTGCAGCGAGCCGCCACCATCCGCAGCATGGAGCGTCGTCAGCTGGGCCTGGAGCAGAGAGCCCACTCCCTGGACATGCTCTCTCCAGAGAAGAGGGCCGTGTTCGCCAGCCTGGACGCTGGTCGCTTCAAGACCTCATCCCAGGAGAGCATTGACACCAAGCTGAACAACCTGAGGCTGAGAGGAGCCTGCGAGCCCTATGACCATCAGGGCGGTGAGCAAACGCGCCAGACGGCATCTTCATCTGAGGAGAACCTCTTCAGCTTGCGCTTTGGGTCACTCACCAAGCTGGCCAAGCGCAACAAGAACCGCGAGATGAGGAGGAACATTCCGGATGATGTTCGACGGGTGAGCGAAGACATGAGCAGCGGCTGCAACATGCTGGGGGAGGAGAGCAGAGAAGACGGAGAAGAAGATGGGGAGCCAGATGAGGAAAATGGAGAGAGGAAGGAGGGAAACACCAGTCTGACGAATCTGTCGCAGTACGCAGTAGAGCGCGCCAAGTTGAATGGATTCATGCCAGCACAGGCCAAAGAAACAGAGAACGACCAAGAATTGGATGGAAGGGAGTTCCAGCTGCATGTAAGCCCAGGAGTGTAGAGCAAGAGAGAAAAAACAGAGTGAGAGAAACAGAGACAGAGAGAAGGAGAGAGTGCACGGTCTTTTGAGATGTCAAGAAATGTGCCTTTCTGTTTCCAACGCTTAGATTTGGGACCGCACTGAGAAAATTCACAGACGCTGTGCCATAGCCATGAGAAGATATTGTGTTGCCAAAAAATAATGAAAGGGAAGAGACAGAAGAGGTTATGATTAAATACCTCATTTCTTGGATGATACTGTACAATGGGCTACTTATAAGAAGGACTTTCTTCTTCTCCAAGAACAACTATCTTGCCAACAAACCACTTCTCTTGCCTGTAACAGCTTGTATCTAATACAACAAGCAACAACAATCTGGTAGTGCCGAATACCTACTTTTTAACAATGTGGGCAGGAGACCCAGTGTCACGCCATCCGTCTTCAGAAATAATACCAATCTGTGCTTTGTCATCTCATACTGTGGTGGCTGTTTTTAGTTGGACAGACTGCAACAGAAATTACCCCAGCGTTTACTGAACGGAGGTTGGGAAGCTGCGTTCCTGCTGGATCAATAAACAATGCGAGCATTTGCCTAACTGACATGTACAATTATTCCTACATGATATGTGACATTAAAAATGTAACCTTAGGATATCACCTGCTGTATGCTAAGAGCTCATGAGAAACAAACGTATCCACCTGGATTGTGCATGGTCATAACAGCAAAAAACTGCAGCTCAATACCAATTTATTGACATACTAACTTGAAAGGTTGGAGTTCCAGCTGTACTAATGTCTCTTGGTGTTTTGATTAAATGAATTGTAGTGCTTCTGTACTGTTCACCAAAACCAGGAGAGAAAATAATGACATTCATCTGAGTTGTGATCGGCCACACGAGTGTTAATCAATACTATGATTTCTAAGGGCTGGAGTCCTCTTTGGTTTTGAGATTGTGAGCATTTTTGAAACCACTGTATTTCTGAACACTTTATTTTGTACATGACATGCAAGTAATTTATTCATATCATGGGAGACAACTTGATTGACGTTTTCAATTAATGAATGTGATGCTCCTGATTTTGCATTCACCAAGCATGTTTGCATCTGTATTTTATTCCTTTTCATATCAACCTTGCACTTCGTTCAGCTGTAAAGGAGAGTATGAATGAAATAGTTCATGCAGCGTTTCTCTTGTTTCCTTTCGCTAAACACAGTCCTGAGTTATTGACTAATATCAGGATGGGGAAAAGATGTCAGAATCTTCACATTGAAATGTTTTTTTCTATGCTTCCTAAAGCTTTACTCACTAAGATGTTTGTTAATTTTATAAAACCTTGTGATCATTTTGGGAAAGAAATCTTCTTTGTATCATCTGCTCTGTGACAACAGATACTTATTCTGCTGTCCAATGCTTAGTTGTAATTTTGCAAAATTAGAAAATGTATCATTGGCTTACAGTGCATGCATTTCTAATGGTGAATACATAGATATTGGTTGTATTTGTAACCTGTCTTTCTGATATGAACGGCGTTAACTTCTCCATGACCATCATCAGTGACAAGTTGATCTTGCTCTGACTATTTGTTGTTTACACTTTTACTTTGTGAAAAGATCACATCAAATGTAGTGAGTGCCTTTTTCCTGTAATAAATATTAGAAAAGGAGTCGAACAGTCGTGATTGTAGTTTCTGCACTGCACTTTACTAACAACACCAACAGTAACATGTGGTTTGCCACTTTGCTTCAGAACTTCTTCACAAAATGAAAGCAGTGATTAATGACTTTTCTCAGATGAGAGATTTGACTGACAGACATCATGCAAACAATTTTATTTGCTGGCAAAACATTGTACAACACATTGAATATAATTAATACTACACATTAAGTACTTTTATTGCATTATCCGCACATCACCCTGAAACTTGCTTATACATAAATACATGCTCCATACTGTCTACTTAATTAGTATTATATTGAATCACATAATGCAAGAAATTAATTTACACATACATACACTAGCCTTTGATTAATCAAGACAAATACAAAAGTTATTAAAGCTATTATTTTAAGTCAGAATTAGGGCTGCACACTGCAATATTCTCTGCTTCCTCTACTAATTTGAATTTATTTTTCCTCTGTTTTCTTTTACTCCCCTTCTCCCAAAAATGCAGCCTTACCATTTTTGTTTTTAACATGCATTATCATAGTGCATCTGTCTTACTGTCACTTTTGGGAAAATAAATGAAAGAGTCCATGTTATGTAACTGAATCCTAGCGTGTTGCTGGGTCCTGCTGTAGCACAGAGCCCAAGGATTCTGTGTGTGTGTGTGTGTGTGTGTGTGTGTGTGTGTAGCTTGGAGCCACGTGTCACGTGTGTCAAAGTGTGTATGTCACGCAGTAAAAAAAACCTCAGCTGATGGCTCCACAAAAGAAATTAATCAGGAAGACATGTCAGTGTGGGCTGAGCTATAAATTGCATGTAATAGAGTGTTTCAGGGAGGGTGTGTGTGTGTGTGTGTGTGTGTATTGGGGGGGGTCTCCCCTCAAGGTGGAGGTGACCTCAACCTGCTCCACCCCCTTCCCCGTCTCTCTCTCTTTCTCTTTCTCTCCACTTGGTGCATAATGGATCAACCTTGGGCCTTTATCCTGATGGTTCCTCCCACCCAATTATACTTGGCTTGGCAGTACGTGGGTTTTTCATTAGTCTGTTTTCTTACATCTTCGGACTTGCAATCAATGTCAGCCATCAATACCACAGCGGCCTGTAATGTCTCCAGAAAAGCTTAGGACCAAGTCATCTGCTGACAAACATGAGGACACTGTGCTGCATTCAAGGGACATGTAAAAGATATGCTAAAAAACACTATTATTTAGCTAAATCATTACTTAACTACAAATAATATTACCTGTGCAAAAATCTAAGAGTAAAAGTCAGATATAACTCAATTAAAATGTACAAATGCTACAAAGTTACCGACTTCAAAAGAACAAGCAAAATCACAAGATATAAAAACTAATGCAATCTATTGTTGTTGAATTTCTTTCAACTTTCAATTTGAAAATAATCCTCCACATCTCATGAGATGCATCCATAAGCAATTTGAACTGCAGACAAACATGAACCCTAACCCTATATCAACCAATGGAAGTGCACTGAAAATTCAATGCGCATAATGATTCAGATATACACCCTCCCTGCTTCCCTGACTTATCTAAGCAATAGGTTGTGTGCTCAACCAAAAATATATATTTCTCTTTTTAATTTACTATGACAAAATATATTTGTCCCTCTGAGTTGTAAGGTTCTATCTGACATTTTTGTCAAAACTGAGTTATTCTCATTCTTATTCTTTGACAACTTACTAACACAATGGATGGTGTTATATTAAGTCTTACGTATTTTTGGACTTTTTATTTAGAGAGAATTGCCCTGTATATCAGTTGTGTTATATGGCAAACAAAAGGTTTGAAGCTAAGAACTGCCCAGAATGCAGAATACTCTTTTGTGGACTTCACAGTGCCAGTAATGTTTATTGAGTATTGTTGCAATATTGTTGCTTTGCAGCTCTGCTCCCTACACAGAACTGTGCAAATTACCCAGAAGGGGGCCACAGGATTATGACAAGCCTTTTGGCATATGTATGAGCTGAGCACAGACTTGTGTGTCTCACCCACAAAGCACACCTCATGGTCACATATCCTAATCTTGCCAAGTGCACAAATCCCTCAATTAAGTGAAATCAACCTCAATAAGTGAATCCCCTCAGATTGAGGCAAAAGCAGAATTAGAGGCAATAATCTTATAATATGATATAATAATCTTCTCAAAGTTTTATTAAGAGTATGAAATCCATTACCATTACATTTATTTAAGCATCAAAAGCACACATTCAACGGGCTATAAAGACTTCATATTTTGATAATAGCCGGTCTCCCATCTTTGAAGTGTTTCTATTAAACTGCAACACTGTGAAGCAGGTGAGCCCCAGTGCAGATGGGGCCAGAGGACAGGAATAAAGTCCCACAAAAACCTTACTTGAAAACTCCAGTGTCAAAAAAATACAAGCAGCTGAAGAAACGCGAAGAGCTGAAGGCAAACAAAAGACTGTCTGACTAAGAAAGGTGCCGTCAGTCGCAGCTCAGGAACAAATGAACAAACGAACAAAATCAAACACTGGGATCAGAGCTGAGGCGTAAATGACATGATGAGCAACAAGAAACAGCTGTGCAGCACCAGGAGCTCAACCTGACACACCCACACCCAGTAGCGTTTTTAGGGCACGGGCGAACGAACGGGGCGGCATTTTTTCATGTCACGTGGGGGGCGGCACAGCGCCAAAAAAAAAAAAAAATCATCAGCGCTGCAAAGCAGTTTTCTATAACCGTATTCATCTGAATATCAGACCAGTGGTGGTTCTGCCTATGTTGCCGCCCTAGGTGAAATTACTGGCTTGCACCCTTTCATGTTACTACTCCAACCCCCCGCCCCCGCGGCACCATCAGGTGGCATCAGGCGAGCCGGCCGCGGCACCAGCTGGCATCAGGCCGCTCACCTGTCACATCCAGCAGACCTGACCGGGTGGGCGCGGTACCGGCCGGTGCCGCGGCATCAATACGGTAGTCTAGAAAACTGGCGATTTTTTTTTTTCTCGTGCGCCCCCAAGTAGATTGCGCCCTGGGCGGTTGCCCACACTGCCTATAGCAAAAACCGTCCCTGTATAAGACGATATTTTTTCCATTGAAAATGCCCTGAAAAAACACCCTCCTCTAATATTGGGGTCTAAGCAAATACACATGTATTGTTGCATATGTAAACCATAGGTAGGCTCGCGTGATGCCGACTGATGGTGCCGCGAATAGCCGCATTGCACAGTCAATAATCAACCATGTTGTCAGTGTCATTGTCCGTTGTGCTGCTGCAGCCGCGTATGAACAAAAGTTGATTTATAATGAAAGGTAGGCCTATATGGCAGTCTGTGTGCGCCGCTCACCTGTCAGATCCGGCAGACCTGACAGGGTGGGCGCGGCAGCGGTCGGCATTTAAGGGCATGAATAGGTAGGGAATTTGTTTTATTTTTTTTATTTTATTTAGCATTTTAAGGATGGGTAGGGGGGATTTATTTTATTTAAGGTAAGTTTTAAGGTATTTGTGTAGTTGCCAGGGCCCCTGCTCTGGGAGGGGCGCCTCTAGCGGCTAGAGGGGCACCGGTAGCGGTACCGCCTGGGAAGTTCCCGTTGTGTGTGTGTGTGTGTGTGTGTGTGTGTGTGTGTGTGTGTGTGTGTGTGTGTGTGTGTGTGTGTGTGCGGGTGTGAGTGTGTGTGTCGGTGGGTGGGCAGAACCGCCACTGCCCACACCCACAGACACAGACACACAACTTTTTGTAAGTTTAACATAAATATCAAGATGTGCTTCGAAATACAGAAATTCAATAGTATATATATATATATATATATATATATATAGATATATAGATATAGATATAGATATACAGTACAGGCCAAAAGTTTGGACACACCTTCTCATTCAATGCATTTTCTTTATTTTCATGTCTATTTACATTGTAGATTCTCACTGAAGGAATCAAAACTATGAATGAACACATGTGGAGTTATGTACTTAACAAAAAAAGGTGAAATAACTGAAAACATGTTTTATATTCTAGTTTCTTCAAAATAGCCACCCTTTGCTCTGATTACTGCTTTGCACACTCTTGGCATTCTCTCAATGAGCTTCAAGAGGTAGTCACCTGAAATGGTTTTCCAACAGTCTTGAAGGAGTTCCCAGAGGTGTTTAGCACTTGTTGGCCCCTTTGCCTTCACTCTGCGGTCCAGCTCACCCCAAACCATCTGGATTGGGTTCAGGTCCAGATGGGATGGCATGTCGCTGCAGGATGCTGTGGTAGCCATGCTGGTTCAGTGTGCCTTCAATTTTGAATAAATCCCCAACAGTGTCACCAGCAAAACACCCCCACACCATCACACCTCCTCCTTCATGCTTCACAGTGGGAACCAGGCATGTGGAATCCATCCGTTCATCTTTTCTGCGTCTCACAAAGACACGGCGGTTGGAACCAAAGATCTCAAATTTGGACTCATCAGACCAAAGCACAGATTTCCACTGGTCTAATGTCCATTCCTTGTGTTTCTTGGCCCAAACAAATCTCTTCTGCTTGTTGCCTCTCCTTAGCAGTGGTTTCCTAGCAGCTATTTGACCATGAAGGCCTGATTGGCGCAGTCTCCTCTTAACAGTTGTTCTAGAGATGGGTCTGCTGCTAGAACTCTGTGTGGCATTTATCTGGTCTCTGATCTGAGCTGCTGTTACACTTGCAATTTCTGAGGCTGGTGACTCGGATGAACTTGTCCTCAGAAGCAGAGGTGACTCTTGGTCTTCCTTTCCTGGGTCGGTCCTCATGTGTGCCAGTTTCGTTGTAGCGCTTGATGGTTTTTGCGACTCCACTTGGGGACACATTTAAAGTTTTTGCAATTTTCCGGACTGACTGGCTTTCATTTCTTAAAGTAATGATGGCCACTCGTTTTTCTTTAGTTAGCTGATTGGTTCTTGCCATAATATGAATTCTAACAGTTGTCCAATAGGGCTGTCGGCTGTGTAGTAACCTGACTTCTGCACAACACAACTGATGGTCCCAACCCCATTGATAAAGCAAGAAATTCCACTAATTAACCCTGATAAGGCACACCTGTGAAGTGAAAAGCATTTCAGGTGACTACCTCTTGAAGCTCATCGAGAGAATGCCAAGAGTGTGCAAAGCAGTAATCAGAGCAAAGGGTGGCTATTTTGAAGAAACTAGAATATAAAACATGTTTTCAGTTATTTCACCTTTTTTTGTTAAGTACATAACTCCACATGTGTTCATTCATAGTTTTGATTCCTTCAATGAGAATCTGCAATGTAAATAGTCATGAAAATAAAGAAAAAGCATTGAATGAGAAGGTGTGTCCAAACTTTTGGCCTGTACTGTATATATATACATACATACTGTATATACGCATCTATTTAGATAGATAGATAGATAGATAGATAGACAGATAACACTGATTCTTGGGAATTTGGGTAAAACAGGTTTTAATTTTGAAAAAAAAAAAAAAGTGAGTTAAATTACAAAATCTGAAGGTATATCATTATAGGCCAAGGTCTTGGCTGTTCAGCAATGTACTGGTGCAACCTCCTCATTTTGCATTTTTTTTTTCATAAAATAGGCGTTTTCCCAGTTATTAGGCTCCTACACCGTCACCATAATGTTTTTTTTATTTGAAAAACATATTTTTGTATTAAAGAGACTATTACTTTAATAACTCAACAGCACCAAAGAAACATGTTGTAAGCATATTCATTTAAAACCAATATAACTGCCTCTGACGGTGGTGACACTAATCTGACGGTGGTGACAGTTGCCTCATTAAAACATACATTTCCAAAATTTATACCACTCAAGTCAATGGCTTCTTGCTTAACAACTTTATTTAACTATTTGGTATTAAAAAATAAATAAATAAATAACAACCCTGAGCACTGTTATAAGCATTTTTCAGACCTCAGACATCACCGTCAGACAGAAAACCTGACGGTGGTGACGTCTGACGGTGGTGACAAAAACCTACTCTTTCACATGATAAGCATGAGTTGTTCACATTAGCCAGCTTGTTTCCCCCCTGTTGCTACCTTCATCAGACCTCTTCTTAAAAAGTATACATTTATTCCATAATCTAATCTAATATTTTTTATACAAAAGAGACGGTGTTGACATGTTATGGTTGTGACAGAAGCAGTGTCCAAAAATATGAAAAGATTTAAGAAAAAATAGCAAACTTCCAGGAGCCTGAGTGGTCTTGAAGCATGCAGTAGAACTGAAGGTTTGAAAAGGGGTCCTCAGGAATGTAGTTGACCTTGTAGAGTTTTTTTTTTTTTTTTTTTTTTTTTTTTTAAATAAATATCTGACGGTGGTGACGAATATGTAGGACACATCTTAATAGTAAAATAATAGTAAATATTGTTCAAAACTCATCGTTTTTAATACATACTATGATGTACTCTTTCATGTGGTAAATATATTATTCAACGAAATTATTACTTTTTGTTATTTTAATCAAGTTGAAATGATTATCCCCTATCTGAGGACAACTGGTTTTGAAGGCCATGGGCCAGCTTATAATAATTAAATTAATAAAAATTAAAAATAAACCTATAAAAGAACCTTACAAATGTGCAAAGGACCCCCTGATTATACCCTTGATTCTTTTTATTCATTAAAATGTTGTTAATTTCCAACAGAAATAGCATTTTTCTTAGTGAGACATGATTTATCCAAATTCCCAAGAATCAGTGATAGATAGATATGATGCCGAGTGTTTATTTTTCTAGCGCTGAATTGAGACTGTAATAAATTGCAATGCCGCTGTTGCCATGGGAACTGTCATAATAAGATACAACGATAACATTGTTGTCAGGTCAGATACCATGAACACTAGAAATGTGCTGTTGGAGAAATTCAGAAATGACCTGGATCCTCAATCAAATCTTCTTGCTTTGTCTGTAATCTGGTTCAACAGTTTGTTCATCCAGTGACTGTATTAAGTTTGGCTGCACCGCCGTAATGAGATCATTCAGTTGTCCTCATCTACC
The DNA here is from genome assembly GCF_902150065.1 of Myripristis murdjan. Classification (NCBI taxonomy): domain Eukaryota; kingdom Metazoa; phylum Chordata; class Actinopteri; order Holocentriformes; family Holocentridae; genus Myripristis; species Myripristis murdjan. Next base: position 13,263,680 of record NC_044001.1, read on the forward strand.
TTACAAGTGTCTAACTCATCATACATGTGCATAACAAATTTTAAAAGAGTTCAGTAAAACTACTGGAGTTATTGGTTTCACAAATTGAAAGGTTGGTCTGATGATGATGCTAGAGGAAAGGTCACGGGGTCATCAAAATAAATAGGACTCTTCCTCTAGGGGTCATGAAGATAATAATAATGTGCACTGAAAATTTAAATATATCCGCATAAAAGCTATTTTAGTTCACACCCATGATCTGTAGTGGCAGATGTGGCAACAGTCGGGACAAAGCCGTAATGCCCCAACCTCATGTGTCAGGGATATAATTACCAAAACTGCTGTTTCAAGATTTTTTATTGCGGCTGAAGGAAAACATGCCCCTCTGTCATCCACTGAAAATATCCTGCCACCCTAGGGTTTATGAAACCTTTCAAAATCACTTGGACAAACTCAAAAATGTGTGGCTGTCAGGCAAAACCAGGCTGTTTTTCTTAGTCTCTGAAAAACTGACATTTTGCAGGTACATATATTTTCACCCACAGCAGCAGTATGTAATTCAGCTATGCTTTGTTAACTGGGATTTTATGTTTATGGTGTCAACAGGACGTAGCTCTGGTGAAAGACTCTCCCCGCCCGAACTCTAAAAAATGCCTGAGTCAGAATGGCAGGGTCCTGATGATGATAATTCCCCCACATCTACAGTTTCAAAGGTTGCAGCTGGAACAAGCGAGAACGGGAGCAAGGGTGAGGTGTGAAAGCACCGAGAGTGACAGGGAGGGTGATGAAGAGGAAAGGTTCGAGGGAGTGTCAGACGACTGTCTGGAGAAGCCCTGCCTGGTTGGCATCAAACTCTGCAGAAAAGAGACGTGCAACCTGCCTGTCATCGCGTTTGGCAGCTGCGATACTGAGAAGTAGACCGGGGAAGCATAATGCCTTGTCATCTAAACCACTCAAGAGAAACTGACATCTCACCGTGGCTTGTGAATTTGAAGCACCACACGGGCGGCTTTTGATCAAACCAGGAATAGGTTCAAGGTTTCAACCAGCTTTGGATAGAAGAGAGATGGCAGAGGTGCTGTGATTGGCAACATAAGTCAGATGGTTAAATTTAGCGATGATGTTAAAGGTTTATGTGATCAGATCTGCAAGCAAGCAGTTTTCCACTGTGACTGAAGCTTTAATTTTGAGCATATGTGTTTGTGTAACCATGACAAAACCTTTATATATTATAAAGCTTTACCAAATAACCAGATTTAGCTGCATAAACCTGAAGCTGACCTTTTTCACTTGCCTAAACATTTCAAGGCCCTAAGACTGCTGAGGAGATCAGAATAGCAGCTGGTCATCTATATGGGTCAATAAAGACTATAGATTACTTAATTCCCCTGTTAAAAACCTATTTTGTTGCACAAACCGTCAGAAAATGAGAAACTGAGATCCACAAGGAGGCTTCTCCGTGAGACAAGGGGCTTCCTTGCCGATGAAAAGGAGGACTGTGATTTTCGCTGAGTCAGAATGTGTTAGAAACACTTCTAGAAAGTGAGAAAGAAACAATTTTAGTGTTCCTCCAATGTAGAGAACACACGGACACACACACACACACACACACACATACACATACACATACACACAGACACACACACACACACACACACACACACACACAGATGGGGTGAAAGTTGGGGAAAAAAGACATCTTCAAAGGCAGACTCCATAAAGCTGTTAACTTAATTAATATTTTGCAAAGGAGACAAAAAGGGCATGAAAGAAATGAAAGTGATTTTAAACTAATGAATCCACTAGGAAGGTAATATTATTGACATTTTGCTGCACTATTGCCATGTTCATCACAGCAAATGAATTTTATAGTAGGAACAAATTGCAGATTATAATTATTAAACGGAGTGAGGGTACTGAACCAAAATAAAAAAGAGAACTCCACCTTCACAGCCTCATATATCCATAAAACTATAATAAAAAACTACGCTCACCCATTATATAGAGCTTATGTAATGCTATTACCACACACTAAACTGCTATATTTGTCCATTTGTTTCTATTTTTAGCATGTGTGTGTATTTGGTTCAGATTTCCTAGGAATCACGTGTTTATGTACTCTACCATGTTGGCTCGTGACTGCTCCCACGCCACCCAGCCGGGACCCAGCGCTGGTCACAGCTGCCAGGGCCTGGACTGGGACAAATGGAGCTGCACCATCTGAGTGAACCCCCCTTTACATCAAACCAATCAGGTTCAAAGGGCTCGCTGCATGAGGTTAACAGAAATAATGATCGGTTTGAAAAAAATCCAGAACTACTACCCAAATTCATAGTTCTTTAGTCTTCAATGATGTTAATCATACAACATCATTTTTAATCTAAACCCTTTGTATCCCAAAAACAAAACAGGTATGTATAATGCATATGAATATATTGCAGCTTGAACTAGTCTGATCATCCGTGTTGATACGAGTCCCATTCATTCATCATTCCTGCGTTGGGGCAGACTTTCTCCCATGTGCCTCTGCTGTGGCTGTGTATCTGCCAGTCTCCGGGTTAATGCTGGGACGCACAGACAAGACCTATTGATCTTAAATTATCAGATGTACATTCGCTTTGCATGTAGAGAAAGCTGTCTTTCACCGGTCAAGGGCGATGGAAGGTGAGAAGATGGGCGTTCAGAGGGGTTTAATAGCCCTCATTTCTGCAGATGAAGCATATTATGTGCCATGGATGGATGTGTGTGTGTGTGTGTGTGTGTGTGTAGAGGGGGTGGGGGGCAAAGATTCACATGGAAAGGCACATGTCCTCCTCTCTGTCCACGCCTCCCTCTCACCTTATGTGGAGCTGAGAGCAAAGTGTGCAGTGTGATGCATTTTGAATACCTGAGAAAACATGAGGCCAAAGTTTTCCCATGTCTGAGTATGTGAATCTTTGTATAGGATGTATATGACCGTGTTTTTGGTTCACTTTTTTGTTTTGGTTCATGCTTCAGAAGAGGTGATAATATATTTCAAGGCATCGCATGAAAAGTCTGGAAGGATATGTGTGTGTGGAGTTACATGTGTTTGTCCATTTATGTATTACTATTAGTGCTATTACCACCAAGTAATGCATTACTACTATACGATATGAATACAGTTTACAAATACAGGCCTATTCTCCTCCATTACTATATGTTTACATCAAAATGTGTAAAATCTATACTGAGCAAGTGCTTTGTATTTATCAAATAAATTTAATTAAGAGAGCTTTATATCAAAGAATTAACATTTATGTCAGTTATCATCAAACACTGGCACTGTAAACTTCATGAGGTGATCTGGTTTTCATGAAAGGGACTGACAGTGTGCTGCACTTCCATAAGGGTCCACTAGAGGGCTGCAGATATCCAGGTTTGTTTGTGTAGTGAAGTCAAGCCTTGTTACAATAATACCTGTAAAAAGTATTCACGTTGTTCAAAATGTCCACTTAACCACCTAAAGATTAATTCTTGAGTATAAACGAAATGTGGAACATATTTTAAATAATCAGTGATACATAAGGTCACCTCTGTAAATCAGCTTTTCTGTCATCAAATGTTTTATACATTCATATTGTTTTATTGAATGTTCATTTCACAGAACAGAACAGAAGAAAAAAAAAAGTCAAATACAAAGGTAGGTCTGGCTCTGGGTACACACTTATCTGGCCAAATATACAAAGCAGTATGGCAGAAGGACAGAAGCGAAACCACAGTCAAATGTGCTACACAGGAAGAGTAAATATGGTTTGGTCACAGAGCCAGCGGTCTGATGACACGAGGCATGTGTTCTGTGAACAAAACAAAAGAACTATTCCTGGATCACCCCAGTGAGGGCATGGGTCAAACTGGCACTGAAAACCCTTCAAGTGCCTTAGATTTCTTTGCCTGGGCTTAGAGGATGTTTTATATAATAGACTGACTCTTTTTGCTCAAGTTGTCTTTTTCAGGATGTTGTGTTAAAAGTATAGTTCATAGATTATTTTACTGACTAGACATTAAATGTGGAAGAAAAACACTAAAAAAATAGACTATTGCATAACAAATGCATTTCCTCTGGGCAATTACTTTTCATGATTCTCTGCTTAATTAGTAGAGATATCTGTGCTGATTTTATGAAAGGTGATCAGCATTTACCAACACCGTTGCAACGTAAAATATCACATTAAATGTATTTTACAGGCTTGTGTTCTTTATTTAGCCTGCAACATGGTATCTTGACCTTTGCCCCTCTTCTTGCCCTGAATGAAAAGAACAACCTGTGTGACGTTGGCCTTGCCTGTTCTGGTGACAAAACAGTAGAGGACTGGGTCTACCAGGCAGTTGAGGCTTGAAATAGCTAAGCTGATCTTGTAGGGATAGAGGAGCAACGCAAGGCTCCTGCAGTCATCCGTCAGCGAACGCAGCAGCATCATGATGTGGATGGGTCCGAAGCAGAAGCCCAGGCAGAGCAGGACCACCCCGAGGAGCCTGGACACCCGCTTGCGCTCCTGTTCCTCTGTAGCCTGGTTGGATTTCACCGCCTCACAGATCCCACAGCTGGAGCACACCACCAACACCACCGGGACGATAAACCCCAGGAAGAAGCGCACTACATTAACACGAGCCACATTTTCTGACAGTGGGAAGATATCAAAGCACACTGACACCATGTTGTATTCATTGTACGAGTCGTCCCAGGTGATGGTGGCAGCATTGAAAGAGACCACCAGGACCCAAATGGCAACGCTGACCACCGTTGCAGTTCCAACTTTCCTCAAGAACAAGTACTTTAATGGGTGAACCACAGCCAGGTACCGGTCCACGGCGATGCAGCATAGGAGGGCGTCACTGATATAAAAGTTAGTGAAGAGGAGGTAGACAGACAGTACACACACATGGCCTCCGTGAACCCAAGTGCCTTGCCACAGGAAGTCCAGCCACAGAGAGAGGCCAACGGTGAAGGTGAGGTCACTCAGTGCCAGGTTGAATAGATACACACCGAGCTCGTTCCTCTGTCTGATGTGCTGCCAGGACACATACAGGGAGAAGGAGTTGGACGGGATGGCGATGATGATGACGGCCAGGTAGAAGAATAGAAACGGCTTCCTCTTCCCTGCGCCCTCATCTAGGTGACACTCTGAGTGATTGCTGGCAAAGCTGAAGTTTTCCATAAGAGATGTGGCATTCATGTGCGCACACCTTGCAGAGAAACACAAGAATGCAAGAAGTAATTCAAGTTAAGAAAGATCAACAAATGATGTCAACAATTTAACTGATTCATAGAAAGTGTTACATGCAGATAGGGTAAAAACAGAACACATTTATAGTGCAGATTTAAACAAAATATGTCCTAAAGATGAGTTTGTACTTACATTTTACTCAGGCACGCTCCTGTTCATCCAAATTCTGTATATAAAACGTTACGCCAAAGATTAAAATGGTAAAAATCGATAGAGATGTGGAACAGTTTCAATCAGCTGGCTTGTGTCGCACTGCTTGCTCAATCAGCTTAATGAAACAGGAAGAGTCAGCCCCTGTCTTGTCGTCGTCCCTGGCTACCATGCAGCAGTCACTCAGTGGGTGACAGGCCATGACAGAGCAAACTGCCATGGACTACACTGCAGGTTTAATTAGGCTGCAAAGTCTATATAGCTGCTTGTCTTTTTTTGGCGTGTAAACACAGGCACGGACTCAAGTAAAGCTCATGTTGACATTATTGTCTGTTTTGTGATAAAGGCACACATACCTGCATGACTAATTGTTTCTAGAGTGTGGCATATGAAGGCCTTGGTTGTTACGGATAAGCATCTTTTTAGTACAATACAGAAGCAAAGACAGCACAGCAGGATATTGTCATTAGAGTTTTCTGTTATTCAAGTAAAAAAAAAAAAACAATCAGCAAATAAAAATATGGTATTTCAGTCTCAGGCCATCATCAGAGCACAGTGAGCAGTGTGCCAAAGTGATCGCCATATAGTTGGGGGAAATCAGCGCATTAATACAGTTAACCAATCACATCATCATCCAGGGAGTCATTAATATTACTTAAAAGCCTCAGTCATTTTCAGTTCAAAGCAACATGAATGTGAAGATAATGGTAACAGGTAAAATACAGGTAATGAAAAACAACCAAACACAGCATCATTTTTCCAGTCATCAGTGCTGGTTTAACAGGTTACATCACTTCAAAACAAGGTCTACAACATACATTTATAAGAAGTTTTCATTTTAAATATCCCTTGGTTTTAGAGTTTGAAGGGTAAATATCCAATTGGTCGCATGTTTTTTTTGTTTTGTTTTGTTTTTTGCATGTTACCTTTGCTGAGTGGAGGTTTGACATTTTCAAAGTGAAATGTTCTGAGATCACATTGCAACTCGCTGGAATGAACAGGACAGAATTACAAATGATATCATCTTTTATGGCGAATTGTTTTTCAGAAATGGGGTGGAAAAAGTGGAACTTCTCATGGTACGTGACACTGAGCACAGTGTCCCCAAGTTCAACCTTCCTCTAAACAGAATATGCCAACAATTTGTAAAGCATCCCTTCTATTCTTGAGAACTTGTGTGGGTGGAAATAAAAATAGGAGGCGACTATTTATTCCCCTGCATTTTCATGCAAAAAGCTGTAAACAAATTTTCTACAAGCTCATTCACAGACATCCTCAACCCAGGCAGAAGAAGAGATAAAAACTTCTCGTTCATTTCCTTATTCTGTATTTTAGCCTCAATGTTTTAAGAAACACAGTGGAAATAAACTGTTGCATTTTATTGTGTTTTATCCTTGTGACAAATTGCCTCCAGGCATGAGGCTGCATATATTATTTATTTGTTTATATATGTAATATCAGTGTCAGTAAAGAATATCAGCCAATCAATCAATGACAATTGATGACAATGTAACTGTGAGTTTTTCAGATTATTTTCAGGACATGCAATTTTGTACAGTACAGTACTGGAGATAATTTATCTTACAACATAGTATAAATGATCACAATAAAAATGAAACAGTCAGCAAAAAAATGACAAAAGTAGGTTACATGAACATTCAGTCCTCACTGTAATTATTAGCACTGAATTACACACTGGCTCATATCATCATTGTACATTCAAATCGTGTTTTAGCATTACACAGTTTAGAACAATTGGACAAACAAATAAAAAAAAACAGCAATATAGACCTTAAGAAATTGTTTTAACTACAACAGAGTTGCTTGGAGAGGTTCTCTTCCTGAAAACACCTCTGCCTTTCTCCAGAGCTTTCCTCATCTCTGCCTGAGCGCTCTCGCTGATTAAACAGTATATGATGGGGTCCAGCATACTGTTGAGTGTGGTGGTAGCCACTGTAACCAGGTATGGAGCTCTGAGCCTCTTGGCCCAGGTGCAGCTGCCCGACGGCTCCAGCACAGCCCTGAGCAGCATGACAGTCTGGTACGGCACAAAGGCCACCATGTAGGTGACAAGGAGCAGCATCAGCAGCTGTCCCACTTTCCTGCGCTCCACAGCCAGGATGGAGGTGCTCTCTCTGAGTGATTGCATGATCTGCTGGAAGCAGAAGATCATGATGAATACCGGGAGCAAGAAGCCCAGGGTGAACCGTGTAAGAGCCAGGTTGGCGTCTGCCTGGGTCATGGGCATTCTCTCATCACACAGGTATCTTGAGGAGAAAGCTCGCAGCGCCCCTGTGTGGCCAAGTAAGATAATGTGGATGATTATTTCCACACACCACACCACAATACTCACAATCACTGAAGTCCGCACTTCTCGAACCCTGTGGAAGTAGAGAGGGTAGACCAGTGCTAGATAGCGATCGACCGAGATGCAGCAAAGGAGGCCGGAGCCGACATAGAAGCTGTTGTTCATAATGACAGCCACTAAACTGCAGAGAGCGCCCCCAACAGGGCGACTCAGAGCCAACTCGATCCACACAGGCAGGGTGATGGTGTACAGCAGGTCAGAAATGGACAGGCTGACCAGGTACACTGCCAGGTTGTTCCCTTTCCTCATCAGCACCAGGGCCACATAGAGAGACAGGCAGTTCGCTGGAAAACCCACAATGAAAAAGAGAGAATATGCAGTCGGGTACATGTGCTCCTCCACCAAGGTGTTCTCCGTACAGGTATGAGGCACACTGCTGTTGGTTTGGTTGAGTGATGCGTGTGAATCCATCCTATCTCCGTGATGAGAGGAGGCCTGAATGAAAGGGAAGCTCTGTGTGCAGTGGAGATATTTGTATGCTTGGTCCGGTGACAAAAAAGGATGTTGATGTGGGCAATGTGCAATGCAAATACTTCCTACTTAAATATGTTGCGTCTCACTCTATGCAGACATACAGGCAGTCTCATTTGGCTGGCAAGCAAGAGGTCAGCCCAACGTCCAAACTGTAGCTGAACATTTGCAGTTACAAGAACAACAAAGCCTGAAAAACTTGATTTGATAGTTTGATATTCATGAAATTGTTTACTCATGGTAAAGGTGGTCAGTGTTAGCAGTGTCCTCGCTGCATGATTATTCCTTTTAATAACCAGATTAAAATAACAAACAAGAGCCACCACATTATGGTTTGCCTGGCACAACGTGGTGCAGTGAATCATACTGTTTGTTCAGTTGTGTTTCATTAGGTTTAACTGTGGTGGAGCTGCCTGAAGCACAGCACCACTGAGACAAACCAGACACAGAAACAGCCTGCCTAGCTGCAGCACATAACCCCCATGAGCCGGCCTGTGTTGACATTTAAACATACAATGACACTGAGGTGCTTTTCCACTGAGAGAACAGAGCAGCTGGTGGTCCTGGAAAAATATGCGGTCTGTACATATTTCTGTGAAGTCCGTAGAAATAAACATGGCGAGGCTGTGCACATTTGTTTACTCTGTCATCTACGCTGGTATTTCCTTTCCTTTGTAAAATTTGATAAGTTAGACGCAAAGAAAGCGATGCAGTCATTGTGTGTTCACATAAAGTGGATGAACCCACCAGGAAATTTGAAATATTCTGCAAATATAGGTGCGCTTGTAAAGCTCCATTTGAGAGGTAAAATTTTACTGAACAAATTAACATTATCGCTTTTCTGCCCCGAACATCAAGATATCATTGAGGATGCATCGCTTATTTTCCCTTCATTGGGATGTAACTCAGTAAAGAAGTTTAACTTGGTTAACCAAAGCAATCACAGTAAACCTTGATGGGGTAATTTTCTGTGATGTTTCTTCTGATTAGATTTAGAGAACAGCCTGTGAGGAAATGGATGTCAACTCGGGGCAGTTACCAGATCAAATGACAGACAGATTACAAGAGGTGAACAGAGTAGAATCATATAGAATAGAAATGGAGACAGGTGGAAAATTCTGATTGAGACTAGTTAAATATGTTAGTGTTAATCTGAAATATTTATGGTTAAGTGTAGGTGCATGGATTTCAGTATGCCAGCTAACACATATTACCTCAAGAATAACTTCCCGACCCTAACCCTTCAAAACGGCCATTGTTTTTTTTGTTTTTTTTGTTTTTTGTTTTTTTTTATTTTAATTTTAAAATACACTATCTGACAACAATACATACCTTGTGTCCAGACTGTTTATCATTTTTTTCATTGTGGATTGGTTCCCCAAAATTTTGCATTAGAGACGCTCCAGAAAATAAACAAAGAAAAAAAAAAGTTTCAAATTACATAGTGGTGTACTTTGCTTAATGTGCATGAAAGTCAAAAGGATAAAACTTTCACTGTGAAAAGATAATGATGCTCAGGGACAGCCTTAAAGATTTCTATTCTGTAGCATTTCAGTGTATTGGACAAAAATACTCAACATTACGCAATATTGCTATTAAAAGACTGGAATGGAATGATGGAAATTTCATTATAAATGGCCTCAAACAAACTATATAAACTACTGAATCATCTCACAGGCTCTTTTGTGGCTCGTTTCCAGCTGTTCACACTAAAGCCCACTATTGACTTTTACGTCAGTGCCTTGCTGCAGTCTACTGTAACTTTGAATAAATATTTTATCAGTGTCAGAATATACAGAGTTTATTATAAGGCAAAATGTAGACAAAGTGTGTGGGCGGCCATTTGTCAAGTTCGCGTGTTGCATGTAAACTACCTACCAGAGTCAACAGAGCTCGGACCAAGCATCGGTGACTTGGTTAATGAATAATGATTTATTTCACTAGAATGTGCATCAGAAAACAGGAAGATGAAATATATTCCTTAGGGTTTTTTTATATGTCCAGCATTAAATATGCATAAGTTACCAAGAGGCCATGTAATCATATCGAGATACTGATTCAGAACAAAAAATACAGTGTAAATAGAAAAGGCCATCTTAATAAAAGGGCCACAAATGAAACTGCACACACACACACACACACACACACACACACACACACACACACACACACACACACACACTTTTTCAATCTTACTTTGAGTCCATTACTCCAGCAAGCATATCTTTAGTACAATGTCAGACTCAATTTGGCAATGCCGTTTCATTGCACGCACACACACACACACACACACACACACACACACACACACACACACATACACATACACAAATACACACGTACAACTCTCTTTTAGAGTGCCATAAAATTGACTCTCAAGTCTCATATATCACTTCATTCAATTGATCACCCCCAAATTTGACTATATTTGAATTAAACCAAACAAAATAAACAAATCTGAAAGGTCTTTCGGGCAATCCTGGTATATAGTTACAGCAGCCACTCAGTTAGGAAGAACTACAGGCTTGATTTGCTCTGCTCTGTTGATATAAGTCGACACAACAGAGCGCTGGTAGGTGGTCATGTCTGATCCTCGGCGACGGCCTCTAGTCCTCCTGTAGATGGTGCTAACCTTCCTCCTGAAGTACTGCCCGGAGAAGACATACAGCACCGGGTTCAGAGTGCTGTTGAGGAATGCCAGATACACTGAAACCTGATGTCCGATATCCAGCGTGTGGAACCACAGCATCTCATCTAACGCTTGAACATCACACAGTATCTCGAGGAAGGTGAAGATTTGGAACGGACCCCAACACAGAAAGAACACCAGCGTCACGGCGTACACCAAAGCCGTGGCCTTTGTGTCGTTAGATTCATTGAAACGAACAGTCTCCTTCCTCTTCCTTAAGGCCCTGATTATGTTACAGCTGCAGAAAACAATTACCAGAAGAGGTAGAATAAAACCTGCCACATTCAGCATGGTCTCGTGGGCCAGCTTCCAGGAGTCGTCATAATCCAGGATACAGGACAGCGTCCCGAGGCTCTCGATGAACATGACCTTTCTGTGAAGTATGGTCGGCATGCTCATGAAAAGCCCAACCAGCAACAGGATGAAACACACTATCTTGGCGTGAAGTGTCCGCCTCAGCCACCGGGCCTCCATGGTCTTCACAAGTGCAAGATAGCGGTCGATGCTGATCATGGTCAGGGTGTAGATGCTGGTGTAGAAATTGAAAACGATACAGGAGTTTACGATTTTGCATAAGGCGTCTCCGTAAGGCCAGTTGAAGTGGTTGTGGATGTACATGGCCCAGAATGGGAGGCCGGCCAGGAGAATAAAGTCGGCCAGCGCCAGGTTGCCCAGGTAGATCTCTGGGACGGTCAGACGTTCCTTGTGGATGAAGAACACCAGCAGGACGAAGCCGTTGCCCAGCAGGCCGAACACACACAGCGTGAAGATGTATGGAGGAATGATGGCCCGCACGAGGCCCCATTCAGGAGGCTCAGTGGGGGGGAGGGAGACACTGCTGTTTTCAGTCCACACCGTTGGCACAGACACGAGCTTCAGCGTCTCCATGGGCAACACAAACTGAAAGTGATCAATGAATTGATGTTCACACGATTTTTAAAAAAGCACGTTCTTGTAAAATGTGATGCTGTGTATAAAATCAACAAGCACTACATGAGTTATCAACAGAACAGAAATTAAACTGGACATCAGGACTTTCTTATATATCTCTAATATAATATATGCTAATAAAAGCCTTAATGAAGTGCTTTAGTATCTATAATCTTACATTGTATATCACAACACAACTTCCAATACAGTTTAGAGGTAGAATCAAGAAAGAGCCTAATTTTCTGACTATATTCATTTCTTGCCATATTGTTAGATAAAACACACTGAAACAATCTGTTTCAGAGTTTGAAGTCAAATTGCTACTCAAAAAGAAAAACAGGGTGAAACATTAGATTGGTGAAAATGTCTTACCTCCAATTTGGTACAAATGTAGCCTACTTTTTATGGTTAAAATGCTAATGGTGAAACCTTTCTCTGAAAGTGTGCAGACGAAGCTTTGGACAGAGCAGAGTGAGTGAGAGGGGAGATCTACGAGAGAAAATGGTTTTGTATACAGAGGTGCATTCCTCCACACCCCCGACTCAAGCAGTTTAATATATCAGGTTGTTTACAAAAGGATCAAAATTGGCTCCTTGTACGTATTGGAGACAAACTGTGTTTAAAATGCAGATGGATCTTGCGCAAACACATTACATTAATCATCAGTATGGTAGCCTATTAAATAATGGACAAAGAAAAGAGGTAGGAACTTATTACTTTAACTTGAAAAAGGTTATCTTTTAATGTCACACTGACACTATCACATGCACAGACTGTGCCGCTTAATATGTAATAGTTCTGGGAGTGACTATGCCTTGCAGCTGAGATGTCACTAATTCATTCATTTCTGTTCAGTCTTTTTACATTACATGCTACACCCTTTATCAAAGTAACAGCTGTTACATTTTTAAATAAATCAATAGTGAAAGTCATTAAACATATTTTTTGATTCATTACTCACCCTATGTGTTCTTAGTTTTATGAAATGACAACTGTATTAAACTCAACTTGGCACACAACAAGCCTCCACCAGGATAAAAACATGATTAAAAGTCTGTCGGTCAGGAAATTCAGAGCTTAATCTATATGAGAGAATTAGTTAAACCGTGGTTTGCCTTTTTATGGTGAAAATGATATTAATGAGACATGCTTGAATAACAGGCGACATCACACATGCTGGAAGGGCCACAACTCCCGAAGTGGATAATTCATTAACTCATCCTATACTTATCTGGTCCAAGTTTTATGAAAAGACAACATCATTAAACTTCATTTGGCCCTGAAAAAGCCCCCACCAGGATAGCATATGAGTAAAAATCTTTCTTATCAGTCGGTAAATGCAGAGCTTTGTCTAGGAGAGAATCAGTAAAACTGTTGTTTGCCTTTTTATGGTTAAAATTATAGTAATGAGACACACTTGAATAACGGGTGACATCATGCATGCTGGAATGGCCACAACTCAAAAAGTGGATTTTTTGTAATCCATCCCATAAACAATCTTGTCTGGTCAAAACAAAGATACTCCATCCTCCTAATGTTCATACATGAGATGTTTCATTATCCTGTTATGTCATGAGATGCAGATGTACAATTCTTTAGACATGAGAAGATCTTTTTGCCTGTGATTTTTAATTACTAGTCATGCTTTTTTTTTTTTTTTTTTTTTTTTTAGTTTTAAGCCATTTTTAGTTAATTTAGTAAAGTTGAAACAATGAGTTTCAGTGGAATGTCTCAATGAATCAATGAATCAATCAATCAGTCAGTCAGTCAATCAGTCAGTTTATCAAGTAATCAAAAAAGATGCCCCAAAATGACTCCTTCTCTATTTTAAAATAAAATCATAGGAAAACTGGAGATTTATGTGTTTGAAACAAGTCTCAAATACCATCCCCATGACAGTGTCCCAAACCAAAACTACAGAAAAGGAACTAATCTTTATTAGAGAGAAAAATCGAGTTACAGAACAGTTTTGAAAAGAACATGCTACCCAGAATCCAAAAATACAACATCAAGGACAAATCTGAGTAAAATACAACAAATTTAGACAAACTGACCATCATTTTGCTTTGGACATTATCTCAAATGAAACAATGGACCTGCTTAATTTTGCACTCTTAAATGTTACTTTTACTTCAGTTTAAATATAATAGATTGCTTTGCACAGTCTAATAATCCAAATAAAATTATTTTCAAATCATTTTACAGCACAACAAAATTTGTAAAGTCAAAGGAGAGTTAATGATTGACTGCCGGTATGTTGGTAGGTGTGTGAACATGACAGTTTTTTTTTTTTTTTTTCATCAAACAGTGAACATTTATCATTGCTTTGTAGTGAAAAAATACAAAGCATATTTACATAGACATAGATTACACTTTGGTGCTGTCCGTGTATTTAGTGTTAGAGCTGAGATTGGCATTGGTGTGACTAGACTTCCTTATTTTCCATTTCCCCTTACACAACATTGGTCTAAACACTTCTCTGGCCCGGTGCTTAAAGTGCTTTCCCACAATCACATACAGGAAAGGATTCAATGCACTGTTGCTATAGCCAAGATAAGTGGTTAGCTGGGTGCCAATATCCAACACATACACCCACATGCATCCGGAAATGACCTGGTAATAATCCAGGGTATCCAGGAAGATCACAATCTGGAAGGGCAGCCAGCAGAGAACAAATACGGCAAGGACAAAAAGCACCAGGTAGGCGGCCTTCCTCTCCACACTGCCTCTGCTGCTTTTTTTCAGGCCCTGGCTCATCTTAAGGACTTTGGCGATGTGGTAACTGCAGAAGGATACGATGGGAACGGGGATGAGGAAGCCGACCACATTGACAGTCAGGTTGAAACGCAGCCTCCAGCCATCATGGGGGTACGCCATGTAGCACACGTCCACTCCGAGTTGAGGGAAGAACCGGACGGAGCGGAAGAGGAGCGCTGGGAGGCTGAGCAAGACCCCAACTACCCAGACGCCAAAGCAGATACCACGTGCCCGGGCTGCCTGCCTCGCCCTTCCGTGGGACAGGGGCCTGGTGAGGGCCAGGTAGCGGTCCACGCTCACCAGCGTAAGGAACAGCACACTACAGTAATAATTCATCCCGATGATGATGCTGACCAGCTGGCACATGGGCTCCCCAAACCTCCAGTGGAACTTGTGGATGATGGTTGCCACCCAGAACGGCAGGCAGGAAACCATGAGGAGGTCAGCAGCCGCCAGGTTACCCAGATAGATGTCGGCCACAGACCTGTGTCGCTTCTGGAGGCAGAACACGCACAGCACAAAGGAGTTGCCGATCACTCCCAAGAGGCAGATAATGGACATGTAGGCAGGCTGCATTGTGTAGACCCATTGCCATGCATCCGTGTGGTTGCAGGCGTCCTCTGCTCCAACATCGCTCTCCATGAGTCTCTCACTTGATGAGTTTAAGATCACTGAGGGAGCTGCCGCAAAGTAACAGTGATTTGAGAGGGAGAGAGATGTCGAGAGACCGAGATGTGTGCCTCTGTGTGTGTTTATGTGTGTGTGTGTGTTCAAAACTATCCAAAAAACATCGAAAACCTTTTAACTGTGTCAACACTGTTCAATGCATGTGCTGCCACCTTGATGTCACAATTTGTCTTAAAAGTGCAAAGGGATTTAATGGAGTGTGAGAAGAGAATGGAAGGGCCACATGTAGTTATCAGTGAGAGCGCACAGCCCTGCTGCATGCTGCTGTCAGACAGAGGAGTCATAGCAACAGATGGCCCATCTCTGCCGTAAAAAAAAAATCCCAGGCTTACACATTTACAGGAACACACACAGAAATGCATGCATGCACTCACAAGCACATACAGGATGCACATGTGTACACACTTAAGTACACACATACACACCGACACAGACACAAAACACATACATATGCACGCACACACTCACACAATCAAATTATAATTTTAAATACACTGGGAAGCAGATCCAGCAAGCTCCTCTGAATAGGAGGAGAATTTTTATTCTAGATGTGGAAAAATTGGGTGGAAAAGCCAGACAACACACATAACCAAATCAAAGTTTTTGTTTTTGGCATCAATTTCACCATTTGAGGTAACTTTGTCTGCCTGAATGTTTTTTGTTCCACAACAGTTTTCTGTGCCTACATAATGGTAAAGCCCTGACTCATAACAAAGATTTCCTGTTTGGCACAGCAAGCCCTCATTTTGGAAATGACCAGGGGTGTAGCCGTGCCCACAGCCCACACTGACTCAACATCTGGCCAATAACTTGCTGGTGTGGGGAAAATGCATAATGAGAAAACTGTTGTCCATACAGGCCACACAAAGGAACACAATTTTTTGTCAGCACTGGAAACTCTTAAAAAGATTACTGTTTTTATCCATGCAGACACTGAGTCAGAAACACCAGAAAACACGAAGCCGGGAGTTGTCTAGACTCTCGCTCGCCCTGGTTTTGTGTTTGACATTTAAACACATTACAAAGATTCAACAAGAACTACAAAATATCATGTACTCCTTTCAATCTGAGGAAATTAATATAGTTAATGGTACTATGTACATTTCAAACTGCCAACATTTCGTCACCACTTAATTAGTAAATTACATATAAAGAACCTATTTTACAGAAAAATATATTATAGTGTGAGTGAAGTGAGTGTACCGAGTTGGCTTGCACTATATTCATAGTGCAGCGTGACACCATAAAACATTGTTGTATGGACTTGGTAATAAGGGGTGTGGCCATGTGGCTGCAAGTTTGTGGCATGTTGTGTGTGTTATGGAAGTGTATGGAAGTGTGTTAAATGAGTGTGTGGGTCAAACTTGACTGTTCTTGTTGTGGTAAGACATATAAAATTACTCATTCTATGCTGAACACCACTGTGTTAGAAATCTGCTATCATGTTTGACCAGGAGAAAGGACAGAGACTGATAACTTCAAGAGGATATACATTTTTCCTGTCTTATACTGTGACATGCATGCTGTGAATGTTAAGTTAGGACTGACTCTAGACTTCAGTTTAGCTGATCATTTAAATAATTTAAATAACTTAAATCACTGCAGTACAATACTATTAAGTGATTGCCCACCAGAGGCATCGTAACATGAAGATCAAGGTGTAACCCTAAAATGAAATGTTCTGATTCTAATTAGTTTTCCCAACATTTGTTCATGCCAAGGTCTTGAGTGTTGCAGAGGACAGGTGTGAGCGTGCAGAGTCAGAGATCACCAGTCTCTTCGTGGACAGCTGCACAAACAGTTCCCTAACTTTTTTCCGGAAGTTCTTCCCCACAATGACATAGAGGATGGGGTTGAGCACGCTGTTGAAGAAGGCTAGGTAGCCGAAGACCTGGTTGCAGATCTCCAGAATTGAGCTGAGGCGGCACCCCTGAAGGACTTTAGCTCTCACAAGTATATCCAGGGCGGTGACCAGGTGGAAGGGGACCCAGCAGATCAGGAAGGCCAAGAGGACTGCCAGCACCAGAAGGGTGGCCTTCCTCTCTGTGTTCTCGGCATTGAACCTCTCTGTTGCCTGGTTCTTCAGAGCCTGAATAATCTTGACGGTACAGCAGGAAATGATGGAGACAGGGATGATGAAGCCAAAAATGGTCAGCATGCCATCAAAGGCCAGCTCGGTTGTCTTGTTTGGGTAGTTAAGGTAGCAGGCATTAATCTCGAAGTCAGGGAAGTAGTCAATAGTCCTGAATATGAATGTGGGAAAGCTCAGAAGCAGGCCAAAGCCCCACACCAGTAGACAGGCCATCTTGGCATATTTCGGCCTGCGCATTCTGCCATGGGTCATTGTATGCACTAATGCCACATACCGATCTATGCTCACCAGAACCAGGAAATAGATACTGCAGTAGATGTTCATCTTGATGCCCAGGTTCACCAGTCGGCACATGAAGAGACCAAAGGACCAGTTGAATCCATTGGCTACGTTGACGGCCCAGAAGGGCAAGCTGGACACCAGGATGAGGTCAGCAGCAGCCAGGTTGCTCAGGTAGATCTCAGCCACTGTGCAGGCCTTCTTGTGGAGGCAGAAAACCAACAGGACAAACACATTTCCCAAAATCCCGAGCACAATGACAACTATGATGTACGCTGTTTGTTTGGTGTTCAGCCAATGCCAATCCTCATCAGGACAGTCACTGCCATTGGTGTTGTTTTTGTCACCATATATAGCTGTGGTGAAGTTGACTGGGAAGCTGAGGAGAAATATGTGGAGAAAGAAAAATATATGAAAATGATACAGTATGTATTTCCATGTTCAGTTGACTTCATAAAAAAAATACTTTCACTGGAAATTGCACTTCAGTGATCACTACCCAGTCATTACATGGCCACATAATTCTGTTCCGCTATATGTACAAATTGCTGTTCCATTAATTAAGTATTGCTTTTCTATGTGTGCTGCTATTACCACACAAATATGCACTACAAAATAACTGTTTCCCAAACACTGACTGTGTTTAAGGCTAATATCACTATATCTTAACATATATTTTAGAGCTACAACAACATATTTGATATGAGGGACTGTGCTGACAATAAAAACTATATAGACGCATGCATTAATGTATTGTCATCATACATCCAAAACGATTTTTTTTTACCCATTTTAATTTAACTATTGAAGAGCTGAAGCTAGTGTTCACTGATATTTTACAGCGGGTACAGTCTATGAAAAGAGTGCACCAATGAGTATCTTTGAACATGTTAACACATGCCTACTGGCAGTGGCTATTTTCAGTTTCTGTTACATCTCACGCCTATTGTAGGTTTACTCCTTTTTTTTTTTTTTTTTAGCTCTTCTGACATGTCTACAAATTTTGCAGAGCCTCTGTGCATTGTCATTGACAGGAAATCATAATATTTTACTTAAAACTGTAAATGAAAGGCTTAAACAAGTCACAGTGAAGGTTTAAGTAGTACAGTGTCACACAAAGGGGTAAAGTATGAGACAAATTTAGCTTTTAAATACCTTGTTGGCTGAAGAGTCATTCCTTCTGAGTTTAAGTCCAGATATGAAACGTGCAGATGCCCAGTCACACTGTTACCAGTGCCCTCCCCTTCTCTCCTCTGTCTCTCAGCCGCTTTCTTAAAGGAGAAAAGAAACTCACAATGGAGTGATGTCACTCAAAACTTTGGTATTTATCTCCCTCTCTCTCTCTCTCTCTCTCTCTCTCTCTCTCTCTCTCTCTCTCCTCCTTCTCTCCTCCTTTTCCTCCTTGATAGTCATACAAGACACGACCTGAAGGATTTTCATGCTTACAGTTTTATTCCAGGGCTTTTAATATTCTTTAAACCTATGGTAGGGCAGATGAGCTTTTGTTATAAGTCAATATGCATGTCTATTGATGTGCACATATTAGCTGTTGCTAAAGCAGTCATGTTGTCATTACAGCTGGAAAAAAAACACATAAAGGATCTGCCCACTCTTCAACAATAGGAAAAAAGATCCCTCTGCCTGAGTCACTTGAAAAATATATTATTAATTTCCATGATGCATGATGCACTTCAAAACATAAATCACAAAGTGCTCCAGTAAAAGTGCTGCACAAAATCTGTCAAATGTTATGATCACATTTTCCTAAGTGACAGTGAACTGAGCAAATCTACCCAACTCATACGTATATACTATACAGGCTTTGTCTCATCACCTGCAGTATCTTTTGGGACAGACTTAACTTCTCATCACAACAACAGGAAATGTCATCACAGAACTCGCCATTCTTATAGAGAGAAATACTCATATGGAAATCCTTGGTCCTTATGCAGCCTCTCAAGAGGAATGAACAGGAAACATAAACATACCATCTGAATTTGTGGTGATTTAGTGGGTATTTCAGTAATACACACAGGAGAATACATTACAATTTAAAGAAAACACTGAATGCCCACTTCCACATCCATGCCCGGGGGATGTAATATTATCAGGAAAATAGTCTTTCTTCTGACAATAGTATGATGTTTGCATAGCCTGCTTCCATAGGGTATTCTGCTCAGTGCATTAGATAAGGATAAGTGTGGGACAGTGCGACCAAAATCAGAAACATCCCTCACAATGGATGAATTGTTGTCGTAACATCCTAAATCTCTCTGTTGACCAGTGACTGACTCCTTTTTCCATTAGCCTTCTCATTTTTCCAGCATCTGGAAGTCATTAAAACTGGGAAGCTAGTTCTGGGACATTTTTACCTTTTAAACTTAATTTTCTTTGGATTTTTTTCAATATAAGGTTGCCTGAGTGGGATTTTGAAATTACAAAACAAAATGGAAAGGCCTTTCTGAAATAGTTATCACACAATACTAAAAATATCATGAGTCAGATATCAGTGATTGGCCAGAACTCTTCGACATTTACAGTATACTGATTATTCAGTGTAAAATACTGTATATGCTTAGATTACAGTGACAGCTGCTAAATATTACAGAAAATGTGGATGCACTGTGCATCAAGTATACACATTTACCGTAAGTGCTGTGAAAGCAGCTCCCCTTTTTTAAACACGCTTTTTCTTAGGAAATTCTAGGGAGTTTCCTGATAGTTGATGAGCAAGGTACCCTTCTGTAACATAGAAAAGGATATTTTAAAAACAGCTTCCAGATATAGCGTATTGCGCAGGAACCGGTTCATCCACACAGTTCCACAGAAAGTGCAGTTCCCACCTTCAAGCCTGTGACTGGCTTGGCTAGTGTGGGTGTGGAGATGCGAGTGCTGTTATTGCGTAATGTATTTCATTGACAGCTTATGGATGCCCAACATGCCAACTTGAGATACATTAGAGATCACACGGTGCAATTCAAAATGGGAAAAAGTCATTCAAAGCACCTCTGGGGAAAGGCCAGTGTCCAGTTAGAATTTATTGGCGCTGATAAAAGGTTGATGGACTTAACTCAATAATGTATGAAATCCGATCTGTTGGTCGTATTCATATGAGAAATACACAGTAAATGCATGTCCATTAGGATGTAAGTGGCCAAAGTGATACACCGTAACAAGATTTAAATCTAGCCAAAGTGCTGCTTCTGTGTTTGTGGGAACCTGCAGTTAAAGTTCAGTCCCAAAGGAAATCCCCCTCAAGAAAACTTAAACATCACCAATATGAACTGAAAATACTTTTCCTTGGAAGGGTCCTTGACTCCAGTGATGCAGAGTGGTCACTGATCCTGGAGGCTGACCTTTGACAGGGGGCGGTCCTGTCGCCAGCTAAGACTGATAGTATTCTATTTCAGATTCAAAAGGAATTAGGCACCATCCTTTCTTCCATCATTCATCTTCTATGACAGGCTATAAGAGTTTGGTACACCAGATCTCTGTCATGTAATCCAGTGATGCAGTGAGACTTCCTGGTCCCCTTTCCCTTTCCTTTCCTCTTGAACTGGGAGGGTTAGGAACCAGATGAATGACTGATGATGTTTTGACAGCATTTTATTGTGTCAAACAATGCATGGCTCTGTTTAATTTATGTATATTAACATGAAGTGGGGGCTTGACTTCCCTTTGCAAAAGAAACCTTGGCTCTCCTCCATCTGTTCCACAAGATCAGAGGAGTGACAAGGGGGAAAAGACCCATTCAGACTATAGAACAAAGGAACAATTAAACAAACACTCTTTTTCTGTTGCTCTGCTCTTGCTGCTCCCACTAAGTCAATTTGCACAAGTGAGTTATCGAGAGACAGATTACAGAGTGCAGGTTCTGTCTGCTTGTCCTGTTCTGTTCTCTAGAAAGTTTGTCCTCCTGTTAGCCTCAGCCCAGGCCTGCCACTCAGATCCTGTTTGTAAATCAATTTCTCTCTGGACCCAGTTCCGTTCATGGCTTGCGTCATTGCGTGCGGTTATACTTGCCCTTCTGCTTTTGTTTGCAGATTCCACAGTGCACTGCATATTTTGATGCGCCTCGTCTAGCACAGACATAAAGGTATAGAACTGAAAACAAACAGCCCCTTCCCCATTTCCTGTTTCCTATTTCCATTTCAAGAGTATTTGATCCACAGACCATCCTCCCCAGTGTGAAATATCTCCAGTACATCAAAGATACCTCAATGGAAGGCTGCCTTTGATGCATTTTCCCTAATCAAATTAGATTTTTCTTATTTTATCTCATAGTGTTTCTCAAGATACAATTTCAACGCAATTTCAAAATAAAGTTTCCTAGCAAATAAATATTGCATTTTGTTGGTTTACATTAAGGACCAAAGTGGATGCAAATGACCAAACAACTGTGCACCGGGCACTCAATGTGCACAAGTCATTAAGTTTACACTTGAACATACAAATGCTTCATATTTGATACTTGTGAATTGAAGAAACAGGCACAGAGAAGTGTATTTATATAATCATTTTCCAACACATGCTGACATTATGAAATGTATACAGTTTTATTTATTGATATGTATTTATACAACGCTCTGCATCTCTGGAGAAATGACTCCTATGGGCCACCATGACGTTCTCCTCTGCTTTGGTAACAATAACAGTAGCAACAATTGGCCATGCATACAGTGACTGTGGAATTTGGAGTTATTGTAAAGGGAAAATGTTTTTATCTTGGGCTGTGTGTATGTTCCTTTCAACCCTTTTAACCGCCAACACAAGCCACAAGAGTTGATGTTTGCAAAGCACTAAGTCTGTGTCCACACATGATATTGATCAAACTGATATGGTGCCTATTCCGGTCCACTCTCCTTCCCTTTTTGTAAAACCTCCTCAAGGCCTGAGTACAAACCCTTGCCAGCTTCATTACACTGACTGACACATAAGCTCTTGCAGTCGCACAAACTGGAAAGTCCTTGGCTAACATTACAGAGTCAAACTCTCTTTGAAAAGAGTGTAAAACTCTGTGGTTAGTTATGTGTCTGGGGTGGTGCACGGCTAATGGGGCACAACACAACGTCTGGACGAGGTGGCGACAGCCCTCATGCTCCTCCTTGAAAACACTCAACAACACTTCTTTCTTGCACGTCTGACTAAATCATCTTCCTGGCTGCGGATATTAGTCAGTGCCGGCCTCCCTCTTGTGTCTTCTTTCATAACAGTTCACAGATTTGTGACAACAGAGTACGTCCTCATGCAGTTCCAGCTGTGGTTTCATGGGAAACGGTTATATTCAAAGAAAGGAAGGAGAGGTTCATCTGAAAGGATCTCTATTGAAAGACACCAAGGTCTGACTCTGGGAGTGGACCCATAAAACCTCAAATTGATACCATCTGTTTTTTTGAATGTCGATACGCCCAAAGAATATTAATGCAACTATAGTGCACTTTTTCCATCTGGGCAGTGAGGTTCACACACCCAAAAAAGACAAAGGGTGTGTTTTCTCCATCACAAAATACAAGCACAACAGACCTGACAGTCACACTGTGTTCAGACATTCAGATGAGATAATCAAATACCATTTAAAATCCAGCCTCTCCTCAGTTCCAAACGTTCTTTGCCAAAATGCTGTACTTCTAATCTATGTGTTGCATGTAAAGTTGAATTGTTCCTGTAATGTTTTCATTTGTGCATGTAAAAAAACACACACACATTTACAAATGATATGTGCAGCTACAACTCCGCTTTATGCTTTAACAAACATGAGTATTTTTATTTCTTTATTTATTTTACAGGTCCACACCTCTGGAGATTTGTTCAAATCATTTCTAAATGTTGAAAACTACAACTACAAATCACACAACATTTGGGCAACTCACTCACAAGTCTGTACTTAGTTGTACAAAACTTTTTCATACACTCACAATCTGCTAATAGTGTAAAACTGATTATCCTCATTGTGTGCAT
Organism: Myripristis murdjan; assembly: GCF_902150065.1. Lineage (NCBI taxonomy): Eukaryota > Metazoa > Chordata > Actinopteri > Holocentriformes > Holocentridae > Myripristis > Myripristis murdjan. Next base: position 13,287,286 of record NC_044001.1, read on the forward strand.
TCTGAAATATTAATGATCATTTTAGCCCACAGCCCCGGGCCTCGGCTCTTGTGTGTAGCCGCTAATGCAACATCAAACACTGGGCAATCTCTCCAGGATTCACAGAAATCTGTGAACCCTTGCTTTTAATGCTGTGTGTCTAGACTAATGTCGCTTGCTGAAAGCCACAATGTTGTGTTTTCTGTTGATCAGTGCATTTGTAATCAGTTGTTTTGAAAATCTGTGGAGTTAGGGAAGGGCAGATTTTTGTGTAAACTCTTGTGTGGCTCTTGTGTGTAACCACTAATCTCTCCATGAGACACTTGGCCATTTCTTCAGAAACTTGAACAAAAAGACCCCTGCTATAACTGCTGTATAGCCAAATAATGTCCTTGGCAGACTATCCACTATTCTTGTATTTTCAGATGTTGAGACGGTAATATCAGCTCATCTGCAGGCGAGGGAGAGGCACATTTTGGACAGTTTGCACGCTTTCCCCTGATATATCTTGCTTTCTCATTCCAAATGTCCCAACCACCATTTTTATCCTGCTTTCAAAGACTGAGAAAGTATTAAAAAGGAGTCAGAATATGGGTGAAAATCAAATGTAAGTGAACCAGCTGTCAGGTAACAAAAAGAGGATGCCTCCACATCCCTTTTTGGATCACAGCTCCAGTAATTGCAAAACATTATGCAACACTCTGAGTCAGCTACCAGTGGCTTTCTCTCTCCCCCAACAGCATCTGATGCCCACATTTGAGTTTTGTTTTTCATTTTTTCCTGCTTTGAACATCACAAGACAGGGAACCTTCCCTTTTGGTTTTGTAATAAATGTGTGTTTGTGGCTGTAAACCTGGGTAAAGGACCAAATTTCAGGCTGTGGGAGTGTTTACCAAGACACTATGAGTGAGAAGTAAACTGTGGTGGAAAAACAGCTTGTTTGGAAAAGGTTATTTGATCACTCAGCCACTTGCAAAGTGGAGCATAATGTGCAATACGGTCATCATTATATGACTCAACATGGAGCTCTAAACAAAACAACTCATCATTTGAAAGTCCCAGCATCGAACTTACCACAGAAGATTCTCAAAAGCAATATTAAAAGCTTGAGTGCACCACAGTAAAAAGGCCCATCTCAACAAGTCATTTTGCCTTACACTCTGTCTTAAAACATTATTTGGCATAATGGCTAAATAATGGCATAGTTAAAGTTTGTATCATACTTGTAGGTTTTATACAGTACAGGATTACACAACATGGAATTTGTACATGTCCATGGTATTTGTAAAATGTAGCTTTTCCGTGTGTTAAATGGCTGGAAGTTAAGTGTGGGAAAACAAGCAAGAGTTACAGGAAGCTAAGAGGCAAGGTAGGGTAAACAGAGAGCAGCCGTGGCTCGTCCCAGACAGCTCAACCATCTGGCTTTTTAAAAATTCTGATACAGACTGACAGACGACATGAAAAGTGTGAGCCTCAGAGGGCCAAGAGAGATGAGCGCTTGTTTCAGTGAGAGGCTTGTGACAATATGGTGATACTAAGAGAGTGGGCTGTTACACCACTAAAGGATTTCAAGTGTCTGTCTCTTCAGTCTTGAAAAGGAATACCCTTCAGATACCCAGCGGAATGAAAAACTGATGGGAAAGGCTTATTTTCACTCTTCCACCTTCATTTCAGTGTAGTCCATTTCATGTCTGTGTGTTTACTTAAACAATAAGCTATTGTAGTGAACGGAAAAAAGAGAATAAAAACAGAGCAATGATCTTGTCACATATCAGCTTCAAAATAGGTTTTGGCCTTAAATTGAACATGTTGTTGAAAGATCACATAGAGGGCTCAACCATCATTCAATAGGCCTATAATATATATATATATATATATATATATATATATATATATATATATATATATATATAAAATGACTTTCCAATCTGACAATTTTGCAACTAAAACATTCAGTATTGTCTGTCTACATCATAGGTGAAGTCTGAACTACAACAATATGATGCATCGGTTCCTTCCTAATCTTGGACAGTTAGATAAACAGCATGACATGTACAGTAGAGCCCTCTGCTGGACAATCAGTACATAAATTAGTCTGCACCTGGACACAGTGCCAGGAAATCCAACCCTGCGTTCCAATACTCATACTATCATACTATTTAGTAGGGAAAAAAAAGATTTTGTGTGTCCCAATACATAGTATGTCAGATGCAGTATGCCAAGAGTACCAGGATGTTCTACTATATCCGGTCAGATTTCGCAGTATGGATTTCAGCATGCTGCTCTGGCCATTCTGACCCACAATCCTTTGTGCAGCGGACGTTACGTCGCACTGACTGAGTTGCGTGTACAGGCCACGCCCACATACGGACGACAACAAAACGCACATATCTCACAAAAAAGTGACAGCAGAAGCGACAGGAAGACAGAAGATCAGAAATATGACAGAGGACAGCGCAGTATGAAAAAGCACCGGCATTTTGACAACAACATTCAAATTTGCCGCTACGGACGGCGGTGGAAGTGAGCGAGAGGGCCGGACTTCAGGGATGATGTATGTAGTGTGTCCCAAAAGTATGCATATGCATGCATATTTCATACTAAACTACATACTTTGTAAGGGCAGCTGCAGTACCTACTAAAAGTAAAAAGTATAAGTATGCGATTTGGAACGCAGGGCAAGTAAGAGGACTGCCCATAACTAACTAACTGAATACATAAACATACAGACATACATGCAGATATTACATATGACATACACACAATGTGAATATGCAGTGCATGTATATTTCTGGCAGGGATTTATGTGAAGGCTCCTGAAATATGATTTTCTCTGATGAAACCTGAAGTCATCATCTCACTGTACAGATCTGAGCAGTCTGGGAGGTGAAGTCATTGTGAGTGAATGGAGAGGAAGAAAAAAATAAAAATAAAAAAGCAATGAAACAAAATCCCACTGGACCAGTCTAAACTGTGAGAGGTTTGACTTTATGTTGTGAAGAAATGAAACTAATGTACAGCGTCATAAATCAAAAGTGGTAGACGCGGGGACATTGCTGCAAACAGAAAGCGGTCTCCCTGGCCAACTTGCTTGTGGTTCACAGAGTTGCACACGTCTAAACTCAGCAGCCATCAATCTCTCCGCTCCTCTGCGAGAGAGCACCTGTCAGACGTTCATCACGGCACGGAGAAGTGGACAGAGGCTTCCACTGTTAATTCTGATGATGTTTCCTTTCCTCTCCAGTCTCTTGCATTTTCTCTCTTCCCTTTAAGTCTGTATTTTTCTGTCTGTCTGTGCATTGTTCCATTTCTCTCTCTCTCTCTCTCTCTCTCTCTCTCTCTCTCTCTCTCTCTCTCTCCCTCTATCTCTCCATTCATCTCTCTCATTGACCCTGGAGTGCCTCCCACTTTAATTTTGGCCGGCGGCCCTGTAAGTGATATTCAAGTGAGCCTGCTCGCGGCTGCCAATCGGTGCATCAAGTGATACATGTCAGTCTCCATGGCGACAGGCAGCATGTTCTGCATGCCGATAACCAATCACAATCTCTGACTCAAAGTGACAGCGCTTTGGCAGAGGTCTGCTGAGCGCTCTTGTAAGTTTTGAGACTCCTCGATAAATGAATATGATTTTACTACATCTCTGCTTATAAATAGAATCTCAGATCTATTTTGGGAAATTGCTCAGTCTCCATGAGGGCAGCTGTAGCCAAGCGGGTGACAAAATTAGATTGGCTTTGCAGGGCAGCACCAAAATGCATTTTCTGCATTCTTCCTCCTTAAAAGTGCAACTTTGAGGGTTGACTGAAGATAAGCATGTAAATTATCAGTGGTAATTGAGAACCACACAGACTCAGCCATCAACTTTAGTCCATATTAAAGTTGAGTCTCACTTCTGTCGACACTTTTCAGAGTGCACCTTTAAACTGCTGTCCTATGATGATGCTGTATTAGAAATATGAATGTGTTCTGTTGAACTGCTTGATGAAACAAGAAGATAAAAACAAAATTACAAACAGCTTTATACCTCGGAGATGTGATGCACAGCTCAGGTGGACAGGGGAGCTATCCGTCTTTGCTCAAAGGCCAGCATCCTCGTAAATTTCCTGTCTCCCTCTGAGAATGTTTCCCATCAGAGATGATAGGCAGACAGAGAGACACGTTATGATACCTTATCTGTCCTGCCTCAGAGAAAAGGAGAGAGAGAGAGAGAGATGGGGCGAGTCAGCCATCCACTCAACAGGGATACTAAATCAAAAGAATATGCCGTCTGCCTTTTGGGTGACAGGTGATACTGAGCTCCCATCACCGGCTAATGGTAATGAAGCATTTTCAGTGATGCTGCTGCAGAATTGCTTGGGTGGGGGAGGGGCTGGGGGGGTGGAGGGGGGCTCGGGATCACAGTAAAGACTCTTTGTTCCCTGTCACAGGTGACACACTATTTACCGTCTTCCATTCCCTGCAATTTGAGGGGTAGAAAGGAGAGCATGATGCCGGAATTGATTAGATGAGACTTCTTTTACGCTTTGCCTTGGTCGTCTTGTGTCTTCAAAAAAAAAAAATCATCATGAGGAAAACGTTAAATTATGACTCCTCGTGAATTGATTCTCATTGAAGACACACATCATCAGCTAAGTGCTCCATGTCAAATTTTGCATGATTGTTAATTCTATCTGATCACAAATTACGCCGTTTACAGGGCTCATAATCTTGCTGAATCGGTCTGATTAGCCAGAGCAGGAGGTGCTGCTCTGTGTGCACCTCATCAAAGAACATTAGCTTGATATGACAACGATCTACGCTTGTAATGAGCAGGGACATTTGTGTGTTTGTGTGTGTGTGTCTGTGTGTGTGTGTATGTGTGTGAATGAACCAGAGAGGGAGATGGACAGAAAGAAAGAAAGATAGAAAGAAAGAAAAGCACTAACTAGTGCAACTAGTGCAAAACAATACTTAGGTTCAGAAATGGTGGCTATGATCCAAAGTGCTGTCCGAATCCATTACAGCTTGTTGTTGCCATGGTAGCAGCCCACCTAAAATCGTTTTCCCACCACCCTCTTCCTCCCCCTGACACCTTATGAAGAAGCGATGACATGATGCCTCCAGTTTCTGAAGTGTGTGAAAGTGCGATGACACCTGTCAGTTAATCACATCGTCATCAGATCAGAGACTCGATCCTGCTCGTGCGTTCACCCGGTTACTTTCACCAACATTTATCATTCCGTCAGAGTCAATTATAGATGATGCTAACACAGCACAATTTATGCCATGCTCTGGTACCTTGTGTCTGCCTCTTTTTATCAGTTAAAGAACCCAGCAAAGTGTTTATCTCCCGTATGTTCTGCTGCAGTGGAGAGCTGAGTGATGTAGCATCACTTCCTCACTCCCCTGACACTGTGCCGGATTTGTAAGATGTTGAGCTGACAAGAAGACGCCCTCTTTCTCCATTTTGGACACTGACACACTTTGATAAAAGATCTATAATTGATTCAGTTCACAACTCAGGCTAAAAGAGACTGGAAGGACATTAATCTGCAGCAAACTGATGAATCTCAGTCCATCTCCATATATTGTGATATATATATTGTGATCTCATGCCCTGGGCTCACTCGCCTGGGGACAGACATTAAATCTCTAACTTTAGCCCTGCAGCTCTCAGTTGGGCAGTCAGGTCCCTGCTCTGATACCTACTGACTGGCAATGGCACTGTACTGTACTCCTGAAATATTGTAGCTGATTATACAGGAGTGTGTGTAATGTCTGTAAGCACACACTCACCATCGAGCCTACAAGTGCTCATTCTCACTCTTAGGATAATACTAACCAGGATTACTTAACAAAGTTTGCATCGAAAAAAAGTACTCCTTCAGACACAGAGATGATTGTGATTTATTTAAGCAATATGGGAGGGAGGGAGTGCTGTTTTACTGTCAGCATGGCTGTGATTTGGTCATAGACACTTAGGCTGACGGCCAAGAGCTGAGGATAATTATATACATCCAGTATAACAGCACAACCTCCAATGTGATATTGCTTTTACGCAACAGTCAGGTAACTGCAATAAACATGAACAGATTATAATTTATATATTTGATCAATCTTTTGCCAGATCAAGAAATCAAAATGAACATAGCTGAACAATTTCCCAACCACAAGCAAGCTTATTGAGCTGCATTTGCTCATGGTATTTTCTTGCCCTAAAATTCGCCTGTAAGGCAGCATTTCCTGACCTTCGTCTTCCCTTACCTCATCCTAACTATAGCCATAATCATAACAATAATATAGTGCAGCATTAAAGTCAGAGTTTGGACAAAAAAAAAGTTTTAAGTCTGTCCTCATGTCCTCTTAGAAGTGCATGTGTGGGGGGTTATTAGACAGGCACAGTGGAGAGAGGGGACGACATGCAGCAAAAGGTCTGGGCTAGACTTGAACCCAGGCTGCTGTGGCTTAGCCTTCATTTTACATGGTATGCACTCTACATAGTGAGTCACTGGAGCATCCAAATTAGCTATTTTTTACCTAAAAAGTGGTTTTAACAAAGGTAAAAACTTTTTTTTTTTTTTTTTTTTTACATTTTTACATCAGTACTTTGACCTCTATTTGAATAAAATATAGGCAAAGTAACAATACCTCTACTTGAGTAAGATGCTTCAGGATTGTTTCCACCACGGCTGATAAATGAGAGCTGAAAACTAAGGCACCAAGTGAAAATATAGAATACACCATGGCATGAGCCATACAGAGGGCTTTTGGGGGCATAACTGTGTGGAGGAGATGATTTTTCAAGTGTGCTTGAGCCTGTCTTTGTTGACAGGGAGCAGTGGGCTGGAGTGGGAGGACAGAGGATCTCCAGCCAGAATCCAGAGATGACAACTGAGAGTAAAAGGCTCCTAGTAATTGCAGTGGAGCTGCACAGTTACTTCACACACCCACACACTGTAAGCACTACCTCTAACACTCGCACACCCCAATGGATATACCATACCTCTTCCTTTTATCGCTGCAATCGTGTCTCACAAATAAGAGCTGAGTAGTTACGGGCATATTTACGTGGCAGATCATAAGGATGATAATGTGTACAGTAGTCATTGTTACACTACTTGAGATACATCCCGCTGTCTCTTCCTGTGTGTCTTGACCCCGGCAGTTTGAAGACGTGTCCGCATATATTAGCATACCCAACACCTCCTCACTGAGCTGTCACTCGAGGCTTGACAGGAATAGGTTATGAAGTGTTACATCCTTAGAGGCTCAGAGGCAATCGTGGAGCAGAGGGTCAACCTCTCCTGTCCTTCACTCCTCTTTTTCCACCCTCTCTACTCTCTTACCCCTTATCCTGTGCTTAAATTAACCATATGATCTATTTTTCACATGCAAAGCTAGACTCACTATGCGCAGGCCACATAAATAGAGTCAACGCTGCAGTGGATTTCCTTCAAACCATCACCTGAAAGTCCTATAAAGACTATTCAGTTACAGCCCAGATCACTCCAGGCAAGGTCAGCAGTTATCCATTTCATCTTGCTCCTTCTGAGGGAGGCTTGAGGCTCCCTTGCCTGTGGGGGTCGGTGGCTGTATCGTTTTTTTCCGCAATCGAGTGCATATAGAGCAAGAGCAAAGAAAACAGGAGAAGCAGTGTGAAGGCTGGTCAGTCTCTCCTTTGATGGAGAGACCAATGCGAGGGCCCACCTGCAGGCTCAGCCGACGTGGTGTCTCTCAGAGGCTGTAGCGGGCCCAGCTTTAAAGCTAGAGTGAGGATACTGGTATTACATGAAACAACCAACATGACACTTACAAATTCTCTAGTCGTCAAAAAATTAATTTAAAATTTTGTACCAAATCTGTGTAACAAACGGTATCAACCCAAAAACTGACACCTTATGAGGCATAATTTAGCATGGGAATGGACATTATATACTTCCATCATAATGTTCTAACCCTTATATACACAATAAATAAATAAATAGGTGCTGAACTGCATCTAAAATTACTCTTCAGGTTCCCAGCTTTCAGATGATGCACACCACTTCTACTCGGCATCCACTGTTGACCTTTTCTTTCCCCCTGAAGATCCCCGCCCTACAAAAATGGGCCTATATGGCACTGAGCCTGTGATTTTTTAATGGTCATAGTATTAGTGCTCAATTTTAAGGCGGAGAACAGTTTTAAACTCAGATTCACAACAGGAGTCTTGCACAAACTTACTGGACTCAACTCTATATTGTAATTGTTGTGGTTATAAAGTCTACAAAGCATAAAAAGTGTAAGCCCCATTACACTGAAACAGGTAATGTAATGAACATTTGGTTACAGGAGCAGCATCTGTGTAATCTTTGTCCTTCATAATAAACAAGACCATTCCTCTACTATTTTATACTGTAAATTTTTGCTGCTGGTCTTAACTTCCGGCACAGTCCATTGGTTCAGAAAACTGAGCACAAGAGGGATGGAGAGGTCCAAGCAGAGTCCAGGTGGTGTGCAAGCAACCAGTGTCCGCATCAGAATGACTGATGGTGCCATCGGAGCTCAGCATCAATCTCACCTGATGGCTCAGCAGTGACTGGCAATGTCTGCCAGTTGGTTGGCCTCAGCAGGAGCAAAGCCAGGAGTGAGGTTCAGGCCGAGAAAACACTTCCCCGCATGATCAACTGGTGTGTGTACGCTCTCCTTTACGTCGCCATGATTCTCCCAATCCATTGTTCCCCCCTAATCCGATGCACCCACATACAATTAACTATTTTTATGGATTCTTCATTTGCCAAAAGAGGAAAAAAATGAGTTAATATTGCAACTTTAATAGTAAGATACTTTTTTTTTTTTTTTTTTTTTTTTACAAAAGGAGCACTGTGTATGTGGTTTACAACATGTCTAAATATGCCCACATCAACCACTTAGTAAAAATAACAGGACTGAAAAGTCTCTCTCTGAACATTGTAGAAGTAGACTTGTAATAACAGAGATGACTGGTTATAGATTGTGTCTGAATTCCTCATCACATTGGAAGAGCAGGGTACAGTGAGCCAATTTTCTATTACGCAAGCCTAGTTTGTTGTGTATGAGCATATAAACAAGACATTTCTGTATCTTTCATCCTTCAGCATGTTGGTGATTATCTTTCCGCTAGATCCCAGGGGAAATATTAGCTTACCACCAACAGTGCAAACAGCTCTCTTTCCTCTTTTCTCTCTCTCTCTCTGCCTGTGTCTGAACATACATGAATCTAGTAGACATACAATGATGTCAGGATGAAATATTAATGTTTTTTGTCACTTGGCTTCATGTGAAGAAAGACAAGATGATGTCCACAAATAATACCGAGGATGGCAAGACGCTTGTCATGAGTTGTTGGGTTGATGTGCATCAAAACAGGTAAGATTAAATTAAAATTAATTAATTAATAGATAAATAAATGACCTGTCATTTGTTTAGCCTGCTTTATTGGAAAAGGAATGAAAATGTGCGAAAGAACCAGGAACACAATGAGATGATTTTTGAAAACTGAAAACCCACCTGCAGTGTTTGCGCGATGTTTGTGGAAATGCATTGTAATGTATGCTTTGTGTGTGTGTGTGTGTGTGTGTGTGTGTGTGTGTGTTTGCTGTCAATGAACACTGAGAATCAAAGGCATAAATATAACTCGGGCTCCAGGTCCTTGCTTGTCTCTCAAACAGAGCAAAGTTAATGTTCCCAATTAAGGGCAGGATTAATCACCATGGAAACGACTGCCTCTGGATTCCATGGTAACAGGAAGCTAAATCACTGAGGAGCTACAAATTTAAAGAGGCAGCTTGATATACCAAGGCTATAATGAAGTATTGTATCAGCCATTTATAGATATTAGATCAACATTTACAACAAGACTGCAGATCTTAAAGTAAAACTGTGGATTATTATTCAGGTTATTCATTAACTCATTTGATTTACCACACATTTACATCTTCAGTGATGCAGTCCTTGGTAGTGGTTAACATCAGGTAAACATCAGTTTATTTCCAAAATGGATATACAGTATAACATTTTGGAATGAAACCATAAATACACTGCATATGTTATGGAAAATGTGGGAAAATTTGTATATGGCAAGAGTTGGTAAATGTACACATTTAGTGGTAAATGTGTACATTTACAACCAGGGCCGGCCCTAGCCATTTTAGGGTCTTAGGCACATTTCAAAGAAGAAACCTCAATATATTCTATGCCATAAAAATGAGACAACAGTAACAAACACCATCATACTCACTTTATAAGAGATGCTTTCTGCTGCTGAAGTTGAGTGAGTGAGTTTCTGTCAGCTTTTTTTTATTATTTATTATTTATTTTTATTTATTTATTTTTATTTATTTATTTATTTTTATTCATTTATTTATTTATTTATTTTTGCAAAATCAAAGTCTGGGAAATATAGAGTTACTTACTCTAACCCAGAATTTTCATAATGGCACAAAAAAAGTATTTGAATGGCAACCCAAATTTGCAAATATTTTACCCAATTTGTCTGTATATTATTTTCCTCTTCTACTCTAAATCTCTCTGTGTGCCACTGCTGTACAAATTCTTATAATGCAATTATTTTTTATTTATTTATTTGGAAAAATAACCCTCAGTTTTGGCAGCCTCTAATTGAATAGTGCCCTAGGCAGCATCCCATATATCCGTTGCCCAAGGCCAGCCCCATTTACAGTTTCCCACATTTACCATAACATGTAGGCTACATCATAATGGGAAACTTCATCTTCTCTGTTACAAGTTCTTGTGCTTCTATTTGATTCTACTTTGCTAACATCCGAACATACTATGGAGACATAAATGGAAAGACCATGACAATGAAATCAGATGTGGAAATTATGTACATGACAAAATGTTCATTCAAAGGAACTGAAGTCACTGTTTGTATTAGACTGAGTTTGTGTAACAGACAAAAAATGGTTTTGTGACATTTTAAGTGAGCTCCAAAAGGAGCTTTGCTAGAGTCCAATCATTCATTTCCTGTTAGCAAAATTGTATAGATGCATAGTATGTACACTGATAATCAAAACCCTACAAATTAGTCCTTAAACAAGCTCTCACTTCCTGTGCCTCAAGGCGGGATGACACGGAGTAAATCCCGGTTCTTTTTAAATGTTTTAACATTCACCATCTCTGTTCAGCTGCATAACTGAGCAGCACCACCCCAAAGTGCCTAGCAACAATCTGGGAGATGTTTGAGATGGCCTAGATCAACCCGTATCTTAAGCCCCATTTAATCTTCATCCTCAGCTCTGCATTACAAGTGAGTGTGTTGTCTGAGCAGAAACACGGAAATAAACTTAGCTTGAAAAAAAAAAGTAACTTAGTCTCTTGGTTGAGAGTGTAATGAGTGTCGTCTCTGCGTTTTAACTAGAGATCTGCACACAAATGCTCCTTTTCCAACTTCCAGCCACAGAATCCAAAAGTCTTTCACTTAGACAAAGTCATATAGCACACAATAATGTCTGTGATCACACCTTCCACATCCTCAGGGGCCCACGCTAAGCCAAAAGTCAGGTGAGAGGGAGACAGAGAGACAGACAGGAAAAGAAAGACAGAGAAAGAGAGAGTACATGTGTGTCTGCCCACATGGCACGGCCGCACTCGAGGGTCCAGAGATCCAGAAAAAGCAGGATGTGTGGGGGTCTACATGTTTTTAGGCCTATGTGATGTTCATCAGAAGGTGAAGGCGTAGACCACGCCCACCACCACAATGTTCCCAATGGTGGCGACGATGGCAATCCAGAGCCAGATGGCATCGCTGGACATGGACTGCGGCTCGTCCTGCTGCTGCACCGAGGCAGCGGAGGCAGCGGCATGGACGCTGGCCGAGGAGTTGAAGAGCGAGTGGTCACCGCTGTAGTCATCGTTGGGTGAGGAGTCCATGAAGGCCCCCGTCATAACAGGGATCTATGACGGGTAGAGGAAAAAGAGGGAGAGAGAAGTTTGTTTTTATTGTTTTACATTTCAGAGCTTCTTGTTTTCTTGAGGCTAATTGAGGAAGAGAGAGAGACAGAGATATGATTTATAGAAATAGAAACGCTATATGAATGAGAAAAGAGATGAAAAGAGAGAAGACATTTTCACACCACAAAAAAAAAAAAAAAAAAGATATTATAAGAGTCATTGTCCAATAGTTCATTTTCTTGTTATTGTTGTCCATTCAGCTCAAGTGCAGCTATCTGAATGGTTGCTTTTCATTCAAGAGGGAGCCTGATTATGCTTTCCATCACTTTTTATTATTCTGGCAGCACTGGCTTACTTTAAAAAAGAGGAGTAGCTATTTCAACTTGGTAAGAACAAACCACTTTACAGTCCCAGTGCAGTGACTCAAACCTCCTGGTGCAAAATCCTGCCTCTCCTGACGATGACACGACAGCAGATTTGTTCCTGTTGGTCATGCATTAGCGAGTTCAAACGCTAAAGAACTGAGAGGTTACTGGATCACGACATCTTTCGTAAATGGTTACAAGGTTTCGGTGCGTGCATGGGTCATGCTGAACTCTCTCTCACACACACACAATGTCGTGCGTGTGTGCATGCGTGTGTATTTAGAAACTGGGGCTTGATTAATATGGAATGAATATTTTAGATGTGGCAAGTGAAAATGATTTATTGCTCAGGACAATTAGAGCTCTGTGAAGGTGGGTCATCAGAGCAGAAGCAACTGAGTGTTTTCGTGTGTTTGTCTGTGTGTGTGTGTGTGTGTGTTTGTGCCTCTGTAGCAAGGTGTACGCCTGAGGAATGCTTGAAAGCCCCTTACCACGCTCAGATTGGAAAACAGACTGATGTTGAAAACAATGCTAAAAATACCTCGGAGGGATGTTGAGCACTCTCGCATACACAGAAATTCTCTCTCGCATGCTCATTTGCTTACCTCCTCTTTCTCACTCACCCTCTCACATACACACACACACAGGCTAATGTGCAAAGACATTAACGCACACACACACACACACAAACACACACACACACTCGCTCGCTTGTTGAGGTCTTCCCTTGCACAGGAGAAAACACTGTTCAAAAAGCTTTCTGCTGCTCCCCATCCGCTGGCCCCTGGTGGTGAATAATGACATGACACATCCTGTGAAGCGCCTGCTGTTCACATGAGCATGATGGAGGCGGACAGGCATGTTTGAAGTCCAGCAAACCTGGGCTTCCCTGCCCCCCAACCTACTCATTATAATTGCTGATTCCTCCTCTAAGAAGAGTGCGATCTCTGTGTGTAGTTTTCATCCATCTCAGTATTCCTTTTTTCTGTATGAAGTCACGAGCATCACACAGCTGATAAATCCTCCTTATGGGAACGGTTAGCTGCATTAAATTTGAGAGGGTAGGCTACAACAATAAAGATCTCATCACAAAAGCAGTTGTAACATTATCACGTTGAGAAAATGAAATCCCACGATGTTGAAATCAAAGTGAGGCTTGTATTTAAAGGCAAATGTGTATGCAAACCATGCAAAAATAGAACATACATCTATATTATTAAAATACTACATAGAAACACGGCAATAATGTATGTATAGTCAATATCCAGTTTACTAGGTATTCCTAGCTAGTGCTGGGTGGGACTCTCCTTTGCCTCCAGAGCAGCCTGAATTTGTTAAGGCATGAATTCAAAAAAGGTGCTAGAAGCTTTCCACAGAGCCTCCACAGATCTTTGTTGATGCTGACTCCACCATATCATGCGGTTACTGCATAATACATGTTTTGTCGGCAAATTCATGCTGAAAACAAATCCCGTTCCACCTCATCCCTAGGCTGCTCTGCTGGGTTCAGATTTGGGGACGATGCGCAGGCCATTGGACTAAACTAAAGTCACTGTCATGTTTCTGGAACCATCCTCAGATGACATGTGCTTTGCAACATGACACATTATCCTGTCGAAAGTATCCTTTTGAAAAAGGGCAAACAAGCACGAGTGGCCAGTGAGGGCTGCATCTGTTCATCTGTTCGCTGGCGATGAACAGATGCTGTGGCATTCAAACAATGCTCAGTTGGTACAAAACAGTGTCAGCTGTGTCAAGAAAACATTCCTTAAACCATTACACCACCAGGATGTACAGTTTACACTAAAATGATCACCCTATAACTGGCATGTTGCAAAATCAGTGAAGACTTGGCAGAGCAGCTAATGTTTTTACAGTCTTCAACAGGTCCAACAGCCGCAAGAAAAACAAAACAAAACAAAACAAAATCCCCGTTATGCAAGAGAATCCTTTTGTTGCCAGCTGTTGGACCATGTCTGGACAGTAGGAATGGCTTGATGATGTTAAGTCTCTGGACTCAAATCTCTGTCATCATCAAGATATTTTTGCCCCTAGGACTGCTGCTGATGGTATTTTTTATATTATTTATAACACCATTGTCTGTGAACCACACACAGCGTTGCGTAAAAAGTCCCAGGATGTCAGCCATTTTTGAGATGTTGGACCAGGTGGGTGGCCCCAATGATCATACCACATTTAACGTCACTTACATCACATCTGTAGCAAAATCTTACATTCAGTCAAACACTGAATGAAGCTCTCAGCGCTTTCTGCATACTTTATGCTCCAGCTTATGTATGAAGTGGATAGAGCTGTTGGTATAAATGGGAACGTGTACATAAATAAAGAGGTGACTGAGTGCCTGTGGAAAAGTACTGTAAAATTACATCTAAATACTTGATAGCCATGGCTTAGTGCTTTTGACAGACGTATATGTTTTGATTGTCACTATATTATAATATTGCATGGGACTCCCTTCCTACCCATTCATTCAAGCCCACAATTCCCATGTGCTGGGGAATACGAGGTTAGCCCAGTGAGCGGTTAATCATTAATGGAATAGAGGAAAAGAGAGTCCCTGAGAAGAGACATCCCATGGCATCTGAGCACTTAAGCGGGCAATGAAGGTCATCTCCCATGCATTACCTCCGGGAAACCAATGCTTGTAGACACACATGGATGAGTGGCTTCGGTAATAAACCTAGGCAACTGACCAGAGTTTCCTGGAAACCACACTGTGGTCTGAACTTCACACTCACCTCTCCTGTATAATAGCATACCACTGGCTAAATGGCTTCAACAAGCACATCCATCCATCCTAGGCCCTAGATCTGGCTTCTTGAGCACACAGTATAAACACACAGGCCTTAACAATTACAATATTCCATGCCTTCTCGGTTTTGAGTAATGGCTACACCTGTGCACTGCAATACCCAGCGTTTGAAACCCCAGTCGATGGCGGAGCTGAGAAAAACAATGCTGCAAAGTTCTTGCCACTGTACAATGCCACCTGCTCTGCCTTTCACAGCTTTGATTTATTTGTCCCAGCTGTTCCTAGCGCTGTGCCATCCTACGCGGATGATTACAGTAACTGTGGAATAGAATGGACTGTAATTGCCTCCTGTGGGACACTGACACCAGTAAGTGCTCAGCAAAATGGCTTTGGGACAAACAAACAAACCCAAATAAATGGTGTTGGGTGGTAGGGAAACCAAAACATATACCAAACCACAAGAGCGCTTCAAGTGTGGTTGGAAAGAGAAAATCAGAACAAATTACTTTTCAGCTCTCGAGGCTAATATGAGGTGAATCTAAAATCTAGCAATGCCAAGCTGATACTTGACTTGTTGTGGAGAACAGACTTCTCCAGCTGCATTTGAGAGAACAAATTAATGATGAAAACAAGCGCAGGGAAGTGTCTTTAGGGTCTGACATGCACTGTGTGCTCGGTGTCTCATATACAATCACTTGAGAGATACGGCTGTTCATTTTCCCTGCTATAACAACCATCTCTGTGCTATTGATTATCGTGCTGTTTGGACGTGATGGTCACTCGCGTAATGAGCCTGGGTGCTTCGAATTTGCTCTCATCCGTCAAATCACCGATATGATATAGCCTCGTCTGGCTAGTAAAACTTCAAGGATCTTTATCTGTCCACCATCCATTCAGTCTTTTGTTTTGCAATCATAGTTAAGATATTACATCAAACACATCATGGAGGAGACAGAGATACTGAAGCCAGTGAACAGTCTACTGACCTAAGGACATGGAGCTCTTCAGCTTTATTTTATCAACAGGAACAAAACTAAAAACCAAACAATCTTCTCAATTCTGGGCATAAGTCCAGTAGTCTATCTGAAAAAAAAAAAAAAAGAGTTTCAGTGCTCTTTGCCTAGCCCAGTGCCTAAAACATTATTAGTTCATTACTTATTATGCATTTAATACCTACTATTATTGTTTTCTATCTCAAACAGCACCCAGCAGTCAGCTAAAATCTCTAAAACATGTTTTTAGTGTTCGGATCCCGCTGTTGTCAGTAAGCTCAAAGCAGGTTCCCCTTGCTCATCTAGCAGAAACCCACTGAAACACACAGCGACGTGGGGAGGTTTTAATTGCACACAGATGTGCCTCGCTGTCCCGCTGGGCCCACCTGGCTCTCAGCAAAAGACAAACGCTCGGTCCTCAAACTGCTTCCCACAGGTGTGTATCACCATATCCGTGGGTTAAACCAGAAATCAAACAGTTGCACTTGGTAGCGTGACGAGTGAACATGAATTCATTCAAACACTTTTAGCTCAAAAAACTAAAGTTTGCAAATCAACATCTCAGAAATGGACAAACAGAGCCGAGCATTTCTAAAGGTATGCTTTCCATTCCAAGAAAAATAATTACACTTCTTCTTCTGGTGAAAAACAAATAGCAAATGCACATCTAATGGCTGTCAAGTGTACAAATCAATCTCCACCTCACCTCCTCTCATACGGAGAATAATAAATGATGCCACTTTTCTAACAGGGAGTGTTCCCCATACCTTATTAGCAATCCACAGCAGCACAGAACAGGGAAATAAATAAACTGGCATTATAGCATACATACAAATGACAGAGAGGTATTTGTATTGTATTGTATATATGCTGCTGGAGGGTAGAGGCAAGGGGGGAAAAAGTAGCCACTGCTCTGTGCAGCTATGAGAACAATAGATTTAGCCTCTACTGTAGCATATTGACCTCATCTTGCTGTAAATCTGATGGGAGAAATCCAGAGGTTTTACAGAGGCTTGTTCAGCCTGACAGAAGTGGTGAGACCTCTGGTCTGAAGCCTGCCCAGATTTACAGCTCTGCTTTCATTGATTTTCTCTGTCTCAGCAGCCCAGCAGCATTTTATAATAAATCTTATAACTCAATAAAACAAGTATAGCCCAAGTGATCCTTAGTGGACACCTTGGACAATCTGTCAGCTCAATGAAACTTCTACAGCACAGGCAGAAGTTTATCATTTTCCTCTAATGATATGGATAATATGAATATCACGTTCACACCCCCCCCACCCCCACCCCCAATGCCATACTGGATGTTTTATGGATTTCTTTTTTTTTTTTCAATGTGGTAGGAACTGGATCCATGAGAAAAACAAGAATAAACTTTAAAAATATATAGAGAATGAAAGCATGTCTTTAAAGCATGAAGGAGAAGTAAAGAAATAATTCATGTTAACATCTGGGATTGTGATGTATACTGCTACTTAGCAGTACCGTGATGACTAGGAATGGGGGATCAAACTAAAGTCTTACACTATTAAACATTCAAATCCATGACAAACAAAAGGTGATCTCTTATTCCGTGCAGATGAGGACTGAAATGCGGTGCCAGATGATTGCTCAAATAGGATCAGAATTACAGGATGAGTGTATCTGTTTATTTATGTTTGTGTGACTAATGTGTACATGTAGAGAGAGGGTGAGAGAAAGCGAAACTGTGTGTGTGTGTGTGTGTCTGTGTGTGTGTGTATCTGACACATATCGTGGGAGCTCTTGTTGTTCCGGTGTCTGACTCCTGACATGAGTGAGTGTACGTCTCAGTCTGTAACGCCACGGTCTGTGACTCCTCATGCTGCACATCAGACTCCGTCAACACAGGAAATAAACCCATCCTTATCACTAAAGCCCTTGTTGCCACAACCGTCAGCTGTGCCTACAACATGGGACAGACGGAGGCTGAGGAATCAGGGGAACCGGAGGGTTTTAGGACTTTCATTTCGACGATGAGTCAGGATTTCCTCTTTAATCTTCTAGAAAATGCTACCCCGCTTCTGCTCCCCAGAAAAGGGATTGAAGCCCGGCTCACCAGGGTGTGCAGCACTCTGGTATTAAACAGCCGCCTATGGAAGCTGTTTCCATAAGTATTCTCTTATTTTCCGGCTAGATGATTGTTATGAATACCTCCACCAGGCTTTCAGATTACACAGTCTAAATTCCACTCATTCTATTCATTAATTTATCGTCACTGACAGGAAGGCTTTTGCACTTTGGGAATCAATTACTGTATGAAACTTAAGTCTAAAGCTGCCTGAGTCAGACTTAAGTTCAGCTCTCTGAATTCTTTATTTCTCTGAGCAACTAGTTTTATCCCTAGTGTGTTTGTGCTGGGTCATAAGTCTTGTTTTAAACATCAAGCCTCCAATGAGTCTTAAAAACTTGCCTCTGGCAGTATTTTATACTTTCTGGAATCTCATGAAATGTAAACATGGGTTACCAGATCGATTGCAGAGGGTGTTACCACCATCATCATCGTCTGCCTCTGTCTGTGTGATTGTGTGAATGCACAAGGGACTCTGTGCTAACAAGCCAGATGACCTTACTTTTACTGATTGTTTTTGAGAAACAGGTGTAACCTTGTGACTTTTAAGTGCAAAAGTATGTTTACTGTAGTGCTGCTGCTTTTCAAATTACTGCTAAAAAGTGTTTCACTTAAGCCTGAAACACAAGACACACATATTTATGCTACTCACTGATAGAATACCAACTTAATACAGGTATATAAATATAGAAAGAATCAGGAATATGATATATAGCATTTCCCTTGGTGGCCTTATTTGTGTACAAGACCATATCTGAACCCACAGTTCAATTAATCATGAAAATACTTTTCTCACACTGTGGCTACCCTGTGCAACAATTCATTACAGCTTTTTTTGGGCTCTAATTAACTATTCAGGTATTCATCATAAGATAGCTTTCAAAAGTTACAGAAAAATGCTTTTCCACCACAGCCAAGGACCGTTAATTATTTAGAGAAGCACATATTTTAATAATGTATAAAGAGGATTAAATGTGCAGCATGTGTTTTAAGGTATAGTTTACACCCAAGAACACATCAGACTGAAGCCACCGAGGTGATTTCTTGCTGTGTCGTATCGCACACTACTTCCAACTTTATGTGTAGATCTCACTCATCTATTTTGCATTGTGAGACATTTTAATTAAAACACACCCAGTGGACACACGTCACTTATTCCATGCAACTGTAAGGACACCAAAACCCATATCTCCTTGCCAGGCATATGTGTCAGGTCCTGAAGGTACCACACACGGTCCAATGGCCTACAACACACCACTGCCATATTTAATTTTTTTTTTTTTTTAGCAATAGCTCAGTAATTAAATCAGAGCACTGGGCTGTGAGAACCAGAGTGTTGAGACTGCAAAAAAAAAAAAAAAAAAAGCAACACAACTGATAGCCAAGCCTGCAAAAATATCCATCTTAATAAATAATTTAATTTACCCCTGAGTCTTAAAATCATTATTCCAAAATGCCCAAAAATGGTGAGAAAATGTAACTTTTTTCCTGTTTATTTTTGTAAATAACTGTTTTTTTGTCTTGTCAAACTGGGAGCAGCTGAGACTCTCCAGAGCTCTCCATTGTACCTGGATTGTTTGTTGCCGGGGCGTGAGATCAAACCCTTGTACGCACATGCATCCTATGAGAGTCACATGATCAGGATGATACCAGCAGCAGTGAGCAACCATCCCCCATCTAACTCTGCTGCTGTGGAGCATTTGTGCATCTCTCCACATCTGGGGAGCTTTTCTCAAGTTGTGTGTGTATTAAGAAGATGGCTGGGGAAAAAAAAAAAAAAAAAAAAAAAAAACACTATTCACTCAGTGGATCTATTGCTGGCGTCAGCCCCCCCCTACGGCTCCATCCATGTCTGCTCATTCACTGTGCAATTCAGAGAAATTTCAGGCGTGGAGATGGAAGCCCTTAATTGAATCTCCACTGGAGTAAGACTTGGTTGGGTGAGGGGATGGCCCTGCTTTGCACCCACTCCAAACATACAGCGCAAGCAGAGAGACACCAGGCCACTTTGATCTTTGCTGAGCTGCAAAGCAGAGGGTGGTGAGACGACGAGGAGACGTCAAATGACAAACAGCTCTGCTCATGTGTACGTGCTCATTGGAGCACTGCCATTTGTAAATAATCATTAGTAGGGCTTATGATTATGAAAGATTATAACGCCGTATGCTCAGCCACTCAGGGAATGAAAACCTCTTGTTTGACCACCGACTTAATCTCTCTCTCTTTTTGCTCTTAAAGGATAGCAGCCATACACTTTTAGTTTTGGCTCATTGTCAATACCGCTCTAAAGAAGCAGATACAGGCTAGCAACTGCCATCTGTGCTGCTTGTAGACGGTCTCTCCCATTATGCTCCTAACAACAACAAAAGCAGCTCACAGAGACACAGTGACTACTTGAAGGGACTAATCCATTGTTGCAAGAAAAGATGCAAAGGATGAATGTATCCAGCAACGCTTTACAATGCTAATATTGGCAAGTGTCCTGCAGACTATTTTCAGGCACTCTCTGATGTGCCTTTCTGCTGCCTTTGAGTTGGCACAACACCAACTACCGGTTGAAGGATTTGCTTACACTTGCCTCTGTTTGTGTGATTACGAGGTTGGTAATGAGCGAAAAGTAAAATTATACCAGTGTTGTTCTTTATTGTAGATTACTATGCAGTGGGAAGAAGGCTGGGCGATATAAACATCAAAACTTTGATATGAGACAAGATATCGTCTGTAATTTTTGGATATTCTAATATTGTGATATATTTTTTTTGCCTTTAAAGGCTACATTACAGTCAAGAGATGCAATTTTCTGAATTCTAACCAATAGTCTTCCCTACAATATTGTGCCAATATTGATATCAAGGTATTCGGACAATGATATTGTTCAATTTCTTCCATATCACCTTGTTCTAAGAGGGAATATTATCAACAATATTACTCAACAAAATGGCAGCCAGAATGCTTTATCCCTCCTAATCTTCAACTTCCCCCAATTCTCCTCATGTCGCTCCTTCAATTCAAGACCGTGGTGCCGACATACAGCTAAGATGAGACCCCCCCCACCCCCCCACCCAGACGTCCAGGTCATGGTTCCGCCCTGTAGGCTACACAAAACTAAGCTCTGTTCTCTGCCTCTACCAGCTCTATTAGCTCCCTCCTCCCTGCTCCTGCTCTTGTCATTGCTGGTTTCAAATCTTTTTCCTCCTGGCTCCCCAATGCTGGAATGACCTTCCCACTCCAGTCAGAATAGCAGAGTCACTCTTCATCTTCTGTGGGCTGAAAACTCATTTCCTCTAGAAGCACTTCATGTTTCCCCCTTCCCACTGAATCATATCCCCTATCATCGACTCTAACTGCTCTCAAAGAAAAAAAAATCCTCTTAGCTTGTATTTATTTTCCTCACACTTCTCATAAATAATAATTCTATATTACAGTTGACCCTTGCACCTTCCTATGACTGCTGGAAATTCAAGAGTTGAACTTTACTGCTACACTCGCTGTACGTTTCTCTGTATAACAGCATTGGCTTCATGCCAGAAATGTGAATGCAAATGGAGCACCATCAATTATCTATCTCCATTTAAATAAGTTTCAATCATCACAAAGCAGACAGCTGCACTGAAGAACACGGTGTGAATTCAGTGATAAATGGTAAGTGTGCAAATTACTCTGCCGACAGACTGCAATAACACCACACATTAGCATGAGGGGAAAAAACTGATTGGGCCACTGAAATGAGCTGCATCATTTTACACAAAGAATCCAGAAGCACATCAGCATTTCAATAGCACAACTTTCACCGACCTCAGCTGAAGCTGGTGGTCGTTACAAGAGAGCGGATCAAACATGCATGTGCTCGGCTGAGTAGTGCTCTGTATTGTCTTCACGGAGCTAATAGGCAGGTAATCTATACATGCATGTATCCCTATCTTTGTTCCAGCTGGCACAACTGTCATTTTCCTGTCCATCGGCCACCTTGTAAAATGGCAAATGCACTTGCGCCCACCTGAGCACCCAAGAGCGTGTTGGTCTTAAAGCGAGGTCTGGCCAGGTGTATTGCTATCTTGGGGCAGTTGAAAGTGACTGCATGGTTGACCAACAAAAAGCAGGTCACTGTTATTTCAAGGTTTCATTATCAAAACAGTAATGTGCACCTACATAGACGGGTGCAGACGTGTGTACACTCTGCTTGTTATGCACACAGGGATGCCTGCTTCAGCCCTGGGAGCTTTGTGTACATACTGGTGGAATCCTGCTGTTGCTATAGACGGCCTGCTTGTGCACCTTTACTTCCTGCATGAGCAGATCTGTTTAATAGCAATCCACCAACGTGCAAGCGCACCTTGCTTTTAAATGGAATAGGAGATGGCACTTGGTTTGTTGCATGTTATGCCCAGAAAACACACCCATGATTAATGACGAGACTAAGTATAACCCCTCTGAGCCATGCACCTGGCGCAACAACCCTTTTTTCCACCGTTAAAATAGCAAAAGTGGACTTGGACACACCCTAAATGCACTTGTTTCATGCTTCTCAGACCGTGCACTTAGATCATTATGATGATCATGATTAGATCTTGCCCAAACTTGGGGGAACAGTACATCTCACTGCGGCTTTCAGGCACGGATTACCAATTGAACCAGAGGGGGGTTGTGCCATTTCTGGGGGAAGGAGATGTTCAGTATCGCCTTGTTTTCTTCTCCACTCTCCTTGGGATCTTGTCTCATTGATTTCTGTCTTCTGGAGCCCCAGCAGGGCCTCACATAGCATGATATCTCCATGGGGTAACTCTGCTGGGAAATGTGACTGAAAGATAGCAGGGGTTATTCAGAAAAGACAGCCACATGGGAAAAACTTCTTTCCCACTCACTTGCGTATATGTGTATATGTTCACATGCGAAGAACACTACAGGCACACATGCTGTATGCAGACATAATGAGGTGGTTGCTGTTCACTTCACTGCACCGTATTCTGTAGTTTTACAGAAAAATTTACTAGAAAAATTTCAGACAAAAACTTATTTAAGAGACACTAACTGAACTTTGATATAAAACACTCAGTTAAAACCCCAATCTGGAATTGCAGCATCCAAACCAATGCCTCAGCTGTCTCTGTGTTTGTTTTGTACACAGCTTTTGCAGGGGTTCAAGGCAGGGCTGAGGAGTGAGTGTGTGAGAGCCCAAGAGTCTTGGAAAGAGCCCAAACAGCTTGTGCAAACAAGTTAGTTTTGGCTAACTAGAGTTGCTGAGCGCTGAAATTTCTTCACTTAGCGTCAGCTGATAATTTGTTTCCCTCTATGATTAAAAATCAACTATTTTATATTGTGGTTGTGACGCTGCAATGATATTACATAGCTACCTGTCCTGATCTCTCATGAAACTGAAAACAATCCTTACTCAGCCACAAATGTCCTGCTCTCAACAGTGAAAGGTGCAAAATCAGACTAAAAGGCTCCATTTTTACATTAGTAATAATTATGATAAGCTGCAGAACAATGCTTGATCTGCAATATCAGAAAGCAGACCTTCAGCAGCTATTCCTATTGGGATTCATGGTGATCTTAGACAGGGTTGTACAGATGCTAGCACCACTGAACTCCACCGACTCTCTTCTCAAATTGGCTTAATCTTGCACAGAACAGATGCTCAAGTACTGTTTTCACTGGAAATCATGTCTCACTACTCTGACAAGCCCATCAACGTCTCTGTGGCATCTGCGTCGCCCAGCTCGGCGTTACATTCTTCTCGTTGTGCACGGCACGTCTGCGGACCCCCTGTGCGGCTCCGCAAACACCATTACTGTTTAAGTATAACACACTTCAGTTCACGAGAGCCTGTATCAATGCATTGTTTTTACTTTATAAACTCCATCGTGGCATTTTAAAGTAAGTTTCTTCTCGTAATACTTTTCCTGTGTTGTGTAATGGCCTGCTTTGTACTGTCACACTGTCAATCTCACGGAGGCAGACAAGTAATTATTGTTCCATAGCAAAACTCCATCAAAGTGCGCCTTATAGCTTGTGCCTCTGAAAACTCATCAAAATGAAAGATTGGTATTTGCTAAATGTCAAAGTTTCTGCTATAACCACAGATGGGGAAAACAGCCTCCTCCAAAACAGTGGCCTCTTTATTTTATTTAATGTAGCCTCAGTCTACGTACCAATCAAGTGCTTTACTCTATTTAACCCAGAGAGAAAAGCTAAGTGATTGTTTCATAATGTAACGTGTTGAAGTTTCAGCTAATGAAGTTTTTAATATAGCGAAGCGCTGACAGAGAAAATCCTCCTCAGCACCCACTGGGTGATAAACACGCATGTTGTGGTTGCTGGCATGACAGGCTCACACTAATGGCTCTACAGTGAATTCATCTGCCACCAGCATAACAACACAGATGCTGTAAAATGAACCGTGTGTGTCACTGCCTATTGTTGTCCAGCCATAAAGCTGTAGGTTGGACTTGGTATTTATGGATGGGGATGTATTTTCCTGCGGGGTGCCATGAATTTATCATGTGTGTGCCATGTTGGAGTAGTTATTTACAATGTTTCAGATACAATAACAGTTCAGCAGTGGTCCCAGACAATGCCTGCCCTAAACCTTGAATGAATATAAATGGGAATGTATGTGTGTGTGTGTGTGTGTGTGTGAGAGAGAGAGAGAGAGAGAGAGTGCAAATGCATGCACATATGTGGCATGTTTGTTTACTTGTGGACAATTCTTGAGAGGAGCAGATGTATGAATCATTCCATCGCAAACAATCTGGGATTCCTCTAATCCAAATGCTTGCACGGACGCACACACATACACAGACACACACACGCATGCACACACACACACGAAATACCTGCACCTTGAGGTCTTCTGTCTTTCATTCTGTGTATAGTGTCTATGAATCACAGCTCAATAAATTGATTTCACCGTGTGCCACGCTCCTTTCAGACTCTCAGATGGATATATATATCACAGGGAGCAATGAGGTGGGCGGCAGGACACTGAAGGCTGTTTGTGCATTTATGTGTGCGTGTGTGTGTGTGTGTGTGTGTGTAATACTGGAACACCACCACACTCTCAGGTGTGAAATTAATCAATTATAGAGTACTCACAAACAGCAGCAGGAGAATAAATAAGTCTCATGTGGTAATGATGATGAATGATTAAAAAACATACAAGTGTGTTTTTAAACCTGGACGGGCAAATAGTCCGTCTACAAACTTTGCTGTAAAACAGTGCTGAAAAATGCTTATGTTGCAGCTGTGAGCCAAATAGTACTTTGAATATGTAACATACATATTGCATGCTGTGTTGCAACATGACAGGTTGCAATGTGGAGAAGTGCAACTCTGTTTCCACAAGTCAGCAATGTGCCGGACTCTTCCAAAGTGCCTGGACCCCTGATGAAAAACTCATAAGGTAATGTACTTTTTTGCTGCTCCTCTGTAAATAGCTCAAGGGTTGAGCAGTGAAACACAGCAGCAAAATATATGAGGCAGAGAGAGACAGGAAGATAGATAATGACAGAGAGAGAGACATAAATATGTGCTGTGGACAGAGATGCACAATGTGTTTAGGAAAGAGACAGTGCTGAATGGAGTTTAGTACGACATTATGGTGTTTAGCTCGGGCGCATGTCTGCAAAGATAAGCTCGGAGCTTTTGCTGTGAATTGTGCCATAAATCCTCATGAATGTTTATTAAATAATTTTTAAGGAAAATGAACTATAATGTACTTCTCCACTACAATATGTACACCAAAAATAATCTCATGCCTACCAGCAGGCATTTAAAACGATTTCCATAAGTAATACCACTGACTGTAAATGTCTCATTTATTATCCGGGCATTAAAGTTGCATGTGCCAGAAATGGGAAAGTGGCCACACAGTTAGATCTGCCTTATATAAAATGTTACATGGGCTGCATAGCATTCAAAGAGGTTTGGCTAATAGGAATAAAATAGCTGCTATAAATCCTACAGTCTAAAAGATCAAGAAGCTAGTTAACGGCATGTCGGGGGGAAGTGATTCACCTTTTGACAAACACGGCAACAGAAAAAAAATGGAAGGAGCCTGAACTACCAGAGCGATTTGTCACATAAGCATGATCACATAATCCACGATGAAGACTCACCGATGTGACCCTCAAGTTGCTCTTGACTTGTGACAAAGTTGGCTAAGACTCATTGCACTGTCACTGGTGCCTTCACTACTACCTTAGACTCTAATTTGGAGATTAAAAAAAGTGTTTTTATTCTGACTAATGGCAGCAACTATTTTTGAATAAAGCATCAAAATTGTGTGTATCTTTTGCTCCTTGCAAATTAAGCAGGTGGTGAGCAAGGCGGAAAACAAAGACCCACCTTTACTTTCTGAACAAAGCCAAAGTCAAGCACAAAGAATCAAGCTGAATACCAAAAATAGAGCATGTTCAAATGGAGATTTTTCTTCTATGATGATGTTGGTATTTATAGATGTCTTTTGAACTCTCCAGAGGGTTTTTAAAGCCATATGATGTGAAAATGACTTGTTTTGTACTGGTGATACAACGTACCAACCATGCTGTGGTCTAAAAATGTGATATTATGTCACCAGATCTGCCAGCCCTCTCCCTGCTTCACCATCCTCCTCTGCAAATTCACATTAGTGGGTTAGTTAGACATTATTTTTCGAGGGGTGGGGAGGGCTGGGTGTGGAGAGACCTATTATCTTGGCAGTGGTATCATCTCTCATGTCTGTGTGGTGTTGCTGCGTTCATGTCATATGGTATTTAGGGTTAGGGTTAGGGTAAAAATTCTGTTGTATTTTTCTGAAACATCCTATATATCCAATTAGGATAATGTTGAAAGTAACACAGGAATATCAGGAGAATGGCATCCTCATAACCCTAACCCATTCCAGTTTACAAATTATATTGTGTATGTTTTTTAACCACAAATCAGCTCCATCCACTGAACATTTTTTTGTTAATTCTTCAAGAGTTTTGTTACTCTTGAAGAATTGTATCGTTAGTTTCCAAATGACAGAAAATGCAAGTCAACAACAGGGATCTTGTCTTCCAGATTGTGCTGTTCCAGTTGGGTTTTCCACCCCTGCACGGCTGTTTCCTGTCTGCAATCAAGCCGGTCCACTCCTCCCTGCATCAGCTGTCCCTCATCACTAATTAGTCATCAGTACGATCCTGTGACTCAGCGTAAATTACAGAGTTAAACATGCCAAATACTTCTACTAATAATAATCTAATACTCGATCATATTTTAAGTGTTCTACTAAGAGCACAAATATGTTGCTCTCAGAATAAATAATTTGTCCAAACCCATTCCCTCTGAGCGCCTACGTCTACAGGCTGCATTCACACTGTATCACTTGTCTTGTGACTTGAATGTTCACATGATCAAATTGTTGCAGAAGTGTCACACAGTTAACGAGACAGATTTGAACAATAACAGCTTAGCATCAGCTGTTATTGTTTAAATCTGTCTTGTTAGCTGTTAGCTTGTTGCTGTATGAATGAATGTAAAATCATTAAAATCATAAATGTGTACAAAATTGTACACCAGCTGATCCAGGGACGCACAGCAAACGTTATTATTGTGTCCATAGCTTTTACTGGCAATGCTTCTACGATGAACTCCATACTAGTCAAAAACATCTTTTGCTGATGGGGTGGTGTGAGAAATCATGCCTTGAATGTTTTTTTCTTTCAATTAGGAACTTTGTATTTATGATTCTGTTGATATGCCATGAACACAGTAATAGAATCAGAATCAGAAATACTTTACTTATGCCAGAGGGGAAATTGGGTACAGACCAGCCATTTACTCAGTAGTCTAGACCAGATGGTTTTGTGTTTTTCACAGCTTTCCTGTGTTTTCCTCCTCTTGGTAACTTTCTGTTATGCCATGCCTGAACCCTACATGGCTTATCTGCCTGAAACTGGTTATGAAGAACTCTGGTTTGCTTGCCTGTTGCATTTCACTTTTTCTCTCAGTAACATATTCAGCATCATTCATCTGCTTCTGTGTGTCTGCATTTGTGTCACAGATAGCAGCCAAAACATTTGCAACGATTACGCCTGAGAAATGTGTTCTCAAAACAGCATTTTCTGTTTGTCGATGACTCAGTCTGCACCCAAGGATGATATCACTTTTAGCTTGTTGTTATTTTATTGCTTTTCTCATTTTATTAAGTTTTAGTACTTTGGTTTTGACTGTGCTGATTCTAAAAGGCATAACGATTTCAATAAGTAACAGCAGGTATGGTGATCAAACCTGTTTGCTAACATCATAATTCATCCTTACTTTTTGCTCAAATACGGTGTAAGCAGAGGCTGCTGCTCAGTGTTTTGCACTGATGCAGTGCGCCCACCTACTGTTAAAACTCTCATGATTTCCACCCTTTTCTTCAGAGGAATAATGCATGAGCTGAATTTATGTGTTCTTTGATGGCAAAAATGTCAATATGGTGCTTTTTTTTATGATTATGGTATTCCTAAGCATCAAAGTTCTACACAAAATCATAACTAAGTCCTAACACAAAAGTCCTAGAATCAGCTTTTCTCTTAAAAATATAACTGTAAGCGATGAAGGTACACCAAAATTTTCTCAGGATCAGTGGAGAAAATATTCTTTTCAGTAGGATTGCTTGATTTATACCACTGAATATCAGAGGCTCAGTGATATAGGATGTGGTGGTTTGGAGCCCATCAGGAATGATGTTATTACTTCATACTTCCCTGTCACAATCCATTAAGTCTTCACTGCATTCTCCCCAGGACTTCATATAATATGCAATCACTCATTTCCAGGTGCAAAACAGCTCGGAGACGTTATTGCCTGCAATGCAAACACGGTGTCAGATAAGATGACTTGAAGACGGCGACACATGATGTAACACCATGTTACATCTCAGACACTTCAATCGGTTGAGTCTTGTCATGGCAACCCTCACTTCCCTAGACCAGTAACACCATACATGGCTGTTTCACACCTGCCGCAAGAGTGACCTGCCATGAAGACCTGCAATTTCCTGATGGTTAATCAATTGTTCCGATGGAGAGTGTATAGATTTTTACTTTGACGGCGAAGGGAGGAACCTGGGGCTGCTCATTTAACACGACTAACTGCAGTGGCTGTGAGTTGCCCATGATCAACTACAACTCAAAAACACTTCCTTTTTAATGAGGCTTTGTTTTGACTGTGAGGGAAATAATACATAAAAATAACTCAAGAGGCAGTACATTGAGCCTGGCCTGAATGCGACACATTCCTGCCCACAGTATCGTCTAGGCGCTCTCCAGTAAAGGTACATCCTTCAAGCTAGAGGAAACCTTGAAATGGCCCAGCTGTGAAGAGCCTGACCTCTCCATCAGCCCCGCAGTGAAAATCATCTATTAATGGAGATGTGTCAAACAGGGTTATGTCTTTATCACTTTAAGGCGTCCTCTACATCTTCCTTGTTAACAGGATCTTCTCCTCAGCGTTGCTCGCCACCCCTCCTGTTCTCATAAATGTCTTAAAAAGCTGCTGCTGGCTGTGCGTTGTGGCTGTTGTACGAAATGGTGAAATCACGCTCTCACAGTGGATATGCACACAAACACATGAACGCAAACAAAAAACAAATATGTTCTCACAGAGATAAAATTGTTTGCGCTATATTTAGGGAATAGAATCAATATGTAGGGGTAAAATGTGCGGATAAAGTCTTACCAGTTCATATATATGAAAAGCACTGGTTTTACTAAGGAAAGCATCAAAGAGTTTTTATGTTGTACTTTTGTTGGGTATCTGACAACGTTGTTTACACACTGCGGGCTTGGTGTGACAAAGTGTCAGAATAACGCTGAAATCTTGGGTTTCTGCAAGTTTCCCTATCACAAGGCCACAGACCCCATATGAAAGCAACTGCTGACAAAGCAGACAAAAGACCAGAGGGGAAATGAACTCTTATAGATGAAAAGGCTAGGGTGCCATTATTATACCCTTCAAAAAAGCCTGTAAAAAAGGGCCAGTCTGGGCGTGAAGAACGTGCTTCAAGATAACATGATTATGTAATGCCATTTATGTGGAACTGAGAGCAAAGACTGGCCCCATATAGGCCTAGTGGCTGCTGCCATTTTTAAAGAGTGTGTAATAGGAAAATAATCTGATCTGTGAACTATTCAACTTCCACTTCTATATCTCCCATCATGTCGCAGGGTGGTGCACAAAACAACTCCTCTAGCTGTGTCTTCAACCGTTATCAGTTTCTATTTGATCTTTCTCAGCTCACATGTCACTTATCTATCACACTGCTTTACGAGCAAAACTGCTAGATACACAGACAGGTGGGGCGAGCTAAATTTATCTTATACAGCTTTGTTTTTTGGCTATCATACAAAGCCAGATGGTTAAGGTCAAGGTTAACAATTACATGTTAAAGGGGAGGCAGGCCTGTCATGAAGCTTTCGCAATTAATTCCACACAGCAAGTAGCTGCCTGACACAGGGAAGTTTGATGACTGAAATTGTTTAATTAAATTTTGTGGCACTTCTTGAGACATCTTCCAGTAATTTGGCACCTATAGGCTAGGGCAAAATGGTGTTTGAACCAGGCAAAACCAGGTACCACTATTCCCTCTTTGCTCTTTCTTTTGCTTTAGCCTGTCGTCCCTTAGACGAGACGAGAGAAGAGATGGACCGTCCACTGAGGTAGAATGGGCTCAGAGCCATTTTCCAGAATTAATAAGCAAATGAGTGATGAGAAATGCTGAAAGCCTGCAATGAGGAGACAAAGCAATCTGAGGTGCACACATAGAAACATCCAGATATTGCTTCACTTGATTGTTTCTTCCTCAGTCCAGTCACTCAAGTAATGAACATGTTCTGATTTAACGAAATTATACATAGTGCTGCTGATATACAGTAAGTACTAGATATGGTGTGTGTGTGTGTGTGTGTGTGTGTGTGTGTGTGTGTGTGTGTGTGTGTGTGTGTGTGTGTGTGTGTGTGTGCGCACTGGTGTGTATGAGTGAGTGGGTGAATTTGACACTGTCTCCTACTGGTTTGTCAGCAGAAATGAGGAAGAGGGCAAGCCCAATGGGTGACCATGCACTGAATAGACAGGGCCTGTGGGGCTTTGCTGCTCTGTGTGGCAGATCTGTCAATTGAAGCAAGTCTGAGGCTGGCAAAATGCCCAGGATGGCTCTGGAGCGCCGTCTCAAATGCGTCAAGTGGACCTCAACGTGGACATGGACCACTCAGTGAGCGACTGGTGAACACCTTGGCCTATTTTCATGCCACAGGTTCTGCCGCTTTAATCGTGTGAAACGTTCTGAGACTGCACGCTGCAGCAACACATACATGCTGTGATTAACCATGCGGTCCTAAGAAATCTGAAAGTGAGGAAAATGTGTGCAGCTACACTGCAGAGTGAAAAGATTCTTTTCATGCATATCTAAAGGCTCATGTCTTCTGGGTAGGGGGAAGTTATTTGAGCGTTTCACAGGTGATTCTGTTTGCCTACAAATCGTCTCATTGCGCTCAACTTAGTATTCAAGAGCTCCATTGTGATTGCCACCTATTAATCCATGTTTTGTAATGCTTGAGGATGCCACCACTTTCAGCCTAATGGAGTATGCCCTTTTCATTTCTAACCAGTGAAGCATCGCTGCCATATGCAAATCTTTCACCAAACACAAAAGCACACATTGTTCAGCAGACAGCTACTTAGTTCTTATTATAATGTTGAACACAAAGCATTTCAGCAAAAGGAAATACTAAAAAAATACTTGTTTATTCAAGAAACTCAGTCCTGCAAGATTAGTATTACTAATGTGTTTCATGTGCAGGCAATACAAACAGCTTCTTCCCTCTCCCAATTCTTTATTCTCCTCCAAAGGGGGGAAATCAGTAGCTGTCATTGCAACTGGTACCTCTAAAGTTCAGTTTCTTAAAAACTCCTACAGTCTTTAGAAGAGAATAGTTATGGCAGCATCCGTCATCTTTTACAGACAAAGTGATGGCGAAGGTCCAATGACTCACAGGTGGCGGAGCTATACTGAGATGGATGGGTGGAAAATCAGCCATTCTGAGGTCGATCTTCAAAACTCCAGGGAAATTTTCCTGACTTCATTCAGAGTCACCATTATGGAGTGACTCTGGAGCTCTGGAATTAATTTCACCTCTGAAAAATTTGACATTACCTTTTTGGGGGGAAAATTTTTGTACTCATGAGGAGAAGGCACATGAATGTTGAAAAATGTCAAAGGGAATTTTAGTGAGCAGTAAGCAATCATTATAAAGTAATAGGAGCCAAAAGGAAAGAGAATCTTTGCATCAGCTGGAGAATCAGGCAAAAAAACAACTAAAAACTAAAGTCGGTGGTTATTTTTGACAGCTGCCAGGTGTGAGAGTGAGTGTGTAACCCATTGTTCCTGCTGTAACTCCTCAAGGCTGACAGTATCTTCCTCCTGCGTTGTATGAGAGTCTGCCTGCTCATCTCGCCTGTCCCAGTGGGCACATTCAGGATGTAACTTTGGCCTCTGCATGTTGCACAACCAAAGTTTTAAAAACGGCAGAGCTCCTTTTAAAATCTTTCATTGCAATCTGTGGAGGCTTAAAGCAGTTATTTGCAAAAACTGGGGTCCAAGGACATGTCAACATGTAACAGTTGACTTCATTTTTGAATATTTCACTCTCTTAAAAGTTTGCCCAATAACAGAATAGGCTACAACTGAGTGTTTTAATGATGAGGTTCTCACTCTCCACTGTTATTTTCCCACCTACAGCACAGATGGGTATATAATTCTGTACCAAGTGATATCTAATAATAAAAAAACACTTTCAGGTGTGTCTCCTTGGGTCTCAGGTGGTGAGACCAGCCGGGGTCTATGGTTTCATGTATTTCTATTAAAGGGTTTTTGATGTGAAAAACTTTGAAAGCTCATGACTCAGTCTGGCTCGCAAGGCGGTATTTTGCAGCAGGAACAATGTCATGAATACTCTGACAGCCAGGGCACAGAAAATGGCAAGGTGGATGGCACCAGACAAACCACGAGGAGCCAGACAGCGAGGGGTGCAGAGCGAGGAGCAGGGGAGGGCACTGAGGAAAACCACAGCCCTCTCTGACAAAAGACCTGCTCCAGCATCAACACAGGCACATCTCAGGTTATCTGCATGTGTAGACAAAAATCAAAACTATGTTGTAAAACATATCCAAAACTTCCCCTGTTGTGGTCATAGAAAATCCCAGCAATAGATCATGTCTTTGATACTGATCGATTCCATAATCAATAACAAGGATGTGCCTAGAATGTTGCCAGAATCTTAAACTGGTAGTAATCCTATTCATACAAAAACTAATGCTATTAAAACAAATGCAGCCAGTACACACAAATTACCACATTTTCACCCATTTTAATCACAATCTGTTTTCAACAATGACTATTTCTTTGCTCCCTATATTGTAAGAATAAGTCAGTCAAGAAAAAAAAAAACAATTTCTATAACAAATTTTACAGTGATACTATTACCTACCAATACCACAACTAAAAGCAAAACTTACAAAACTAAAACCTGTAATAATTTAATGCTATAGTTATTGGGGGAAAATACCATAAAGTGGGGTAAGATCTTTGCAGATGCACTATTTAGAATCACAGACACACTTTAAGCCCTTGTAGCCAAGTGATGAGACATTACGGTGTTTTATGGTAAACATTATCCTACAGTATTTGTCATGACGGCAAAATTCCAGACATGGGAAATAATAGTTAAAACGCCACAGGAGCTCGCGGACTTGCCACGCCCTTGAGAGAAAAAAAAAAGTTCAGACAAACCCACAATATTGGTGGAAAATTGAAAAAAATCGATGTCTTACCTGCGCAGCCATGAATGACAGATCCATAGTGGTGCTGCGTTCAAGCCAAGGCACTCAATGGAAGATGCAAATGTGCGCGCCTTGTTTTTTTTTTTTTTTTGTTTTGTTTTTTTTTTTAATTGTTATTATTATTGTCTTATTCCCCAATAGAGCATTTGCCTTCCTGTTGGGGTATCCGGCGGCTGTGCAAGTTGGCAGACTTCATGTGAGGAGCATGTCGCTGTCCGCGGAGCTGCTTCCCCACAGCGGAGCAGACGGAGAAATAAGAGCCGCGCATGAGGGAGACAGCATGAGAGAGAGAGAGAGAGACAGAGGGGAGGCACTGGAGGAGGCTGTGGTACAGGACTGGCACATATTATGAGGAGGTGCAAGCACTCTCTCTCTCTCTCTCTCTCTCTCTCTCTCTCTCTCTCTCTCTCTCTCTCTCTCTCTCTTCCACCCCGTTTCCTTTTTTTTTTTTTTTTTTGGCTGTGCCCTGCACCTTTTCTTGTCTCTCCTGCACAAAACTTGTGTATCTGAGGACAACAGGTGTGTGACCAATCAGAAACACTGGAAACACTGGACTCCCACCCAGCAGTGTCCATCAAACGCTTGACTGAGGATTGGTGACCTCAAACTAACCATGCGTTCTTGAATTAAGTAGGCCTGGGGTGGAAAAAAAGAAAAGTAATGGTGTATTGTTATTCAATGGAGAGTCTATTCAAAAGCCAATTACTAGATCCTACTTCTAAAGAGCAATTAATTTATTGGTGACCTGGCCTTCAAGGCATTTCAGCCTGAATACTAAATTCATCGCCTAGTGAGTAAGTACACACAGGGAGCTTTCAGAGGGCTGCATGGCTTGCTGTTAATAACCTGTTTTTTTGTTACCAGCCAAGGTCAAGTGTCTGAGTGTTTTGACACGGATCACTATCATGCTAGGGGAAATGTGTAACTTTCTCATTGTGTCATGTCAGTAAACTACAGCAAAGAGGTGGGAGCATCTAATTTCTGGCAGAGTCAAAATATCACCCACCAACCAGATAGATGTGCACATATGAATATATCATTGACTGAAAATTGCATGAGGTGATGTCATCAAATCAAGAGGAGTGGTTCAGTTAAACTTCCAATTGCTCTTCTTCCTCATGAGCTTATGCTCTACTGAAATTTTCCACCAAAGTAAAATCTGAGGTCCTGAGGTGGCGATTTCCGCTGCTACCTTCTTCCTCATTTTCCTGCCCTTTCCTTTTTGAAAAAAGGTAGACTCTCTCTAGCTAGTTTTTTTTTCAATGTTTGTTGCAAATGTGATCAATGAGCTGTACACATTTGTACACCTATTTTTTTATTTTTGTATTTTGATTATCAGCGCACTTGGAGGATGGAAGGTGAAAACATATTATCAGCCATCCACCCACAACCAGTTGGCCTACTACACCATCCATAAATTGGTTTATCGCTTCAAACTTATTTGTTTGAAATATAGTTAGCT
This sequence comes from Myripristis murdjan, assembly GCF_902150065.1. Taxonomy (NCBI): domain Eukaryota; kingdom Metazoa; phylum Chordata; class Actinopteri; order Holocentriformes; family Holocentridae; genus Myripristis; species Myripristis murdjan. The sequence goes on from NC_044001.1 coordinate 13,322,707, forward strand.
TATTGCGAGACCAACCTGTTTTTTTTTTCTTCTCCAACTGTTGTATGATTTAAAAAAATCAACCAATGGGGACACAAGACTTTGTTTCTGGTGTCCCCTAGTGGCTGAAACTGTCTGGTTCCCCAAGTGGCCACGTGGTTAAACCGTGCCTGGCCACCAGTTGTCTGTATAATGGGTAAAGGCTGAACCACTGACTAACAAATATAAGAATGTGTTAGTTTTATCTCTCCTTGGCTCTTTAAATTTGCTTTGCTAGCCCTTTGCTTGTACATGATTGTGCGACTGACCTGATCACTCTATAATTTTGGCTGTTTGTAATTGTGATCTAAGAATTAAAGCTCATTCTACTGAGCTAGATTCCTAGAATTTGAACATACATGGTAATGCTTTGTCCTTTTAGACAATGCGTACAGGAGAAAGTGATGTACCGTTTATGGGGGAAAAGGATGTTAGATGATAATAAATTTGATGGGAAAATAAAAATGTCTTTGAGCTGGGTGAAACAATGAGTCCTGACTCGAGTTGATATCCTTAGCCAAATCCGGTTATATGTTTTGATGGTTTACTGTGACTTCTGCCATGGAGGAGATGAGGCACATCTCTTAGATCAGCAGTTTGGACTTTGTCCTCCCCCTGCCTGTCTTTCTGCTGAGCCGACACACAGCCAGTTCCCCAGTGTGGGGGGTTTCACCTCGCTCCAGCTCCCAGTTCCAGTTCCACTTTATTAGGGCAAACGTTTACATAATTTCTTTTAACCTCTTAATTTGTACTTGTAATGCATATTATAGACCAATTCTTTGCAAAAAAAAAAAAAAGATAGTCGTAATACTATCACTTATGTAGACAATAATATAGCTATTGTAGATATTGTTGTTCAGACCCTGAAGAAGACTGAGAGGCAATACACGTTGATCTGTTAAGTTGCCTTGCTCATGTAATACATTATTTTGCTTCATTCAAAGAGTACATAAGTTTTCTCCATGGCTGTCTGCATCACTGAAAGACTTATGTTTAGCAAGACCTCCAAGATTTTGTCTCTATATAGAATATTGTTGTTGCAACGGACAGCACATACACGGAAATTTTAATAATTGCACTGATTCTAGGATTTTTCACAAACACCTGCTCATTTGATTTGGATCTTACATTTTCTGTCATGGTCTTGATGTCTTAGGTCAAAATATGCTTAGAAATAAAGTAAGGTAAAATAAAATAAAGTAGAGTAAAATATGCTTGGAGGCAGCACAGTTAATTGCAAGGATTTTGGTTTATCAGCGCCTGATGAGTTTACTGTAACCTGTTGGCTTTTCACAGACAAGGAAGCCAGAGTTTGCCAAGGAAAATTATTATGGATCCTTGGGTACTTTGAGGATCCTAATATTTCTTAAAGCCAGACTGTGGAACACATTTTCTCAGTGGCTGACTCAGTGATGTAGTTTGCAAAGCAGCATATAACCATCATCTCAGTGATGCTGTGACTTATTACTTCCACTGTGGATGTGGTCTTTGGTATTGAGTTTAGTGGCAAAATTAGTCTAGGAAATTGTATTTATTAATAGTCCAATATCTGTCATGCATGGTTGCAGGACAGTGATTTTTTTTTTCCTGTTGAACACTGAACACTGGATCCATTGCTGAGCCAAACATCCACTCTCCACTGTACCTGAGTACTCAAAAAAAAAAAAAAAAATCTGATGGCCCAAGTGAGATTTCCCCAGAAAACGCGATCCTGTTATTTTCAGCAAAAGTGCTACACCGTTGATCTGTTTACCTAAATAATGAAAAAGTAGCAACTTTGCAGAATTTTCATATCGATTTATATAATTGCCTAATACAAATGATCCTCCTTAACACAAAGACATACAGAGTGCAACATGATGAAATACAGAGTAACATCAGGTAACACTCTGAGTCTGATAGACGGTGCCGCGGTCCTGCTGCTCAAACCTTGTCTCCAACTACACTCAGACTCATTGTTACAGACATGCCACTGGGCATGAGCTGGCCCCAGTCCTCAACAGTATGATCAGCTGAAATAGATTATTACCAGGCATCGAACTGGGCCTTGTCATATTAAAAAAAAAAAAAAATCGGGTTGAAGGTAATGAGTTGGAATAATGTCATGTCACCTGCTGGTCTGCTCAACATTTATGAGCGGCTGTGTTGTGATTGACATACTGTCACCTACACCTATATCGTCCACACAGTATGTGTTTCTATATGTGCATCCATGCATGCTACAGTGTTTGTATGTGTGCGCGTGCGTGTGCTCTGGGCATTCGGTCATGCTCTCTGAGTAATCCTAAATATCCTTAATCTTGGGGGACTTTTGTTGTGCATTTGGCTGTGCCAGCTGTGAGTAAAACCCATGAATAACATTACTGGTGTCGAGATTTAAGCCTAATCAATCAAAATTCAATATATGAAGTATCAAATGGAGATTTGGAGCCAGAACCATGGGGGAAATGATACATAATGAGAACAACCTTCCCACCCCTGCTTATTATCTGTCAACGTAGGTGTGGAGATGGGGAAATTGATGATACTCCCACACACAAGTGCAGACATACACACAAAAACATAAACACAAAAGGCACATTCAAGCTCACAAATATAAACACACGCAGCCATCTACATCCAGTGTGAGCTGCGAGCTTTCGTTCTTCATGCACTCACTATATAGTATGTCTCAGTTTGCTTCCTGTCAACTGATGCATAGCCAACAAGGTAGGTAATTTATAATTGATGCTCAGCTGAATATATTGAAATTCATCATGTGTGTTTTTGACCATGGGTAAACCACAGGGATATAGTCAAACATTGCTTTACACACCATGTTTCTCCCCCAATATCTCACACGAGCACCCCACTGTGACTTAATATTTCACACATTCAGCACAATTTTATGGCACCTTCTCCGTACATGGAGAGGGGGCCATGAGCGCTTTCTGTGCACCTGCACACCACATGTTGTTTAGCTAAATTAATGCATTTCACACACATTGGAATTGTGTCAAATTGGAAACGTTTCTGTGACAGCAACTGTTATTGGCCAGTCAGATTTGATAAAGCACATTGGCACCAAATGTAAAAGTTAGTTCTGAATAGAGCACACAGTCAAGCACCTAAAGGTGAAAGGATGACAACACACAAGCACAAATTTATGTTTGAATTGGTTAGGACACATTATATATTACAGATAATTTATTAGATTTTAGTCACTTATAATTGTAATCAATGGCATAACACATGACATTGCCTCAGAAAACTCAGTGGATTAGGATTTTTGGTTTTGGAGTACTTTGCTAAATTTGAGGTACAAATACAGATATGAAAAAGTGTAAAATTACAGAGTTCAAGAAAGTTAACTGAGTTTGACCACAAATAAGCCAAATAGCCATGAAAATCAGGCCAGTCTATAATTTGCATAAGCTGATTTATATATTAATGATATCATGTTAACAATGCCCAGAAACTTCTAAACCAACATGACCTGATTCAAAGACATTTAGCTAATTTTATCTCGATGCACCAACTGTCTGGCCACCCTGTGAGGCAGAAACTGAATCATACATTCTGTGTCTTTAACACTGTGCCAGTAGTAACTGGAGCCAACAACCAGCTTACTGGTGCTTGCCAGAAAAAAAAATTCTCTTTAGGCTTAGCCTACTTAAGAGCTACCTCCAAGAGCCTTTTCAGGTTAGATGTAGATCCTTAGATTCAGACTCTAACATCTAAGATGTGGGGAGTCGATGCGATGCCATGCTCTATGGTGTAATTTCTTCGTCTTTGCTGTCTGAAAGAAGATGAGTCTTTGTAACATCATGAGCCCAGTGTGTAGTGTGCCACAGTTTCTGTGTGCCTTAAGGCTAGTAAGCATATTCTCAGACATGAGGAAGCTGACAGGTCACATCAAAGGTAACTGATGTGCTTAAGCTGATGGAAATGGGCGAGAATTCAAGGTTCTTATTCTCACATTACAGGTCTTGTCAGAGGTAATCTTTTTATGTCTCACAAGTGTCTGCAATAAGAATGCATTATTTTGGAGGGTGATGTAACAGAATACATTTTTGTGTGTGCATGTGTGTTCAGAATATGAAATGATATTACAGTAAGTGAACGGATGTAGTGTGGGCAAGAGTGTGCATGTTTCATGTGGAAGTGGAAATCAGTGTGACCCCTGACCATCCATCCTTCAGCTCTCATTGCATCAGTCCTGGCTGCTAGAAATGCTTGTCCTGCTGCGGCAAGCACACCAAGGTCCCTCATGTAGCACCGTGCCCTTTCTCAGTTCTCCAGTAGCAAGCTGGACCACACACACACACACACACACACACACACACACACACACACATACACACACACACACACACACACACACCCACACACACACACACACACACACACACACACACAAACACATACACACCAACGTATGTGACCTGGGTAAATCTAGGTAATTTGAAACCATTCAGGTGTTCAAAAGAAAGGAGAAAGAAGAAAGCAAATAAATCTTTTGTCCTAGCTCTCACAGCATGCCTCCAGTTACTCTCATCCATCACAGACTTATGGAAATGAATTGCCCTTTCTAAATCTACATGTGTAATTTTATATATCGCTCCCTAGATACATGAAATGTCCCATAATACCCACATCCTCAATTTACAATAATCTCCCTTTTACTAAACAGACTTTAGACTATTGACTGTCATTTTTCTACACTTCTTGGCACTCATTGTGTTGTTCTCTGGCAAAGTAAATGAATTGAATAAGAGCACAGTAAATTATATAAAAAAGCATTTGCAACAGGTCTGGTGCACACATCTACGCAGATACCCACACACACACCCACACACATACACGCACGCACACACATACACACAGACAAAGGCAAATTCTGTCATGCTTGAATGTCACGGCACCCTGCCACACTGCTGAGCTTTTTGCCAATGTGTGAAAACATGCACACATTTGACTTTTAGCTGTAAAAAAAAAAAAAAAAAAAAAAATGGAGGCAAAAACACAGCTTGCATTCTTATGACCCATTTTCTCTCATAGCATGGGTGCAGTATGTGCGTTTTGTTGTGAAGTACATACTACTAAAGTTGGACACCTGGATGATTTGCAACTTTAATGTCTTGGATTTCAGTCTAACCTATAGGACCTTTGTTGCATGTCATTCTCTTTTTCCCTCTCTCACCCAAATATCTTCTGGAGCTGAAACTTGTTTTGTGTCAAAATATCACATCTTCCCTTTTGGCATATTAACATTATGTCAAATAGAAAAACACATTAAATTGCCTGTTGTGGAGCTGCCTCCTTTTCTGAACCTTGCTGTATGTATCCTGACTGTTTCAATGCCAACATGTGATTCTGATTTATTCTGATTTCTGGTTGTGTATGTGTGTGTGTGTGTGTGTGTGTGTGTGTGTGTGTGTGATGCGCTTACCAACAACATGGTTATGGGCTTCCCTTGTCACTGTGACCTATAGGACGGCCTCGGTCCCTTTACTGCAGTCGTGAGCGCCATTAGGCAGGAGACTCCCGCACGCCCGGGTCACAGGCTGCACTGAATTGCATTCAAGGACAACAGGTTATTTATTTGTCTCATTAAATGCACTCTAGTAAATGTCATCTGTTGTTTTTTGATTAGAAATCCAATTGGAGCTCAGTTTCTTTTATTACTCTGTGCATGGGAAGATGCGAACCTGATGTAACCTGTTCAAGGTCAGTTTAAGTGGGCTAAGCTAGATCTCATTAAATGCCGTGAAATGCCATCTCATACGGCATAATCCCATATTTAATGATTTGATATAATTATGCTGTATATAATATTATATATGATATAATTACATGCTGTATAGAAAAACATCAAACATCACTGCATGGTCGCATATTCAGATTACACTGAAGTTTCTTAGACAACAACAGTGGGATGAAATAATTAATGGGGTAGAAATGTTCCAACATAGAAAAAGGTGGATAACCTCTAATATCAAGAGATGGAAGAAAATACTGTAAAGAAGTTGATTTATGTTCAAAACAAGTGAAATATCACTCTTTCTTCGTTTTTTTTTTTTTTTTAACAAAGATAGTGAATACTAGTTCCAAGATATTGCAAGATGTATACATTCTTCTTTTTTTCTTTTGAGCTTGAATTATCACTATATGCTAGAAATAATTATAAACATTTTATCAGTGCTCTGATCTACTTTGGAAACTTTTGAAGTTTTGTTTTTCCCCACACTGTTTCTTGTAGATACTATAAATAATACAATGTGTTTATGTGCTGAGTCAATACTGAGCCAGAGAAATATGCAGCTCCCAAAGAAAACATAAGTGCCTCTTTCAGGTATGCACTCACCTACCTCGCCACTTTTTTTTTGCATAAATTTTTTTTTACACATCACAACACAGGTACTTAAGCATGGAGAGCATGAAATCATGTTTTCAGTTACCAGAAAGGGTCACTTATTTCTTAAAAGGTACTTTGGAAGTACACAGTCTCCTTTAAGTGGAAATAAGTGCGTGCATCCATATGCACACACTTATTTTTCAACATGTGGACTCATTGTGCATGTTTCTTGACGCTGTCTCTGCAATAATTATTCCCTCACTTGTGGCTTTGCATTATGAAGTGCAAAGTAGGAGCCGATCAACATGGGTTTTTCACAAGACAGATCTCCAGTCACGCTGAAGTTCAGCCGAAGCAGCTGTACCTCCTGATAATATGACAACAGAGAGTAATTGCATGACACGTTTTCCCTTTAGATTTTACAGAAATTAATTAAGCAACAGGCATTATCTTGAGTTTACACCACGGCACTGTTGCCTCCGGACGAGACTAAACTCTCGTGCACCAGTTCTGTCCTTCTATCTAAAATTACGAGACGGGATTAGTTCCACTCGCTAAATCGCTTGACAATAGGCTTAAAGATGCTGTGAAGACTTAAAAATGTCACCTAAACAAGTAGAAATATGGGCTTTCCATGTAAGAACATCCTATTGTGGCTTTCCACTCTCTCACAAGTGCATGTTCAGTATGGTGCACTTTACATTATCTCTCTCCCCGGCTGCTTTTATGGCTGAATATTGCACTGGAAAGTTTACATGTTTAACATTAATCGACTCACATGAATGTAAAGCTTCTGTTGTATGCAAAATTGTGATGTAAAACTTGTTCAGTGTCATGGTACAACAGTGTAACATTTTTTGCCTTGCATTTTCAATGTTATCCCGTCCAAAAATAGAGGAATATGGCAGGTCTCCTTTCTCACTGATTGCATGGCTTTGAAAAAAAAAAATGTTCGATTTGAAATGTGAACTCGTTCTGTATTCATGTCACACTGTGGACAGAGCTGATGTGGGGGAAAAGCAGCAACACCACGAGATATGTAGCATTTGGAAAATATGACACCTACTGTACACTGACAAAATATTTGCAGGCATAAAAGTAAAATTTTTGCCCTTATAAAATGATACAGGATCATTTACAGGTGCACTATACAAATTGCAGTAGACTGATTTAAGTGTTAAGTATGAAATGTGATGGTTGAGTCCACATGGGGACGTCAACCCAACTCAATGATTTGTTGAGTCTCAATGTCCTCACTTCATTTCATTTTTCATACTGTACCTTTAGGACTATGTAAAGGTCGTGGTTTTGCATCTCTGGTGTTTTGGACTTTTTGTTTAGACTCAACCTTTGTTTCTCTGTGTTTTTCCTTGAGTTTTGGTGTAGTTAACTTTGCCCCGCTGTGTCGCTTGCATTAGTGGTTTCACCTGTGTCGGGTTCCTCGGTCTTGTTTGCCCCGCCCAGTTCCACACCTGCCTTGAGTCTGTGATTATCCCTGGTTGTCTTGATCCCTCCAGCCCTGCGTTCCAAATCGCATACTTATACTTTTTACTTTTAGTATGTACTGCAGCTGCCCTTACAAAGTGTGTAGTTTAGTATGAAATATGCATGCTAATTCTTTTTTTTCCCTACTAAATAGTATGGTAGTATGAGTATTGGAACGCAGGGCAAGCGTTTCCCTCTCCTCTGTGCTCTCCTGTCTTGTGCTCCAGCCCCTCTCCCAGGTGTGTCTTGTTATCTAATTAGTTCCTTGTGCATTTAAATCCCGTCTTCAGGTCTTTGCTGCGTGTCATGCTTGTGAATTACAGTTCTCCTAGTGTCCCCCGTGTTTCCTAGTGCTTCCTTTCTTTTGAGTTATTAAATAATTTTGTTTTCCCTTGAGCTTACCTGCCTGCTTGCTCCTGCAATTGGGCCCAACCAACCTCCTCACACATAACAGTAAACCCTTTGCTTTTTTGTCTTATTTGCTTGCTTGCTTGATTTTTTTTTTTTTTTTTTTTTACCCTTTGACCTTTGATTTTCCCCTAAATGCACCCTGAAGTAATTCCAAATAACATAATTCTTCCCTATTGTATGACAGTCACATTGATATATATTTACATATATTTACATATATTATTACTCTTATAGGATATGCAAAGGTTCGGTATTTGTTGTGTTTATTTTTCCAAATATATATTTCTCTATTCTAGCGTTGAGAGGTATATTTTGTGAAGTCTACTATTGTTCCTGTGCAATATCTGGATACTGTGCTGCTGCAACACAAAAATTTACCAATTTGGGATTAATAAGGTACATCTATGTATGTATCTATCTATACATACATATTCTGTATCTGCTGGTTGTAGCACTTGACAGAAGGTACATCTTTTATATTACATCTTAAATTGAGTGAAATATTCAGAGCCAAGATGCTATTGTTTCATTGCTGCCCTATTACATCAAATAGAAAGGATGGAGATGCCTTGTGCATCATTTTGTGTACATTTTCCTGTAATTCATCAGGACATATTTGGTATCTTTCAAAATGCTAGGATCTTCACTAGAATTTAAAATGCAGTTCTGTGGGTCTGAACAAAGCTGGGTTGCAATCAGCACTGTTTGAAAAAGATTTTATAATATAAATTAATATATTTAGAATAGAATATAATGCATTTTTTTGGAGCATACTGTATAAATATCACAGAAGGATTATCTAATAATATATTCGTATAGAGGTAACCCAGAAAAACGTCACACTGCAAATCCCTGTACGAACATTATAGTGACCTTTTATTAGGAATTTTGGAGAAAAGACTTCATTTATCTGTTTATCTGTGTGTTTCTGGGTGTCTTCGCGAGAGACTGAGGAGGTGGTGATCGAAGCAGAGTTGTTTTTTTGTCTGCCTTCCTCTCGCTATGAGGCAGTGATCACCAGGGAGACGGGAGTTGATCCTCTGGAGTCACAGTTATCCTCTGTGATTTAAGAGAAACGGCATAGCGTGTCCATCAGCTGGCACCCGTGAGGCCCTCGACACCACTGCTGCGTCCTGATTGCCTGGTGTAAACCGTAAGCAATGCCCATTTCCTGGAGCCATAACATGTACCTGCCAACATACATCCATAATCCCCTGCTGTCACCAGCCGCCCATGACCTCACCTTTCACTTCTCATTCTCCACAGCCGCTCGTCTTCCTTCTTACATCACATATTCAGATTGCTGACTGCCAGCATCGCTGTGTGCACGTACCACTGAGACTGAGGCTGAGGCTGTGGCTTTGCATCGAGCAGGAGATGGACCATATAGAATGTCACAAGGCGTCTGCTAACATCTGGAGGAGGGAGATGACAGCTGGAGCGGCAACTCGCAAGACAATGACCTTCAAACAGCACACAGAGGTCATCTTGGATCTTTTGTGAAAAGTTGCACAACCAGTTAATCACAAGGCTTCATGATCCTTGTTATTATTATGGGATGGTGTGTAGAAAATACAGTTTGAGAATAGAGGATTTTCTGTTAAACTCTTGAACAGTGTATGTATCATAGGGAATAACAGCAACTCATAAACCTTATTATTATCTGCAGTTTTTTAAGGAATGAAAGTTGCCTCACTGCTTCTACACAGTGTCAGCTACTCAGTCACATTAATGCAACTTCAAATACAAATTGTGTGTGTGTGCTCGTGTCAGCATGTGTGTGTGTGTGTGTGTGTGTGTGTGTGTGTGTGTGTGTTGGCATATGCTCAGATGTGCATGGTGACAGTGGGAGCACTCAGGTCACTGATGACAAAGGTTTGAGCCCTGCCTGCCTTTCTCAGCAGATTTCCCCATGGACCCACCTTTACCTTTTCAAACTGTCATTTTTTCCTTCTTCTTCTTCTTCTTCCATTTGTGTCTGGCCTCTTTGCTGAAGCCAGGCCATTTCAGCTCGTCTCTCTGATCCGCCACACTTGCACGCCTGCTTTGTCTCTATGCACAGACAGTGGCAAAATGCAAATGCATTAACAGCAGTGGAGTAATTTGATCATTTTAATCTGCAAGCGCTCACTTTGACTCAATTAGCATTTTGCATGGGGAGGAAACTTGATGGAATATTAATTAGATCAGCAGTTTTTTTGGTTGTGTGACATAAGACATTACTCCTAAAGGCCTATTATGTAGTTGCACTAAAAATACCCCATAGAAACACTGTTGCCCCACTGCTGATTTTGCTCACATTGTGTTTTCTTGGCTCTCCTCACCATTTATTGTGTGAAAGCACATTATGTAACCTCTGCATCTATTTCATTTACATTGTAATTCCCTAGTTTAGCTTAGTTACTTGAAATGTCGCTTTAAAATAGACAGTGTATGGTTATGTCCCACTGTGTAAAATTTTAAGCTCCATGAACAATAACATGACAGTCTGAGCACTTATTTCCATTCTGTTTCCTGTTGTTGATGGGTTGCATAGTTATGTGGTGTTTATGGTGGAATAAACAGCAGCAATAACAGAATTACAGCAACTATCAAGACTATACTAAATGCAATAACATCACCAGGTTACAGCACATACCAGAAACTACACAATACAGTTGCACTGGTTAATGACAGCATCAAACAAATGGCAATAAATAGCATCAATAACATTAACAGCAGCTCAATATCAAAATAACTAAGGTCAAAATATTACATTATTTGTAAGTGTTGGAATAAAAACTGTATTTTGCATCATGAATGCCTAAAAAGTTCAGAGAGAAACTCCTCTAGAAAAGAACTGAATAAACTTGTGCCTGGATATTTAAATAAATCCCAAATTAAATCTTTAAATGAACACGCAGAGAATCAATCGGAACGTGTTTCGAAATCATTAGCCGAGGTGTTAAATGGCGCTTTAGGTTGCTGCTTGTTACAAAACAGTCTTTTACTCTCTGGGCATTCCTTTACCCTTTAAAAGAGTCACATAAAGCAAGAGGTAATTCCCGTTTCATATTTCTTCATGATAGCTTATGAGCGGGGTGTTTTATTTCTGGGCATAAAAGGCTCTCCGAGGACCGCAGCTTCACGTTGTGTGAAAAGTGTTTGTGGGGAAAGCATGTGAGCTGGAGGAGGCTTTTTCTTCTGTTGATGTTTGAGGGCAGAGGCTGTTTAGCCTGTAATTAAGACTCCTTCAGCAGCGGGCATGTTCAAACATTTATCAACACCTTAAGGGGTCTTTTCGGCGCAGTTACCCGAACTCAGCTTCTATAATGTGTGGCTGACGCGTTGGCATCGGTGTTTCCTCTGCGTTTCCCCTGCGTTCCCCCCCTGTGATTTATCACATCAATCAGCCAGTTACTGCTGTATTGTTCTCACAGTCACAGCGACCCAGCTGAATGAATTATGATTCAATCGGGTGGTGACGTTTGGAAGGAAGGAGCAGAGGCTAGTAATGAGCTTGTATGTCAGGATTGTAATCTCATCTAGATGCAAATGTATTCTGGTTCCAGTTTGCCCACTAATTTATTCATACAAATGCAACTTCATCAATTTATCCCCCCGTTTTTCTATCAGCACATCGTATTAGGCTCTCTGAGGAGAGTGGTGAGCGATGATGTCTGACTTCGCCGTAAGTTGTTGTTCAAGTTTTCTTCCAGCGGGGGAAAACATAGACGGGGCTTTTTTTTTTTTTTTTTTTTTTCAAGTTCAAATATGAGATTGAGCAGCAATGTGGCCTGCATACGGCCATGTAATTGCTTCATATTTAATATGGCGAACATGAGGCTGGGTGGGTGAGAGGCTGTCACAGACGGAAGGAGCGATTGCGTGCCCCATACTGCTACTCCTGCTTTTATCCTTGCTGGCCTGTTTCCGGTATGCACTTCTCGTGTTTGCTGCAGTGGTGCATAAAACGTGTCACCAAATGAGTGAGGCCAAGCACTCTCTGTGAACCTGTCCCATTTGTGTGTATGTGTTCATGTGTGTTTGTGCATGTGTAAATCCCAGCCTACATATCCTCTTGCACTGGTCAGATGTAGACTGCCAGTATCTCTGAAAGCAAAATGTAAGCTTGAGCATTTTTTTTTTTTTTTTAATCTCAATGTCCTGTTCTTTTTTTTTTCCAAACAGTAGACGGCTCCTGGCTGTTGTTGCCAGAATTTCTAAAATATGAATCCTCACCACTGAAATATTGATTTTGTGTTTTCTTGCTGTCACTGTGCTGTCTGGGGACAATGATTCGATCACTGTGGAGTTTCGCTGGAAGGCCTAATCTTGTAGACCAGATGAATGGTAAGTGGTCTCTAAAAGGCTGTCAGTGTTTATTAAATGATAGCTCTTTGAAAAGGTCACCAACCATGTCTGTTCTCACACACACACACACACACACACACACACACACACGTAAACAGACTGGCACACAACCACCATTCCTCTACCGCAACTCTCTCCATCCAAAGTCATAGCAAACATTATTTATGTAGAATATCGCAATGCAATGTGCTTTAAAAATCAGCAAAATACAATTAGCAGCATGGTAAAAGGTGTTGCTACTGCTTCATCAGGCTTCATTAGGAGATGGATCACAGGTATGATATACAATAGGGTAGTCATGTGGCCCTTGATTCTCATCATTAAATAGTTCAATAAATCATAGTAATTACTTGCAACAATTTCACATAAACCTATTAGATACATGATAAATTAGATGCAAATACAGTTCATTACAACAATATGGATACAGCAGTAAAAGTTACTTCAGTGAGAAAAAAAAAGACTGCCTCATGCGCAATAAATCACCTAGAAAGTATATCCGCAGACAAAAAAAAATCTTAATGAATGAAAAAAGCTTAATGAGTTACTTCGAAAGCATATCTGCAGATTGCAGTGCACTTAAAAACACTGCTCCTACGGCTGAAGCTACTTCAAGAAGCCTACAGGGTAAGGGAAAGTGAAGGGGCATCGTATGTGTGTGTATGTATGTATGTGTATGTCCTCTGTTTTTAAAGGTGAATATCCAGAATGATTGCCTCATTAGCAGCTTCTCTTCTGAAACAGGGCCTGATTCTCTCTACACCCTCTGATCCATGGGTCTTTTCTCTATAATTTATGGCTTCTGCATAATCCACGTTCCCATATTTCCTATTGTTGCTTTATGTTCTGCGATTCCCATCTTTAAATTTCTTTAGCTCTGCCTTATGCACATGAGTCTGCAGGGACGCTTCAGTTGACATACAGCTGATGAGCTGAGTGACAGTTTTAGTGTTATGTGTGTGGGACACAATTGCCACATCTATAATTTCCCCATTAATTATTTTGCCAGCATGTTGGTTGCGCCATCAGTACTCATGTTTTCATGTCAGGGTCCAATGATGAAAGCCCATTTGTACTATCTTTGGTGTAAAAATAGATTTGCTCTACGTGAAATTTAACCCTTTTTGAAGTGGTGCTCTTCAAGCTTTTTATAGTTTGCTGTCATAGGAAACAGCATTTTCCTTTTATGGTTTTATGTTTAGACTTAAAACAGAGTCACAGTACGACAGGACGCAATATCACATGACATTTACTTTGAAAGTCTGTCCAGAGGTAATATTGTGAAAGTGCATGTGAACAATGATGAGAGCACATCCATAGCGGGAGGCAGACTCTACTGCAAAAAGTTCAGTGGTCATCAGGTCACCAAAATTCATTAAAAAACGTAGATATTTAAATTTATTTTCAAATCACTGCGCAGCAATAGTAAAATGCCTTTGAAAAAATGCAGTGCCCAACTTTGAATAACCATAAAAATATCTGCAAGTGAAGGACTTTCTTCTCCAAAATGTCTAGAAGTTAGTATTTGAAAGCTAAAAAAAAAAAAAAAAAAAAAAAAAACAACTCCCTCCCTGAAATTATTCCATTCCTAATGACTTTCCAAATTTGATCAGCCCCCATAATATGTTTGCATAACACCCAGCCACTTCATCATCCAATACGACTTCCCAGCTGTGATGAGAACACATTCTTGAGATTAAGTTAAATTTTCAATATTTCTACATACTGTCACCGACTGATGTAATTATTCAGTGTCAGATAAGTCTTTCCTGCAAAAAAATGCCAGTAGCAACAGCCACCCAGACTAATGAGACAAATAAAATACAAATGCATTGGAAAAAAAAACATCACTAACTCAGTTTTTGATTGCCAAGTAATCTTTAGGAAATACAGATGTTGAAACGTTTTTGAAAAATAATCTTCTGAAAGAGAGTGGGTTCCCTGACGCTGCACACCGCACTGTATGTCGCTCAGTTCAGTCTTAATTTATGGAGCTGAAAAGCTTTCAGAAATTTTTTTTTTCTCTCTCCCTCTCTCCCTCATTCCAAGCTCTGGTGAGACTTGGTGTTCACAAATCGAGACTACACTGTCCAAGATCAAATGTGTAATCATATGACGTCGCTTCTAGGGTGGATTAAGGTCGTGCAATGGATGCAATTAATGAGCGTGAATTATTCATGCATACAAGAAGATGCAATACATTAGGCGCTCACTCCCAGAAGGTGACACATTCTAGGCTGCAGCTAATGGAGCAATTGTCTCCTCTAATTTTGTCAGTGGAATCAAATGAACAGATATTTTAAAATTACTGACTCCAAAGGCCTTATTTCTTAGTGGAATCGTATTTTACTCGGCCTTTGGAGAACAAGGTGGGGCCGTCACAAGGGCATGCTTTGTCACACTCTCATTAAGGAATTGGTCAGGTGTCGCACAGTCAATACTGATGACACATTTATTGTGTGCTCTAAATCTCCATGAGGCTGCAGCTCATGAATTTTTGATAGATTGTTGTTATTTTCACTTGTAACATCGTTTAACCCTGCTAAGCACTAAGTGATATTAATTTAGCAGCTGCCTCGTTTGCTGAGATGCTGAATCCTGCAAATGACCACAGAGCTCATGCTTCATTTTGTGACCCTTTGAGAAATCACACTCGAGACTGAAGCTGGGTAACATTAAGTGGTATTGTGGCTGGGTCGTGGAGAAATTTGCCATAAATCAGTGAAATGGCAATATCAACTCTTGCAGTGCTCTGGGCTCTGTTCAAGCTGTGAATCTCTTGACACTCATCGCCCCGTTCCCAGTTTCTCTGTGAGATGTAGAGAAAAAGAAAAAATCATGATTACCTGCTGAATGAGTTCGGTGGGGGGGGGGCGGCTGAGTAAGCTGCTGTCTTGACATGAGCACTCACGAAGACTCACCAAAAAACCACAGTATATCCAGTATCCTTGCTTAGTGCACTGCCAGACGACGCTGTGTGGAGAAATGGAAACTGTACACAGTACGTTGCTTCATCAGGCACAAATTAGGATTTTGTATTTCTTTCACCTTGATTTCATCTTGATCCTGCAGCCCAATGCTGTGCTGTCAATGTAGAAAATTATTTTGTCAGTATAAACTATGAAGTATGCTGATTTTGGTTTCACAGAGGAACTATTTTACTAAGTACCCTGCCACACCATAAATATTACAAGGTCAGCAATGAGGGGTCTGAGAAACAAACTGATGAAATTAAATACTTCATTTTAATTTTGTTATCCTGTTTCAGTGTTGTTTTCTGTAGGGGAGATATCCCTCCTCTGTTGTTCGCTATGAGGTTTCCTCTATTTTTTTTTATTTATTTATTTATTTTTTTTTAATTTAAGGGAGTTGTTCCTTATCCCATATGAGAGTCTAAGGACAGATGATGTTGTATTGCTGTAACGCCCCTTGAGGCACATTTTGAATTTGTGATATTGGGCTATACAAATAAAATTGACTTGACTTGAACTACCACACTACTCAAAACATTTGTCACTGGGTCTAAGTATATGAAGATCATTTGCCAAAAAATAAGCTTTGGAGTGGAATATAGATATACTTTATTGATCCCAACCAGGGAAATTCTGGAAAGTTGACGTTCCCATACCGGGAGTTGAACCCGGGCCGCCTGGGTGAAAACCAGGAATCCTAACCGCTAGACCATATGGGACTCCAAGACCATATGGGACTATAATCAGTGTGTCAAGAGATCAAAATTCAATCTAGATCTATGTCTTAGTTAAACAATTTTTTTTTTTTTTTTGCACAGAATTCTGGCCAATTTACAATTTTACATAGATATCATATTTTCTCAGGGGCTGCCCTCTAATTGTCTTTTATCACTTGATGACTTTTTTGCTCCTGGTTGTCTCCTACTGTGTGCTGTTACCTTCTGCATCAGCTAGAGGACAGCAGCTGACAAATTTTGGTGCTGGTGGATCATGCAATCTCACTGAAAAAGGTGAGAGGCTCTCCTGCTTTATTCATCATATACCGCATTTGGTTGATTTTATGGCAAAAGCGTGGTATGCGCTGTGGAATCATGCAGATGAGATGCAATGTGTTTATGGGTTTAGAGCAAAGTGAAGCTTAAACCTCTGCTCCAGATTTTTTAAAAAAATTGCACCAAAATAGTTTCTGATGATTAGTAATTGCACATTCATTCTTATGATGATACAATACCTCAAGGTGATCGATCTAGTGTATGTGTTTAAAGCTTTTAAAGCTTTGAAATTATTAATTCAGCTTGACAAATCATCTGTGATGTGATTATTGTATTGATTATACTCAACACTTTACATTAAAATAGTCTCCAATATTATTATCAGATGTCTGTAAAGAAAGAATATTTAAACAATATCTTCTAATATCGTCTGCATTCTTCTTTTTGACAAGCTGTCAGGCCCAAACCCACCGTCAGCAGAGGGCAGTGTGTGTGTGCAGTGAGCCCGCCTCGTGTGTGAGCTGCTTGCTTTCTCTTGCTCTCCTCTTCAAAGCAGACTCGTCTCTGGGGCCATGAAATTACTCTGGCAGCTCAAATAAAGACATCCCCGCTGTTCCTTGGCAGTCATCTGCATACTTGTTTTGTCTGCCTCTGTATCCTGTGCCTGTCGTCAACACGCTGTTTGTCGTAAAACAAAGGGCAGCTCTGTATTTCGACCTGACAGTTGTGGAAGCTGTGGTCCAACAGGCATAGAGACGCTGTGTTGATTGTGACCCTCTTAAAATATGACTCTGCGCCAAGCGTAGAGGGCGGCTGCTGCTGAAACATTTGACGAGGAGAGTTGTTGTCCCCTCTGAGGTGTGACTGATATCACTGAAACCACCCCAGCAACATCACGATGATCATTTCTCCTGTTATGTTGACAGTTTGTCTTGTCATAGCTCATCTATACAGAACGCTTTTTTCTTTTTTTTAATCCTAGGTTTTGACCCATGGCTGGGTTATAATCCTGTTTCCTTTTAAGTCCCCTCATGCGACATTTGGTGGTATTTATTCTTGAGCCCGGCCCCAAGGGCAAGATTAAGTTTTCTAAATATGATGTGATAGCATGCAAGAGGCCTGCAATGCATTTGTGATCCACCTCATGGAGATTCCTCCTCTGAGGTCAGCGTGCAGCATGTATTTTTAGAACAGCATCCATTATTTTGAAGAAAATAATTTTAGCTGTGCACTGTTTGGACAAGTCAGGCACAACAGACCAAATGTTATAGGTTATGTTTGACAGCTGAAAACATTTGGAGCTTAGGCAGTTGACCTAAAACCCAGTTTACTGTTTATTGACTTACCATTTAGCTGTAATATGACTGTTTTATTACTAGTGGAGTGGCTTTCTGTGCTCGTAATACTGGCCTTGTCCCCCCTCACCGCCATGAAAACCCTGTAACAAATGAGAATAATTTCATTTGACCTCAGTTACAATTCATTTTTGATGTAATTCATACTTGTGTGTGAACAGTGGTACCAGTTTCTCAATAAATGCACACGTTTATCCATCAGAGCTATGTGGTGGGCCACGTTTTTTTTTTACCTTCCATCAACCTGTGTCAGCATATCCATGTGTCTACAATATGCATTGATATCATTTTCACCACAGCATATCACTCCTGTGTGGACCTGAAGGATTATATGCAATGGGTTGAGAAAAATCTCCAACCTCTTGAGGTTAAAACAAACAAAAAAAAAACTTTTACAAACTCACTGGATGAACCGAAACAAGGCTGTTTTTCAGCTTACAAGGTCTCTACATGATAAAAACAATATATATTGGAGGGGTATATGCTGTGACTAGTCCATTATGTCTTCCTTTTTAGTGTACAGGTTTGTTCCAATACCATGACAGACATCACACAAACACAAGAAGCTCCTTGGATGTGCTTCAAACAGCAGGAACGGGCGAGTGTACGTTCAGCAGCTTCACAGCTTGTGTGCTACCTGAACAACTGGACTGATTGAAGTGCACTGGGGTGTTTCAGCCCTTGAATATGACTGTGTCTGGTCGACGGCTTTTTTTCTGCTTAAACCTCGGCTCTGCCCGGCCTTAATCATCTGGCCAGAGAGTCATCCATTCCTCTCCTCTGGGTACAAATCAGACTCAAAGTGAGAAGTACAGTAAGAGCAAAACCTATTCTGCTGAGCTTATCCACTGTAGTATATGTAGTTAACTAGCATTGATTTCACTTTAAATCAGCTCAGACTCCTCCTTGTCCTCTCTGACCAGCAGCCTTTGCAGTTTTACACTGAAGTTATAATGCAAAAAAGCAAAAGAGGGTTTTATTCGAATCAGCTGTTGTTTTTTTCACTTGCAGCAGGCTCTCACACAGACATTTCACCATAATAGTCAGGTCTACAGGAGCCCCGTGGTCTGCACCCTTATCGATCAGCTCAGCAGTCTTTGTTTAGACAACAGTGACAGATACTGTGAGCTGAGGAGCCCAGTCTCAGCTCCAGACAGCACAGCTGTCCCTCTCTCCTCTCCTCCCTCTTCTTTGCCCATTAAAAAACAGCTTGCTGTGATCTGTCCTTTCCACTGCCTCCTTTTTGTTGCAACAACAAGTTTGACCACTGAATCTGTGTTCCTCGCTTTCTTTCATCAGTAAAACTGACACAGCATCATTTGGTGACGTGATTTAATGACTTTAATAACTTCATTCACACCGGAATATAATTATCAGTTATGAAAATATGGCCTATATACGCTGGATACACACACACCCAAAACCCTCCCAGCACGGTGAGCCGAGAAGCAGCGTGATCTCCAAAACCACAAGTGAAAATCTTCCAACTTAAGGCGTTGCAGTTGGCTGACACAGTACTTAGGAAGATCTGCCTGGATTAAAAGGCAAAAGTTGTCTGACAGTTGACAAGAGAGCTACTTAATGATGCTGCACTGTAACACCAGAGCCTAAATAAATATTAACATAATTAATCATAGTCAGCACATCACTTGTGTTAAAGGAGCCCCGCTGAATTTATGCAAACAGTTTTCTTTGGGTGCTCACACCACCCCACCCCCTTCACCTAACGGGGCAAGAATGTATTACAACCAAGGTCGCTCTCCTCTGAATGCAGATTAACCCACATGTAAGGACAGAAAACGTTTCTGTTTTTAATGGATGCTAACATTTATTTTATTTTTTTAATGGATGCTAACATTTATTTTCCACTTAATATTTTTCTGTGTTCAAGGGCTAAAAATAATTAAAACAAATAAAAAATACTCAAGGAAATCAGATAAAAATCAGATTAAAATATGCTTAAATGCATGAAAATGACAAGTAATCCTGCACCTCTGTGTCTGTCGCTCAAGTATAACATGAAACTGAGGCTCATGAAGTTTTATATTCAGTGCACTGTGTTGATGATGATGATGATGACCCACTTTCTAAGGTAAAGATGACTACAAAGCATGTTTGCTCTGGAAAGCGAGCATCCTTGGCTTGTGTCCTAAATGCAAGACAAAATGCTTTGAAGCAGCTTCTTCTTCTAATGACTTTCTCTTCCTCCTCTCATCTTCAGCTAATAAAGCAGTGCATGTGTGTGTGTGTGTGTGTGTGTGTACAGGGGCGAAGAGCAGTCGGTGTGTTGTTTGTGTCTTATAACTGTACAACAAGCATAATAACACAAGAGTAGTTTGGTTCCCTCAAATAAAGGGGATAACAGATGAAATTTGTTTTCCATTATGTTTTCGGCGTGCATGTAGGACGGATCACCACATGGGTAATTTTTCAAACTGGGCAAAGATGGACAGGTAAATTGTTTTACCTCTTATTTACACTAGAAATTATCACTAACAGAGGGGATGGAAACTCACAGAAACAAAAGGGCAGTTACCTACTTCCATCCTTTTCAAACCTGTTAAATACCATCTGCGTTAAATTCATTCTACCCACTTTCTCCTTTTCACTTCTCTTCACCATAGGATCCACATCTGTGATCTTATGCAACTCTCTTGGCCAACAGGTTGACACAAGTGAAAGCATTTCCCATGCAAGACAGATCTGTAATCTCCGACAGGCGAGCTAGCCCTGACAGTTTGACACTTCCCTCTCAAGTTTTACATTTATATCAGGATTTGTCACAGCTTTCAGCTCCATTCCTGATTTGATCACAGGATTTATTTCACTGCATGAATGGATGCAAAGAAAGGCAGCTGGATATGTGCGCCCTGTGTGACAGGAAATCTATACGGGGCACCTCTGCTGGGGGAAATCCTCTCAGATGTCTAATTGAGGGAGGACTGTGGCAGAGGAGGGGTGCAGGGGAGTCGTGCACTGACGCTCCCAGGTGAACTCTGACTCTGCAAGGCCAGCAGGTTCACAGCAGACAGCTTGTGTGTGTGTGTGTGTGTGTGTGTGTGTGTGTGTGTGTGTGTGTGTGTGTGTGTGTGTGTGTGTGTGTGTGTGTGCGCACAAGTGGAAAAACTGTCAAATAGTTTCCCCATTCAAGCCTTTGCCCAAACCTTTAACCAAGAACAATGTCAGAGAGTTAAAATCTGTATGACCATAGTCTAATTTACTGGATTCGTTGAAACGGTTTGAGTTATTGGTGACTGAATGGATACAGACTTGTGTGAATGTATAACAACCAAGTCAGTCCCAAGCTGTGTGCCCTGACAAACTCTCCATTCACACAACATTTCATCCCGAACTGACCACTCACAGTTGTGGAAAGATACACAGACTCTGTTATATATCATCACTGTGCTCTCGGAGTTATTTGGTGATGATGAAATGTTTTGGTGATCCCATTTTCCCTCAACATGCCTTTTTTCTTCTTCTTCTTCTTCACTCAGTGATTTCTTACATTTCTCAAAAGCGAATTTCAGGAGGCTCTGCCCGTCTGCCTTGTTGCATCTTGTTGTTTTGGGCTGTTTTTGGTGACAGTGATACCCTTTGCTCAAACTCTTGTGACTGCATGACATGCAGGTCTAATTGAGGTCACTGTCAGTGGACAAACTGGCATTTCTTCCTCTTGTATGATCGATTTCTTATTGTACGAATGATGGACTTTGGTAAAAATGGCCCGTCTAGAAAGAAACCCTTGATTCTCATGTCTTGATGCAGTGGATCATCTATGTTTGGCAGATTATCTGCATGAATAATATGTTGATTCTTACTCTGAAAAAGCTGTTGAGATTCATTCAGTCAAAAAGGAAAAAAAGGTTGCACACTCTCGACTTGCTCCATATGTATTTGCTCTTTTATTTTGCTAACATTTACACCCCAAGGTGTTTTTTCAAGATCAAGTGAAAGGTAATCACGTGTAGCCACATGTACACATGATCATACCAGGTGTGTTGCCTATATAGACCACAAATGACTGTGTTTCACTCTTTCACTCGATCCTGAAGAAGACCCTGGGGTTGAAATGTTATCCAAACAAAAGAGCAATGGAAAAGAGCAAGAGAGTGCAACACCTATTTCCTTTTTCCAAGTCTATTTCCAGTGATCGGCACCTCGCAATTAGACAAAAATAGAAGATGGCACTCCTGATGCTACTTTTATCTAAGAATAATAACGATGTTGGGTATCGTTATGTTGTCATGAAGGATAATACTTTGCAATGACTTGGTCCATATTCTGTTGATGTTCAGCAAAAAACAAGCCTTTAAAATGATGCTTGGTTATATTATCTGGCATTATATTATTAGGCATTAAATTTAAATGCTGACTGATCACAGGTTGAGTAACCTTAAAATAAAAATAGAGAGAGAATGGCATTGCTGAGGGTGAACATGTCTTCTTGATTTGGTATGGCTTGTGTGGTGGATGGATTAATCAGCTGCATAGCATTTCTGTGAAACCATCAAAAACAATGTCAGCTCAACTCGATAGAGATGGAGCGTCTGCACGGACAATCTGCTTGGTGGAATCATCCATCTGTGATGCATCACATTCTTCCACACATTGTTCACCAAAAGCATCTTTCAGCTTCAAACGGGGGATGATCCCGGGCTACACGGGCGTCTGGATCCAGGTGAAACAATAGCTTAAAGCAGGCTTCTGGGCTTGTGTGAATTTAAGCAGCTGTGGTTCCTCAAACAACGCTGTTTACTTGGTTCGTTGCCTAATCCAATATACTTAAAAAAAAAAAAAAAAAAAAAAAAAAAAAAGTGAAGTCAAGCTGTTTTTAGTGTCTTTTTTTTCCTCCAACAGGATTATTCCAGTATGTTAACAGTCACAGAGCATTCTTAATGGATGGGGAAATTATTCTGACATATATATGACCTAAATGATACAAACAAAAAAGGCTATGGAATAAAAATAGACTTGTTTTGGGGTGTTTTGTCCTGCTAGCTTTGTCTTCCATCTGTTTTTTTTTTTTTTTTTTTTGCTCCATCTTTCAGATTGATTTGCAGCTCGACAGAGAATTATGTCTTGTCGAATATAATGCTATAGACTCCTTGGTTCATTTTTTTCTCCTTCAAGGCTCTGCGGTAATTTCCATATAGCTGTCAGACTCAGAAAAAATAAATTCCTCTTCATATGTTGTTGATTCTAAGGTGAAAATCCTCCAGTGTTGATTAATGTTCTTATTTGACCGTAAAAGAAACATATTCAGTTCTCCATCCATGTATAAAAAGACAGTATTTACATCAGTGAAATCGGTTTCGAGATGTATTTATTTATGTTTTTTTGTAACAAAACTGCAGGCTGAAAAATTCCATATCATAGTAAGGAAAAAAAAGAACAAAATACTAATGAACATTTTTAACCCCTCCATTTGTTACCAACAAGAGACTATTCAATGAGTTATTCAAAGAGATTTAGCATACACATAAATAAAACATAGAAATAGTTCAGATTACATTTGTTTAGGAAAGATAAGTAAACAATAACAATAATAGGAATAATCATTTTCACATCAAATATGAATACATTCACAAGACTGTCCATGTGCTTACTAAGCTCTCCTTTTCCTTACTCTGTGAAATGAATAGGGGCTCCTCACCTAAAAAAAAATGTATGACTTAACCAACCAACCCATACAATAGAAATCCAACCCAATCTTGAATGCAACAGATTCAGCATGATGCACGTTTTCTTGCAAAACGTCCTTCATCGTCTTGGCTGCGTGATAGATGGCCATAAGCTCTCAGAGCACAAGATAAACTCAGGAAGATAAATTCACTAGTGTGTGTTTTCCTTTCCTTGACCTCCGGATTGGTGAGGTTGAGACACTTTGATCTCAGGCACTTTCTGAAATCATGAGGTTGTTGACTGAAACACACAAACATAGTATGTCACACACCCACTGTAGCCCGGTGGTTCCCTTTACATTCTCTACAAACTGTACACGGTTATTTATACGCCTCTGTCCATCTCCCATAGCCCCTTTCTCGCATGCTCATACATATAAATATGATAAGAAACTGAAAATTAGAGATAAATTGTTTGGCTTGGGCTTGTATGTGTATATATTTATATCTATATCTATATATAGATATAGATATAGATATTGATATAGATAGATATCTATAGATATATAGATATATAGATATATATATCTATATATATAGAGAGAGAGAGATATATAGATATAGATAAACAGGAGTGGCAATCAGTTCATATTGTCATGTGACCTCAGCTGATCCTTCATCGGGTGTGAGGGTTTGCACAGATCCTGATCAACCCATTAATGCAACAATCATTTCCTACATATTTTCTTAAGGAAAAAAAAAAAAAGCTTTCGTTTTAAGTTCCTCAACAGCCCTGGGTCAAACACCAGCTTCAAATACATTTTTGCTCGGTTTTAATCTGCTAAAGACTGCCAGATGGATGGAATACATTTTTCAATTTCTATGTGACAAACTGCCACCCAGAGTAAAAATAAATAATAATATGTGAATAAAAACAGAAAGTACAGCAGCTCCCAATATAGATCTGGCAATCACATGTAACTCAAATTTCACATTTCACACAGCATCTGAATTCATTTTGCGAGACGTTTTAGAGCGACACAGAGTAAATTTAAATAATGACCTTTCATCGCTCGGACCGCAGCAATAGAAAAAAATACAGTAAAACATTGGCACTGTACTATGTGGAATCCCTCACAAAGTAGCATTAACCTGATCATTTTATACATCATGGAAATACCAAATTTCCTCGTGTTTTAAGGCATACAGTCATTATGCACAAGTTTTGAAATATTAATGCTTTGCGCTAACTTATAAATGGCGTTGGCTAAAAGTATGCAGTCTATCCTAAGCTCTTAAGCTCAGAAAATGTTATATACATTTAGAGAAGTGGACAGATACAGTGTAATCATAATAATAATGTAACTGGTCTTAAATGTGCATGTTGACACACTCATGCAGATTGAATTTTGTGGTCGAGCTTTACAAAATTACTTCACAAAATAGCTATATTAGGTAACTGCATCTGGCCTAAACCACAAAGTACAACATTTCTCTCTCTCTCTCTTTCTCTCTCTTTTTTTGTTCTCATTTCTCCTGAGAAGACGCTCCGCACAAGCCAGAGACATTTCCAAATGCTAAAACCAAGTGGATACATCTCCTTTCAACATTGCATCCCCTCCCGGTGACCTTTTAAATGCAGAGAAGATGTTGAAACGTAGAAACTGCCTTTCAAATTGATGATCATTAAGCCATGTTTTGTGTAATTACAAAGCAATACAACATAAATACTGTTACATAATACCAATTTCTGCAACTACATCTGATCATCCACCATCTGACGTCAAGTACAATGTGATTAACACTCAGTGCTGGTAGCATTTCAACACTTTCACCTGCCAAAATACTATTTCAAGACACCACATTTTCTCTCAATAAACACATATAAATTGACTTATCATTGTGTTAATGTAATTAATTTTCAGATGATCACTGATTTAGTGCCCAGTGAAATAACAGAACACATCCAAAGTCATTCCCCCCTCCCAGAAAACAGTAATACAATATAAAAACAACCATTAAATCAAGCTGAATAATAAATCTCTTACATTATATCCATTCAAATCTCAAATATAATAAATGTATACATTTTCTCATCATGTTTTACCGAGAGTAGCACTGAAGAAAAATAATTAACTGTAATGTATTTACTTTCTCCATAGATCTTATCCAACTTTTCACAGCGTGTCAGCAAATCAGATTATTTTCACTTTCGGTTTTTTAGTAAGAATAGCTGCAAAGTATTTTTCAAAACAGTCTGCAAAGCCCACTATATGCAGTCTTTTATTTCCCTGTTTAGGTGTGGGTGAAAGCTGCATCCTCTGCAGACCAAGCATCTCTCTCTTTAGCTGCATGCATTTATGTACAAGTCAAAAGTGAGCAGATATTCTGGATAATTCTACCTGTAAAGGAGGGAAGCCCCACAGGAACGGGCCATTCTCCCATAGTCTCAGCTCAGTTTGTTGGAATCGCTGTAGGAGAGACGCCATATGGTGATCACACGGTCTTACAGTCGGTATGCCGCTGGGAAAGTGGAGCGTCATTGTTGCTCCTCCCAGCCTCATTTGTGAGTCAGTCAACATAACAGGTAGCAGCTCCGACAGGCTCAGATTTGCCTCCTTATCGAGACCAAGCGTGGAGAGCGTGAGCGGGGCCTACAAGGTCGTGTAGATGTAGACAAAGATGATCACTACCAAGTTGAGAATGGTCCCAATGATGCCCAACATGGCCAAGATGGACTCCTCCTTACTTTCCTTGTCTTGGATTCCCTTTTCCTCATCACTGTAGACAGTGTTTACCATTTTCCCTGGAAAAGTCTGCAGTTTTCGTCTCAGACCAATCTGGAATGTGCAGATAAGAGACAGAGAACCAACATCCATATGTTAATTGATGCAACTGGTTAGTTTTCCTTTGATGATGTTCATGGCACAGTGAATGGTGAGCGGCGATAATAACAGGCAAAGTAATCTGTGTTTGAGATGTAGGCAGTAAAAATAAGTAGTTAACGATAATATTTGGTTTTGTTTCTTTTTTAATCGTTTTGTTAATATGTTTTTCCCAACAAAACAGTGGAAAAACAGATGAGAGACCCAGGAGGCAAAGAAATGAGTAGGAAAACAAACTATATCTTGAGTGACAGAGAGTGATCAATGCAGAAAAATCTGCTTCAGGGAATGTTACATCTATAAATGCAAAGAATGGGAAGCTGTTCTAGTCAAGGACAAATATTTTACTGGTTTCTGCTGTGTTTTTCGGCCTGGCTTGGTGGTGTTTCCAGTATAAGGCACACATAAACAAACTTCGCAACACCAACAAATGGATATGATTATGAGGGTGTTAATTACCCTCCAGCACACACACACAAACACACACAGTCTTGACACAAACACACACACATTCTCTCACATTAGAAGACCTCCAACTGTAAAAGTGTAATGCTCATGCACAGTGAAACTGTTGCTCCTTGCATGTTGCATTACATTTCCCGAGCTTCCATACAACCATGTTTTATTTAAGAGAATGGGCCAAGATTTTTCATCAAAAATAAATTACTCTGCATCATGTCCTAAATAAATTATAGTCATCGTATGCATGTAAACACTAAAAAAGGATGTCGACCAACAACTGGAGTCCACACTGTTGCCTGTTCTGCTATCAGATTGCTTAAGATGTTTCATTAATGAGAAATGGAGGATCTGCCTGGTGGGGTGCTGAAATCATTTTGCATTTAAAATGGTCAATGTATTTAAGACTTTGCATGTAACCCATATGATATGTGCAGTGCTCATAATACCTGAATACAAGCCTCATCACAACAAGGAAATAGAATGGTGCATTCATATCAATAGCCTGTAATCTTACGTTCATGCACTGCAGCGTGCAAAATGGCAAGGACATGGTGTGCTAATAGTTTAGACAGAAAATTTTCAAATAAAACTCCTCCAGGCACACACAGACTGGCTTTTTATAATAGCTGTTTTTCATTTTTGGTTTGTTGCAGTTTGGTGTGTTTGAATTTTGAACACTTTCAACTAACTACAGCTGGTTATATAAAATTCAAGTGCAAGCCTCAAAGAGAGGATGAAAAGCACTTGGATGGATGAATAGTGCAAACAGGTGGTGCATGTAGCAAATATAAAGCAGTGAAAAACTGTCTGCAACACCTCCATTTTATTTGAAATACAGTAACCTAAAGATACCGTTTTCTCTTGGAAAGGGCAATTGTGGACCTTTGCTGACCTTTTTTGAAAGTAAAATGAATCCCACTGCATGACACAAGTGACATAGGTTTTACACTAAAGCCAGTATAAAGCTTCACTTGTGTTGTGGGGATCATGTATCTAGGCAATATGAACATGATATGAAGTCTGTTGCAGATAATGCTGCCCAAAACACACCCAATCTTTACTTTACAAACTACAATGCCAGGTCAGTAACGTACATGATACTTATAGATCGTTGCAATGGCTGTTTTTTCATCTTTGAGCTGATTACCTCTCATCTTGATCTTTGTCGATGTCAACCAGACCTGAAGCAGAGCAGCAAGAGTTACTCTGTATAACAGTATGGAGACAGTAACTCATGTTTCTGAATGCAGGCTCCAACTCTGGTCTGACTGACACCATGG
Organism: Myripristis murdjan; assembly: GCF_902150065.1. Lineage (NCBI taxonomy): Eukaryota > Metazoa > Chordata > Actinopteri > Holocentriformes > Holocentridae > Myripristis > Myripristis murdjan. Next base: position 13,350,881 of record NC_044001.1, read on the forward strand.
ACATCGCAGGAATAGCCCAGGCAGGTCTGGGGGGCATGGTAAGTGAAATAAGAGAGAAAACATCCAAACAAAGTGAATATATTCAGTTTGTAGAAAGTTTTGTGCGAGGCAGGATTCTGGTGGGGGATTTCTTTACCTAGGGGATTTCCGTGATCCCATCCAAATTCTATCTGTGTGTGTGTGTGTGTGTGTGTGTGTGTCTTTGTTTGCAAGCACATATGTGTAAGCGATTTTGTGTGCGAGTGTGTACACATGAGCGTGTGTATTGATTTGTGCAGCCCGGGGTGGAGTGTTAGAGCTTGGCTGTGTGTTTTTAGCCCACAGGCGCAGCAGCTTGTGCAGGTTGGCTTCCAAACGCCTCTCGCGGGACCAGCGCTCCTTTTGAGGGTCAGTGGGTTTTATATGTGAGCTTGAAACAGTAGGGCACATAAACCAAGGCATACTAAAAGCATACTAAAAATAGACCTGACTGGGACCAAAACATCCTGATAAAATGTTTTAATACAAGTTAAACTAGAGATTCTTGACTCCCAGTTCAGAAAAGTTAATGCAACTGCAAATAGTAAAAACAGAAGTAACTCATATTAACATTTTTGAGTGATTCATACCACAAGAACTGAACTGCTAAAGCACAAAAAAAAATGCTTGAGAGCTGTCTTGTGTGCAGTGCCCCTTCTCAGTTACATCAATAATTACAATATCGTCCAACAGCTTTGGAGTAGTGGGCTGTTTAATGACAACACAAATAATATGCTCTATTTATTTGCCTGCGAGACTGCGTCCCCGCCTGTGCTTGAGCAAACACACACCCTGGCCTGTGTGCTGAGTCCACTTCAGAGGAAACCATCCACCAGCAAAGCATTTCAACATTAAGATGCTGCCAGCTTCCACGATCACAAACTCAAACACAAACATGCATTCCAAAGCACTTCCTTTAGCTGATGATGACTTTCATGTCACACAGTTGTTTAGTGTAATTAACCTCCACTGGAACCAAATTATTATGGTGCATTTGCAGCGCCTACATCATCGTAACTGAAATTCATGTAACCTTTTGGGGCAGGCCTGCCAAAAGGGGAGAGTCTCATGTACATGGGGGCCCTTTTTAGCTATACTCTCCCTTTCTTTGACTTACTGATTTCATTTTCAAACTGTCTGGCAGAGGAGAAGGTCTCGGAAAATCATAACCTGCCAGGAATCTGTTACAGCATATCAAAGTCTAGGTGTTGTCTGCTGTGGAAGGATTACAACAACGGAGAAGAATCCAAAAGAGTTTAAACTTACCGAGCCAATCATGATAAGAGAAAGTTGTTATCAGCTCAACACTTGGCAGACAAATCCTACAGTAGAAATGTTGTCAAGCTCAGATGCATAGAAAATTTCAATTATTAAAGGACCACCATCAAGTAATAACTCCTGCATTGATGAATTATTATGCAAGGCGTTTGTCTGCAGGCGGTCTGGTTTCAAAAGTAAGATTGATGACATAACGGTTGATATTCATGACTGGATGACGTTCCGTATGGCATCCATACTGTCCCAGGCATGAAGGCCCAATCATCGCTGATGCCCAACCATCGACAGGCATTGTATTCCTGAAGTGCATGAAAAACCCATCCCACTCCTTCTTCCGAGGGGCTGAAAGCGCTTTCTCTGCCTCTGATCTCTAACAATGGGCTTTGATTGCCTCTCCTGGGGAGCGCTATAAACAGGGCTTCCCTCAACTTGAATGCAACTCTTTGTGCGTCGCTCTTTGCGCTGGATGTGCCCTCATGCATGAAGATGGCTGCTCTCTGCTGATATAAACAAACGCTCAGCAGAAACAGGAATATGAAAAAAACGTGCTTGAGGATGTTGAGGGAGATGTGGGTGTGTGTGGGGGGGGGGCAGGCTCTGCCAAAATCTGGGCACCAGGGAAACAGCTTTACCACCGAGTACAGCTGTGCGTCACAAAACAAGCACTCTGGACACCTTCCAGTGGATCCTCGTCCAATAATTTCCTGCTCCAGTCTGTACACTGTACAGCAGAGACCTGTTTTGATTCAAGTGGCAACCAACACTGGCATCTCGCAGGGTGCCATAATCATTAAGCACCCATAATGACTTCAAACACCTGGGCTGGACAGTGTGTGATGTGATGGTCTGACTCTTTTAAGTTAAGATCACATTTGTCATGGCCCACAACAAGCTAGAAATTAAAGTCATGTTAAAAAGAGTACAAACCTATAGAATCAAGTGACTATTAAAGCAAACCAGCCCAGATTTGTTCAGTACATACAACAGCTTCAGCTTTTCTACCTACTGTATAACACCCCTAATCGATTAATCACTTGACTGCGAGCTATTCTTGGGTACAGAGGATTTAGTTATCTCACTATCGATTTCTGTTGTCACTCAAGAGCTCATTTCCAACACGTCTCAGAGTGTTAACGTCTTAACTTTGCCCTCCACAGTTAATCTGACCAGGCCTCTGGCGTGGCTGTCATCACCACTCAGGAGAGACCTGATACATGTAGGAATCTCTGGCCAACGATGCACAAGGCCACATTCACAAAAAAAAAAAAAAAAAAAAAAAGCATCTTGGTCCTAAATGGAGTCCCCTGTTGTCTGAGTAGATAGTAGCTTTTGTCTTATGAGGCAAGGAAAACAAAATATCAGCTCACACCTGGCTGTGTACTCTTAGAGCAACAGCCCGAAGCACATTTGTATAAAAAGAGCAGAGGGAGAGAGAGAGAGGGAGAGAGAGAGAACAAAAAAAGGGTGGGAGGGGTCGGTGGGGGTCGGGAATGGGAAGTGGGGGGTAAAGCCATACCTGGGACAACAAATCCAGACACTCCTGCTACACCTAATAGAAGCCAACATCTCCAGATCAGTGGAGAGTAAAACCTTTTGCCACTTGAATAATCGTGAGCATGTCAAACAGCTCCAGATGCTAACAGGCTCTGACAGGCAGAGTCGCTTTTGGCATTGTTTTAAAACGGAATTAAAGCAAACAGCGCCCATTCCCTCCCAAGTATGTATAGGTCGACTCCCATCACACACATAAATGGGCGCATTACAGAGCAACACACATGGAGACATACACTAATGAAGGCGTAGAGACTAATACAAGAAGGAACATAGCTGTGTACAACGTGTGATGAGTGCCTTTTTTTTTTTTTTTTTTTAAGATGGACCGGTTTACAGGTTTTGGAGAAATGCACTGAAATCCTAGTGAGCTGGACGATTTTTCATCAGTGGAGGGAAAGTGACAGATCTATTTTGAACTGGGCAAGAATTTCTGTTGCACATAAACTGTTTATCATGCTCCAAAGCCTGCTACACCACTGACAATTATACAATATTTCTCTCCTCAGCTCAGACATGCAGAAAGTTGCATCTTAATTTGATGAGGGAGAAATTTACAATTTGAGAGACGGTGGTGGTTAGATGTATTATTAACACAGAAATATTCCCATCTACCGTTTTCACAGGAGGCATGACTGCAAGCCTTCTCATTAAACGCTTTTGGAGGCTTTGCTTTAGATGAACGGAAACTTCAAGCCTCGTGAGGACAATGAAATATTTTAAGATCTCTGGCTTGGTTGGGCGCAATGATGAACGGATATCTCTATCAAATAATGCCAGTTGTTAGTGTCAAAAACTCATTAGGGTAATGTAGCTTGACATTTAAACTTACAAAATTAAAAAAAGATGCAACTCTCAGAGGAACATGTGGATGTGTTTTCTGGGCATGCAACCGCCCCACATAACAGAATCTCTTAGGCAGGGAGTATGGTTTGATTGCAAAGCTACATTTAAGGTGTGGATACTACCCTGCTGAGGGATTCATACCAAGACACTGAGGCTGCAAATCATGCCATAATTATAAATATACATATTGAGAAAACTTATTATGGAGCAGACTAAATTTGGAGGTATGAGAAATGAAGACTGTGCCAGACTCATGAAGTATTTGTTACAGTTTATAGGTGCTCTGCCCACACTTTGCGATGCTGAGCCCAGTGAAAAGGCTCTTGGCATGACAATGGCACAGAGATGACCTACCTTGCAAAGCATCAGGAAGAACATAGCACTGGACATGCTGGAGGGGGATGCCTTTCCGTAGCGCACAGACATCCCTGGCAACTAAGGTGAAAGTCCGCCCCTCTCATCCTTCAGCCGTGGAGGGGTGCAGGATCCAGAGAGGGCTGGCTCGTCTTCCAGGCTGTCCAATTTTAGGGGTTTCGTTGGATGTCGTACCCTGCAGCGCTCAAGCGTCTCCTCCCCGAATTTCATCTCACTAGTGGCCAAGTTCTAGCTGCCGTCACTTTCTCCTCCTCAGCCTTGGAGGGCTGAAACTGTGCTGTCCACCTCCTCTCTCCCCTCTTCCTCCTCTCTGTGTGTGTGTTTTCCTTTTTTTTCCCTCTCTCCACCTCGTCTTCTCTTCTCTGCTCTGCTCTCCTCGTCTCTTCTTCTTGTCTGTGGAAGGATGATGTCAAGTTGAAGAATGTAGCCAGTTGATGGGAAGATGGGGAGGTGTTGGGAGGGGGGGATAACAAAGCTGTTTCACATGTGCATTCCCGTCCCCCTCTGTCTTTACTCCACAAAGATTGAGCAAAAAAAAAAAAAAAAAAAAAAGGTTTCAGTCTTTTCTATCCTACCAAGACACCCTGTATATATCAACCCTTAACACAGCAGATATTCATTTTAAAAGACTCATCCACACTATCAAACTTTTATACTGCTCAGTAATGGAAAACATGTTTGTTTAGCCGGTGTCTTGGCGTTTAAAAATTTCATACTGAAAGAAAAAAGGGAAAAAAAGGCACCCCTGCTGAAATGGAGGAATCCCTTGCTCTAAATGATGTCTAACCTAACATACCTTCTCTTGCGCTCCAGTGGCTGAGCGTGTATCCCTAACTAACTGAGCACAGCGTGAACGCTCGACGCCTATAAGAGAGGGGGTGCTGGGAAGGAACTCGTCGTCCCACACTGACGCTGTCGTGGTTGCTTTGCTCCAGAGGCAAGAGGTATCCCCTGCTCCCTCTCTCCCGCGCATATTAATGCAGCTACGGTTGCCTGGCAACCGACTCAGGGGAGTCACACAACGCCTGACGACAAGAAGCATTTGTGACAGAGGCCGGGATGAGGGACGAGGGTCTCCTCCAGTGTTTTCCTCCTCTTTTTGTGAGGTGCATGTGTGTGTGTGTGTGTGTGTGTGTGTGCGAGGGGGAGAAAAAGAGAGAGAGAGAGAGAGACAGAGAGAGAGAGAGAGAGAGTTGTGTTGTCACGCATAAGGTACATGTGTCTTTTTGTGTGTGTGTTCATACAAAATATGCATGCTCATGTCAAGGTTGAACAGCTATCAGTCAAAGGGAGTGAGTGTGCATGTGTGTGTGAGAGAGAAAGAGAGAGTGTGTGTGTGTGTGTGTGTGTGTGTGTGTGTGTGTGTGTGTTCATGTGTTTATGCAAAATATACACCCTCCTGTCAAAGTTGGGTAGCCATCAGTCAACAAGAGTGTGTGTGTGTGTGCATGTGTGTGTGTTTGTATGTGAGTGTGTGTGTGTTTCCATGTAAAATATGCACGCTCATGTCAGAGTTGAACAGCCATTGGTCTACAGGAGTGTGTGTCTGTGTGTGTGTGTGTGTGTGAGAGAGAGAGAGAGAGAGAGAAAGAGAGCAGATCATGCACTATTTTCATGCATAAGATGCGAGCATGAGTGTGCATATGATGCGTGTGCATGTGTGTTTGCTTGTGTGTGTGTGTGTGTGTGTGTGTCATCTCTCAGGTTGCAGTGTTCAGGTTCCTTCTTATACACACTTTCACGGTCCAGAACTTCCTCTCCTCACCTTTGAAATGCATCACTTCAGTGTCAGCGACTTGTGCCTGTAATGGATACACAGATCAAACATGAAGAGCCTCCAGGACATTAATGTGGAGCACCAGGACTAACCCGTGCACGGTCAGCCGCCCCATCCCGTCCTCCCTCCAATCCTGTTTTCTCACTTCGCCTCTGCCAAAGGGAACGACAAGCTCCCAGTGGGGGAACCAAGAGCAGAGAGACTTCTGTCTCTGTCTTTTAGAAGAAGTGACACTACAGTGTGAATCATCCAGGCTGCATTCCCCATTTCTCATTTAAAGGTATAGGCATTTTCACTATTTGAATTTACATACTTAATTAGTCATTCACATTACAGCCTTTGGTGCCCTGTAAGGAATTTATCTGTCTTTCCAGGGAAGAGGACCGAATAAACGACCACATATTAAAACCTTTCTGACTTTTGAGGTCCTGCTTGCTCCTGTTTTGTTCACCGTGAACAGTGACAGATGTTTTAGCTTTCTCACAGCCTCAGCGTTTTCCATCGGCTTCGGCCTCGTTCTTCTCACTGCTTTCCGAGGAAGGAGAGCGCATACTGGAAATATGGAGAAGTAGCTTGATTTCATACTCAGATGCGGACAGCCGCGGTGCATTTCAGTGACGCTGGCGAAATTCAAAAATCAAAGGTCGTGAAATTAAATCAAAGAGTTCAGAAATAGGTTTTCCTTTGAACAATATTTCATTAGGTTGATGGGCACGGTTGCTAATGGAAATGTTTAGAATGTGAAACAGCCTAAACAAATCGGTTTAGGCTTGATGTTGCTTTGCGCATGAAATGACCCGGAATGGACAGCAATAAAAATGGAAATGTAAAGGAAACATTTCCCCTGAACTGAAACCACTGGCGTGCATAATTTCATTGCTTACTTTCCATCCCTCTCTGCCGCAGATTAACTAACTTATGCTATTGCTGTCTGCATGGGCATTTATATTGATTAATCAGAGTGTCCATCTAATTTGTTCTTGTCATCTGGTAACCAAATCACTGAACGCTCTCCCAGCTAGGACAATCCTAACTCATGGTGATTATCCTTTCTTTCACATCAATTTCCATTCAGGCAAGATGTCATCAGTCTCAACACATGCCCAGGCACGGCGTCTTTTCTCGTCAGCTGAGTCTGTACCTCTGACCACAGGGTGACCTTAATGTGGTTTACCTTTACTCACAATATTAGCTGGTGGCTTCTACCTCCAACTCCAGGACTCGCTTACATTTAACATTTAACATGAAGAGGTTTTATTAAAAATCTGCTTCTATTTCCTTTATAAGGGTTTTAAATTTGCCCTTATATGATGCTCAAGGTCCTCTCCTTTGTTTGATGTTTCCCTGACTCTAAGATTTTTTTAATCCTGTTTTTCTTTGCACATGGTGACTGACAGCAGCATTTAACCCCTTATTTTTCCACTTAGAAACAAAACATCTTTTCCATACTGTTCGACAATATCACATACATATTATGCATCTGCTGGTTGCTACATTTCACTGAAGCAGCGTCACACTTATATTTAATGAAATACTCAAACCCAAGGTGCCATTGTTTTATGGCTGCACCATTACAATAACTAGAAAAATATCTAGAAGTCTTGTGCATCATTTTATACATATTTCCCTGTAATTCAACAGGACATTTTTGCATCTTTAGAAACCTCGGGATCTCCACTAGAATTTCAAATAAAGATCTGCGTGTTTGATCAAAGCTGTGCCACACAGCAGTGACAAACCCAGCTGTTGGGCGCAGCAGAGTTGAATAAGTTAATTGTGCAAGCCTTCGCTTTAGATTAATTAAACTCACGAAAGGTGATCCTTGCTCACAATTTCTCATGTAATGTAGATCAAAGATGATACTGCGGCCTTGTTGGAGACTGACGTGGCAGAATATCTCAGCAACACCACCTCCAGGTCTCAGTGTTGTGTTGCGATTCAAAGATTCAGCAAATGGAATCAAAAGTAAATGCCATATTAAAGCACAACTAATGGACAACTATCATCACGACTGTGGTTTTCTCTGCCACATCTGTTCGCTCGACTTATTTTTGTTTCTTCGCTCAACTTTTGCTGTCCAATTTGTCCTTCAGAGAACGGAGCAGAGATGCAGCTCAGTACTGCCAGCTCATCTATTATTGAGAAGCCAGGAAGTTGTGCCCTACACAAACAAAGTTCACTACAAACACTGCGCTCAACTCAGTGGCTGCTAGCTGACGTTTAAGTGCTAAACCTCTGTTCAGCTCACAGTAAATGTAACATTAACAAAAGGGAGAGGGAGTGAAAGAACAGCCAGTCCAGTAAACCCTTTGTGCTGGCGTCAGGAAACCTGAAAGGCACATCAAACAGAGGTGAGTCTGACAAACCCACAATATACTGACCTGTCTTTAAAGGAGAATGAGACCTCCAGTCTTGACGTGGGCGTTTTGCTGGGAAAGAGACCCGGTTGAAAGTGAAGTGGGATTTTAAGAATGGTTGCAGGAGACTGAGGAATAGGAGAAAATTGTGGCTGCCATTAATCCTCATTACAGGAGAACATGACAGGAGCATATGGGTGTCCTCCAGTCACCGAGGAATCGTCTACAGAGCCGAGCGGCTGCTCTGTGCTCCTGCCCCTGTCGCTAATAAAGATGCCAGGGCCAAGGAAATAAAATTCAAACTTCAAAGCATTTGTTTTTTTCAACCTCCCTGGGTAAGATAGATGGGCCATGAGCATAAGGTGGACAATGTTAAAGCACTCCTGCTGATCCTGTACTAGTAACCTAGTGTTGTCTGTGCGCTAAACATGTAAAATGACATATTTTTCCTTAGCTTAAGTCATTAAAAGTGAAAGAATAAAAAAACCTTTGACCTTAAAAAAATACATATTTCTCTTTTAAAGTAAATCACTTAGCAATAGTTTCAGTAATGCTTTTATGCTTGATTGGTAAAGGCTCAGCGCTGTCCAACCCAAAACTTGGCTTCATATTGGCATTTTCATTCAATTTCCTTATGGATCTTCATAATCAAATGAGACACTGTATGGTCACTGGAAGTCTGATTTGACCTCCAGTTCAAGATATTAGCCTCTAGTTTAAGATATTAGTCTTCCACATACGGCTTTGTGCTGGATAGACAATCATGCATTCCATTTAAAATGATGGGTGGAAGATAAACTAGTGCACATGTTGTGATCATGAAGGAAATCTTTCAACAGGAATGAAAAGTAATGGTTAAGCAGAAATTAAACCATATGCTTTATCACATTCAGTTGATTATTTGTTGCATTTGTTTGATTACTCAGTTATATAGAATGTGTGTTGTAATGATGGATCATGCAGTATCAGAAGAACGATCTTTATTGTCATTATACTCAGGCACAATGAAATTTCTCATGACTTTTTTGTTTTTCAGAAGATCATTTTCATATCAGAGGAACATCATAGGGCCTGGTCTAAGATTTAATTTGTGACACTTTTATAAGCACATGTACATATTTTATTATGCAGATGATCATACATGACAATTGTAGACAGAGGATTAAAATGATTCAAAACTCATTTTGGATAACCCTCTAAATTGTCTAGGTCATTTGTTTGGTAGCATAGCAACATAACTGGAAAACCTTCAGCCTGTATTCATGAGTATTTGCCCTGCTGAACCACTTTAATGTGGTAAATGTGGTGTTTGCCTCAGTGCACATGGGCAGATGGGAGGGGACAAGGTGGGCTGAGAATCTGCCACCCTGGACTATCTTCTCCCCGAGGAGCTGTCTCTCTAGAAATAGAAATTGTTTATATCAAGGTAAGTGCCAAAAAAAAAAAAAAAAAAACTGGTGAGGATACTAATGAGGGTTTTAGGAGTTTTAAAGGAAACGCTGTTGGATTGTTGGAGTACGTCTCGCTAAGTGGCAGAGAAGCTCTTGTTTGATATGGGTTTAAAAACGAGCCATATGGGCGATAGATCTTGAAAGGAATATCGTCTTTGAAAATGATTTCATAAACTTGCTACATAGATAAACATCAGGTGCATTTCTCTTGATCCCCCCCTCCCCACCACCCCATCTCTCTCTCTCCTTCTCTCTTTCTCTCTCTCTCTCTCCTTCTCTCTCTCTCTCTCTCTCTCTCCCTCTCTCCCTCTCTCTCTAAAGGCCAGCCTGATATCCTCTCTGCCTAATCTCAGACTCTACTACTTACATCAAAAGCCTGTCAGCCTGAGCACATGAAAGCCTGTTTTCTGAGAGCCTCTCGTCGTCTGACTGGAACACTCGGCGCAGCTTTCATTTTTATCCTCCAAACATTCAAGAGAGGAGAAAGGATGTAGCTCATCCTGAGATGTCCACGGGTCAGCATACATATACACTTAAAACGTTTTAATCTCATGCAAATACATTCAAATGTATTCCCATTTCCGTCAGCCGGTACAATAAGCAGCATACATTACACTATATAATGCCTGAACTTCTGCAGCACAAACAATAGCTCATCATCAATCGAGGGCAATACTTGCAGATGAAAAGCATGAAAGCAATCAGACCGTGATGGTCAGCTCTGTCGAGTTACTGTCAATTTTCAAAGGAGGCTGCCGAGTTTGTCTTTGTTTTCCAGCACATGCACAGTGCATGCAGTGCGTCAATACTTAAAGCATAAAAGCTACAGTAAACATCATCTGGCTCCTTGAGGATTCCTCATGGCATTTAGGCTGTTATGAAATATTTCACATTGTGTGTATAAAGACAGAACTGACGGTGATGTAGTTTATATCTACAAACAGCTTCTTGAAGCTTATAATATCTGTTTATTTGTTTTTAATGACTGCTACGTGTGACAGTATAAAGAGTAACTGTATCAAGATTATGCATACGTAACAGTGCTTACAGCTGCAGTTTGACAGTGGCCTGTGAACCAATCCATACAGTCATTTTGAAGTGGTTTATTAATCAAGATAAGGAACAAAACTCAGCCTCTTTTTTTGTTTTTAGCTTTTGCTTGCTAAGGATAGTTTCATACTTCTCAGATAGCACACTCTCTTCTGGGGTTCGGCTGGTACAACAGAAGGTGCAGTAATAAATCATGTGTTGCATGCAAAAGCATCATAATAGCTCAGGGGTTATTCAATATTGAGATGCTGAGATCTGAATCAAAATTTAGAGAACAGACTCTGTCTCTTTTCCATTAAATACCGTGTGTTTGCGAAACATTGACCTGATGTTCAGAGGAATTTTCCCCAAGTCTTCCAGCACCCACATGCAAACCGTTTTTTGTGCTGGCCACAATGCGTTCAATTCGACAAAACCAGTGGATACCCAGGCTATATACAGTGTCTCAAATACATATGCAATAAAAATCATGTCCTTAAGAACACTGGCCGTAAGCTATTAAATAATAATCCAATCATCAAGGACAGTGCAGCATTAGCAGGACTAAAAAGCATCCTCCACATCAAATGATTTTTTTTCCCTTCCAATTTACTGAAAGCAAGATAAGTAGGCTAAGTAGGACACTGTGGAACTGAGAAGTAGATTATTATCAGAGCTGAGTGAGATACTAAACAGTGAAAGCGCTGCAATAAATGCTAAAATAAGTCATTTAATTTCATTTTTATTACTATGGTGAGACGGAAAAATAATGTGTTCAGGAACGATGCTGGCAATTAAAACAATCCTGCTGAAATGGCACACAAAAGCCCTCTCTGTGGTTTGTGTCGACTAGTTAGCGACAATGTACTGCTCACCATCTGCAGTGCACCATCTTGTAAACCACCGCGAGAAATAAAACGTAACTCACTGGCCGTGCTTACAGTGCATTCTCCGCTCCATTTTGACACAAAAAAACATGCGTGTATTGTGTTGATGGTGAATAAGCTGTTGAAATGCACACTGAGATTTTTTTTTTTTTTTTTTTTAACTGCCTTTTGTGAAAGGGATGCAAGCCCGTCTGCTAAGTCTGCCTGACGAATGATCCATTTGGTGGGAGACATTAACATATTGAACACTGGGGATATCTAGCTCAGGGATTACAGCAACACAATCCAAGACGGATCAGATGTGGAGGAATAAAAGATGAAACAAGAAATCTCACAGCCTTGGACTTGGGCTGTTCTGTTCTGCTCATTTCAGGTAATTTAGGAGGTTTAACAATAGTACTTATCCTGTGGGGCAACAACCCTCCACTCTCTGACCAGCTCACTCTCAACTTTAACTTTCAATCTCTGTTCTTTTTTTTTTTTTTTTTTTTTTTTTTTTTACACACGTGCACATGCACATGCACACCAGTTTTCATTCACACATGCGAGATTAGTGGTTGCATCTTTCCAGTAATATGAAGTGCTCAGATCTTATTTCTATCAGTTCCTCAGTCAGTGCAGTATTGACAAGACACTGACAGAGACAGTATTTACACAGCAGCTCAGTAGAGAGCCTCGCTGTGCTTTGCCAGCGGCTATGTGGGGAACAAGGGAATCTGTGGGTTGCACTCATGGTTAGTTAGAGGGGATCCAACCCATTATCTAATCTCCATTTCTTATATAGTGAAAAATCTCTATGCTATGTTTTTAACAGTTCATAATGTAAATGTCAGTTTTGCAGCTACATTGTAACACAACAGCGAACCGGCCTACATCCAGTTTATGAACTTTTTTTTTTCCTTTGCTACCCTGAGCATCTGAAAACAGGTGGCTGTTTCTCTGAGAAACTAGTGTGCAGGAAGTGATGCATTATGCATTTACGGAAGCAGCAACAACAGCAGGTTGTTGGAATAAACAGATGAGGAATTAGATTGTTCGCATAAACAGGAAAAGCCACCATGGCTGAACAGACAAAGAAAAAAAAAGTGGCATCTACAGAAACTCAAACCCAAAAGGGAACAGATTAACCACTCCGAGGAGGGAAAGCGTGCTAAAAAGGAAAGCAGCCGTCTCTGAGCCCTAACTAAAGCCAGCATCAGCATTGTCTTTCCAAAATGAAAGACGCTCAAAGACAAGAAGAAGCAAAATGCAGATGTGGCTCTCTTTCTTTTAGACGTGTGGGTTTTGCCATTGCATATTAGCTTCAGTCTACCTTTATATTATGCTGAGCCGGTGTACTGAGTTGCAGCTCGTCAGTTCTATTGCTAAGCTCAGACGTGGGTGTAGTGCTAACTGTACTGTAAGCAGTCACTGTCTTTTGTTGATAAACTGTTATTATCAGCTTAGTGGGCCATTTGTCTACAGCTGTTGCAGTAATAATTGAACTAAACACTTATCATATTATTATATAATGCAGAAATGGCCCCTCTCAGCTGTTAGGAGGCCTGGCTTTCCAAAATGTAAGCACATCTCCATGCATGACAACCAAGAGGAATGCCTTTTCCCACCGTGAGAGAATTACGTCACCACACAGACTGATGCATCAGTGTAGCCGACGAGGGGGCGGGACTCCTGGCCAAAGAACGAGCCGGAGGCAGGGCTTCAGTTCAGTCAATGTCCAGGCCAGTTGTACACAGCTTTATTTTTCCATAAAGCTCCCAAATTTGGCAATTTTTCAGCCAAAGTACTGGCTTAGGACATAGTGAAAATGCCAAAGGAGAGCCAAGACTTTAGGATTTTGAATGAATGTTTACTGTTTTCTGCTGATCAGTTCAATTCCAACATAGAAAAAAAACTGGGTTTGGAGCCTCGGTTCTTTATGAGGCATATTCTATTAAAACTCTTTTCATCAGACATTCAAGGAGACTTCATTTTGTGATATATGCATGGGAATGCTCGAAAGTAGACTTTAATCCAATTTTTCAGAAATGCTCACATGTTCAAGACTTATCTGAAAGTACAAAACTGAGAACTCGCAGCTCTAAAGTCAGATTAGGTTCATTTAATGTCTAAACCTGCCAAGTGTGTTTAGGGGATAGGTGAGGGGAAAAAAAGGCATGCTGTGGAACTACTTCTGCTTCTGCTTGACTAACTACCACAGCCTCTGTTACTCACCAGATGTTAGTTTGGGTATACAGGTGTGTCTGTTTCCTTTGTCGAAGCTCTGTTTGCATTGATCTTGACATCAGTGACAACATCATACATGGCAGCCTTCATCTTTAAAGGTACAAATGGAATTGGTGACATTTTAATGCATAATTTGATCTTTACTTATGCAATCTGTTACACATGTTTATCTTTCAATTTAACAGCTATTTTACCGTCTCTTGGGTTTTTTATCCACGTTTTCCTCCACATTAAACTGCAGCGTGAACGCAATGATGCCGGAAATCTCCAGGTTGGAATTTCCACTTCCCAGTTATTTTGAACGCAGCACATGTGCTCCACATTTTTTTGTCTTGTTTCATGGAAAAGGCAGGCTGTTTCCTACCTTGTTCCACAGTTGTTGTTTTTGTTTGTTTGTTTGCTTGTTTTGCCATGCTGAGAAGCCGTAGTTAACACTGACATTGTCCACCTACCTTTGCATTCGGGTCCTCACCTCAACAGCAGCTACAAACGTATATAAAATCTCCACCCTAAATTCCACATACTGACAATAAATTTCCAATTGCAAAAACCTCCACTTTGATAAAAACCAGTGCCAGTAGTGGTGTGACAGCATTTCAGCAGCGGTCACCATACCTTCCTTCCCTGTTGGGGCCGTCCAGACAGCACCAGTATTTATGTCAGTGCAGCATGATAGGGAGAACAGCTGAGCAGTGTTTCTAAGGCAGTTATATACACAAGATTCAACATTATTATCCTTATGGTGCCTCTTTTTATTGTGTGCATGTGATGCTGTGGAAATCTGATGTGTTGAGTTGAGTTTTTTTCCTTATCCTTCCCTTTGGCCATCACTGATATAAAAGGATCCACATGTTAAAAAAAAAGGCTCCCCCAATATCAAAACTGTTCTTTAGTTATTAAATTCTGAAGATATTAGCCCCAGCGGGAAATTATAAATTCTCAACGATGGCCGATAACCGTCTTATTTCAGAATCTTCATTACATAGCTCTGTGATAGGCAGAAAGAGAAATCACCGTTCATTGGCCACTCAATGAAAACGGCTGATACAGAACATGTCGTTTTTAGATGATAAACTTGTTTAATTCCACTGTACTTGACACGACGGTGAGAATATGCATGAGCGAGTATGCATTATTAAAACGGCCCGTTCAGGCAGCCCTAACGCAATAAGAAGAGGGGTCCTCCGTGTTAATCTTACAGGCATTCCCTGCTGCTGACTGTGCGTGTATCAAAAGTTAGGGGCTACAATTCAGGTCTTATTTCATAATCATATGCAGAGTTTGCATATTTTATAGAATATTTTCGACAGAGGGGGAATCCTGTTACTCTCCTCTTTCTGGAAGTCGCTGTCTAGGCTCCCCTCAACCACTGTGAAAATGAATGACTTTTCTTCTTTCTCTCTTCGCTCTATGAGCCTTTACTGCATGCACTGGTTTCCATATCTATATTTAGGTACTGTGATGCAATAAAATATGCTAAAAACATACCTGCGCTGATAAATGTATCTCTTGATGACAGATGATGTCCTTAATTTGAGGGAAATGAACAATAATGCTCCAAAGTGATCAAATAAAATGAAATCAATGATCTTGTTTAATCTTATAATAATTTCTTAGATCAGGTCCACATGTAGTGTTTGATAAATTTTGCCTCTCCCACAGAGTGTAACGGCCAAGATCCTGTTATATAAACATCAGCATTAGCAAATCTATAAACTGCCCCCCAAATTTCTCATTTGTCTGAGCGTTGTAAAACATCTATTACGGTGTCAGACGGTAAATGTGGAGTTGAAATTCCCTCCACGTCGCCTCTCCCTTTCATGGCAAGTTTTTGAGTCTTGAAGCTCATTCCTCTGTATGCAAAAGAGATTTCATCAGCACATTTTGAGAATTCATTAGGATCCGTGGGCCACACTGACTGTCAAAAGCCATCTCCCATAATTTGATAGAACCCTATTAGAGGAATGTTTATCTATTTTTAACTTCTGCCTCCCAGCCTGATGAATATTTGAGACTAGCCCAAGCTTAATTTCAATAAGGACAACATCGTTCTTGGTCTGCTTCATTTTGAAAGTTTTTTTTTTTTTTTTTTTTTTTTGTTAATATTTGGAGATAGCTGCTATAATGGATGGCAAATTTTAGTTTTCCTTTTTTCACAGGTAGACACCTTCCACAGCAAGGAAAGCTAAATTAAAACCCAAGTTGGCATGTTTTGACTTGCAAGAGTCTGCCACATGGACTTCACAAGTGTGTTTATCAATCTTCCAACAGCCTGAAAATGGATAGACGCACCGCAGGCAGATGTTGGCATATGAAATTGCCCCTAATAAACGTTTATATGCATTGCTGTTCCACTCGGCGTTGGATGTCATTCCATTCAGTGAACAGCTGACTGTCAGCAAATCTTCATTTGCTAGAGCCACAACGCCGGCCTTCGTATGGCAAGTCCAAAGAGCTGAGGGAAGCGTACGTCAATAAAACTAAGCCAATTAAAATCACTCTTCATTTAAGCTGTGATCTCTATTGATTTGCCTTTCAATTCCCATCCATCAAGCCAGTAGACTGTCTTGAAGGGTTGGAGGGAGACTCCGACTGATTCAAAGCAGCTCCCAGCTGCCATTGTAACAGTGACAACTACCAGCACCTTTTACAAAGGAAAAAGAAAATCAAGGTTGTTTTGTATACAAAAGTTGTTTCACAGATGACAGAAAACCTTCAGCTTTTATGGCTATGAGCTTTCGCTTTAATTGTGTTGCAAGGCTGTGATTCAGAGGGAAAATGAAAAGAAAGAAAAGTAAACTCAAAATGCAAGATAAACAATAAAAAAAACAGATCAACCCAGATTATGTATTATGAAATATACTGTGCATAAAACTATATTTTAAGATGATTTTTCACAAAACCAAGGATGGTAAAATGTTCTCAACCAACATAGGAGTCGATGCAATCCCTTATCTGAGGTGGGAAGTTTGATTAAAATCTGTTTGACTGGTCACAGATAAATACATTCAGGTCTTATTCTTCCTGAATGATAAAATTATACAGTTATTGATAATCACTGTCTGATCCTTAGTTTAGTTTCTCTTTAACATGCCCACCATTAGCTCTGTTTTGGGTTCAGAGCATGTTCACCGGTGTCAAAAATGTGTCTAAGTCAGCCCACTTAATGATCAACGACATGTGAAGGTCAGATATAAGATGTGCACCGGCCCAGAGGCTGCATTTTCTTTTGTTCTTGTTCTTCTTCTTCTTCTTCTTCTTCTTTTTTTTTCTCTCCTTTTTTTCCAGCGTGGTCCATCCCTCGAAAATGCAGAAGGGTCGAGAAGCAGTATGGCTGTTGGGCTATAGTGACTTGACATGAATTGTAAATGAGTGAATAAAAGTGTGGACGCGTGCTTCCTTCATCTACACAGCACTGCAGTCTTTTCTCTCTCTCTCTCTCTTTCTCTCTCTCTCTCTCTCTCTCTCTCTCTCTCTTTCTCTCTCGCTTTCTTTTTTTTTTTTTTGCTTACTTTGATTTAATACTGTCTTGTAAGCATACCTAAATGTTAATAATTCCCGTGCTTGCAGATGCATTTCTTCCAACCTTCCTGTTTTCTTGCAGACTCAAAGGCCTTGAACTGTCAGTGTCTTCCCCCTCGAGCACATATAGTATATACTGTATCAACTTTCTGGTTCAGCAGCTTTCATAATAATCTGACCTCACCTGTTTGGTGACTTGGATAGCTCGGCCCTTTTTGTGGAGAAGTTATGGTTTTCATTCTGAATACGCTGTGTGAACAGAAAGCAGAGGTAAAACACATCTTTTAGTCTGTGCAAATCAAATGGAAATCACAGAATCTTAGAATCAAGATCTTACAGATTCCTAAACAGGACATTGAATACCGCATAATTGTTTTACACTCCTTTCATTATTTTGTGAAGGTTATTTAAGTGCATTATTTCCCACAGTGTTGTGTGAAGTAACTTTGTCTTGGACTGAGGCCATTCTTCCCCATTAATGAGGACAAACATTAAAAGTTGACAGTAATAGCAATGTGGCTTAGCATGAGATGACACCTCCATTTTCATTATCGTCTCGTGATAGGGCGCGTCCTCACAAACACACCCGGACAACATGTGAAAAGGTCACCATGACAAGGTGGCAGCCTGGTGATAGCTGTGAACTTTGGCAAAAAAACAGCAACAACAACAACAACAACAAAAAAACACACAAATGGTATTTCTCATTCGTTTAATGGGGGATGTGGTGCACAAACCAACAGCTCAGGGCTCTATACATTCATAAATGAACTTTCAAACTTGAGATTCATGAAATAGTAATGTACTCCAGAGGTAGCCCGCTGCCTTGAAGTTACAGATTAGGACTTTGATTTATTTACAGTGGCATTTCTGAGAAACGTGTCCACAGCTGACAGACCTGAAGTAGGTTATCTGTTCCCCTGTACTTAATAAACCCTGAAAGTCCTGGGCACATCTGGGTCTCATTCGGCTTTATTCTTGCCTGGAGACTGTGGGTCCTTATTATGCCGTGTACACCATGTTTTACCGCCTGGACTAGCTACAGACGCGGTGACAAAAGCGTCGACGAAAAGCTGTAACGATGATGTGAGGGGAAGGTTGTAGGCCACTGGAGCGTTTTCCCAGATGTAACTGTGCTTTTTTCTTAACCGGGATATCTGGCCATGTGGACGTGGAGAGCTGACATTTTGATTAAAAAAAAAAAAAACGCAGGGGAGAATTTGGTTAGATAACAAGATGGATGTTTAGTATAACAGAGAATTTAAACCAGAACTTTGAGGTTGTTTGGTGGGTAATCTCAGAAATCCCAAACGAAATCCCTGTAGAGATCATAACGAGGACAATTGTGTTTCACCACTGACTAGACAGCGGTTTACCCATGTGTGTATGCACTGTATCCTGTCTAAAAGAATTTTGATCATATTAATTTCAGTGGAGGATTTTATTGAGCTGTTCTCACAAAGCCTTTAAAGCACATTAAGCAATTTTACAGCAAACTGAGACTCATCACTGTGGGTCTCTTTCCATTGTACAATATACAGCCAGCCTGTTGTTGCTTTCTAAATTTCTGTATCGGCCTGAATAAGCTCCTCTGCCCTCTGAAATTGCATTATTGTGCAGATAAACTAAAACAATTTCCAGATCAGTTGCAAGTTTGCCTCTGTCGCTGCAATCAGTGAAAAGTTCATTCAAAGCAGCTTACCTTGCAGCTGAAAGTCTGCAGCTTCACCACATTTTTGAATTAGAGGTCAGAGACAAAATAATCCAAGTAATCCAACAACAGCCTTCTGAGGGTGAGATATATCCCTTGTCTCCATCCCAAAGCCTTAGTAAAGCCTTAGCATTTGGAAATAAAGGAAAACATTAAATTTGGAACAATCAAAGGAAATAAGACAAGAAAATTCTGTAAATTCTTTAGAGGCACAATAGAAAATGTCAATTTTAGATATGATTGCCAGCTGCTATTGCTCTCATTATGCTATACGCTTGATTGATCAGAGATGAATCAGAATTCTCAGTTTTTCTGTGTGGGCTTGAAGTCTGCACACTGGCGTTTATGAATGGCAGCAGCAGATAACAGAGCGAAACGGCTAAATTTCAATGCCCTGAAATCATGCAAGGAAACATGAGTAAACTGCAAAAAAAAAAAAAGGCACACTCATGTTTACCTGCCTGGCCAGTCTGTGATGTTCAAAACTCACCAGAGGCATGACAGAGGCAACAGATCTAACGCTGATAAGTCCGGCTTTCTGTGGACGGTGCATTTATTCACTGCTGTTGGGAAAACAGTTGAAATATTACTTTTTAAATAAGCAGTGCAGCCAAGGAAAAGGGGAGCAGTCACATGTTGGTGCCAAATGGAGCTTGAACACAGTGTGGCTACATCAAAGTTTGAATCCTCTCAATAAGTGAACCCTTGAGCAACACACGGGTGTAAACAGAGGCCTTTTGAGTTATAAAACACTTGGACTACATGCCCCACAGGCTGTTTGGAGTTTAGTTTAATGGTCATTTTTTGTTTTTTTGGCAGCTGTAAAGAACTGATCTGAAGTCACGTCTGATGTTTTGGGCAAGGCAGCGATGCTAGCTACTTGCAGTGTTTTTTTTTTTTGTTTGTTTGTTTTGGTTTGTTTTGTTTTTTTTGGACATCACCAGTGTCTAAACTGGCATGAGTGAGCAAATTATAACTACATTTTCATTTTTTGGTTGAACAATTTCTTCCCCAAAAGTTTCGATCCATATTTTGCTGAGAAACTACTTTCATTAGGGTCAGGTGAGTCTACAAGGTCTCATTTAGACCTTGTGATTTTCCCCAGCAAGACAGGTGTATTTTTTTACATAAAAAAATAAAACTCACCTAGAGCAGCTTTAATGAGCTAATGAGAGGTTGGCTTTATTTTGATGATGTCCTTTGTAGGCACATTGAATCCCACGGGCTTAGTTGTATTATTTTATCCTAACTTTGTGTTGTTAAAATAATCTGACATGTTTAGTGAGCCTTCATGAAACAAGTCATATTGTTATTCTATTTAATTATTTTCTAATAAGTTTGTTTGGAGTAATGCAGTACGAATCTAATTATTTTCCACAGACATGGTGGATCCTGGGTGTCTGACTCTGTTCCTAGGTTAGAGCCGTGGCCCATGATGCCAGCAGATGTCACAGCGAGATGTCGCTTCACGATATTACTGAGGCTTCACCATGGAAACACTTTGCTGTCGCATCCCGGTGTGTGCCAAGGAGGCCCCTGGCAGAGCTCGCTCTCCTTCTGAGTGCCGTGGCAGCCCCAGTGTTCCAGGCCACCACATTGTTTCAGCAATGATTAATTACTGTCCTGATGAAATGTGATGGCTCTGAAAATGTCACAGGGATGACACAGGCTTGTCAGTGCGGGGCAGCAGGGAGGGGCGTATCGCACACAGACATCTGGAAGGAGATGGAGCACCAGCCACTCGCTGCCGTTCTAAGGAAAGGAGCCGTTACCAGAGCTGGTATTTGTTGGTTTTATGTTATTTCAGTTTTTTTTTTTTTTTTTTCTTATCCGACGGGCTGTCTTTCTGTGAACATAATCTGAAATTATACTATTACTTATTCAAACTTAACGGGAGAGGGTATATTCTTTTGGTCTGTATTGTGCAGCTCATATCAATCTTTGCAAACAAAGAGTGTGAGGATCATTCAGCAGGTTTCTTCACTGCCCCATTCTTGATTAAATAAATTTCAAACCCAGTTACTGTAAAAGAAATTCATCACTCAAAGTCAGAAAAGGTGTCAACAGCCATGCCCAAACAAACAGTTTAAGGTAAACACTGACGCAAAATGCTTAAACACTGCAGCATCACTATTACTTCACCGTGATTATGTAATAAATACCTGATATCATAGATTATGTTAAATATTATGAAATTAAATGTGGGCGCGGGCAGCAGTAGGCAAGTCCTTTTAAAGTATCAGCACACAAGAACCTCTCACGCACACGTCGTTTCCAGATGCCTGCATAAGTATTTAATCCATTTGTGTTCATGAAAAAGCAGAGGAAGGTATCACTTGATGAAAAACACGAATGACATACTAAATTTCCCTGATGAATTGGTCCATTTACTGAAATAAATTGAATTGATGCAAAGGATCCCAGAGGAGCAGAAAATTGTTCAGCTATGGATGAAAACCCTCATAGAGATATGGTACCAACCAGCAGCCCGGCTTATTTGTATTACACATAAGACTTGTAAAGATGTGCTGACAGCCCCTGTTTATCCCGCTTATTAAGAACAGACAGTTTTTTTTTTTTTTCTTCCAAGCTGAAACGTTTGCTGATACACCTGGGGCAAAAGTAAAGACAAATGCAATTATTTAAATGAATAAACTTGATTTCCTTTGTTATTGTTTGAGAAATGCTCGTTTTTAAAATCAAACGGTTGGCTGCAACTCACAGATTAGGAGTTCCTCATGTTTCTTTTGCTGTTATTTTTATCCCACCTGCACAAGGTGAAACCTCCATTAAAGTGTCACGTATCCATATGGTAAAGCAGATTGCCAGTCATGTTGAACTCAGGCAACAGCTCGGCCGGCTCTTTCCTTGATTGGACGTCCGTGACCATCAGTTCATATCAGACCATATGTTCAGAAATGTTACAGATCATTCTCAACTGGGGAAAAAATTTGTCAAATATGTCTTGGCCCCCTTCACGGGCACATTCAAGGGTTTGTCCTTCATCAGTCGTGTTACGTTCACGCCTGTAGTTCAAACACCATCATTAGAATTTATGGGTTTTGATCTTTTTATTAGCTGGCTCCGTTTTGGCAACAACCACTCAGACATCCATCTCTCATCATAACCACTTTGAGGCTAGAAAGCATATGGTGAATAACCAGAAAGGCTGTGTGAACAGATGCTATTGGTTAATTGAAATGCATTTGATCTTGAATGATTAGCGTCCGTCAGAGCATTTCCTTGTTTTGTGTCCTAATGACTGGGCTGCTGTGACAGCGTGTTTCCTCGCCATGGCTCTGTGGGTGCCTAATGCGCACGCCATTACCAGTTCCAGATCACTGATGTCAGCACTGTAGGTCAATTTATGATAAATAGCAGAATATTATTTACTCATTTGGTTGCACAGAGAACATCATTAATTCAGCAATATCAGTATTTATAGTACTTCTGTTTGACACACTTCATCACTACCAGATGGGAGCGACTGGAATGAGCTTCAATCACTCATGGAGCCATTTATCACAGATGCTGAAAGGAAAAAGAAAGTCTGACTAAGGTGGATATTTGGCTGTTCGAGGCAGGTGTTCTCCCGTTACGTTTATCTGCCTCTGACCTCGGCTCACAAAAAACTCGGCTCTCCCACGGAGGAATCAAATACATAACAGCCAAAGCTGAACCCCCTGTGCCAAAATAGATACAGGGGCTCAGTAGCTTCTAGGCAGGACTACTCTGTTAGACATGTATCTCCCATCAACCATCACAAGCCTCTTTTCATGCAACCTAAGAGATTAACAATACTCACTGAGTTTAGAAGACTGCACCACCTTTTGTGACGAGAGGATTAGCACCAAAATCATCTGCGTGGCTCTGGTAGATAGCTCTGTCCGGTCTGTGGGTGAGCATTTTCAGGGGATTGCTAAAATTGGCACAAAAAAAGACTTTGCAACTTGTAATGCCAGAAGACCTGTCTTCTTGTGAGACTTAAAGTGTAACTTGTTTGTTTTACAGAGGAAGTAAGCCAGAGAGCTAAAGTTTTTTGCAAATAATGTAGATTTTGAGAAGCTATAAATCTACGGGATATGTAATTAAAGACAGCACAGTTTATTGGCATACTTTGAACCCAGCTTCTCACTTAACATCCTGTATGATAAAGAGTTACTGTGCAGCAGACAGAGCTACACAGGGAGGATTTTGGTGCCAGCTTGTCTTGTCACATATTGCATGGCTAAAGTGTCCAGTGGGCCAAGTTCCCAAAAAGTCAGTACAGTTGATTCAGGGTTTATTGTGGGGCTTCAAATATTGTCAGCTCAGAAGCTGCAGTACAGCCAGTGCTTGCTGAAATGTACTTTTCTTCTCTGAAAGAAATTGTTTAGAAAAAATAAAAAATTTCCACCCAGCCAGCGACAAAATTCAAAGTAACAATGAGCCCCCACTCTGCTGTATTCATAAAATAACAGGCTGCAATGGTCAGTCCAGTACAAATGCAGTTTAAAGGAGACTAAACGTCCTAACTAACAGTTGTACCGATTGCCTATGCTGCCTTTGTCTTCTGCATTATTTCTTGTGTTGAAGGCATCAGGTCTTGTTTTCCTACCATCAGAAAAAGCCGTTTTGCTGCCGTTCACATTGGATGGATGAAATGACATTCGCTTGAAAATTATACAAGCAAGATAATCCATCATAGAAAACATGATAGCTTAATTTGGTTTTGCAAAAGTTCATGTTCATGCCCATGTTTTTATTTTGGTATTTCTTTGCCCACATGTATTCAAATCAGCACGCACATTGCTACAAGTCACCAGATGACATCACGCGCTACTTTGCATATCAATATATTTGCCTCAGTCCCCAGGCTCGGCGGAGGAAGGGGGCTGCCCTGTGATCATCAGATGCCCTTGGATTAGACAAACAAGTAGCACAAATCTGCATCAGAGGCTCAGATTTGTCACATCATCACATTAATGTTGTTCCCCATGGTCAGGAAAAAAAAAAAAAAACTCTAGATTTGTTGCTTCTGAGAAATGAAGTTGCCAGCGGTGTGTGAAAAGTAGCTACATCTATCAATAAAGTTGCCAAGCTGGCAACAGCGGAAATAGAAATCTCTGCCAGGACATATTCCTGAAGAAACATTTTGTTTTGTAAACTTAATTGTCACATCCATGTCTTGTTATTTGTTTCATGTTATTTCATGTTATGTATGACACCATGAAAAAAAAACTAGGTATATACATTATTAAATGTTATAACTCTAAATTACACTGGTATTGTCCTTTACAGTGAGGATTTCCTTATTAAGCCATCTAACTTCATATAAGTATGCAGCTTTCACATTTCCCCAAATGGTTAATTTTTATTGTATTAATCTTTTATGGCATGAAAATTATCATTAAAGAAATTTTGATTAGAGCGAGATATTGCCATTACCAAAGCTTTAACAGCCTGATACATCAGTGGTATGAACCATCTTCTCTGAAGATCATTTGCACATTCCCTGCTAGGCGGATATCATCAAAGGCTCTGGGTGAGATTGGGCTCAGGATGGGAGGAAATTGAGACATCTTCATTATCCAACACTTGTAAGGACATCATTTATTAGTCACTGTCAGCCCATATTAAGCTGTTCGTTAGTCAAATATTGATTTCCTGTGAAAGCAGCCAATTACTCTCAAACTAACTGATTTAAATAGACAAATTATTCTTGTGCTTAAAATAAAAGTCTGCAAAAAAGCTGCTTCCATCATGTAAAAATGAGCACGCGTCAACATTTTAATCACTGTTATTTCGAGCCTTTTCCTAACATCAAAGAGAGCGTTCAGGGCAGAAGTCAGGTAGTTACTGACAGCTCAGAAAAGAGCGAGAGCTGATTTACAGGAGGGATATACCCGCCTAATGCTAATTTCCTATTTCAGCCACATATTGTAGGTGATCCTGTGCCTTTTGTGTTTTTGAAATGCTCATCTGATTTGGAAGGTCATCCAGCAAGAGGCAAAAATGATGAACAAGTTCTCCAGACGCTCGGATGATTATACAGGCTTCCTGCTTCATTTGTAGCAGATCGGCACAGCATAACTATCTTTTGATTTATTTGTTTTCCTATCATCAGGGTGTTTTCTAGAAAAAAAAAAAAAACAATCATGTTTGTAGCATATGAAATCAAGCTATTATAGAACACATGGTAAAACACACCATAACACACCAATAAGCAGCATGAATCACGCCACCACACTCTGCTGAACAAAACAAAATACACAAACATTAACAACTGTCCTTGGCCGTGGTGCCGAGTGAGCAGAGGGGCAACCTAAAGACTCAGAAAGTGTGTAATGAGGATTTTACAGCGCATGGGGACTGGAGGAAAACAGTGGTCTGCTGCCCTGGTGCCTTGTGCTGGGGATCAATGGTCATTAATCTTTCTAGAGAGGCCCTGGCTGCACTTTTTAGGGGGTAGAAGGATTGCTGACCCAAGTACGGGACGTCTTTCTGGGTCCAACAAGCAAGGTTTTCTGTGTTTGGATGCCACAGCACTTCTCGTCTGTTTTGTCCAGCGCCGAGAGCGGAGCTTGGCTGGGGCGAGGAGCGGGAGCTGGAGTGCAGACATGAATCAATAAGCAGCAGTTGACAGACATCACTTTGCTGCTCTTGTCTCTTTTGTCATTCAGCGGGAAAAGATTTCGGCAGCTGTGTATTGCGCGGCTGCTGTGCTTTGTAAATGCACTTATCAAGAGCAAAGATACATTAAACCACTGTGCTTAAGATGCTTCAACTGTTGTAATGCAAGTCAGAGACTCATAATATCTCAGAAAGCATTTATGTCATCTTAAGACTCTAGTTATGTTTTGGAGACTACTGTGTATGTATAGCCTCTGAATGTAACACTGATGCTTGCTGAACTCTAAAACCTACAGCTTTAATCAATGTAAAACCATTAATGCAAAGTAAAACATATGCCAATGTGTTGAAATGTAAATTAATTTTTGGCAACTATGAGTGTGACATTGATATTTGGCTGCTGTAGAGTTAGAAAACTGCCAATAAACCAACTGGGAGGGAAAGAACAGACCTCGCTACAGCTGTGAGAAAAAAATGTTGTTTCCTTTCACTCTCGAGTGAAGTTATGAAATCCAGTGGCATAAAAGTGTGGCTAAATGATTTAATAAAGCTGCACATACAGTCCCCAGGTGATTCAGCAGCCCACACAGAGCAACTAATGTAACATTAGGCTATAAAGAATTATAGGCAGCATACTAAGTACAGTGAAAATGTATCTGTTACTAAGAATTGTCACTTACAAGGTGCAATAACAAAACTGCACGTCCTGCACAACCTTGCACCAGCACAACGGGCAGATGAACCATTGCCATTCAAATTTCGATGACTGTCTCGTTGACTGTCTTACTGGAAGGGGGGAGAAAAAAATGTTTTAGCAAATGAAAAGATGTTTTCAAAGCTGGGGAGCGTTTCGCTTTCTGCCTCAGGTCAAGCCAGTTTGAATAACTAAATGTCAGTTATGGAGGAGTTAGCAATCCTTTATCTGTCCTGCACGGTGCAGAGCCCAAACCACAGCAGCCGGCTCAGCGCTGCTCGACTGGAGTCAAGGGCACTTAGAGGCATGATACTAATAGAGGGTGGCACTGAGACATAAAACATACAAACACATTTAGTTAAGAGAGCTTCAAGGATCTCATAGGGCAAAACCGTAACTCTTTACACCCCAACTAACCCTTGAAAACAACCGTACTTTTTAAAAATATATATATATTTAGTTGAATGACACTCTCAGATGTAAATTTTAGAGTCTAATTTGGTGTGAAAATTTCAAATATTATTATTTTGTGTTCACTGTGCTAAATTACAGAAATGCATGAGATAGCTCTGCCATGTTTCATCTATAATATCCCAAATGTAATTTTCTTTTTCTTCTTTCAGATTGTCAAAAACGTTTTATTTTATCCATAAAAGTTTGACTCATTGTAACGTCAGTGTTGATGCCTTCATCTGATCCTGCAAATCCCAAACATCGTGTTTCCTTTTATCTTCATTCTCATTCATTCTCTCTTTTTTTTTAATGTCATTAAATCTAGAACAGGATGCAGTTAAATACCCTCTTGCATTCATTCTGACACCCTGGCAGATGGTGTGCCCGCCCGGTTATAGAACAAAGCCGACTTTATTGAAAATTGCTGTACAAAGAGGGAGCAAGGAGCTCACGCAGCCCATCCCGCGGCGGAAATGGTGAAGGTGGAAAGCTCTGAGGGTTTATGGGCGGGGAGGAGAGGGGAAATGAGAAAAGGTTGTTATAGAAAAGTGAGAAACATTTAACTCGTGCACTTCTTGCATGTAAACATTGTAAACCCGAGATCCTCAGTCACAACCTTATCCGTTTTTTCCCCTTTACTCTGTGTCTTCCAGCCCACACCATTTTTTGGACAATATTGCAACTTGCACCAGGGAAATATTTAATACATTCAGCTCATTTTTCACTATGTCTAATTAATGCTACAGTTGAAATGGAAAAAGTGCAATTTAGCATCTTTTGCCTGTCCTTGTAGGAGAAATATAGCAACTTCTTTGACGTAGAAATATATGTTCATTGATACCCAGAACTGTTGATGCACAACACAACAGTTTGACTCTACATTTTAATATCTCAAAGGTCATTTATGTTGCCAGACCACTGTTGCTTTATTTATTCATTTATTTATTTATTTATTTATTTATTTATTTATTTATTTATTTATATATTTTAAATTCAGATGCATTATATTTTCTCTGGGGTTTAACCAAGTGTCGCTCAATGATGCACATAACATCTGAGCCACAGGGTGTCCTGTACCAGCTGATTTTCTTCATGTGTTGGAGCAATGAATGCGGTGAATTCACGGACAGTGTCTGACTAACTCCATGTTTTGATCAAAAACTTTAAGGTTATGTTTCCCTGCAAGATATTCTGAAGTTCACTTTGCACGGTTGTTTTCAATCTGTAAAACAGAAGATGAGAGGAGGAGGTTGTCGTTACGAGCTAACTTTTTAACTTTTTGGTTTTGCACAGGGAATGTTAGAGAAACAAGACAGCACTCCCTCTAGTGGCTGGAAGCTGGCCTGATGACGACCAATCAGAGCTTTATTTTGAAAGCTTCAGTTAAAATTAAAAATCAAAATCAAAAAACTTAAACAGGCCCCTTTTTCATATGGAAGCGTAAAGGATGATTTTAGTATTTTTAAACCTGAGCACTATATGGGACTCTTTAAAACGCAGTGCAGTGTAATCTATGGCGGTAACTACACCCATCAAATTATGTTCAGCGGGATTAGAATTGGTCCAGTATTAACTAATAACAATCTATATTACTCAAAGACACAAGTATCTCTCAGTGTCTCCAACCAAGGCAGAAAATAGCTGGGACATGTAACTGGGACTTGTTTATGTTCCCTGAAATCCAGCTCTAAAACCACATCATCTGAGCTGGGATTCTGAGACAAGTCAGAAATTACAGCCTAAAAAAAATCAGATTTATCCGAGAGGCTAATTATCTTATTAATCAAGAAAACAAAAACAGCACTTTTTTTTTTTTGCATGAAACTTTTCCCAGAATTCTGAGATAATTATCTCATTGCATCAGAAAAACAAAAGTGGCCTTTTTTTCCTTGAAATATTTTCTTGGAATTCTGAGATAATTATCTCATTAATTCACAAAAACGGGGCAGATTTTTGTTTTTCTCGACTGAATGCATTATGCTTCCACATTTAGATGCAATTATTCAATACCATTTTGTTTATCAAGTCTGACAAGTATCGAAAAAAATATAGAATTCTCATTTGCAGAGATGCATCAAAAATACTACATAACAAAGCTTGTACTGATAGATTTGGTCCACTAATCTCAGTAAAATAGGTCTTGAGGTCAACTGTGAATGACATATCCTTTCCCCCAGCGAGACCAGTGACAGGACAGGGGATATTACACATTTTCAATTAGTGATGGAGCCCTTATTGGTCCACTTATTTCAGACCTCTAGGAGCAGAAATAATAACAGATAAATTAAGCTCCTGACGATGAGTGCAAGATGAGGATGAGTAAACAGACTTCTTGTTATTGCATGAACAGAGCCGTACCCTGTGGCAAGCTGTGGTGGTTAAATATTTAATGATCTCCTCTGACTCCAAGAACGTACCTCGGTAAACTACAACTGTAAGGAACCCAGATTAAATTCATCCAAGTAATACTGTTTGTGGCGAGGTTCATTCTAAATACTGCCTGATATATAAGTTGTCGTAATGCAGCAGTCCTGGCCAGGGTGACAGCTGTTTCACATTGATGCTATGGGACAGTATGTCCGTGGTATGGACATACTGATTTTTTTGGCCCGTATTCCTCCATTAGACCAGTGGAGTCCGGTTCCAAGGAAAGCGAGGCCCAGGTGACCCAGATCAGGGCCAGTTGAGCTCAGGAGAAAACAAAGAATCACTGCGGATCTCATCTGGTCTCGGATGTGAACGCATCAGGGAGCTCAGCTGGATCTGAGTTTACCATAGCTTGCCACTGCAGGGAAGCCAAACATGCCACTTAACACTTACATAACATGTATAGCTCCTTTCCAAAATTAGGCATCCACCATGATAAGAAGTGTCACCTCCTCTTTTAAAATGACTGCTGGCATCAAAGTGGAACCCACAATGGAATATAGCTGGAGGCAACAGCAATCGTCAGACCACTGCTTATCAAAAAAAAAAAAAAAAAAAAGTGACATCCCTAAATATGCTTTCACCTGCAGACATCAATTGAGTGATGAATCGCAGTGTTGGAGGAGAGAAGACATCTATTTTTATCAAGTAAACTATACACAACTGCGCCCTGTACAGTGTCTATTGTCATGCAACTGTAGAGGATAGCAGCGTAACAGGCAGGTGTGTGTGTATGTCTGTGTGCCTATTCATGAGAAAGAAATTAGCAAGTCACAGGCTTTACAGCTCCCTATAAAATAGGGTTGATCTGGTGTCAGCACAACTACAGTGCACCTGCATTTTCTTGTATGGATGATGGTTTTTCTATCATTTTACTTACCTAAACGGCTGAAAATCCCATTAAATCTCTTTTAACATCCTTTATGTTAATGTTTGTGCATACTGCAGGTCCTGGCCTAAATTCCTGACAGGCACTATTCCCAGTAATTAGGCTGAGGCTAGCTTCCTAGTAATGCTCCAGCTTTGAGATTTCCTGTGACAGAGTGTCAGGCACGGGAATATCAGGTATAAATTATATTTACAATAAACTCACAAAGCGCACCAAGCCTCCAAATGACATCATTTAGTCCTCCCTGTCCCACTGTGCTACATACACCATGCAGCCGTGCTAATGAAAATTTTATTGGACTTTTTTGATGTTTGGCCCACATATCCTGGCTTAGGTTTGCAAAGATTCATCCAACAGCAATGACTGTCCCAGCTACCCATTACATCATTCACTTTGTACTTCATTTATGTCATTTATAATTATTATTAGTTGTGCTGTCATTAGTGATTTCATATTTGTCTGAAAATCATATATTCACCTCATTTTGCAACCAAAGCATGGAGTAATTTTCTGTCTCCCCTCTGATTTTTTTTTCCCAACAAGTGATAATGTTGCAGGTTCATATGTTGCCTCTGGCGAACACGTCACCTGAACAGACTGTGGCAAGCGATATTCGGAAAAAATATGTTATGTAGATTGAAGCCACGGAGAGCCATGTCCATCAAAACATTTGTCATCCAAACTAATCAACGAGAGGCAGCAACATTCATTAGCTCGCCTCGGTTCACGCCCACTTGTCTGCAGACTTCAAGCGCCATTATTGTTGCAGGATAGCCTGGTGACACTCGGCGAACACTTTGAATATTTATAATGTCTGGAGTGCAGCGTGAATGATCCGAGAGGCCGGCGTGAATTCTGACAGGGCTCTGAATTTTATGAATGGTTCAGTTTTGTTTGGTTTGAAATTACAACACATAAACAATTCACATGGTAGAATATGATGATGTTTTCTGATTTTTAACTGCTTCATTTAATTAGAGTGACTAAATGCTGCTACTCGTTGGACGTCATGCCCACACAGGGGTACACAAGAGCAAACATAAACCACCATATCTCAAGCAAAATCTTCTTATGATCACTAATTATCTTGTAAAGCTGTTTAAGCTCTGTTTTCCTATTGTGCACAGGTCCGGCACACATGTTTTATCTGCACCGGCAAAGCCTGAGAGACAAAAGTTGGACACTTGAACAGCTTTTATCTCAGTCATCTCATCATCCACCTGGACACCGATTACAATAAGCAGGATCACAGTTTTTTTTTTCATAAAATCGCCCACTAAAAAACAAGTTCATTTATCAGAGCAACAAAAGGAAGGGAGGCGCTCGTCATTCCGGGCTCGTGTCTCTCAGCGGATGACTTGCTAAACACTGCAGAGCTTCAGAGGAAGATGGGAAGTTGGTAAACAACATCAAACTCCCGCTATTCTTGTAGCGAAGATGAAAGGAAGTGTCTCTCTGTCAAAATCGGGGAAGAGAGCCTGACAGTTTTCTTAGTAATGATAACTACAGGCAATATATAAAAGATTAATGAGGGGACTCTGTCAAGAATGAATCAGTCAAGTTAAAGCTCAGTCATCACAAGGAGAAGTGGTCCCTTGCCTCTTCCTTTTCTTTAACATAGTCCCACCTCTTCCTCTGTCTCTCTGTCAGTCTGTCACTCTCGCTCTCTTTTCCACACAACAGGCGAGTCAGACTCAACAATGAACACCAACTACACGGCTGATACTGTGGAAACATGTGGCCGCGTCCCGATGATGTAACTTTGCATGCAAACCCCCCCCCTCATCGTGATTGGCGTTGGCCTGTGAAGCGACAGACAGAGAAAGGTCACCCACGATACGTCCTAGACAGCATGCTACTAAAAGGCTGCCATGACCTTCAGGCAGTGAGGGGGGGGGGCCGTTATGATGTGCGGCAATTGAGACACAGTGCTGTGATTAGTGGCGTTTTTTTATTCGTGACTTCATGATAGCAAAAGGTCAAGACATAGCCCGGGTCATTCATTATGATCTGCGGGCCTCACAGTGCTGCGGCATGTGCACACGTCACCTTTATCAGGCCAAAAAACAGTTCTGTGTCAAACGTAATAATCAAGTCTAGTTGTGAAAAAGACCCGGAGTAGATGAAGAGGATCACACATCATCCCCTCAGTATTTTATTGTAGCTGATGATTTTAAATCCCTCATCATATCAGGGTTTAGAGGATTAGGAGCTCACAGCATTTGGCTCGCCTGAGAATGATCAAATGAAGCCCACCTGCACTGTTTGCGCTGAAGTTTTTTCAAAGATTCAAATGCGCGTTTGACTCGATGATGTCACATCCTGACTTTTTTTTTCTGAATGAGGAAAAATCAAGCACATGAGACCACATTATTCATGACCTTGCTCTGACCCACATTCAACCACAAAAATCCATGATGTGAGAAGTTTTCAACAGAGCCAATGTTAGGTTTATGCCATTTTGACAATAAACAAACATTATCAATTCCTCTAGTAACTTTTGTGCTCCTTTTTGACTGAATTGTAGCTGCAGCCTGATGAAATATCAGCAATTCATTTTTCCAATCACGCCCAGCCTATGCATATTAAGCATGGTGTTTCATAATGGCCTTAATATTGCAGAACAAATTAGTTTGGGTTCTGGCATCTATTACTGATATGACCAGTATTTTTAAGTGGTTACAGGGCTACAGCACTGCCCAAACAATCCTGTAACACTTTGGGTTTTAGATTGCAGACATAAGAATACTAAGCAGATGCTTTTTTTTTCCCTTTCTAAATGTCCAACCTGAGAAATCTATGTACAAATCAAAGCCTAGATGAGTTGAACTACAACAGAAGGCCAGCTTGCTCTATTGCTGCTGACACCCAGGGTAATTGCCCTGCTCCACTGCTGAAATGTCACGGCTGCTTTTATCCCAGGTGGGCTATTCCATCAACTAATAAATGCCATTGCCCCTCTCTCAGCACCAAAACACCATAACGTTATATGACACAACACTCATAAAAACCACTGGATGACACACACCTCACTGCAGATGTAATTAGCAACGCTTATCAAGATCTAATTTGCTCGCTGTTAATACGGGGGCTAATTTGTGATGTGACTGGTGTTTTAGTGCTCTTTGTAATCAGATAGCATTACGGGGATTAACAGGATTCTAAATAAGGCAGGGTACCAATGGTAATGTTTTCATTTGCTCTTATAATCATGTTTCATAGTTTTATGGTGTCAAGGCAATCAAAGCAGCTTTTTTGCAGAATGAATATGCTGCAGTTAAATATGAGCATACAGTTTAGGGGTACAGTATATACTGCCATACTGCATCTTTACAGGTCAATTTTGAAGATGTGCCTGTATTGTAGTTGCAAATTTGTACAAAAGGGACCTACATTACATTACGTTTCATTTCACAATAGCTGTAAAATTAAGAAAGAAAACCAAAAAGTGCTCTGGCTTTTGTTTTTGTATATGAATGTGCACACAAATAGATCAGCTAAGTGAAATCGCGTGTTGTTCTACTAAGACATCACTGTTTCTTCCCACATGCAGTCAAACTGCTTCCAACACATGACTATTTGGCTTTAATTTCAGCCACCAATTACCGAAGACCTTATCTCATTTATATGGTAATATCACCCCTGATGTCAGCTCAACCAGCGCAGATTGCGAGCTAAGCAGGGATGGCCTTTTGTGGCCGGGGCTTGTTCACTTCATTCTCCTGCCTGACTGCACCGGCCAGCAGAGAGAGGTGGTGTCTGAGGGGATCAAGAAACAGCTCCAGCTGTCCAAAGCTGCTGTGTAGGGAGGGAAAGTAATTTACTGTGACAGATTGTTAGTAGCATTTATAGAAGTAATATATAGTCTTTTGTTTTGGGGTGTCTGCACAAGGTGCAGCTTGACCTTTGGTTCAATTGTGGTTAATAGCAGAGGAGTTTGTCATTATCCATTATGCTGTAAGCCTGTATCTTTCAGAGGAAACTAAAAATGAAATTGATTGATGCAAGATTAGTATATATTGACTGACAAATGTGAAAGGAATAACATCCTGTCAGAAAGATGGTGTCATTTGGAAGTAATAAACAGAATCCACAGTATTAAATCAAATTGGTTATTACTAATGGCACTTACAGCAAAAAATCAAATGATTCAACAAACATACTTGTGATATAAAAGTGAGTATTACAGAAATCAACTGTGAGCATGTTCAGAGCCTGGCAAAAGAGGTCTTTAGTTAATCTGAGGAAGCTGATCAATTATTCCTTGCTTCTAATCAGTATTCCAACAGAACATCTTGCAGCTGTTTTAGGAAAACAGTTTTTTGGCAAATGGAGCAATATTTTTTTTTTCTTCTTTTAGCTCAAAATGGATTAACATAAACTTGGCAGGAAAGGCTTTTTCCACATCTGGGATGTGATTTGAATATTGACCTAAAGCCTCAGCAATACCCATGTCAGACTTTGATAACTGCTGCTAATAGGAGGTCAGCCAGAGGTCAAAAGAGACTGGGAGAACAGAGGAGCTGACAGTAATGAGATCACCTAATAACTCTGTGAAAGAAGCTCAGCATGTTGAGTCGGGAAACTTTTACGGGTGGAGGAGCTCCACCGTTGGTGATTGAATTAGTGATTCAGTGGAGAATCATGAATGTGGTTGTTTTCTGTCTTTGAAAGCGAGCGAAGAATGCTCATGACTAAACCCTCACCCAGTGTGCCATGTGAAACCTGCAATTTTCCTTGCAATGTTTGTAACAACATAGTATTTCTTCAATATTTTACAGCGAGAACAGTTTCTCTGACCGTCAAGTGTGCACAGAGCTGTAATACTGACACAGATTGCACTTTGTTCGATCCGTCTTTCGTCTGGTGTTTCCTACGTGTTGAAAAATCAGACCTGTCTTCCACACGGCAGCATTAGTACATTAATGAGAAGCACAATATTGATTTTCCATGAAAACACTGCACCGCTTTGTTGTATTTCCTTAACCTTGGCTTCCGTGAACCTGATGTTGCCCAATTCAATTTTTCTTTTCTCTTTTAGGGGTAGATTTCATTAACTCTTTACGCAAGTGCCTGGCATCTGTTGTTCCATCCATTTTACCAAAAAAAAAAAAAAAAAAAACATGGAAAAAAAATCAACTTAAAATTTTCAAATTGAATTGCACCGCACTCATTGCTTGGAGGGAAAGATGTGATACGTGCATTTACAATTCCAAAAGCTTCCTGTTCCAAAACATAAACATTGTGTGTGACGAATTTGTACTGTCACCTCTCAGCAACTCTTGAATCCGGGGCTTGTGGCGAGTAAACATCCCGCTCACAGATGAGTGTCGACAGCCTGTGTTTTCATGCTGTGTTATAAAGCTCATTTGGGCTCAACAGACTTGGCAGGTCAAAGCAGAGCTATGAGCACCATCAGGCTTGTCACTGAGCTGAGTTTCAGATGTTGGTGTTCTGTTCAACAGGCGGAACGTTTCTCCTCTTTCAGCCTGGCGAGTGGTAAAACAAACACAGAGCCTTAGATGAACAACGGACCTCGGTCCTGCGACCGGTCTGAGTTCAGGAGGAACAGCAAATAAAGCAAAAAAAAAAATTGTTTGGAAAGGTGTGGTGCTGCATGGACGTGACAACTCAAAACCATTTTAATCACATAACAGATTGTGACTTCCTAACCAAATTTCCTCGGCTGGTGAAGCCCATCCCATTCGTGGAGTTCTTCCAAGCGACCAGCGATGATACCCCAGGCTGAACAGGGCTGCAAGCCTCCAGCCTCCTGCCCAACCTGTAAACTCCTGATGTAAGCTGGGCCGCTGCAAAGAGAGAGACAGG
Organism: Myripristis murdjan; assembly: GCF_902150065.1. Taxonomy (NCBI): domain Eukaryota; kingdom Metazoa; phylum Chordata; class Actinopteri; order Holocentriformes; family Holocentridae; genus Myripristis; species Myripristis murdjan. Next base: position 13,386,813 of record NC_044001.1, read on the forward strand.
TGCTGCTGGGAGCCTGAATAATTCAGCCCAGGCCGCTGAGCTCTGATAACACAAGCAGAACAACAGCAGCATGGAGCTGTGTGCAGGACGGCCGGAGAGATTGACACCTGGCACCCTGTTTGGAGCGCGAGCTGGCTTCACTCACTTTCAACCTCGGAGAAATATGAAACAGAGGAAATGCCTGACACGCTAAGCCATCTCTGACATTCTCTCTTATGTTGTGAAGTTACTGAAATAAGCAATTTCCAAAACAACAATCGCATCATACATGCGCCTGTGTGTGGAAAAGCATGGAAACGTTTTACGCTGTCAGCTGTATTTCACAAAATATAATTAATGTGATTTTACAAGCTCGTTGCCACAGATTTCTAGGCAAGACAATGTCATAAAGTGAAGAAAACGCTGAAATTTCACCCCCTCCGAACACACACACACACGCACACACACACACACACACACACTCTTCACCCAAACCTCATCTTAAGGCTCCGATGCGCATAACCTGCCATATGTCAAAGTATGTTTACTGCACTCCTATCATATCCAGGGGTTGTTAACTTTTACAACCTCCTTTTGAATGACGGGAGAAGTGCATACGTCCTCACAAAAACTGTTGAGGAAATCTATTTTTTTCCATCAAGGACTTTCTGCCGTGTCTGCCAGATCCAAGTGAATTAGATGTGGATGCAGACATGCTCATAAATCTTACAAACACTGAGGTAACGTGTTTCAGACTTGCTTACCAGGTGTAATTTGTCAAGAATGGGTAACTCTATTGCACAGAGAGCACACCCTTCTGCTTCAGTAGGTAGCTACACCCATTAGTGTTTAGTGTTCAGTGCGGCATCGCTTCATCAGGCCGAGCTGTTATTGAGACCGAGACTAAACCATGGAGCTTTATTCAAACCCAGCATCACTACCTACAACACCACTGGGTGCAAACCTCTCAAAATACTGTGATAATGCTTTCCGGCTTATGCTATTTACAGACGGCAGGGGTGGAAGTTAGTCATTAAATTCACTCATGTTACTGTGACTCAGTAGATTTTTTGTGTACTTCAGTCAGAAATTTGACTTTTACTTGTATATATTGTGCTTGAGAATTGCGCTTCACCACATTTTAAATCAGATCCATGACAGAGAACAAATGGTCAATAACAGATCGTGGGATCTTTCAGAATAAAAGCTCAGTGGGCAAGGATGAGAAGAGGAATCTGGTTCTACTTTTTGTCCTTTCCAAATTTCCAATAAAAAGTGCATGATGAAAAAATGAAAAAATTGCAGATGGTTGATGGAGGTGAGGATGGATTAGAAAAAGTGGGAAATAAAATTGGAAAAAAAGGGGAATATCAGTGATTTGGCCTGATGATGTGAACCATGTAGACTCAACCATCATTATGCGCTTATTCCACATTAGTCAGTTGAATCTACAGGGTCCTCACATTGATGCCCCTTTAAAAGAATCTAGTTTGAACTCTCCTCCTTTTCTAACTGCATGGAAAAGATCACAGCTAACACAGTTACTGTTCTGAAAAAGGAACTTTTACTCGATGTATTTTTTAATGAACTTTTACTTCAGTGGATTTTTACAGCAGAACTTCTACTGACGTCAAAACCAGCAAAGTATCAGGACTTCTACTTGAGTAATTTGTGGTACTCTTTCCGCTGCTGATCAAATGGAAAGAATGCATTAAGATGTTTTTTTGGACTGGATGATAATTAATTTGGTTTGAGGCAGATCCTGACCACCAAAGAAGAAACCAAAACATTTTGGATTCAAAATGAGAACAGGACCTTTTTCCTTTTCTTTCAAAGAGCATTGTCTCAACGGCTATAACACTTGACTGAACCTGGAAATGTAAACATGAGCACTGGAAGGGCTCAGTTAATCAACAGGGGCTATGTTCACATATGACGTTTTCTAAGACTTTCCCCTTAAAAATAAGAGTAAATCTTTGAAAAGATAACAGTTGTTCACAAACTGTCTTAGCCCTTAAGAGAGCTTCTAAAGTGAAAAACTGTTAGCAGTGGAGGACGATTTTTATAAGGTGGAGTTTCTCAGGCAGAGGAGGAAATGGCAGGAGAAATGTTCCTACATGAACTACCATGCAGAGTAGTTTTGTTAGGCCTACATTAGAAAGCACATTGTCATGAAGACACATGAGTGAATCATTTCTATTTTCCCTCAAATTCATCTTTTAGTACCTCAGTCTTCTGTTAAATCTATTCCTCATGGTTTAGGGCAGATTTACATGCCAAACAACACATTCGCCAGCAGTCATAACTAATTATAGCCGAAGCGCTTTCTTTTCACTTGTTAACATAAAATTGATTAAGTACTAAAATTATAAGCATGGGTGCAATTAATCAGCATGTGAGTAGACTACTGTGAAGGAGTGAATACAGCCCCAGGTGTTTACCTGACACAACTGTTCAGGTATGGCCTCCCAACATTAGCATATTACAAAACAATGTGCAATAATTTGCCTTGATAAGTGGTTAAATGATGTCTTTGCACATTTGCCAGTGAGATACTACAGGATATTTGAATGAAAGGTTTTTTTTTGTACTGTTAGTATGCATTTCAGAATGTGATGGGTGTGGGAAAAGTGAAGAATGCAGGAAAAAATCTCTGTCCAGAGTTTCAGACTTTATGGGAGCAACAAATGAAAAGAAGGTCTTGCAGCTAACTTTAACTGCATGTCTGTGAAAGGAAACATTTAGCCAGTAATGCTGCTCCAACCACACTTGAGCTGATTGTCTTCAGATAACATGAACATTATGCAAACCTTTTGTCTTTGTCACAAGAGTTATCTAGTGGCAAAATAAAGCTGCTACTTCTCTTTACCCCAGCTTCACCTTACCAAGAGGGAAGCAAATAAGTAAATACCAGTTTGGATTTTAAAAAGCCTCGAGGTCTGAAAACCATTAGTACAATAGAGGAAAGACAAAAAGGAACTGCTGCTTAATGCAGAGCGGCCGTGCATAGTCAAAATTAAAATTGCTCCAACTCCACTGTAACTGGATACTGATTTTGCATCCTCTTCTGACTTTAATTCCAACTAATATTCAGTACACTGCACTCCTAGTCTTTTTATTAAACTTTAACTCTCTGTTGAAATTATTCTTCATCTTTATTCAGATTTACTTCAGAGGAGCATATTGTTTGTTGGTGATAGTTTTCAATACCTTTAAGCATTGTAAAGAATTAAATTGCAGAGTGTCACATCAGGTTATATTATTTAACTGATATAATTTCATTGGTATGAGCAGAACTTAAGCTGGTGTTTAAGGGAATGATGCCGCAGACAAGTGAAGTTTCCTTTGCAGGTGGCCCTTGCAGGATGTCCACAGCTTTCCACAGCTCCCTCCTCCTCCTCTCTTTTTCCTCCTCTCTGGATCTTTCTCTTCACCCGCCCTCTCTGTCACATTGGCTCTGGACTGTCATGGGAACAGCTTGTGATCCAAACCCCTCTCCTGTTCTCCTCAGTTACATAAATGCCACATACTGTTGGAGTCCTGAACCGTATTTTTAGACTGGCATAGACAGAACAGATAATGATGCCAGCCATCAACAGTCCTATTATATAACATGGAAGGGAGGGGTGAACATACGCGGCACTTTTTCAGTAATACATTATACTTTTTCCCCATACCTGGCATACTTGCGTAACACCAGGTATAAACATGCATATGTGCAATAAACACTGAGTTGTGCGACTGTATGGTATGTCGTCACTTCATGCATAGTGCATCCCGAGTTTTATAAGAATTCAAGGACAAAATACATCATGAATACCTGATCATTCTGTAATCTACCACATGCTCAGTTCTTTGGGTGTTTTTCTCTGAGACTGAAGCAAAGCCAAGGGGTGCCTCATTACCGAGCCACCTTCGATTACAAATCAATTGGAAACCAAGGCTTTGTTCCTTTTGGCACACCTGCAACTAAGGCTTCCAAATATGTCGGATTTACCCTGGTCCTCGTAGCACGCACATTGTTTTGTTTTTTAAAAGGAATTAGGGATTTTAAAGGATTTACAGTCTTTTCTTCAGGCAGGTAACTGCTAACATAACTGTTCCCTCCTTGATCAATTAAAAGGTAATGTCATCCAGAGTGGCTGTCCGTTCAGTTCCATCTGTGGCCTGTCAGCACCACAGACAGCATCAAACTGGTGTTACTTCCTCCTCTGGATCTTCTGTGTTTTTTCCCCTGCCTTCGGATGTTTGAGAGAAGAAATGCCCAGGGAAGGACTCAAATCTAATTTCTTTTTCCCTACATTGTTCTGACAGAGAGGTGAAGAGAAAAGACAAGAAATCACGGCCCAAAAATGGTTTGAGTTTCTGCTCACCAGCTATTTTTCATGGTGGAGACAATATCTTCCAGGCAGGAAAGGTATAGCTCCCCACTTTGCATTATTTTGGTGAAATGTTTTCTGGGTAATTTGGTCCTTTTCAGTCAATATATGTACGTTTACATCTAGATAACTAACACTATATGGTTGCTAGAAATCAGAAGAGGCTTCTCTTCGATGTATTCTGACATAGCCACGGGGAAAAAGCTATTGTAGCCATGAAGGATTAAACAAAGCTCGTGTGCTGGGGATGTTTTTGTATTCCAACACTACGTTCCCAGCATGATTTCAAAAGCATGTTGAAGGTTGAAATGTTGTGCGCACCAGTGGATACAAACATCAACACAATAATCATAATTATTGACCCGAAAAGCCAAGAAGAAGCACATTTGTGATCTCCTCAGGTTTCTCGCTAACTCATATCCATCCTTAAAAGTTTGTTTTTTTCCAAACTGCTTGCAAGACAACATTACTAATGCACAAAGATACAGAAAACATCCAATAAGAAACCTCAGGGATTTCTGAGAAACAGAATGTACTGCTATGGCTTTTTACCTTGGTGTATTCGTTCCACATCAATGTTGGAGCCAGAACTTGACTGAGGCAATGCTTCACAGTAACTTGCTCTAATCGACATGACACACTGTCTGCCAGAGGAGGTACCCCGAATAGCTAGGGAAAAATACAAAAAAAAAAAAAAAAAAACAGCATTGAACAAAAGGAGAGACATTTAAAACTGTGTCTGGCCGAGGTGGAACCAGGTTAGCACTTGCCTGGGAGCAAACGGGTGAAATGAGCCTAGGGAGTGAAACGGACAGCTCAAGCATATTTCCAGGTCACAAGTGCAGAATGGAATAAAAAAAAATGGGACAAAGTAGCATCACATGCAAGAGATTAATGATTGGCTGTCCTAAAATATAGAAAACATGTTTAATAAGGGGAAGAGAGTGGAATTTAACTGAGCTGAGAGTGTTAAACCCGACACATTAGGATGCTGACAAACAAACCAAGAATAATGCAAAGATTGATTGCTCAGAGTTTCACTCCTGATGAAGCCTCTTACCCAGTAGGTAATTAGGAAGTGAGCAGATGCTGGTATTGAGTGCTTTGACAGACTGAGAAAGGCAGTAATTGTTTTCTGTTGATTACATGGCCTTTTGACAGAAAAATGGGTCACTGCAGTAGTGACCACAAACCGGGTTGGAAAGGCCGCAGCAGCCCACGGCAGCACAGTATAGGTGAGAAAAATCACACGGAAAACATATGAGTGTGCAGAATTGAGTGAAAGCACCACTACACCGAGGTCATTCATTTAACATGTACATAATTGAGAAAGAGGGTGCAGTGTAATATGTGCAAGGGGCTTTTTTGGTTTATTGTCTACTGTTGCCTTAATGAAAAATGCATGGCCTTCGGAGCGCTCAGAAGAGCTTTTTCCACTTACTGACCTTAGCAAAGCAAGTTTTCCTTACAGAAACAATGAAAAAGTTACCTTTGTCCTATTCAAGGACTCTCCTGCCTCTTTACTGTCAGGAATCAGAACATGAGACATGATGGCTTTGTTTTCCTGAGTGCTGGCGCCATCTGCTGGTGATCATCCCAACATTGTTTTTCCCACAGATTGGGTGGAGAACATAAAGCAAATTATCCAGGCCATGATGCTTTCTCTCTTTCAACAACGTTAAGGCAGGGAGAAGTATAGGCATGTCATGACAAATGTGTCCTCAATAGAAAAAGATTTACAATGAGCACTGAAAAAGTTTCCCATAAACCTCCTTCCATAGGAGACCCGAAGGTCACAAGTGCATGTCTGTGACGTACTTTCAACGTCAACGTAACGGCAAAGGCCTTAATTCAGACATAGCAATCTATCAGATTAAGAGGGACAACTCAAAGATAAATAGGACTGCCGCTGGTTCTTTTACTACAGTTGAACTCCTCTTGGCTGCACTGACCGTTGCCTTGACAACCTTATGCCTCTGTGTCAGAGTTACAATATGCCTCTGCTCCAGCGTTGCTCATTTGCTCATCTGTGCAGCATCTCAGAGTAGCTTCTGTTTGACGGCAGCAGAAAACTCTCAAACTTAAACTGTGTCAATTCAGATTGGATTTTGTAGTAAAAGTAAAAAAAAAACAAAACAAAACAAAAAAAAAAAAACAACTGGGAGGTTCATTTACAAAAAAAAAAAAAAAAAAAGAGAGATACGCCAGCTTTTTAAAAAACAGTGCCATCATTTTAAGGTCCAGGAAATGCAGCGATGTGGTTTTGGGGTTAAACAGATATGTGCATGAGTAAATTGCTGCACATATCTGGGGGCTTGTAGAATCCCTGCAGGACAGCCCAGCTAAAAGAAATGTGTGTGTTGTGTTGTGCACTTGTGAGGAATTTTTGGAGGCTAGCCATGTTGAAAAGCACTTTCGGGGTTATGATCAGGGTCAGGGTTAAGGCTAAGAATTTGTTGGTGAGGTTTAGGAATGAATACAGTCAAATGAATGGCTCTTGGAAATATAGTGATTCCAGGCAACTTGCATTAATGCATTTGTGTGTGTGTGTGTGTGTGTGTGTGTGTGTGTGTGTGTGTGTGTGTGTGTGTGTGTGTGTGTGTGTTTATCCTGCTCTGTCGTGTGCCATGTTTGTGTACCTGGTGAGGCAAGAGGCCCAGACAGTTTTACTGGCATGCCTATCAGTGGGCAGCTGGCTTGTTAAATACACTCCAGAGATTTGGGTTCTAGACATGTGGCAGAGATATTTATGTGGCTCAAACTTAATAAAAACAAAAGTTTTATTTGTTGCCCTTCAAATGAGACAAATAAGTTGTGATTAAAAAGTTCTGTGCTGTCTCAGATTTCTAAAACATGTTTTAAGTGATGTTGGTGGGTGTGACCCACATTCATTTGTGTCCATTACACCACAAAAGCAACTGGGTTAATGACATTCACATTGACATTTAAATTTGCCGTTTGGGTGATGTGTTATTCCATGCCATGCAGAATCTGGAGGGAGAGTTTTAGGAAAACAGAACTTGCTCAGTGTTTCAAGCCGTCCATGGAAAGGGGGAGGAACAGTCTTTTAGTTGAGAGAAGACAGAGAAACCACAGTTATTCAGCGAGCTGGGCTGTGGCCCCGCTTTTCCCAGTGGCAGAGCCGCCCCCTCGTCTGGAAGCTGTTGAGTTCTTCTCCAGATGTTTGCCGCCCGGCCTCCGTCATGACACACTAGTGCAACAGAGAACAACAGAAATGGAGGTCTGCACCCAGAAGCGCAAACATGAGAACATCTTACGACATCTTCCACCCATGAAGGGAATGATCTTTGACAGTCACTGCGGGAAGAAAGAATTTCCACTGCGAGGCACTGGGCCATGCAGGCTGATTTTTTTTTTCTCACATTCAGAGCACTGGAGATGCCAGTTGCTTAAACACCAGGTGTCTTTGACTTGGTCATCCTCCAAAAAGAACAGGTTGCACAGCTGTCTGGCACACACATATGTGCACACACACACAAGGGAGGAGAGGGAGGGGGCTACTTAATGAAAGATGGCAAACAACTTCTTTAGTTGGGTTGACTCGGGGTTCTTGTTGGATGGCTCTGGCAGAAAAGATGCTCCTGCTGTGTCTTTTGTGTATGCAAGTGGACCAAACAAAAGCTTATTGAGGAAACTCTGGGAAGCCCAAGCTGTTGGAAAGGAATGCCCCCGTCTTGTGGGGCTCGTTGCTCGAGTTGTAATCAGTCACCAGTGGGGCCAGCGAGCTGGGGTCTTCCCGGTCTTCCCAGCGGACAGGAACTCACATCCTCCTGTCCTCACTTGCCTCAATAAAACCTATTAGCTGAACACAGAGGGGCAATGAGCCAGTCATTGTAGCTGGTGACATGTGGTTCACATAAATCCCTCTGACTAGCCTCTGTTTTCACTCTCATACAACTTGTTGCAATCTCTGTCCTGATCTAGCTTTTCGTTTTTGTTGAGTTATTGATCACCAAGTGCAAATAACTTCTTTCAATGCTAAGAAACAAAAGGCAGGGAGGACTGTGTGTGAGAGAATGACTCCTGCATGCACGGCCGTTAAAGTAAATGCTATGTTTTTGTCCATTAGAAGTAATGGAAACATAAAGGGTGTCTCGATTTTCCCTCTATAAATGTGACGCAGAAGGCGGAGTTTTCTCCCTGGGGTCTGAGCCCAAACTGGTGTTATGTAACGTATACAGCCGCTTCTCATCCGGATGCAGAGCTGATCCAAACTTTAGTGGTGGAGAGTCTTTCTCTCCCCATGTTTGCTATGAGTTTTTAAGTCTAGCCTGGACTGTAAACACGCAATTTGCACCTTTTCCGACATTATTTCAAGGTCGCATCTGCAGATGAAGAAGGCAGCATTTGGATGGAAACCAGCTGGTTATCAGTTTGAAAACCGGCCTCTGCAGGACTTTTGTTTTAGCCAAAGAACTGTCTTGTTGCGGTGGATTTTCCTGAAAGCAATGTCAAGTTAGTTCAAGTTCTTTCTCGGTTAATTTTCAACTCTGGGAGCTCTTGGTGGGCTGAAGGGACTCTGGAGATGGGAGTGAGTCTCGGCTTCCCTCTGTAGGTTTTAGTGGCAGCCGTGTCAGACGGACATGGGCAGCGGTACGAGCAGGGGGAAGAAGGTTGCACCTGCGTGTGTCGGCGCGGTGAGTGTGACCAACAGAGAACCAACCAAACAGGCCGGCCATTCAATCAAGCCGCTGAAATTTCGCGCTATTTTGCGCAGCTCCCGAAACGGTGCGCAAGCGGACTGCCACAGTGAAGGGCACGACTCTGAACTTTCTGCAGAGGAGGATGACACTGACGCGGGACTGGACCACGTTCTGGCAGATTATGAGGACCAAGGCAGGGCTCCTAAAAGGAAAAATCCGCCCAAGAAGTCTTTCCTCAGATCCAGAACATACGGACTGTGCAACTTCAGTCGGGTCCACACTGATGACGACTTCACCCCGGCGCCAGACACGGCCGAGGAGCCACGTGGCTCGCATGGTGGCCCCGGACATGTAAACAAGAGAAGCAACGCCGTGTTCATCCACTTCAAAAAACTCACACCTCCCTGCCCCAATCAGCACAGTGTAAGATCCTTAAAAACATCTATATTATCTGACAATAAACAATATAATAATAAACAATAAACGAGAAAAAACTGTAACATCCCCATCAGAGATTATAATGTGTCGCCAATATGTTTATTGTGTCATTATTGGTGTTTCAGGTCCTATGACTGTTAGTTTCATGACATTTTTACAGAAGGCTGCACTGAAAGATATCATGGGATTACTTCTTTTACGAGAAGGGGCCAGTGGAAAAAAAAAAAGTGCTGAAAAGAAAACATGATTTTTTGCCTTTCTTTGATAATTTGTCACTCCCTCACAGGGCTCATTGACAAGGGCTTCGTGTGTGGAGCCGGCTCCTGGACCAGCAAAACAAACGTAAGTAGCCCACTCTGGTAAATAATTGATTGGTGAGCTCGGAGGGGGGCACACTACGACTTCTGTAGTAAAAGCCAGATCAAATTCACCTTGAAGGGATCGAAATACCAAACCATTGTTCTCAATCCAGATCAGATTAGGCAGATGTCTGCAAGCAACCAGAAACAAACAAGTCTCGATTGTTAATCATTTGCTTGGAGATGGAGGAGGGGTAGGCAAGCAGCATTTTAGTTTTTGCATAACACAGGGTTTCATAAGTCACCTTGTTGGCTCTTCTCCTTTTCTGCATGACGCACTGATGCAGAATTAATCATATGATTGGTGTATTAAGGGTGTCATTTCAACATGTTTTATAGGCCTATCCATTTTGGGGAAAAAGGTGCTACAATAGGCCTATTTGAAAAATAATGCTTCTGTCCTCACAAATGCATTCTTTTATAAATTGTTGCATTAAGATGGTTCCTATCATGAGTATTAATGTACTTAACTTTGATGCCAGAAGTCAGTGTTTGGTATTATTCTTTCAAACTGGTGGATGTCTCATGGCATTTCAAAATTTAACTCTGAGCATTATGGAATATTTTATTCAAATCTGGTGTGGGAAAAAGTTAAAATTAAAAAAATCAAAATTAAAAGATCATAATTTTCCCTGTTCTTATTTGTCATTTTGTTGTTGTGTCTCTGTTCTCGGCAGGTCTTTAGGCAGTTGCCATAGCTCCTCTCTCGCCATGCCAGTCATCCTGTATGATGGATCAGAGGAGGAGCTGATGGATACTATCGAGAGAGAGTTTAGCTGAACCGGGATCTGTTGGGATTGAGCACAGTTGCGTGAACAAAAAAACAACAACGGAAACCAGGTTTTCTTTTGTCAAATACCACATGTCCAACTTGGAGGAAGACAATAATGCTTTGTTGATTGTATTTATGTATGTTTTTCCTGGGCAGCCCAACCCTTTTAAATTTATCTAATTCTTATTTAACAACATGAACCGGTGTAATTGCACAGGTATGACATCAACCTGAGCTGGTGCCAGGGACTTCTCACTCAGTCCAAGGAGTGTTACCTCACAGACCTCCTTGGTTTTATCTCCCTACATTGCCATGGTGTCACTGTCACCCCCTAGATCCTGTTCGGCTCCCACAGAGCATGCACTCACTTATTTGTAACCTATTACTCGCTTTATTTCCATCCGCCTGTTAATAAGAAACAGAGAGAGCATTTAGTGAGGCATTTCTCTTGTTAGTTCTAGAGGCTATGCCGCAGCTGGCCACAGTGTTCAGATGAATTAATATATTTTAAAAACAACTTTCCAGAACCAGTTTTGTGCGCATAATGCACAGTTTCACTTTTAATAGGTGGCAGCCATCCGAAGGTATGAGCTGGGATTGTGTATTTAAGGTTCATTTCCTGACCACAGTTCCTGCTCTTTCTCCACCCTTCCTTAGAAGGAATGTGTGGCAACACAGAGGTTTTAGATTGGGCTCAGCGTGGCCCCTCTCTCTGGCAGCTGCTTTTCTGCTGATGGAGACAAGTTTCAGCCACGTTCAAATGGAAAGGCCTGCTGCCACTTAGTGGTGGAAAACCAAAACTGTGCACACAAACACATGCAAGCTTGCACACTGTGTGACTGTTTGAAATGCTAAAGGTTATCATACATTTGTCAAAAAATGTACAGCAGGAATTTTGTAACTTTATATGACAAATAAAATTGACTCTTCTCTTATTTCTCTCTTCTCGTTTATCTTGTGTTTTTGAGTTTCTGTGTGAATGTGTGTGTGTGTGTGTGTATGTGTATTTGTGTGTGTGTGGGGGGGGGACTTGTTTTGCTATACTTGAAACTAGATACTTGATACTAGAAACCACTTATCTAGTAAGGACATTTTGGGTTGTACACCACCACAGCAGATTTGAAATGGAGGAATCAAGCCATGATTGAAGTCCTTTTTGATGTGCTGTTTATTCAACACAGTATAACTTTCAGCTGTTTTTTCAGCAGGCAGTTGACCATAGAATATAAATATCTGTAAAACAATAAAATATAAGAGTATACAACATTTTGCACAACAATTTTTCAAAATAAAAAAAAAAACTATCCAAAATGGTGATTGAGCTTGCCAACGATAAAGGGAGTAAAGTGTATGAATAATAAGTTACATTATAATGCACTGTGTTTTCCATTTAAGAAATGCTTCAGTTAATGCTGTTTCTTCTTAGTGGGCCTGTAGAAAGACATCCTCCTCTGTACCACTTTCAGTAGTTTGGGCGGCAGGAGAGGGAGCTGCTCTCGGAGCCTCCTGTGGGCACTCGCATTCTTTGCAATGAAATCCTGACAAATCCTAAGAGAAAAAAAGTGTCATTTCTGAGAGTATTCAGTAAAAAGGGCTGTAGGCTGTATTTACAGTAAAATAACATCATCCATTCAACCATGACTGCTGTCAAATTATCTGTATTGACTTTATGTGGCTGCTGTTAACACATTTCATTTTATTCTGAATAATAAAGTCTTTACCTGAACAGGGGATATGGCTGCAGCTGGAAAACAAGTGCATCATTGCAGTGACCCTGAAAGGAAAAATGCAACACAAAGTTTACTCGCTGTCCTGTGAATCAGCACAGGCCCACATGTTCCTCACAATATTATTTCTTAGAAAAATGTGTTCTACTGTCACTACATAGTGTGACGTGTGAAAAATGTACTTCTGCTGAATGCATTGATTTGAGTATGAATTGTGGTACCTAAAGATACAGCTTTTTCTATCATTTCTTATAAGCACATTTGTGTGGGGAAGATAAAACACTTTTAACTGGTAAAAAAAAAAAAATACTATTTTTATTTGTAAAGTCCTACCGTTTTTTTCTGAAACTGTTTGTCAGAAGTTGCCATATTTCCTTTTAGCTTTCCCATCCTACCTCCCTTTGCATTCCCGACCTCCTCACTGTTCCATTCACCTAATTTTAGACTCATAGGGCCCTATCTTACGTCAGAGTCCCTAAACCTGTTATTTGGGGATTTAGCATTGTGTAAGAGGCGTTCCCCCGCAAAAGTTGCAATCTTGCACACCTGCCGTTATCCCTAAAACACTTGCGCTACCAGTTATATTATGCATAGGCGTGTTTTGGGCATTACGCCAGTTAAACCAATCAGTGTGCCAGGCGCCACTGCCTTTAAGAGCAGGCTGCGCTATCCCAAATCCGCAAACCGAAACCCGTGATGGAGAGAGGAAGGTCGCTGGCGATCAAGTCCTCAAACCGAAACCCGAGATTTAGTACTATCTCTGCTATTTTCTCAGGGGTTCAACTGAGGCTAAAGCAAGGTGGCTTTTTATAGGCAAGTTAATTCGGGAGGTGGAGCCGCATGTGTACGTCCACATGGGTCCAAGTGGACGCGCATTGAAGCCGCCTGGGTGCGCTCTTGCAAAAGCCCAAATGGGGTAGCGGGTGGTTTGAGGACCTGCTGTACGCTTGCCCTAACGTGTGTGGTCAAGATAGCAATTGTAGGGAAAGCGCATGAACACACCGACGGGCACACCTCCAGGCACAAACAATGGAGTCGGCATCATGTATAGTGGGTAGTGTGGACGCAAGATACCGTTTAGGGATAGTGGAAGCTGCTAAATGCGTAATTTAATTTTTTTTCTTGTGGGTTCTGTCGATTCCACTTACAGTATCCACAAGGAGGATGTAGTCGCAGCTTCCACCAAACACAATGACGTCAGAGTCTTTGCCTGCACATGCTGTGTGCCACAACCTAGAGTGGGAGAAAAGACACACGATTTAGTTAAAAAGTCATGATTTATTTTTGTTTCCTCAAATCGCACTCTCAGTACACGCTCATTGTACAACTTTTGGCTAGACAGTCTATAAATATCCATGCTTTTCCTACCTAGGCTTGTTCTTGAAAGGATGCTCAACTTCTCTCCATTTCTTTGTTTCAACATCAAGCAACCAGCCGTCACCTGGTGGAGAAGGAAAAAAACAGTTTTAATGAAAAGAAACATTCAGCTGTTGCAGAAAATCACAAGATCAATCTGAAAAAGCCTATTTTCATGTGGAAATTAATGTAGAAGACTCAAATCAGTTAATGCCCCTATATATGATATAAACTGTAATATGTAATGTTATGTAATGTGTTGGTAAAATTATAGGTTTGTTAAAAGGGGATGCTGCATGTTTTTCACTTTTTTATATCTTGTGTTTTTATGTAAACAATAAAAATTATAAAAGAAAGACATTTTGGAAACAAAAAAAGATTGAGTTTGTCTCACTCATTGGTTTGCAGTCCACACTGAGTCCACCAAACAGGAACAAGGCGCTGTCTGATACGGCGGTGAGGGTGTGCCATGACCTGCCCACTGGGATGGCAGATGCTGGGACTCTGGACAGGGGGGAAATTTGGCACAGCAACATATGATAACAACCCAGCAAAACACCAAGCCACGTTTAAATATTAATGATGGTGTGAAGAAAGATTAACATGTGAATGCAAAGTCGTGGTTTAGCCACATGCGATGCACACTACACACTGCATGCAATGTCTGAACGCTCACACGCTCTCATGCTGGCCCAACTCTTGCTCTGTGTTCTATGTCCTTGTTCTCCTTTCTCCCCTTACTTACTATTGCTGCCATATAAAACTCATGAAGTGAACAATAATGTATATGATCTGAACATTGTTGAACATACATTTCTGACCACGTCCATGAGTCGAGGTCTAGACAGTGAATGTCACTCGTCCTGGTTTCCTAAATCAAAAAGAAAAGAAAAGAACTGGTTACGTAAAGCAGATTTAATTTATGTTCTTTATCTTTTAACCTCCAGCAATGATTGACAACCAGCGAGAACTGAGAAGACTGTGGAGCTCTCACCATGACTCTGCCTCCACACACGTATCCTTTGTTTCCCAGCGTGGCACTGGCATGGGCGGCTCTGGGGGCCGGAGCTCGACCCTGTGCATGAATACTGTCATTTTACAATGTTCAGAGAGTGAGACACCAGCAACTTCTGGGATGGTTTTGATCAGATTGCTTGGTTTAAACTCTGCAAAAACTTTACGGAAAAACTTGTTCCTTTAAAATCAAACTTTCTATACCTTACTGGTGAAAAACCATATATCATTAATTAATGTCAGTAATCAGATTCTGTGTGCAGTGTTGAGTATGTAAGAGCAGAGATCACACTCTGAATAACTTACATGGGTTTGCGGTTCGCTCCAACTGGCTTGTGTTGGGTCAAACATATGGACCTCATTGTTCCACCCCCAGAACACATCCTCTACCTGAAAACAATGTAAAGACCGTTTCAAAGGTGCAATAAATACAATTTTACTGATCAACACAAAATGACCATAAAATATCTCTTCAATACCAGAGACTCAACAATTACATCACCAGGTGCTGAGATTTCTGGGTTTCCAAACTCAATTTCTTCCCATAACCTGTTTGAGAACAAAATCTCACTCTTACCATGTGCTGCTGATGTTTTTAATATCTTTGATGCCAAAGCTGCACGGCTGGGTTAGTCAGGGTTATAAGAGACTGTGATTGATTTTTAAAAAATCATACCCATGATGCCTCATCTAGAATGAAGCTTCTGTTCCTCCTGTCAATGTCTTGCAGTAGTTTGTGACCGTATCCTCCAAAGTAGATGATCCTGAACAAAATTACAAAGAGATCGCAACTAAGCTGTGGTACAAATTGACTTTAAGTACAAATCATGTTTTTAATGAGTAATGGAGTAACTGCATCCACAAAGTATGAGCTCTCACTGTTTCACCACAGGAACAGACATCAAACATGAGTACAGTGTGTCTTGCAACCCAAGATAGATTGTGGCTTTGTTTTGGGTCCAACATAAAAGAAACTTTATGTTATTATAAGAAATTTGTAAACACTGCAACTCCTGAATATACTCTTCACCACCTTACCTATTTCTATTAATTTCAATAGCTTTTCTCATGCAGTTTACGGCTGTAATGCATACAGGCAGCACATGAGAATATGAAGAAAACAGAAGCAAATCAACTGGACACTTAACCCGAGCTCCGTCTAAAACTTGCAATGTAATTCAAACTTTGCAATTATTTGTGTGTTGCATCAGTGACTGTAACCAGTAATATGAACCTGTGTATGGAGCTACTGTAACACTGCAACTTTCCCTCTTTGAATTATGCAGGAACACAGCAATGGTTGATGTAGTCCATTAAAATTCATATGTCTGTCGTGCTTACCTGCCATTATGAACCCAGCAGGACAGTTTGTCTCGAGGTGAAGGAGGGGAGCCACCGTCGTGTGTGATTTTCTTCCACTCGTATTTACCATCCGAAAGGTTTACACAATAGATCTATTTGAAATCGAACAAATCATTCCATCATGTCAAAGACCACTGCCAGTCCTAAAGTAAGGTTTACACATTTTAGTTAAAACTGTAATTCACTGTAATTATCAATCATTAAATCCTGCAACATTCAATCATGCAGTTCACGTAAGGAGTATTATGATGTGGATTTCACTGAGCGACATTTGCTGAGATCAAGCTCACCTGATTTGTCTGCCCGTCGTCGTCACAACCACCAAATATGTACATGTGTCCGTTCAGAGAACAGCCGCAGGTGCCAGACATGGAGGGCGGGACTTCCCCTGTCATCCTGAACACCTCCCTTCAGACAAAAAAACAAGGAAAAACAAAGAAGATAAAATATTCAATCAACAGCAAACTGATGGGACCAACTCATGTCAGCAGCAATGACAAGACAAGAGAAAGCTCTGAGCACGAATTTGTCACTTCGCACAAAAGAGGGAAAGAGAGAGAGAGAGAGAGAGAGAGAGAGAGAGAGAGAGAGAGAGAGAGAGAGAGAGGGGGAGAGAGAGAGAGAGAGAGGGAGAGAGAGAGAGAGAGAGAGAGAGAGAGAGAGAGAGAGAGAGAGTGTATGCAGTGGTAGAGTGCACCCACATCTCTTTCTGGCCATTTACAGTTAAGCTACCCATCAGCCAAAATGCCATTCAAATATACAGTATAAGAGTATGCACACTTGATTCATCTACTTCATAGTATAGGTACCCTCATTCACTTTACATACAGCCCTGTGTGTATGTGTGTGTGTGTGTGTGTGTGTGTGTGTGCTGTTGGAGTGCTTGCATCATTTTTACCAGACACAGGCATGTTTGGGGTTTGAAGATAAATGGGGTTTGGGGTTTGAAGATAAATGTCTTACCATACGCCTCGTTCTAAGTCATACACCCAGACCTCATCGTTGGGCAGGAACACCTCGTCATCAGCGATCGACTGTAGAGAATAACAACAACACTATGGAATGGTGTGAAGAGGACCAACCATGATGCACAAGCTGCATTCACACATTCTTCAGAATATGTTTGGAGAGGAGAGATATGCCTCAAACACACACACACACACACACACACACACACACACACACACACACACAAAATACATAACATAGCTGAAATTCACTCCAAATACAGTCTGGCCATTGCAATTACATATTTTCTTTACTGGTGACAATTTTGGCACGTTTCAAAACTTGAGTTAGCAGTTACAACATGTGTAATAACAAGGAAATAAAAACAAACATGGCAAAAAAAAAAAAAAAAAAAAAACAGCAATAGCGATGAAAAGAGTTATAATAAAAGTAATAATAAAAATAATCAAATCACAATCAAATCGAGTTCAGTATTAACATGCGATGGAATTTATGAAGAGACCTATGTGCACAAAAGATTTTTTTCAGTGCCAAGTTTTGTGCGTTTTAAACATAGATCCATTCTGAGTTACCGGCTATGATCTTGCTTTTTGTACATTTTTATGTTTAGTTATTTTTAGCCGCGTGGAGGTGCATGGCGCAGAGATGTGAAGCATGTAGATCTAAACCTGTGCGTGCATGATATTTATGTTTTCTCTTTGACAGCGTGTGTAGGAGCGTGTCTTACCACATAGCCTCCCCACACGTACAGCAGCTGATCCAGCAGCAGGGCGGTGTGGCCGCTCCGCTCCCGGGCCACCAGCTCCGAGCAGTGCCTCTCAAATGCGGAGTCCATGGCTGCTATAAATAGACAAACAAACCAGGCGTGCCTATAAGCCTACATTACGAAATTAAAACAACAACAACAACAACAACAACAACAACACCACAGAAATACATTGCCAGATTCAGGTTGCTGGTTAGAGCAAGAGGAGGTGAGGCATGTTATAACCAAAAAAAAAAAAAAAATGCGCTGACACAAAAACATGCTTCCCTTCCCTCACGGTAATGACAGTCCACGGCAGAAAAAAATGCGAGCTACTAAACTCTGTGTTTCACTCGTTTTAAAATAATATTCCCATTTCACAAAATCTCACCAAGTCGCCTGGACAGTGACATAACATGGGCAACGACTTCAAAATATACACTCACAGGTTACAAAACACGCACGCCTGACCTTCTGCTTCCACCGGGGTTAGTGCATGGAGACGCTTTCAAACCACAACATCACACACTCCATAAAAACACACATGAAGGCAGAAAGACCCCTTTCTCCCATTACCACCAACTGTCAACACAGCCACACCAACTTCCGGTCAGGCTTCTTAAAAACAAACAAATACATTTATTAAAAAAGTATATCGCTGCTAAATTTTAGCAACACGAGTGAAAATAAAAATAAAAATAACTGGGGAAAAAAAACGTTTTTAATTTTTATTATTTTTTACGATAGGACGCGTTGCTTCACCGGAAGTGATGAAATACACGCGGAAGTTGATATTTAGCGCCAAAGCTTGAGTTGACAACATCGGTGGTCATGGATGTTGCTCGCAAAATAAAGACGAAAGTGTCCGCAGGCTTCAAGATGCGGGGACTTATGCTGCGACCGTATGTATTTTAAACTTTATGTGCTTTATTTTCGTGAAAAAAAAGAAAGAAAAAAAACAGTCTGGCTGTTTAAACTGGAGGGCAGGAAGGAGACTGGATGCTACAAGTCGACTCACTGGGAAAATGAAATTGACCGATGAATGCTGTGGTTGTTTGTGAACTCTCATGTTGTTGTTGTTGTTGTTGTCCCAGTGAAGCCAGCAGGTATCTTGTGGAGGTGCTGCAGTCCGTCAGTCCCGCAGACTTGGATGATGTTGTCGAAAAGGTCTTGGATGCAGTGGAGAAGCAGCCGTGTAAGTACAGCCACAACACAACAGCCTGCTAGTGTCAGTGTCTATTGTGTGTTTTCAGAGTGTGATCGTGTGTGTGATCGTGTGTGTGTGTGTGTGTGTGTGTGATCTTGCAGTGTCCTCCAGTATGATAGAGTTGGCCGTGGTGGAAAGTGCTGTGCAGGACTGCAGTCAGTCTTGTGATGAGGCCATGTAAGTGCTATGAGGCTCCCTCTCACTGAATTTGTTTTGAAAAATAAATCAAAATTTGTGTGATTATGTTAATTTGCACAGTAAGAGTGTAATGTAATTGTAATAATGCTGTGATTACTCACTTAGTGTGGTCTGGACTAAACCATTTTATAGCTCAGCAACCAGAAATGACATATTTCCTCAGTTATTCCCAAGCAAAAGTTTATAAATAACAGTTATGCATTTGTTTTCCAGCGATAACGTTTTCAACATCATTGGAGCTTATGATGTGCCCCGATTCATTTACAGTGTGGAGAGGAAGAAATTTGTACCGTAAGTGTTTCTCTGGTCGTTGTATGAAAATAATCTAGAGCTGCAACCAACAATTGTTTTCATTGTTGTTTCATCTGTTGGTTATTTTGTTTTTTAATAATCAGATAATTATTTTGTCTATGAAATGTCAAAAACACTGACAAATGCCCATCACATTTATTAGAGTCCAAACTAATGTCTTGACATTACTCACTTAGTCCAACAAGCTGCCAAAAACCCAAATTATTCCTTTTATACAGATGCAACATGGAGAAAAGCAAGTGAATCTTAGCAGTTATGAAGCTGTAGCTGCAAATGTTTGGTATTGTAATTTGATAAATGACTAAAAGAATTATTCAGTTATCATTATTAAAAATGATTAAGTTCCTGTCGATTAATCAGTTAATTGAGTAATTGTTACAGCACCACAATAAACCCCAACAGATTGCTGCAGATGGCACAGATTTATTTCTTTTTTGCTGCATGTTCCTGAGCTATACCTCCAGTACCTACATTATATTTTTTGCATGTTTAGTATTTTTAACAATGGCTTTATATTTCAGCATCCATATGACCAATCACGCAGCGCCAAGTGTGTGTGGTCTGGCCAGAGACAAGGCTGAACTCTTCAGGGAGCGATACACAATGCTGCAGCAGGTCAGTGGCTCAAGTTTTAACACGGAAGAACGGTCTCAAAGTGATATAATCCTCTTTGCGTCTGTGTCCAGTATCTTAGGATACAGTGTTGTATTTATTTATTTAAGTGTTTTGTTTTTTTTTGTTTGTTTGTTTGTTTGTTTTTTTTTTGTTTTTTTTTTTTCTGTAGAGAACCTATCGGCATGAGCTCTTCACCCCACCTGCAATAGGAGCTGCTGTTGAAGAAGGCAGGAACAAATTTCAGGTATTAAATCCTAGCTTTTCTCCAGGCCTGAGAACTGTCAAGCTTAACAGCCACTAGTATCGGCTGTCAGATGATGTTAAATGTTGCTTTCACTTTTTAATTTGTCTTTGAAATTATTTTTTTTTGTTTGTGTGCAGCTGAAGACAGTTGAAGCACTACTGGGCAGCACTGCTAAACTGGGAGAGGTCATCGTACTGGGGATGATCACACAACTGAAAGAGGTAAACGGGTGACTTTACCCAAAAAACTTTAACCAAAAATTCTCCCTTGACTTTAAGTTGCTTTCTAGTTTATTGACTAGGCAGCGAGTGTCTGTGTGTGGGTTTTTTTTTTTTTTTGTATATATCACTTTTATAAAGAGATGTCACTTTCTTCTAGGGTAAATTCTACCTTGAGGACCCAAGTGGGACAGTGCAGCTGGACATGTCCAAGGCAATATCCTTTTAGTTAATCAACAACGTAGCAGAGACTGTTGAGTAGAATTAGTTTGTATTATTGTAAACTTTGTGGTTATTAAAATGAAAGTTTTCCTTAACCACATTCCCACCAGTTTCATAACGGCCTGTACACAGAATCCTGCTTCGTACTGGCAGAGGGTAAGGACAAATACAGCCTACTTAATTTTTTTTAATCCTGTATTTATTCAGGTGTTCTTTGTTTTTCTCAAGAGACCTGAAAGCAAAAACATCCACAAAACTGTGAAAGAAATTACACAGTGTAATGCAATTAATACATTTATACATGTCACTCTAAAACATTGTTCCATGCACAAGCATTTCTTATGTGTGATTTCTTGCTGTCTGTCTTTTAGGCTGGTATGAGGACTCGGTGTTCCACGTTAACGCTTTCGGGTTCCCACCAACAGAACCATCTTCAACCACAAGGTCAGTGGGCTTTCTTAATACAGTCAAGCAACACTTTGACATCCTCGCCTCGGTGATAAATATGTGTAGATCGAGTGCAGTCTCCATGCAGCGGGTAGGGCTTCCCTGTCCCGTTCGAGGAGGGAAGGATCTTGAACAGCCTGAACATCTGCCTGAACACTTTTGCTGTATTCCCAGGGCGTACTACGGCAATATCAACTTCTTCGGCGGTCCATCCACCACATCGGTGAAGGCGTCTGCCAAGCTGAAGCAGCTGGAGGAGGAGAACGAGGACGCCATGTTTGTAATTGTCTCTGACGTTTGGCTGGACAGCGTAGAGGTGATGGAGAAGATCCACGTCATGTTCTCAGGTCTGATTTCCATCCTAACTAACCACTTCATTTTAGCTGCAATGATGAGTGCAGCCTTTTCTAATGTATTAGAGAGATGATTACAAATTCACTACAGTGTTTCACCAGTTTTAGAAAGAATATCTGTGTGATCATATTTTTTTGTGAACAAGCCTTGAAAACATGTTAACACACACATGTGCACTTGTTCAAACCAATTGTTTATCTCCAGTAGTACACTTGATAATGGACTTCAGATTTGCTGTAATGTTGTGTTAAGGTGGTCATGGGTTCCCATCTCATACAGCATCATCATGTTTTGTTTTGTTTTGTTTTTTTTTAGGGTATGCTGCAATGCCTCCTACCTGTTTCATCTTCTGCGGAAACTTCTCTTCTGCCCCCTACGGGAAAACACAGATCAAATCACTCAAAGGTCAGTCTGAGGTCGTTGAAGCTGAGTTTTCTGTGTATATTTAGAGGTGCTGTAAAGGAACTGATGTAATCTGTTTTTCTTTTCTAGAGTCATTGAAGGCTCTTGCTGATGCCATATGTGCGTACCCCAGCATCCACAGCAGGTGATGTACGAGTTCCTACTCTGTTCTTCTGTTTTTTTTTTTCACCTAACTTTTAAAATTGCAGTGGCTGTGAAGAACACAGTCACTGCAACGTGCTTGACTTATGTTCATCTTTAACCTGCAGTAGTCGCTTTGTGTTCATCCCCGGCCCTGAAGACCCCGGTCCCAGCACCATCCTACCAAGGTAAACAATCAGAGACATTTTGCTGCAAGGTCACGATATGAGATTTATTCATAAGGTTGGATGAATGCAGATTAATGTATGTTTCCCTCAGGCCTCCCTTGGCAGATCTCATCACCGAGGAGTTCAGACAGAGGGTGCCGTTCTCCGTGTTCACTACCAACCCGTGCAGGTGAAACAGAAAAAAACACATTCACATCAAACCACTTACAGCTGATGTTTGAATCACAAGAGGCTGCAGTTTTTTGTTAAAGAGGCTACTCGTAGAATTTAACATCAGTAAGTACTTAACATGTTAATTTTGAGATCAACATAAACAATCAGCAGCCTCTCTAAGCCTGTAAAGTGTATTTTACAGTGTGTGCTGATGGGTTGAATTACTGTATGTGTGAGGTCTGCTGTTTTTGTTTTATCGCTCAAAACAGGAAGAGGGCGCTGTTAATCTAGTGCAAATGGAGCCAAAGGGTTTGGGGTTTCTTGTGGCAGCATATGGGAAGAGAAATAAAAAAACATCTGAAAAGCTGTATACTCTTATCTCAAAAATCATAAGGCACTTGTAATATTGGAATGTCAATATTGAATATTCAAGGAAGTGATTGATCGGACAACATTTGGCATGTTTTTAGGGTCAAGTGATCTGACGAGGAATCCAAGGCTCGCCACTTGTTTTCTGTGTGTTGTGTGTGGTGCCGGTGTCTGATTCTGATGACTTGTTTTTTCCTGTCAGGATCCAGTACTGCAGCCACGAGATTGTCATCATCAGAGAAGACCTGGTCAACAAGATGTGCAGGAACTGCGTCCGCCTGCCCAATAACAATCTTGACATTCCAAACCATGTGAGTTTCTGGGTTTTCTGTCCGAGCCTGATTCCTGTCATTGCACAGACAAGTAATGAGTTATTTTAAAGTTGTGTGAAAACGTAGCTCTAGCTGACGTTCTCTTCTGTGCTCAGTTTGTGAAGACCATCCTGTCCCAGGGTCACTTGACTCCTCTGCCTCTGTATGTCAGTCCTGTATACTGGGCGTATGACTACACCCTGTCCATCTACCCGGTCCCTGATGTCATAGTCTTCGCTGACAAATACGATCCCTTCACCATCACAAACACAGACTGCATCTGCGTCAACCCGGTATGAACCCACCTGAAAAGAAAGAAAAGCATTTTTTTTTTTTTACTTGCAGTTGTTTTCTTCATGTCTTTGAAAGTGCTGTTGTGGTTTTGGTATGTGATCAGGTGGTACTTATTGACAAAGTGCCTGATGGTAATCTGTTTTGTCACTGTTTCATCACAGGGGTCGTTTCCAAGAAGTGGCTTCTCATTCAAGGTGTATTACCCATCTAACAGAACTGTTGAAGACAGGTACGGTGGATTCTCGTTTAAGTCTTACTTTTTTTCTAGCTTATGCCATAGGGCTGAATCAAAATATGAACAAAATCCCAATATGGCCAAGTGTATTACTCAAATCACAGGAGCTGCAAATTTTCCATAAAGGTAATATGTGTAACAAAACACTGTATTGTGGTGCTACAGAGATGCCATGGACTACAAATTGCATTTTCCAGATGTAAGAAAACATGTTTGTTTGGTAGAGACCTGAGCAAAATTCTGAGGGTTTTCTGTAAAATTATCATACAATTTATGTCATTCTTACTAACATTGGGAATTATATTGCAATTGCAATATCTGTAAAATTAACCACAGTATGATTTTTTTTTTTTTTTTACTATAAAGTTCAGCCCAATTGTGCAGTATACATATAACTGCAGCCTTAATTGTCAATAGTGTAGTAACAACAAAGGTGGTATCACTGGTAGTTGTTTATTTATATGCTTTCTAATCTGTTTTCTTCTGTGTTCACAGCAAACTTCAAGGGCTCTAAAGAAAATAACGGATTTCCAAGTGGATCCACTCTCACACTTGTTCCATACAGTGCTTTTGTAAGATAGGTTTAAAATCAACTGTTAATCAACCTTTTTTTGTGTTTTATTTTATGTATAGCTTTTCTATCATGGATAATAAAAGTCTGGATTCCTTAAAGTATCGTGTCGTTTGTACAGAAATGCCTGCTATTTAACACAGACATTAAACCACGCACAAATTCTCTCAAATCAGTGACATAATGTGTAATGATCTTGTATTTTTTTTTTTTTTTGTATTTGACTATTATGTAACTGACAATCTAAATTTTAAATATTTTGCACTGACATGAGAATATTTCACGACTCTGTCTTCTATGTTTTATAGGAAAGCTTTAAGAACATGCCTTATAGATATGAAGAGCTTGTAGTATTTTGTGACGCATTTCACGGCAACCGAAATATATTTGTATATGGATATAGCTTATTGAATGCACATTGGCCTAATAATGGTAATAATAATAATAATAATAATAATAATAATGATTAAAGTAAAGTGTTTTTGCTGTGATTTTATTTTACATTTTACATGCGTTTCTACTGTGGCCAAAAAAAATAATTAATAATAATAATAATAACAACAACAACAACAACAACAACAACAATAATAATAATAAAAAGTTTAAAAATGAACGTGCCGGATATGAGGAAACAACTTCCTGTCAGGCCCCCGGAAGTAACCTCAGAGTCTGTCCTGTTTTGGAAATTTGCAGTAAAATATCTGCGAAGGTACGCGAAGACAGGTGCGAATAATTCGGACAAGAGCAGGATATCCAGGTAATACCAAAGTGTAATGATAATTATAACGTTACGCTTAAGCTGCTTGACGTAGCGAGTGAATTTTAGAGTCACAAACAAACGTCTCGGTGCGAGCTTTTCCTCTGAACAGCTGCTCGGTGCGAGCTGACCTCAGCAGCCCTCTAGTTTCTTAACGATATTAGTGATAATGTGGATTGATTTGTCCTGCTCCACTTAGAAAAAAAAAACCCAAGCTAAGAGCTGCCATCGGGACTTGGAGTTCCAGTTCTGGTTAATCTATAGAAGTAGGTCAGTACACAGGATGTTGTTAGCTTATTTGTCCTGGATATCGCTTATAATCTTGCTAACAAAGCCCTGACGTGGACTAAAAAGGCTGAAGGCTCCAGCCAAGCGAGAGTCCCGCAGCCAAGTGTGTGTCCAGGCTGGCTGGAGCTAGCATGCTAACGTGGCTAATGCACCCCAGTCTCTTAAATCTGGGTGAGAAAATCATCTGTCCTGTGTCTCCTGTGTCCAGGGTCTAAGGACACCATGGCAGAGATGGAGGAAGACGTTGGAGACCTCGCACCGGCTGGGGAGGGTGACGATGAGTCAGACAGGGATGAAGAGGGCAGAGAGTTTGACTGGGTGGCTGATGTTGATGATGAGGACGAGGACGAGGAGGAGGAGGAGGAAGAGGAGGTGGAGGATGAGCAGCCGCTTGACACTGAAGCGTCCGAGTCGTTTGAGTTGGACACCCCGGCTGAGCGCAGTGGTCACATTGCGGTGGTCGATGGAAACTACATGTACATCTGGGGAGGATACAAGGTGAGCATTCACTTGTGCAGCATGTATTTTCCCCCTTTATGTAAAGCACATTGAGCTGCTCCGTGTATGAAATGTGCTGTAGAAATAAAATTGCCTTGCCTTGCCTCAGATTGTATATCTGTCTAAATGAAGTCTTTTATTTATTTTTCCCTGCAACCAGAATGCTCAAAACCACGGATTCTTTGACTTGTACCTGCCAAGAGTTGAGATCTGGGCGTATAACATGGAGTCGGGAGTATGGTAAGAAAAAAAAGTAGAAAAAAAAAACTTTTGTAATAGAGTATTTTGTATCATCAGTACAGAAGTAATCCCACTTACAGGAGCCATAAGGGTGACTAAAAAAATCATGTATAATTTCAGGACTAAGCACATAACGGGAGGTAACCTGCACACGTCCATGTCGGGCAGCTGTGGAGTGTGTGTTGATGGAGTGCTGTACCTGTTTGGAGGGCATCATGCCAGGGGAAACACTAACAGGGTAATGTGTGTGTGTGTGTGTCGTCGTGAAAATGCCACAACATCCTCATGCCGGTTTGAAATGCACCTTTACAAATTGTGCATGCAGTAGTATCACGGTATCTGCTTTGACTCATGTATGGAAAATCACCTCAAATCATCAAATTATTATAATCTCACTGAACTCTAATGTTTTCAAATAATATTTCCGAAAATGTTCATGCTTACCTTTGTCAGATTTTACATACTTCTTGTTTGTTATCATCAGTTTAGAGCGCAGGACTGTGTGTCACACTATCTCAAATTCACTATATCTTAACAATATGGTCGTTCTGAGAGGCGATAAATAATAAAATTGAATTATGTCCAGGTCGAAGTCAGGTGATGTCAAGCCAGTCAGAATGCAGGAGTAGATAGATAGATAGATAGATAGATAGATATACTTTATTGATCCCAACCAGGGAAATTCTGGAAATACTGCTGTTTGCTTTGCACTGGTCTTCTACCACGTCAGCCTGTTAAAGCCTCTGTTCTGCTCTGTTCTGTGCAGATCTACCGTCTTCACCTGAGAGCTCCCAGCCTGGTCTGGGAGGAAATGACCGATCTGAAAGGAGTCCCTCCATCCTGCAAGGACAAACTAGGCTGCTGGGTTCAGAAGGACAGGTGAGGACTGAATATGAAGTTTTTTGAGGATTTCGCGTCAACAAATTTTATGATTTGGTAGAATCCCAGGTATTCACTTGCTATGATCGGGAAGGTGTTAGTGTGCTGGTGAGAGATAAAACATCACAAGTCACAAAATCAAAAAAAAAATCCCCCTACTGGGAGATTCATGTGGACTGGAAGCAAAGTGCACATTATCCCACATATTACACGCCTGACAAATCATTTGTCGCAAAGTTTTGACTTAAAATGATTGTGTCAAAAGCAATCAAACGTAATCTTCCAGCTTTCACCAACAGAGGAGTTGAGCAGGGCTTTTCTGCAAGAGGTGATGTCTGTTTGGCATAAAATGCTCCAAGTTAAGAACCGCAGAAGAAACCTGAGGCACTTGCATTTCTTCTACAATTTTAAACTAACAGGATCCTCATTTTTTCTCATCTAAGCAGCACCACGTGCATCTTGTTTTTTTGATTGATGCTTCAAGTTAATTTACTTAGAAAAAAACAAAGGACCCGATATCTTGACTGTTGACATCAGATTTGAAACAATAGTTTGTTTTTCAGTGATTTCTATTTTAGTGGTTTCCCATAAGAAATACTAAAGAATAACATCAGATCACTGACATTGTATTTTTTTCATTTGAGAAGTCATTGCAGTGTCTTATCATTTCTCTGTCTACAGATTAATATTCTTTGGGGGTTATGGCACTGCTGCTCAAGGACACCGGGGGACATTTGAGTATGATGAATCTTCTTCATTTGTGGTGCGTAAACATTAATGTTCATCACTTTAGAAACAGAGATGGTGTATTCGTATACTGCATCACTGGTTCAGTGTACAGTTTTGGATTCCATTGGTTTCAAACTAAAAATTAAGAAATATCAAACCTATGCAAATGAGCTGGAGTGTGGTTTAATAACCTTACAGAAAATAGATTTTGTACCATTATAGTATGTAATGCTTTTGCCTTTTGTGGTTATTGTTGCTGCTGCAGTGGGACAACCCCGGGCGAGGTTGGAACAATCACATCCACATCCTGGACCTGGAGACCTCAACATGGAGCCAGCCCATCACTAAGGTGAACAGGGGCACTCAGTAAAACCAGCTTCATCACACATGAAGACACACACACACAAACACACACAGTGCCAACTTCATTGAGCAGTCCTCCTCCTCCAGTGTTTTTCCATAATGACAAAGCCTCCATCCTTTATTTAAGTCCTGTGTCTGTCTTTATCCATCATTAAGCGGTTCTTACCTCTCAGAAATATCCTTACCTCTGTTGGGACGTTAGATCAGACATTAGAGGAAACATGAAATGGGAGAATAACCTGACGTATTTGCCATTTTCAAATTTTTTCTAACACGATACAGGGCAACACTCCGTCACCCAGAGCAGCTCATGCCTGTGCTACATTGGGCAACAGAGGCTATGTGTTTGGAGGACGATACAAGGTAAGAAAAAATGCAAAAATCGAGCATCTTGGCCTTTTTTGCTCATATAAGCATGATATTAATGTAGCCCAACTATTAGAAATGCAAACACACTGTGTACAGAAGTTCAGAATATGACACTTTTGCATGTTATGCTAAACATTTTACATGATGATGTACAGATAGAAATTGGAGTAATTCATGCCTCTTCTTATTTTGTCCTCTAATCTGAGTTCCTCTCCCTCTATCCACAGAACTACAGACTAAATGACCTGTACTACATTGACTTGGACACATGGGAGTG
Source organism: Myripristis murdjan (assembly GCF_902150065.1). Taxonomy (NCBI): domain Eukaryota; kingdom Metazoa; phylum Chordata; class Actinopteri; order Holocentriformes; family Holocentridae; genus Myripristis; species Myripristis murdjan. The sequence goes on from NC_044001.1 coordinate 13,415,458, forward strand.
GCATGAAATGTAGGTGCTGCACAGATCAGTCCAGCCTGAAAGACATTTTCCTGAGTTGTAATTTACTCACTTTGCTCACTCTCCTGTTAAATCTCTCTTCATGTGAATATGTCCACCTGTCCTCTTACCATCCACCTGATCACCCTCTCTTATTTATTTTCTCCTTACATTGCCACCCCGTCTGCTCCTGCCTGCCTTCCTGCAGGAGCGTCCCCCAACAGGGTCCAGTGGGTCGATCGTGGCACTCCTTCACTCCAGTTTCACCAGACCACATCTTCCTTTTCGGAGGTTTCACCACAGACAGAGAGACGCTGAGTGAGTCTGAGATTTGTCCCGGAACATCAAATGATCACCAAGTAGATGCAATCTTTTGAAGTCCCCATTTAATAAGCTCCCAATACAGTGACCTCACAGTGCACAGGTCGATGTAAATAAGAAAATTGAGAGATTTTTACTGATCTGTGTCTTACAGGTGATGCTTGGCTGTACTGTGTGAGTAAAAATGAGTGGAAACCGTTCAAGCACAGCCACATGGAGAGCCCCAGGTAATTCTTTGAACTCATAATGACATTACTCACTATGGTTGTGGCTGTGTGCATCAAGAGAGCTCACAGACATTTCCTGATGTGCTCCTGTGTTTCAGGCTGTGGCACACGGCATGCTCTGGTCCAGATGGGGAGGTATTTGTGTTTGGAGGCTGTGCCAACAACTTATTATCTCACCAGAGAGCTGTGAGTTGCACATTGTAGCGTTATATCACATACACAGTCAAACCAGAAAGAGTATTGATGGTGACATTCTTTTTTTCCCCTCCCCATCAGGCTCACAGCAATGAGTTATTGATTTTCAACGTGCAGCCCAAATCACTTGTTCGGTGAGTATGTGCAGAAGAGGAGATGATGCTGGACACCTTTCATATTGTCAGCATCCTGACACTGAACACCATGCCTGTGGATGGACAGCTGACACTGATGAGTCTGTGGACTCATCAGTGTCAGCTGATATCCATTTAAAAAACTATCTATTGGTCCTTGAATGATAGTGACATTGACACTTGTGTGACCCTTATTTCTCCAAGTGTTTGTCTTAGTATGACTGTAAAACTAAAAACATATTTTAGCGCTTTCTTTACCGTTACCTTTGGCACCCTGAGTTCAATACTTTAATTCCCTTATTATTATTTTAGAGTGTATCTTTTGCTATCGATTTTCCTCCTTATTTTAGTATGGCTTCACTTAACCATTTTCTAAGACCTCACAAACCACAGAAACCACTATGTCCGCAAAAAGAACTAAAATGTATTAAATAATGGTAAAAAGTCTACTGACCTTTTACTGGAATAAATGAACTGCACTGGTAATACTGGACCTTGTCTGTGCCCCTTTTAAAATTTGTGTATTAGTCTTTTTTTAAACAGCTTTCAATGTACTTTTTGTTTAACTACAAATAGCATTTATGCAAATAAGCAAACAAAACATGACTGCCTATGGTATCTTTAACAAATCCAAAATAACCTTGTGGGGCACCACACACACACACAAAAACTGGCATCAAGGAAAAGAAAGCAGGAAAAAACAACAACAACCCCCCGCTGCAGGCCGGGGGTCCGTTTCACGAAGCAGGTTCAACAAACTCCGAGTCTTACCCCAAACTCCGGGTTGACCTACTCTGAGATAGGAAACTCTGAGTTTTTGGTTTCAGAACAGCTGATTTGAGTTAGTTTTATCAACTCGGAGTAGTTTCACCTGGAGTTAAGCACGTGCACCACAGCTATAAAAAGACAGCGTCAATGGAGCCCCGGTTTGACGAGTCACCATGGCAACGGGGAAGCGTCGGGCTGCGTTTTTCAACCCAGTTGAATTGGAAATCTTAATTCATACAGCGAGTTTGAACATTTTTTTTAAACAACGCACCTCAAAAAGAAAGAATTGCTAAAACATCTATGCGCGGTTTTATAACCATCTCCCAACGAATATTTAATTCTCTGCGCAGTAACACTGCACCTTCATCCACGGGATCGTTGTCGAAAGGACATGCCATGTTCGTGGAAACTACTAATGGACTTCTAATAAAGGCCTACTGTTCCTTGAAGTCGCTTCACTTTGAATGAGCAAAAATAAAAACAGAAGTCACGGAGTTCAAGTGTCAATGTCCTGAGCACAAAGTCCTGTTGCAGCTCTGAGACAGCAGAAGAGGCTGGCGGGCTGAGGACTGACGGTGGTGAGGCGTGGCATAGACTGAAGGGTGGAAACGTCCTTCCTAAATACTGAACTACTCACGGCACTCACTTCTCTCGCCAGTTTTATCCACTGGTTTGCCGTCTTTGGCTCTAATTTTTTAGAGCTCTGAAATCTGCAAACACACTTTTCAGCATAAACTTTTGTGACTACTTCTCTCAGTCCTTAAATTCATGTTTTTTGTTATTTTTGTTAGTAAAACTCAGACTTTGTTTAAAGTCTTATTAAGGTCTTATGCTAATACAAGACATATTGGTGCATGTGTGCTTCTGCCTTTTGATCCTATGCGATCCTAAGGTCTGTCTGTCTCTGTTCTCCAGGTTCTGCATGGATGCCGCGCTGCAGCACAGGGAACGTCTGGCGAGTTGCTGGGACTGCCTGCCCAAACATCTCCTGCACAGCCTGCACCAGAGGATGGCCCGTGCCAACACACTGGGCTCCTAGTCGGTCTAGTCCACAGGATCACAGGATATGTATGCAAGAGCTGGAGAGACAGAGGGAAACGTACTGGCTGGTGCTCTTGGGGCAGGTTAGTTCTTTAAAGAGTGCCAGTTTTATGTGTGTACACAAACATACATACAAAAAAAATGTCTTAGCAATAGTGGACTGCCATGGCTCTGTGGAAACTGGTCCCACCAAGGTTCACAGGCAGTCCTCAAAGGAGTGTGTAACAATCAGTCAAGCACCTAAAGCGCCAGTAGGATGTTCAGTGGACGAGTGTGGTGATGCTCAGCCTTGTTTTAGCTTCATGCTTTAGCCCAGGACTGCTCTAAAACTTTGTATGCTCTCATGCAAGTTGACTTTCACTAAACAGCAGACCCTTATTTGAAGTGATGTTGTCCCGCAATGCCCCCGCCTTTAATAATCACAGCTGCAGGAAATTTAATTTATATAACTTGTAGGTATCACTAAGGCTCAAAGGGATAGGCATGGATCATTAAATCCACTCAAGCAGCACACGAATCGGCAAGTTGGTTGTGGAAATACTGGAAACCAAAGGTAACATTGCTGGTGAAATCCAGTTAAAATTAGAAATGTTTCCCTAAAACACAAATCCATTCTTCAGTTACACTGTAAAACAAACCTGTTTTGAAGATTAGAGCAATATTTGGGGGGAAGGGTTTCCAGTGTTCACACCTTGTCATTTAAAGCAACTGCTTCAGTGATGTAACTCCAGATGTTATATTTCAGTAAGATCTTGATTGCTGTACTTTGCTAAAGTTCTCACAGATGTAAAACTAGTGCTTTAAAATCACTGACTGTTTACACTCGAGCCATGGCAATTTTATTTTTTCAGTTATTATTTGTATATATTGTAATTAATATATTTGCGTGAACTGTTGTGGTTCTTGTGTTTCCTTTGAATTTTCTGAAGTGGCTCCTGTAGCGTTAAATCATATTTAATAAGTAACTGAGATTATTATAAGTATGCTGATGTTGAGCCACAATGCACTGAAATGAAATGCCTCATCATTAGGACTTTCTTGGTTTTTTTTTTGTCTGGTTTGCACAATCTTACCTCTGTGTTTCTATTGTAGAATACAATGCACAAAATGTGTTTAAAATGTGAATTTTGGCTCAAAGAATAAACACATGACACAAATTAATTGCGTTTTTTGTGTTCTTCAACTTTGTTAATTTACATGTTAAAATTTGGAGAAAAATCTTCTGAGGGTCAATAACATACACAATCAGTCTCAAACTAAATCCACTTGCATCCAAACAGTCCCGATACGGGCACTGCCCTGATCTGATCCCAACATATCACCACCATCAACATGTTCATGAATATGATCTAGAAATCTAGGCTTGCTGTCAGTACAGTCCCTCTAGACTGTATGAAAGTCTGTCTCGACAATTGAATCCCACACTGCTGGCCCATGTCTTATTTCTTCTTGGCAGCCAGCAGGTTGGGTGCAGACACTTTGACTTTGCCTGGCATGTTTCTGGACAGGTCAGTGTCCTATAACACACAAGAGGATGTATGACAGCTTTATCTGGTAACAGTACCCAAGAGAGAATAAACCAGCACTGTTTTACTGTAACATTTAAACACTCTACAAACTTTGAATACGCAGTTTAATAAACTTCTTTACCTTGACACTGCGGAACAGGTCTTTCTCTCTGACCGAGGCCTCTTTGGCTTTCATGAAGCTGAGAACTGCTGTGCGGGCAGCTAGCAAGGGAGACAACATCATTAAATATCATTAATGATGTCCAACAATGATCTTAGCCATAAATCATGAGGAAAAGCGAATTTTTGTCCACATGGAAAATCCATGACTGAACATACCTTTCCCTTTCTTTTGGGTGCCCGGTGTCAACTTCACTTTGTGTCTGAGGGTGAAAAACAAGCATTTGATTTAAAATTATTGTGTTAAAAGCTAAGGAAAGCTTCCATCAAGTTAATTTGTTTAGAAATAAAAAATCAACCAGATGTCTTGACTGTTGAGAAATCAAACAAGCCTTATTTAGAAATAATGGTTGACCTCAAAATGTGTTTGCTCACTCATTACAGTCAATCTTCATTTGCCCTGGTTCTGTTTTTCTCTCATTCAGAGACGGCAAAAACTAAGAGTCAGGTGATTGTATTTGACGTACTTGTAGTTGGACAGGGCAGTGTAGGGAGCGCAGACCGGCACAGCAAACAGCAGCACATCGTCCGCATGCGGCTGCCCCGTCAGCGAGGTGAGCAGGTTCTCTGCCTCCTACAGAGACGGCAAGCACAAACAAATGCTCGATTCAGCACTGACATACATTTACCCCCACACACATTCCTTGAGCTGAGGTCATCAACAGGGACTAGTACTTAGTTTTATGTGTACATAAATTAACCAAGATGGAGGAACCCACCTCTGCTCCGGGGTTGTCCTGGTCCACATCATCTTCCTGAAAGAGAAGGCAATATTTGATCATTTAAAGCAAAGGCTGAATAAAAAAAATGTCAGGGTGTGGAAAATGCTGGTAACTCTGGGAGACTATACCATTTCAACACCTTCATTATCAAGATTCACATTTTAGTGAATCGCCTCAAAGTTTGTCCCTGCTAAGTTGTGCAAGTGAGGCAAACCTGGTTGGCACTGTGCCACCTCCTACCTTGTCCTCCTGTTCAGCAGCACCTCCCTCCACTCCAGGCTGCTCCTCCTCTTTATCCTCCCCGTCTCCCGTCCTCTCTGGTTTCTTGGCAGCAGTCTCCGCACTTCGGGGTTTCTGAGGTGGCCTCTGAGGGGCTTTCTTGACCGGCTCATCTTTTCCCTTTCCCTTCTTTCCTTTCTTCCCCTTATCCTTCTCCTCCTTGGAACCGGCCGACTGGGGAAGAAAAACATTTTTTTAAATTATTTATTGTGAGAGGCTGAATGATGCTGCATGTGGCATCTGCTTTGATGTGAAATGTTGAAACATCTGAAGTTTGAGATTCATAGCAGCTTTTGTCTTGGCAGCGGTGCAGTAGCGATGTCTGCCTCCTCAGGGGACTTTTGCATCCAAAAATCACACCAGCATAAATTTTATATTCATAAAAAATTTGGGCTATAATGACTGCAGGACTGTGTGCTGAAGGTTTTATTTTTGTTTTTATCTTCTTTACCCCGAGAAGCTTCATCATCAGCTCCCTATCCTCTTCATCCTGGTCCTTGTACTTCTCCTTGATCTTCTTCAGCTTGTTCTGCAGTGACACCAGAGGAGAATCATATTCATGAACACAGATCTACACGTCCAGGAGCTGTCCATCAAACTCCACATTGCATGTAACACCAACTGTCCTCAATTATTTATCCTCATAAAAACATTATGAGTTTAATCTTACACCTGACTCTTACCATGGATAAAAACAGCAGAACTCAGTATAACCTGCTGTGTTTCAATGCAAATCTTTTTAAATCATAATGCTGGCTTGAATGTACAACATGATGTGCATAGGGGGTTTAACAATTTATTCATAGCCTCAATTATAACTCAATTTACTAAAAGAAAGACAATTTATGATGTAACTTCAGCATGAACTGAAACAAAATTATTTGACTTGATCTATTGGCAATTCTTCAGACCTAACATTGGAGTTTTTTTTTAAAATAGAATAATATTTTTTAATATACTAAATAATGTGTAAGTACGTAATTGTTTGATTTTTTCACATTTTGTTGAAAAAAGGATACTCTTGTATTAAAAATGCTTATTTAATGGATATAAAATGTTGGCTAATTGCATTAAATGAATTGTGGGCTCAAATCACAGTTTGCAAATTCAAGTCAAATCGAACTGTTCCAAAAAACAAAAACCATATTCAAAGCAAAAAAATAATTCTTATACCGAATCACCAACTAATGAATCAAACTGAATTATTGAGTCAAAAATTCACACCCCTATTGTGCCTGCAAACCTTTAGAAATGAGCCCTAGTTGTGTTTGAGTCCTCCCTCACCTTCTGACCTCTCTTCAGAGGCTGCTGGGAGGGGCCTCCTCCGCTCTTAGCTCCCTGATTGGCTCCAGGGACATCAGACGAATCCTCCGTCTTCCCGTCGCTGTGGCCACCGTCCTGCTTCTGCTTCTTCTTCTTCTCTTCCCTGGTTGTCAAGGCAAAGACATGCAGGAGTTCGGAGGAATCTTTGGTTGTACTGCACATTATTTTCCACTACAATCTGTTGCAGAAAGCCTCAGCAGCTGTTCAGTGGTACTGCAGCTGAGTGCAACATCTGTCACTGTAAGCCAAGCTGAGGTGCTTCCTTTCACTTCCAGTAGCTTACCTTCTCTGCTTGGCAGTCATGTGTTTCCTCCCCTGTGTGTCTACCTCAGCCTGAGGAGAAAGTTGAGTTGATACTTTAATATTTGCATTCCCACACAGTGCCATGCATTTCTAACTGGGACTGGTATCATCATTCCATGTGCGACATTTGCAGCTTTATGTATAACATCTGGAATATATGCGGTTTATGACAGCAATTGATTACCTGAGTGGTCACTTCCTTCTTGAAGCCGGCGTTCTGAGTACTAAAAAGGGAAAGACAATGTAAATAAGTTCTTGGTGCTGTAATTTTTAATGAGAAAACAATCACAAAAAAATTAATTCTAACCGCTGAGAGATGAAAACATTACCTGCTGGGCTGTAAGTGGGAGAGGGAGATGGTTGTATCTGGGAAGCTGACCTCGCCGCTCTCTTCGTCACTCTTCATCTCTGCTTCCTTGTCGCTCTCCCCCTCATCTTCCTCTGCCTCGTCCTCCATCCTGTCTGCGTCTGATGCCGACTCCTTGGAAACGCCGGCCGGTGTGTCGCTCGCACCGTCTTCCCCCTCTACCTCGTTTTCCTTTTTCATCTTGTCCTCCGTCTCTCCACCCACTCCTCCTTTATCCTCACCCTCTCCTTCATTGCTGCTGTCATCACCTGCCAGTGCCATGGAAACGGTTAGTATTCTGTCTGCTCATTTCATTTTCCAGTTACAAATATAATTAACAATTGTGGCTAAAAGTATGTTTCCTACCTATCAGCTCCTCTCCCTCCTCCAGCAGCTCAGCGGTGCTGGATGTCACCTCCTCCATATCTTCTTCTATGGTCTTCACCTTCCTCTCCCCTCGGTGCCTGAACACACACTGCTCATCGACCTACATGGAAGCACACACACACACACACACACACACACACACACACATTACCATTTAGGGTTGTGCTATTGATGATGAGAGTTACTACAGATGTACTAACAGCTCATGATGTGTTTACCTTGAAAAGGAAGCCGAAACCCATCATCAAGTAAGAGGGCGGCAGGAAATTTTTCTTTCCTGATGAGAAACATATCAAACGTTAAATGTTCTGTTACACATCCTCATTACGTGTAGGTCTGGTGTCCATTGCCTTGGTGATAGGACTGAACAATATGTTAAAAAAATAAAGAAAGATGGTAAAATCATATTGCATACTGTGATATGATTCATGATTTTAGTAGGAAAGATATGTTTTGCATCATAATTTTCATCTTCTCTGAAAAGGCTATTCAAATATTGTTGGTGATGGTGTTTTCTTACATCTGGAAAATACAATTTGTAGGCTATTGTTCAGCTCTACTTGGTGATGGTGTATCATACCTCTGATCATGAAACTTCCAGTGGTCAGGTACTCTCCAGTCGGAGCAGTCTTGGACACCTGCCCCAAGTGAGAATATAACAATATTAATAATTGTAATGGTAAAATAATAAAAACGATAATAGTTATTCTGCTCTTAAGTCTCATTTTTTCATCTTCTGCTGATCTACAGCTGTGTGACTGATAAAACACAGAGGAGTGATTAAAACAATTAACACACCCAGTTAAAATCCATAAAATCCAGTGATACCAAAGAAACAGCAAACATGTTTTTTTCCGCACTAATAATGCAGCTAACAACTGAACAATAACAAACATGCCACCTTGTAAATCAAGAGCAGCCCGTTGCTGAGGTGTCATGGTGCTCATGGCTCACCTGGTGATGGTGGACCCACCAGGCACTGGTGATGATTTTGGCATCCCAGGCAGCGCTGTAGCACACGGCCATGGTGCCAGCCTCCGTCAGGGTACGGGGAGGGATGGGGTCACCTGGGGCAGAAAAGTGGGGAGGCGCAAATGGGACATGCTACTAAACATAAAATTTAGCCATAACCTGAACAATGTTAATCCACAAACAGAGAGAACGGGCGACAGGTGAGAAGCCAGGTGAGCAGGTTTACCTGAGGGGTTTTTGATGACACAGCTGGTTGCTCCATGTAGGTCAGCATGAACGTAGATATCACCTGACAAAAGTAGAGTTACACATGAGGGCACAAAGCAACTGAGAGTTGTACCATAAACACCATAAATCAATAATGCAGTATATCATGATACTTCCTCTTGTGATACATTATCGATAGATTATCGATATTTGGGTTTTGAAATTCATTTGCACAGATGCACATTTGAGTTCCTATGAGGTGAATTTGTTCTTGCCTTTATGCATTTAAACTGGAAGTGTTCTGTCTTGTTCATATTACAAACACTGAAAAACACAACTGATTCCTGCTTGTTGGAAAATTATTTTGCCTTTTCCAGGGTATTTTTTCCTCTTCAGTTAGATATTGCGATGAATGATAGCTGAATCAAAACTCAATCATTATTGTGTGTAAAATATTGTGATAATATTTTATCGTGAGTGACCCAGTGATCCCCAGCCCTTGTATGCACACGAGTTGATCTGTTACCGGCCCTCAGGTAGCGTTTCACAATCATCTCGTTCTGCTGCTGGTCCCTTCCTGCAATGACGAGGTAATTTTCTGAGCTGATGAACCATAAGAACTTCTCAAACCTGCCAAAAAAAAAGATGAGTGACTGAGTAAAAGGGTGCAATGGATCTCACTGTTCATCAAAGGTATACTGCATCAAACACAGCCTGAATAGGTTTGTATCGTCGCCCATGGTAAAGGTAAGGTCTAATAAGCTGCTGTGTCTTACCAGTAGACTTTCCTGGCCTTCTGAATGGTGGTCACTGTCTGGACCTCTTTTAGTGTTTGCTTTGTCTTTTTCTCTGCAGATTTAAAAGCCTTCAATGACACGGAAATGGAAAACAAATCTAAATCAATGTACTTAGGGTTAGCAGACTTGTCAACAGTGCAGCCCGTTAAATCTCTGGGTGCAAGCCTTTGTCAAAACCACTTTTAGCTCAAGCAGACTCACCTTCTGTGCTGCCTCCACAGTTTTCTGCTCCTTCTTTGCAGCAGACCGTTTGTGGTCATAGTATCTAAAATGGCGAAGGAATTTGGTCCATCAAGTGTACAAACTTTAATTATGTCATGACTCTAATGTAATCACATGACGCTCAATTTGATGCTCTACATGTTCACAATCAAACCTACTTTTTGGCGTTGGCATAGGCTGACAGGCTGAGATCGACGTCCACCAACATGGGCTTGTTCTTTTGCAGCTTGTTTTTCTGTCCTTTGTCTTTGTCTTTGTTCTTGTTCTTCTTCCCTTTCTGCACCTCCTTCTGCTCAGCCACATCTTCCTCTTCCTCTTCTTCTTCTTGGTCCTCCTCAGAAATGTATGGATTCCTGGAGGGAGAAAAATAAAAACGCTCAGCCAGGTGGTGTGAGAATTTGTCAACTGAAGTCATTGGGTGTAAAGTGTCAAGTGCGAATTGAGGACTACTATAGTCTGCAGTAGTTTCTGTATCAGTATTAGGCTTGGGTGCTATCAAGGTGTTACAGCATACCAGAGTATTTAGAAATCCTGAATGTATGACTTTCAATAGCGTCAAAACACAGGCACTTCTCTTTCTATCAAAATGATATGGAGATGCTGTACTTAGGTGATAAGGCGATTGCGAGCGGTGGCACTAACAATATACAGGAATAGTAAAAAAGAAAAATACCTCTGCCCCTTTTTTAGTATTTTGAGTGCAATCCCTATCTATTATTCTATTGGCCATAAGTATTTAACCCCACCCAAAAAACAGATACTGATGAGGGGTGGTCTCACTTTAACAGCATCGTGATGTGGTTGGTCTGGAGCTTCAGCTCCTTGATGGCACAGGCCACGGGGTCTCCAGCAGCCTGGGCTTCCTTGACGATGAGGCCGATCTCAGTCCAGTCGACCTGGTTGGCCAGGGCGCTGCGGACCACCTGCAAAGCTCTATCCACCACTGCCAGGTTCATTTCCACCAGCTCACCCTTTATCCTGTCCACCTCCTGCAACACACAGAGCAAGAGTTAAGACTGCTTTGGTGATTCACTGTCACAAATAACAGACAAAGTGAATCGACTGACCAGCATTGGCAGACTTCAAACAATTCTTGTCATACACACCAGTGTTAACATTTTAGAAAGTAGGGGGTGGATATATAGGGTTAAGACAGAGTCATCATTTGCAACAAACAATTTTAACAAAAAAAAATCCAGAGCTGCTGCTATTGCTGACCTGAGCTTGGTGCAAGGCCTCCAGCCTGTGTTCGTGGTCCTTCCTGACATTGTCCAGCTTCTTCAGAGCCTGTTTCTCCTGCTGCAAGGCCTTCATATCAATCCTCTGGCTCTCCATCTTAGAGTAGAACTCATCCACTGCCTGAGAGAGAAGATGACTTGAATTCGTAGCACTATCTCACAGAAACCAGTTTGAATTTTTGATATTCCCTGACCGGATATGCAGCATACACCATGTTGTACTGACTTGAGGTTTTTATGATTTTGAAATTTTGCAGGCGATCTGGACCAAAAAAGCATGGTTTTTCATTGTAATGGAAGAGTGTAAAACATCATGTAAAGAGATAACACCAAATATTCAGCTGTTCTAATTTTCACCTTGTCAAAAGAATCAAACTCCACATAGGCGCTCTTCACATGCTGGGCAAAGAGGAATGGATGGAATTCCTCATACCTGTAAGATGACAACGTTATTATTAATCAATGTACATAGGTGACCAAATGAAAACTACACAACAGCATTATAGTAGAACCCAACATAATAAATAGCTATATAGAGAGTAAAAAGGGCGTACGTGAGCAATTCTTCACTGGATTTGTCAGGAGCTAAGCTTGGTTTCTTCTCGCTCTTTTGAATGATGTAACCCTTGAATGAAGCAAAGCAGAGTTTGAGAATGTGACAGCTACATTACAGACTATTGCAATACCTTCCCTATTATTACAGATCTCTTACTTTTCCACTGAAGCTCTCGGTTTTCTCCATATATTCTTCTGCCATCTGAAGGGCCTCCAGGATTTTAGGTGCAACTAAAGATAGCCACAGCAAATATCATGACTGTTACGGATTTATAGAAAACTACAACCACCACACCCACTAGTCTGTCAGTGCTGCCATGCAAACACTCGACTCCAGCTGATACCGTACCTTGGGCAGCATCTACTTGGCTGTCGACTTTGACGGAGGCCGAGAGTCCCACTTCCAACAAACAATGCTCAATCAGAGTGGCTCCATAGGCTGGAGAAATTTGCAGAGAATGATAAATGATGCTGAGTCTGATCTTAGCATGACAACAGAACGTTATTTAAAGCTGAAAAGAAATCATATCAATTATCTGGTGCAGTTTTGAGCATTTTCAGAAATGATGCTTGGCCACTTACGAAGGTGTGGATTCAGGATCCTTTTCACTTGCTCTCCGTTTGGTGCTTTAGCAAGGATTTCAGTGAGTCTACATGGGAGAAAAAAAAAACAAGTCTTATTCCATCTGTCTCTCAACACCAGTGCCACATTACTGTTAGGCCATGATGAGGTACTGTACATAGGGGCACACAGTTTTCAAATTTTCACTGATATAGCAGGAATATATCATATATTACTATAAGGATGTCCATTCAATTCACATAGCCAACTAGCACATTTAAAGTGCGGTTACCTCTCCAGACTGATGAGGGGTTCACGGGGTCGGGCGTTCTCCACAGGGTACTTTTCTCTCACTGCGATCTTCACATCCTCTGCCTCATCGGTGCGGAAGCGCAGCAGATTCAGGATGGTGTATTCATGGTCTGCCAGGATGATGTTACCCTGAACAACGATAAAGACAGACAAACATACACATACAGTGCGCATTAAGGTCTTAGTTCTGCTGGGAGTTGATATGATCTCACAGGAAACAACCCTGTGAATGTGTGAGTTATACTTTAAATGAATGTATTCTCACCCTGTCGTAAAGTTCAATGATCAAGTGGTATGCAGCCTCATCTGAGCCAAACTGGATGTCAACGATCCTGTCAACGCCGAGCTGCTTAACCTGGGTCAACCGCCTCGACTTCAGGTGTTTCCGACACTGTGGAAGAAGGAAATCAACATCTGAACAGAGACCCGGCAAGCTTTTCATACTCAACTCCACACATTGTGCTTGATCACAGAGGATCCATAGATCATCAGATGAACACCATTCAACACATTATTTGGAAATTACAGCAACAGGTTCTTACTTTCATGGCAAAGCCCGAAGGCATGGTATTCTTGGGCCATTCGAAGTCTGTAGAGTGAATACGAGTCCCAGATTCAATCAGGAGAACAGCTTTGGTGTCAGGCCTGAAACAGTCATGTGAGACTCTTTTACATATACTGACAATAAAACACACAAAGGTTAAAATCACAGGTTGTGCAAGGGAAGCTGTGTCATGTAGAATGATTATGGCAGTATAAGTGACAGTGGGCTTGCAGGTTTGCTTGGTGTGGTTAGCTGCTGCCTGACAAGCTCAACAAAAAGATGCCAACAAGTTCTTACTTTTGCAGGCGGATGAGGTAAGTCTTGTTGTCGATGTCATACACGTTGTTTACTCTCATGCCAATGTAGCTGTGGAAGAAAGCGACATAAACAACTGGGTGGTCAACATCTGTACACAAAGTAAAGTTGATTACTAGCACAGCCAGGAAGCTAGCAGGCTGGCTGCAAGACACAACAAACCACCTACTTGGCGTTGATCTCGGCAATAACTGCCCTGATATCCACAGTGTTGAATCTCGTTTTCATGGTGGCTTAGCTAGTGGCTACAATTCGCACACATTTAAATACTGAGTGCAAAATATCAACATTTCTAATGCAACATCAGCAGAGAACACAACACGCTAGCTACTGCCACACATGCGTAGAGCTCATCACTCCTACGGAAACCGATGCGGATCAGAACAACTAGGGGGTGCACGCACCACCGAATAGCGCATGACACATGGCATCGTACACGCGCGCGCGCTCTCACCCAATTTCGGAGCAATCACGTGCGTGCACATACGCACGTGCGTGTCACGCGCACACGCGAAAACATGCGCAGAAATGTAATGCAATAGTGCAATGATTGTGTAAATGTGTGTGTGTGCATGCTGCCAGGTGACGCTGAGCACCGGGGCTGTTTGGGGACCAGGCGCACCACAGGCTCGCTGTTCAATGTGTGCAGTGTCAGATAATGATGCACTACTCAAACTGGCTTATTGGTGTGAAAAACAGAGCATCTATTCGAAATGCATGTAAAACACCTGACACGGAGTGGAGTAACAGAGGGCATGTTCTGGACATGCAGAACAACAATCCGCAGGCCAACAGGAAGACATCGGAGCTGGCGGTCAGCACGCACCTTTGTCAGAGAGGTAGGAGGCTCCCTCATCTTCCTCTCAACACGCCAAGCTCTGTTGTGTTACCACGCCAAATATCTGGGCCTTAACCACGCAGTTTTTCCTGAAATAGTCCTTTTCCACTGACAGTGGTGTGCACCAGGCTGGGGCTGGTCTTGATCGTGCAGATGTGGCAGTGATAACGCCGGGTCTGACACAGATATCAACCCGAGTTTCTAGTTTCCTCCTCAGGTCAGAGTTGAGGGCGAGGCGTGCTCGGTTACCAAGGCAACGGTCAGCTAACAGGGCTTGCTAGCGGGCTAGGTTAGCGGGGCTACTCCCGTCAGACGCGTTTAGCGGCTTTTTGCGAGCACAGTGCTAACCGAAACAACTTGGAAATCTGCCGTATAAAACACTGCGATGTGTTGTCCACACACACATGTCACGGATAATCGACTTTTATGCGGCGGCTAGTTGGAAGAATGGATTGTAAGTTGAGCGCTAGCTAACCGCTCGGTGTGTGAGCATGACAGGTCAGACGGGCGGTCGCACATCGCTGAGGCAGATTTATCACTGGCTGTTCAGCTCATCTTCACTTAACAGTTGATTACTGCTCACAACCAGCTTTAACTGTTACATGAACCGTTATTTTATTTTTTTACGTGCCACGCTGTAATGATTAAATTAATCGTATTTTTTTTTTCTTCCAAAGGTAACTTGCAGCTTCGCTCCAGCTGGCCGTGTTGACCTTTAATCTAACCCAAGTTTTGTTTGTTGTGCAGGTTATAAAGTAATCAAGAGAATTGGGGAAGGTACATTTTCAGTAGTGATGAAAACCCAGAGCCTTAAAGATGGCAAGTTCTATGCGTGTAAAACGATGAAGCAGACAATTAACAGGTATTTTCTTTGCCTTTTCTATCACTTATGGATGATACATACAGAACACCATACCTTCAGTTTGTTTGTTTTTTTCTCCCTCACAATTGCCCTGTTTTATATACACACAGGATATTGTGCTGGTATTATTAATTGCCTTTCATTTTTATGTTTGGTGCAAATAAATCAAATCATTTATTTCAAAGCCATGCCTTCTTGTTTAAGTGTGCTCATGTAATCAGCGGTGCAGGCTTCATATCCACAGTTGCATCCTTTGTGTATGAAGCCATGGGTCCTTGAAACCTGAGTGAGCAGCTTGACACCCCAAGCCTTAACTATCCTATTAGATGTCAGTGTACTCTGCCTGTGACCCTCACAGTGGAGGGGTAGATGTCAGGGCTTCAAACAGGTGGTGTCATGCTCAATGCACTGATTTTTTTTTTTTTTTTTACAGCTGATGATACACTTTTTAATATGTTAACATGTAAAATTGCACCACCCTTGTGACCTGTTTGTTAGACCCGTGGTTTCTCCTCATCATCCTCATCGCACAACATCATAGGCACATTTTAACAGTTCACAGAGTAAGTAAGGTTATAAATATTAAATATAAATTATTAAATATCTGCTCTCTGTCATTAAGTCTGGAACAGGCCAACAACCTGCGGGAGGTGCAGGCCATGAAGAGACTCAGCCCGCACACCAACATCATTCAGCTGCATGAACTGATCTTGTGAGTACTGTAGTGTTGCTCACTCTGCATCGCACTGTAAAGTTCATGTAATCCCTCATATGGTATTTGTCATGTCAACTCCTGTCTAATTCGATGTTTCAGTGACAAAGAGACAGGCACCTTGTCCTTGATTTGTGAGCTGATGGAGATGAACATCTATGAGTTCATACAGGGTGAGTCTCCAAGTGTTAGAGAATTGTTATGAATTGTTTTATGGGAGGGCTGGGCCTTAATGAACAGGGAATGATTGTGTAAAAATAAATAAGTAAATAAATAAAAAATCCAAAGTGGCCTTGCTGTGAAGTAATAATTACTGTGTATTCTCCTCGTTGCAGGAAGACAAACTCCACTGCCTGACACTACAGTCAGGCTCTACATGTACCAGCTCTGCAAGTCACTTGCACATATGCACAGGTAGTCATGGAAAACGGGTTGACATGAAATGGGAAAATGAAATTCTACATGGCATGTGCTGAGGTTGTGTCTATCCCTGCCTCTCTTCTACAGATGTGGGATCTTTCACAGAGATGTGAAGCCAGAAAACATTCTGATCAAAGTGAGACAAACCTCTATTACAGCTTGCTTCATAAGAAAATTGTCATCTTGGTTTTGACTTATACTAAGTACAGTGGTATTTCATTATGAACAACTTGTAGCAAGATGTCCTGAAGCTTGGAGACTTTGGTTCATGCCGGAGTGTTTACTCAAAGCCGCCGCACACAGAGTACATCTCCACGCGCTGGTACAGAGCCCCGGAGTGCCTCCTCACTGATGGATACTACAGCTTAAAGATGGACATCTGGAGCGCTGGTTGTGTCTTCTTTGAGATCATCAGGTACCAGTCCTGGGGAGGTCACAACATCTGAGCTGCAGCAAATAAATGAACCTAAACTTTGGGGTAAAATCAGAGGACATGACTTTGAAAACAGTTGTACGGTGACCCCATGGTTATTTCATGAGTTTAATCTTAATTACGACCATATTCTCTTCAATTAAAATATATCCCAAGTATATTTATTTGCTGCAGGAGGCATAAACAAATGCTATGGAGATGCCTTTGTTGTCACAGACACATCATATCCCTGTGTATTTCAGCTTAAATCCTCTATTCCCTGGAACCAATGAACTGGACCAGGTCTCAAAGATCCATGACGTGTTAGGCACCCCTGACAGAAGTCTGCTTCAAAAGTTCAAACAGTAAGGTTTCTGCTCAAATATGCTGTTCAGCACTTCATATTCTAGTTAGAAGCACTGCACATTAACACTGAATGAGTAAAAAAAAACAATCAAACAAACAAAAAAAAAAGCTTGTGATGTCTCAATGTCTGGCAGGTCGAGGGCAATGCGTTTTGACTTTCCCCCAAAGAGGGGCAGTGGTATCTCCAGGCTAATCCCTAACTGCCCGGCTCCAGCCTTGTCACTGCTTTATCAGATGCTTGCCTATGACCCTGATGAACGCATCACTGCAGAAGCAGCCCTGCACCATACGTACTTCAGGGAAATCAGGTGGAATCTTAAAATATACTTACTGGATGAGAAATGTGCATTTTACAACATGTTATCAGTGCCATGCAGTTAAGCTGACACTGTTTTTGTGACAGAAATATGATCTCCCTCCTTTCTCCAGGCTGGCAGAGAAGAGGGCAGAGACCCTTCTGCGAACTGTTGGGACTGTGGATGGAGGAGAGGGGGGTGGAACACGCAATTCCTTAGATCAAATCTGGCGCCCTGTTAGACATGGCAGACAAGTGAGGGGACGACATGCGAGGCAGACACCTTTAATGAGCGTACGTAAAATCTGTATATCAGATTTAACTCTTTCACACCTTTGTAATGGCGAAGACAGTTAATTCACAGTTAAAAACAAAACTGCCCAAACCCTGTGTTTTCATATTTTTTCATAAACTATAACAGAATTGCTTTTATCCCCGAAACTCCTTCCCTTTCAGCACAACATCAAGCACACAGCAGAGCCCCTGATGAGACGAAACTTACCGCATTATGCAGCAGAGCTACCCAAGCTCAACATGGTTGCACCAGGACCGCAGATCCCCTACCCAGTGTCCACTTTGCCCGCTCTTACCATCACTCACCGCGGCACACTGCCGGCCATCACATCCAAGAAGTGCCACCCCCGGTTAGCCAAGGTAAACATATGAGCACTAGGTATAGGAGTTGTTTTGGCAATCTGTGAGTTAGGTCTACCAAGGGCAACATGGAGCTTGATTAAGTGAAGCTCCTTTGATAGGTTTAAGAATCAGAGAGGGCAGGAAAAAAAATACTGACAATGCTATGCAAAAGGAAAAAAAGAGCAATGTTAATTTAATATAGGTAAGCAAACAAAGACCTGCAATTCTAATGTCACATAAAATTACCCAGTCCCGGACAAGTGCCATGGGAGTGCTTTTTATAATAAACAGTTGTACTAATAGGTGGTTTGTTTTGGCATTTACACTGTGTTTCCTCTCCTCACAGCCCAGGGATGAGTCACACCGCTCAGCTTTGAAGACCTATTACATGCCACCTTTGGATAGGAAACGTGGAGGCTACTGACTGAGCCAAAAAAAAAAAAAAGAAAGAAACACTCCAACATACTGAACTGGAGACCTATACTGACATAAATACATATACATTTTGAGAAGACGTTGGTTTGATAGGCCCGCTGTTAAATTGTGGGTAGCACTACAAAACATGACGTTTGAGAAAGAAGGCAGTGAAGACCACAAAGTGCGTCATTTAGCAGTTTTGACTGCTACAACACAACATAAACTCTCTTTGTAATGGCAGATGAAATTCTATGTAATCTCCTTGCAAACAGTATTGGATTCCATCAAATGTTGGATTGAGATTTTGCATCTTAGATAGGACCACAATATTGCCTGACACAGTTGGGTGTTTCATGTTTACAAAGGTTTAGGAACACACTTTGAACTGAGCCTGGAACACAAGCTAAGCAATAAGAAAAGAATGTCCATGTTTTAACAGCTGAAACGCTCTTGACCAAGTGAATTAAACAGTATAAACCTTAGGTCAAGAATATCCTCAATTCCCTGGGAAATATGTGCAGACATGTGATGAAGCCTTTTTGGTCATAGCTGTGAATAAACTCATGACAAACTGTCATTTTAAGGAAAATATCCTCATATACAAAAATAAACAGCAAAAAAAAAAAAAAAAAAAAAAAAAAAATACATGAGGTGCTTTAGCGTTATCCCATTTCCTGATTCACAACATTGCCTTTGGAAATTAAAATGTAAATATTGTAAAACACTTTTTTTTTTTTTTTTAAACAGCAGGTTTACATGATAGTGTTACATTTCATGACATATGCCATTCTGTAGCTTGGCCAGTGTGAGATTTCCTACTGCCTCACTCGAGGCGTCATGGCTTACAAAAGCACCATTTCATTCAGAGCTTTGTATGAGCTCATTAAAATGGATGTGATTCAATCTGCACTTCATTGTGTGGGATATCCTGAGTGAAAACTGTGTCAACTCTCATTTGTATGATGTCTTCATTAACCTGCAATATTAACAATTATTCCAAAAAAACATTTTGAGTGAATATCTGCACAATCTCCTGACACAAAAATGTTAAGAGAACAAATAGATGAATTCATGATTTTTTTTAATGAAGAATAAAGTGTGAAATGTAAAATGTTATCCACATTAATCAAAAATATATTTGCTTCACCATCTTTCTGTCTCCCAGTTAGTGTAGGGTCACGGAACTCTTCATGGCATCGACAATGATTGGTAATCACAAAAGAAAAATAAAATAAAGTACATTAAAACTTGAATAGTGTCAAATGGAAAAGGCCCTGGGTGGTTGCCGCTTCATGGTTCAAGTGTGTAGGAGGTTGCTTGATGTCACAAAGTGTCACAGTTGGTAGACAAGATATCAACTCCTTGGGTCAATCTCAAGCTATTTATCTGAATTCTTTGTGTGTTTCATCAAAATTCATGTAGGGAGTGGACTGCAGGATATGTAGTTCCAAATTTTCTCAAAATCCTTTTTGAGACTGAGGCATCAAAAGCCTGTATCAAGTTGAGGAGAGTCTTTTGAGATTCAACTGTTGTCTGCAAGACTTCCTGAGCTTCATAGACTTCCACACTTGACAGCCCCTTTTGTACAACATCAACATGTTTGACTAAATAAGCAATTTTATGCCTGGGGGCTTACAGCTCTATTATGCAAATACAGTACATGTGGGTGAACCTTGACCAAAAAGAAAAAAACAGAAACCTGTGTATTCAAGATTATTTTAATATTATTAATATGTATACTTTAGGCTTTAGAAATATAACTATCAATGACAAAACTTCCACTGGAGTAATGGTCATTTGCTTAGGCCCCCATCAAATCACTGAATTACAATATACACATTATGATACAGAGCAGATTTGAATCTGAAATAATATTAAAATAAATGCTCAATAGATAAAGGTTTTAATAGTTTTATCATTTCCTTCACCTACTGTATTAGCCGTCTGTGAGTTCTGAGCACACCCAAAAATGTAAAGCCATTTTCTTCTAATAAACTAATTTAAGTGCAAACTTTTTTCTTTAAAAAGACTATGCAGCATCCAGCTTTATAGATTCAGATTTCAAGACTGAGGATGTTAAAGCCGAGTGCAACAAGGCAGTCCTCAACCCTCTTTTTTTGTTCCATTATAGTAGTTATAAAACAAACAACAAAATAACTAACAAAATCAGTGCAAAGTTGTTGGTGGGGAAATTCTACTTAAGAAAGACAAATGTGGTGTGTGAATGTGGATGGATGCAAATTCTTCAGATGCTCACGCACTTGGTAATAAAAGGACAGTTCACCCAGTATTCATAATTCAGTAAGTAACCCTGAGCCCCGAGACGCGGCTCACCAGGTTTAAAAAAAAAAAAAAGTAAGAAAGAAAGAAAGAAAGAAAAAAAAGAAAAGGGTTAACCGATTATGAAAATAGAATGAACTATCCCTTTAATCTCAAGCCTCAGTTGACTGGTTTGCATCTAACAAAGCCAAGCTTAAATTCCAGAGGGGACAAAAACAGTCTGATGAGATTTGAATGTGAAAGAAAGATACAAATTCTAAAACGTTTTAAAATTCCAGAGAAACAATACATTAGCGCAGTAGTCCAAAATTGCACCACACCCTTCCTTCCTCCATTTCTCCTCTAGGTCAAGTGAGTGATAAACGAAAATAATAGAAAAGCCATTAACAAAACCAGGGAGGGGGAGTGAAAGAAAAAAGGAAAACTTGCAATGCTTGCGGGGTGAAGAGCAGCATCAGACTCTGGGTTGCAGGGTTCTTTAGCAGCAGAAATATTGTGGCTATACTACTGTTCCACTGGGAGAGCTGGCTTGGTTTTGGGATGACAATAAACCCTGGAAAAGGAAAACAAGGAGAATTGCATTGGGAAAGTTCACATAGCAGAATCAAGCAACAAACAGCTCATTAAAAGTTAGCCTCTAGCCTCTTGCTCCCATGTCCCGCTCCCCCGCATTTAATGGAAAGCCTAAGCACAGCAGTCAAGGTGGATGCTGAGAGTGTATGGTGTAAGGCTAATACTGTCTTTGAGATCACTGCTTGATCAAGGCACTGCTAATATACAGGACTGGACCATTGATATAAATGGTCACACTGAACTGACTGGTCCTCCAAGTGCAAGGTAAGCTCTAGACACAGACCACTGAGTGCCTCGCTCAGGCGAAATCTCTCAAACACAGACAATGGAGGAGTACACAATGCTGCATAATATGCATGTTAAGCTATAAGCATACAGCACAGAAACTGCAAATATTTGGCAAATACAAAGACATTTGCGTAAAAGCTAAATGTGTAACAGATGGGTGTATGTAGATGAATTCTGGGCTATGCTGCTATGCATTGTGGGATGATTATGATGAGCCACTGAATACACTTGACAGTTACATGATTAATGTCTTCTTTCCCCTCGGAGGTCTACACAGAAAGTCTTCCTTTACAGAGTGCACTGCTTGATCAGAAATTGTATCTTATCATTTATTATTTTTGAAATTTAGGCCTAAGAAGTTGCGCTGGAAAGCAGATATACATAAAACAAAGTTTAACATGTTACTTCCCCTCAAACTCTGACAGTCCAACTATAAAAGCTAAAAATGCTATTCCAAATGTCCACTGTTTATTGTAAGGTTTCGGGATACATCTTGTCGCTTAGTTACAAGCCAGCAACTGATTTTGTGACAACTAAAGAGACAGCAAACAGAACATGTTTGCTTCATATTCCCCACATTTTCTATGTTAGAAAGAACTTACCACTTTGCCTGGCCTCGCCCATGTGCAAATAAATCCCTCCTGACAAGCAGTCACTAAACAGTCCTCTAAAAATATGAGTACAGTCAGTCTCTCGTGTGCTATCTTTTTACAGATGAGGGGCTCAAGGAGGGGAACATCCTCCATGCGTGGGCACAGCAGAGTACCCAGAGTCTTAGCAGGGTCTGTTTTGGTTTTGGTCAGCAGGTTGAGCTTGTCACTGCTCTTGCTGCTGATGTGGCCCATGCTGTGGTTGCGTTTGTGGTCCTTCTCATGGTGGCGCTCCTTGCGGTCGTGGAGTGACAGTGTGGCGAACTTACTCACACCTGTAGCGATGGCACTGTCCATAATACCACTGCCAATTCCACCACCACTGCCAGCCTTGTTGGTATTGTTTGCCGTTGTGGTGGTGCCGGCTGAATGGGGTAGGCTGTTGGAGCGTGGTAATGTAGTTGAGAGGGAGTTCATACCGGGGGTATTGGCCCCACTGTTGTTTCCATTAGTAGCATTACTAGGGGTGTTAGTGATTATTGTAGCACCTGCAGGGGGGCTGGTAGCATTCATCACGTTAGTGTGCGTCCGTGTTCGTGAAAGCGGGAGGTGGGGGAAGAGAATGTCCTCAGTAAGGTCCCATAGGCACAATTGAGTGTCCTGGCCCACTGAGCCAAACCGGTACGTAACGCTAACAGGCCGGCTGTCTGTGGAATTGCGCTTGGAGAGGCGAGACTGTGTACTGTTGGCCCGGTCTCGTCCAAAATGGATCATCTGATCCTGAAAGTCCTCATCGCTGCCACTGAACTCCATGGGGTCGCTCTCTTCCACGCTGGTGGTGTAGTGGTCAAATGCCACCACACTCACCCATGATTTATGCCCATGACCTCGGGCAATGACGCGACAGTCCAAGAACGACCATACAGTCACAAGATCGTCCTCTCCACCTGCAACTATGTACTTCCCATCAGGGCTCCAGCACACACACAACAAGCCTCCAAAGTAGCTCTTCATGGTGCCATGAAGCTCCACAGCGTCAAAGTTGAACACCCGTAGGAAGCCGTCTTGGCTTACACAGGCTAAGAACTTCCCATCAGGGGAGAAGGCAAACTCGTTCAGCGCCCCCTCGCCCACTGTCCATTTAAGAAGGGGGTTCCGCGTGGACTTGCTCTTGCAGGTGTGTACAGAGTAGTTCTCTCCCTGTTTGAGCAGCTGGTAGTGTGGTGCCGTGGTGCCACAAGTGTGCTCCACATTGTAAAGATACATGCTCCCACTGGCATGAGAGACCAGGAACAGGCTCTCAGACCCTGGCACCCATTTCACACATGTTACTCTGGACTTGTCTATTAGTCTCTGGGAGGAGAGAGGGAGGGTGGTGGAATGTGAGGGGCAGACAGGGAGGGAGGCAGGGAGAGGGAGGGAGGAAAAACAGTGTTAAGCAGTACAATCAGGAAATAGATGTTATGAATGTTTTGAAATTCTTAGCAGTTCACCTCACTAACAATGTCAAAATACTGACTTATGAACCAGTCGGGGTATTACTTCTTTTTTGGGGCAAACTAATGGAATAGCCTAACAAATAAGATAATACTAAGTGTAGAGATTTAGAATGTCATAATAACACAAGAAAACTAAAAGATTAAAACATCAACTACTCGTGCCAAACATGGTTGTCATGTAGTAACATGTTCAATCTCTCACAGTAAAAACGGATTATTTCACAATAATATTTCTCCTGTGACCCCAACCATGTGATCTACATTTATGCAGCTCAGTGCAAAAAATGGATTGGTTCAGCACCAGGTATACTAAAAGTGCATCACCATAAAAGTCAGCAGATTTTAAGCAAATTGCTTCACATAGTGAAAAGGCTGTTCTGGTAATTTATTGAGAGGAAATTATTGATTTCTAATTAAAAAGCTCTAGACAGATAGGAAGAGCAATTCTGCAGTTAACAAGGTAGTGGAACAAGATGAAGAGTTTGTGGACATCTGCATGTGTTGGAGTTTTTTCTTATCTATTATTTATTTATTTATTCATTTATTTTTAAACCAAATAACATACCTAATGACAACTGCCATTTCTTGATGTAAATGCATCAATGCATTTCCATCAAGAAATGGCTGCTCAATTTAATTTGTGATAGCAAAAAGGTATACTGGCACATAAGTGCTCAGATACTGATAATATGACCCGCATTGCTGTATTTTTATATGGCACTAAATAACACTTTAAAAGGTCAAAACAGTCATTTTGTGTGGACTTCATATTCAACTTATGATACCACTTGTGCATACTGCATGTGAGAGATTTGATGCATCAGCACAGGAGGTCAAATATAAGATGATAGCTGGTCACTCCTGCAGTTCAATAGATGCTAGTAAACAGTGTTTTGGTGATCTGTTTCATGTACTGACACTTAAAAAATGAAACAAGTTTTGAGCCAAAGCTGACATCCACATTAAACTGATCTAATGTGCCAATTAAGGCCTTTAGTTTGCCTGCAGACACTGAAAAAAATAGATGCACATAGTGATGCTATCATCTGGAGCTCTCCATCTGTCCAAGACCAAAGAAAACAAGACTCTAAATTTGCATTTTAGTCTGACCTTTACATGTACTTTTACATAATGGAAAACAGACATTGGACTCAGGTCTACTCAGTGCGAACATTTTCTTAACTGAGGGTATAATGATTTCACCAGTATGGATACAGGCTACCAGTGTTTTGCAGAAGCACATCAAGCAGCCAGCCAGACTAACCTGGGGGCAACACTCTGATGAACAAGCTCTGTTTCAGTATCTTTTCACACATTCTGACACCTTGATAGCATTCAAAATATAAGTTGTAATAGTAATTTCAATGTGTTTAGCTCAACAACTGTAAACATCAATCATAATAGTGCTGAGCAGCAAAATATAGGTTTTAATACAAACAATATTATACTATAATTATGATGAGAAGAAAATTATAAAACCCATAAAATCGAGTGCCCGTGGAGTTAACCTACTATAAACTTCCACTAAGATGGAGCAGAAACACAGTATAATAGCTAATCTTTTACTTTGTGTGCATCAGGTAGACAAATCACTTTAAATGCAACTTAATTTCAATAAACCACAGACCATTGTGAGGTAACAGATTAATCAATGATCCTTTCAAATTGTCAGTCCAATGTGTTGAATGTGTTGAGTTACACACAAGCCCATTCTATCTGAATATTGGTAAATTTTTTCAAATCTAACTAAGAAGTCAGATGTTACTGGACATTCAAGTTTCTGTTATACACACTCTGTTAGAAGAAAAAGTGAGCAGTTTGTAGCACTAAGTGGTTTTAATAAAGGGCTCCATATATTTGAATAGGATAAGATGTACAGACGCCTGATGTGTGATTACATAGCTCTTTGCATCAATACAGCTTGGGGAAACAGTTTTCACAATTAAAACAAATACTGCCTATAAAAAAGCAGCCAGCTACAGAGAAATAAGAAACAGTGTCTTTTCTGCCCAGCAGCATATGGAAACACTGTACACAGAACTCTAGGAAAACCAGTCTGTCTTTCTGAAACTTACCTCTTCATTAAACAGTTTGCTGGTCTCTTTCTTGATAGGGTCGATGAGCTGTACCTGCCCTGCTGAGAATCCCACCAGCAAGGATACGCTCTCTGCCGTGGCTGTGAGGTGGTTGAAGTCATGGCAGGTGGGCTGCGTTCCCTTGTAGATGCGCTTGTCTATAGGCTTGCTCAGGTCAGCAGCCTGCAGAGGGAGCAAGAGTGCGCATCAGTTCAGCAAGTTTGCAAACAGGAGGGCAGCAACCTTAACATGTGTCAGTGTACTGCATCTCAAAAACATAAAATACTGAATTCAGAAGAAACAGATGACTATTTTTTTAAGTCATGCCAGTGATTACAATGCAACAACAAAACACCAGAGTTTGACAGAGGTGTCTCAAATTGTATTTTAAAACCAAGGAATACAAGCAATAAGTCTGACATCAGAAGAATGCTGCACAAAGCTCACAGAGCTACATTATACCAACCTATCAAATAGCTGACTATAAATGACCGAAATTAAAGAAGAGCAGCAGGATAGAGGTATAGCCCTTCTAAGCATAAAAGACTTCTAAACAGAGGTGTCTAGGCTTGCCACCATACAGTGTACAGACTGTTTCTGGTGTTAGGGCAACAGCATTGTGCTACCATACACATAACACCCAGGATATAAAGATAACAGAGGTAATAACAGTTCCATGTGTTAATGATCTACAGTTCACACCCTCCTTACAGGGGAAAATACTTTGAGTGGAAAATGATGACTCAGTGGTTCCAACAGTATCGTTAGCTGTACCATTACAGAGTTTCCACTCAGCGCCAAGTCCCAAATGCCGGACAATAGCATATACAGTATGCAGTTTGATTCAAGAGCCAACAAACACACAGGCCTCACGCCTACACATGATACTGTGTAGTTTTCGATCTGCTAATGGTGAATGACCTATTCCAAGAATGTTAGATAGGTAATAAACCCATGGCAGCAGTGCAGAGTAAAACACTGGAGAGCAATGAGGCTATGGACACACACACGGACTACTGAGACTAGCAATCAACCTTATCCTTCAGCCATACAATCGTGGTCGTGCAAAAAAGCAGACACTTCCTGCCACACCTCCAATTTACCTTAAACAAATAAAATATGCGACAGTGGCCACAATCTCCATGATTTATTCAGGAAATACAAAAACTTAAAAGGTTAGCGGCGAAAAATCCACATAGAATAAGTATAGCTGCGTTGTACGCGGTGATGACAAGTCATGGCAACTTCTCGCCAAAAGACGGCTTGCCTCAATATGCAGCGACGTGATTCTGTCAACTTTCTCATCTGTCATAACTAACACTGGCATGGTCTGCGTTAGCAACCCTGCCAACGTAACCAGCTAACACACAAGTTGTCCTTTCCGCCATACACAAACTTTACTACTGCGACCACAGCCGCAGCTAGGCAAGTCGTCAATCGACAGTCTACACACCGGACAGGCACATTGTGATTTCCTGTCAATCAAAGGGCGTCGACAGGTGCTCTCCGCGGCCAGGGCTGTCACTGTCAGACTGCACTACTTCCACCCCAGGAAACTTTAAAATCAAACCAAGCTGTCCACTTAAACACAGTTATCCAACACCGCAATCCGGTAAACTATTGCGGTGGACAGAATTGAGCTGCTGGCCTCGAAGTGGCTGGCTCGTTAGCCGGGACAGTTACGTTAGCTAGCTAGCTCCTCGGCTAACACTCGCTCCTATCTCCAAGCTAACTGGGTATCAGTTGGTTTCAAAGTCAAGCGTCTAACACACTTGTACCCGTAACAAACACAAGGGCCGTACTTTGACAGCTCCCCAGACAAAAAAGTCATGTCATCTGACCGGCGGCTTCACGCTTTTCCCGCTGACATTAGCTGTCGTTAGCGGGCTAGCATACCTTTCTAACGCCTTTGTAGATGTAGAAGTAGAGCTCTCGGCCCACATTGAAACAGATCCTGTCGCCGTTGCCCGACTGGTCGTTGACGTTCACGAAGGAGACTTTGACGGGGTTGGAGCCTTGCGAGTTGAAAGGCACCCTGTTGGGACGGCTGTATTCGGAGTGAGTGAGGAGTTTGTAGACACCTTCCCGAGTGGTGAACTGAGTTTTAATTTCGTTCATCTCCTTCCCTCCTCCCTCCGCCGCCATCTTTGAAATTAACATTCATCCTTTCCCCGAGCCCGGATCTTACGCACGGGAGCGGGCGCACTCTCCCGTTCACCCGTGTCATCCCCTACCAGCGTGGCTCACTCACTCAACTGTACTCTCTATAATATCAATAAAACACAGTAATTTTTACTTTAACGCGAATTCTTTATAACACACACAACACAGTTTGCCAATATGCTAATGAAAAGGACATGAGGGTATTTTGTTTTGGTTTTATTTTCATTTACTAGAGTTAATTTTCTCACGCTTAAATAAGCCTATATTTGTTACTTTCACCGTGGTTATAGTTTCACATTCACGCCTTGTATTAAGCTAAATATATATCCGACTATACGCGTTTATTATAAGAAAATGACCGGAAGTACTTAAAAGTCCTTTTAAAAATGCAGGTGGCGGACTAGATTTTGAATTTGCGTTAATTCTATTTATTCTATTTATGGTAGCATATATATAGGCATCCGTGTATGATTTTTTTTTTTTTTTTCCCCAGGTTTTGTGGTTTAGCCTAACTTTGTCATCATCTTGACTTGAGAGTGGTCTGTGTGGGACATTAGGGTGTGGTGACTACAGTTATGTTTACATTTATCATAAACACCTCTTTAAATATGTACCCCCACCCCTCTCCCAATTTGGGACACTATTAATTCAAAGCGGTCCAATAAATAGTCGCTAGTGTTTTATTTTGAAAGTGACGACCGGACGTCTGATTTTTATTTATTGTGGATGACTTCACGCTGTATTTTCTAACAAGTCAGTGACTTGGTGGGAAACTCATGTCAATGCTGCCTGTTGTGCGGGAAATTGTGGGGTTTTTTTCACGATTGCCCTCTTGGCTGCAGGCGAGGCTCACTTGGCTGCATTATATCAAATGCACCTGTTACCCTGCAATCAGCGTTGCTCTGATGATTTGTCAGCGTTTCTGCAAACACTACATGGACACTATTTTTTAATTTGCATTGATTAAAAAAATATGTTCTACCCGCCAAATATCATGGCATCAAGGAGGAGACGACAGCACTCACTTCCAGGTACCATTTTTTTCTTTTGCAAATCATTTTTTCATCTTAAAAAAAATCATCCCAAAACTTAATCTAGGTAGTTTACCCCCAAAAAAAGTCACTATGACATTACAAGATACCTAATGGCACTCAACAAAGAGTTGATATACCTTATTATTTTACTTTTAAGCTCCTGTGCAATTAGTTTTGTATTTTTGCAACATATTGTAAAGTTTTTCTGACCTGTTTTATCCTTATAAAATGTCACAGGATTACAATACATCTTTAAAAATGAATCATCAGCTCTTGGTTTCTGTTAGCTGCTTCATTTTCAGGTGCTCAGTCAGTTGCATCATCCTTCTCTAACTCAGCATTTCTTGTCCTTTACAGGTCACAGTTACAGACATGCTACCAACAACGTGGACCAGCTTGCTTTAAAATACATGGTGAGGTCAAAACGTGGGTCTGCACACATATTTTCCATCTGAAAAATCTGAGGTTGCACATGTAATTTCACACTGTGACTTGTACAAGTATGGAGTGACCGCTTGTTTTCCATCAGGAGATGTGCAAAGTGGAGTCCAGCACAGACTCGGAGTCAGAGATCAGTCCACGGTGGTCGGACACCAGCACTATGGTATTAATTTTGTTTTTTACATGAGCGTGGACACAAACTGGTGAAAGAGGAGTATACCACTGAGGAGAGATGCTGAGGAGTTTACTGTAACTCTTCTTTCAGTGGCAGTGGTTAAATTTCAGATGCCCCCTAACAGGAAATCGGTATAGCTGCTCTATTTTCTTAGTTGCACCATAGCACACATAGACATGCGAACTGAACACACACACCTTCCTGTGTTCAAACACTCTTGACTCTTGAGGTTTCAGTGAGACCAGCCAAAAGAGATTTTACCTCACGATGATTAAACCGAGTGTGGTTTGACAAGTTGTTATCATATGAACATATTTGACTGTTCACAGCTTTATAGCCAGAGAGGGTGAAGGCCCACTGCCTTAGACAGTCAGGATCAAATGCATGTCAGGGTCACGCCTTTGATAATATACTGAGAGCACACATCTGAAACCAGTTAGTTGTGGCTGCTTGCATATAGCATCTTAAGTATTCATCTTAAGCTAAATTCTTAAGTTACTTCCCTAACCTAAGTCATGTACTTAAGCATGTTACCCTGTGTTATTTAATTTTATATTATATACTTGAGCTGGTGTGGTGAGAGGTGAGGGATGTGAAGATCTTCCCTCAGTAGTGTTACCAGCTCTAATATGCTCTGTTAAGATGGTAGTGGTGCAGTAGCTGCTGCTCTTAATATTAAATGGAGTTTTATCTTCTTCATTGTTCTCCTAAATGTCCATAAATGCAGCAATAATTTTTTTTTTTAACACTTTCCACCTAAGATTTTCCCTCAAGTGATTTCATGCAGCTCATTTAAGGTAAAGGGAATACTTGAATGAAAACTGAAGGCCAAAAGTCACTTAAAGGCAGACTATGAATCTTCAAATGTGTCATCACTTTGTTTACCGATATAAAGAAAAGGGCTGAGGAAGGATAAAACCTCTCAGTTTGATAGTCTGAGCTGTGGACACTGAAGCTCATAACCCATGGCATTAATGTAACAAGTCAAAATGCTTCTTCAAGCCAACATTTTGATATCAAATGTACACAAAAACATAAACAGTGGAGTGGCATACTCTTATTTTTGTGTTCTGATGGGGTAAATGAATTGTGCTACATTCATGAGGCATTTATAAGTTATATTCTTTGAGAATTAATTGGCATTCATCACTTTTTACCACATCAAAACAAACGGTGTAGTCTGCCTTTAAGATGTCAGTTGCTCAGGTCAGTGATCCTACATCAGTGTTCCTGTTCACAGAAAGTTGACCCAAATCCTGGTTGTTATGAATAGGGGTGTATGAGCAGTACACCAGAAAGTGGATCTTGTCAAAGGAGGTTGCCACACAAGCCGGTGGGACGGCATCCATGTTATTCTCTGGTAAGCAGTCTCCTTTCTGCGACCCACATCCATCCATTTCGATTTCTCAAGAATCCTGCTCTAATTGTGTGTTTTTGTGTTAATGCACATATGTGTGCTTGTGATTCCAGTTTTTGGACCCCTACGATGGCAGCTCTGAGGACTCTGATGAGTCAGGTGTCGCTGCAGGCGTCCCCAGCAGGCGACTGAGGCAGCAGGCCGCAGGAGGCTCTCGGCTCTCCGGCCGGAGCAGGCGATTCATCCTTCACCACACTGCCTCCAGCGCCCTCAGGGAAGTGGGGAAAAATGGAGTCAGAGATCCTGTGTCAGAGCATCAACATCTTACAGACATTAAGATGAAATCTGGGAGTGAGTCTGAGCTGTGGGCCCATGAGCTAGACACTGTGTCCTCCCCTCATGACAGAGGTGGTTGTAAAGTTTCTGTGGGGGACATGTTGGTTGATTCAGAAACTCAGGCCCAGTCTGTGGATCCGGAAGGACAGCTCGATGATTCAGGAGTACACACTACCAGATCCTCCACACCTCACACACCTGGATCTCTTACCCCTGTAGGAGAGAACCTATCCCAGCTGCTGGATAGCTCCTCTGAACGATCCCATAGCCCTTGTCACCTTAGATCTCTGTACAAGAGGAAGCTGGGCCTCTCCACAGTAGAAGTGATGGAGTTGGGGCAAAAGAAGAGGCGGTGTGTCACCAACATGGAGGAAGAGCAAGAGGGAGGGGACTCTGCTTCTGAAGTGTATTAAAGCCACATCCTCAACACATGGAGCCTGCATTTATAAAGCCTTTCAGAGCAGGAGCAGTGAATATTTAAAGTTCACCCATAGGTCTTAGCTCTCCCTACAATGATGAGAGAGGAAAACACCCTCTCTAAATCTGCACTTCTCTGAAATACTAATTGAACACTCCAGCTAGTCTGGATGCTTGGGACTGCTGTTGTGATGCATCGGCACTATTGAACTGCAGTCATATTATTATGCACTGAATGATTCACAGATGAAATGAGGTACTGTATGGTAATTATTTGTCAGTGTGGGCAATGCACTTTGTTTACTCATCACTTTGGTTGTTAAGGATGAAGGCGCTGTTCCCCTCGTCTGGATTTTTTTGATGGTGAATGATTATTTATGTTAATATGTCACAGTTGATGGAAATAAATAAACCCCAGAAGCATACGCTACACCACCACAATTTATTTCATCAGAACTTAGAAAAGAAAAAAATGTATCTGCCTTTCACTCCAGACAGCAGATGGCAGAAAAAATTATTAACTGATAATGTTAAAAATGCAGATTTGGATAAAAATAAAATCTGTCTATTAATTCTTGTCTTTTTCCTGACATTCTTCTATCATTTATAACCATACAAACATCCTAGAAATATGTCATATGTTTTTTGGGTGCTGTGACCTTTGACCTTGCTAGTAGTTATTTTCTAGCCTTGCAGTTTTAAATATGTCTATGGTTGTAGGACAGCCTATTTAGGAGTGGCTTACCTGTTAAGGAACTACAACAATCCTTTGATAGCTGCCACTGTCATCCTGACATCCAAGCCAAACCCAATGATGTCTTGGTGGGTGACCATGTTCTTTTAAACAGCTAAATGCTGGTCAAACTGATCACAGGCACACACAAGGTAGACTGAGCCACAATTTAAATATTGCAATAGGAAAATCAAGGTGGTAAGGGTTTGAGCCTAGCAGACAACTTGCTGTAACAACCATCTTTTTATTATTTCCCCTGTAAATGCCTGGTCCAGGCATCAGGAAGTCACTTGACATTTCTCTGGCAAGTTTCTTCTCTCTGTTGAATGTGTGCATGTAGCTGGTAACAACCTAATTTCCACTTGTTTATCAAAAGGGATATGACAAAGAAAGCCTAACATGGACTTCAACCTAAGCAAAGAGACCACACTGAAGCCATGAATGTAGTTCCTTCTATTCCAACTAGACTTTATTCCGACTAAAAACATACAGGTTCCTTCATTAAAACACACAGCTTTACTTTCACAGCTCCCCTTTCCAACATCTCGTTTCCTGTTCACAAGCCAACTGACAACATTCCTCAGACCCTTCAAGACACTTTTCTTCACATCAATAAAAATGGGTTACATGCAAGGTTTGACAATTGTTCGCAACTACATTTTATAATGGAATGCATTAAGCTACAAACTACTTTTAAGTGGTGGTTAATAGGCGATGATTATACGTGATTAAGTATGGTTTAATCAGCTTGTCCAGTCTTCGGCAATGGTGAGGTTTATCTACTCAGTGCACAGGACAGCAACTCCGCGCTCATAGAAGTTGTGTGGATCTTCCTTGGTAGCTATGTCAAAGTCCACGGTAAAGATGAGGTCTGACCTGGTGAAGTTCAGGTACACAGGCAGAGTCACCTGCAGGGAGGAGAAAAAGGACAAAGCTCAAGTCTCCCTATAATTAGACAAAATATGCAGTTTAAGTGCTGAATATGCATAAAATGGTAATTTTTTCGTACCGTGTGTCTCTTCTCAGCATTGCCCTGCTTGAACCAGTGGAGCTGAGTGAGAGGCAGCTCGGTGGAGATAGAGGCAGACAGAGACAGCTTGTTGTTGGCACAGGTAGCCCCCTGCAGCTTTAGACCTGGAAACAAATTAAAAACTGTATTACAACTGTCAACACAAAATTCTTCAAACCTGGAATACATTAGGGCATGTAAACTTAAAATGGGATGACAGATGACACATAGGATTAAGCCTTTACA
Source organism: Myripristis murdjan (assembly GCF_902150065.1). Classification (NCBI taxonomy): domain Eukaryota; kingdom Metazoa; phylum Chordata; class Actinopteri; order Holocentriformes; family Holocentridae; genus Myripristis; species Myripristis murdjan. The sequence goes on from NC_044001.1 coordinate 13,449,087, forward strand.
TTACCAAGAAAAATATGTACCTCCTGTCACACATATTTGACCCCATGTGTTTGTCTACTTTACATGCACCTCTACTTTAATCCCAAATTCAACCTCACTGTCCTAACAGCAACATGCTGATTGTCTGACCTTTGATGCCAAAGCTGCAGGCGTCCAGCACAGCACCCTGGGTGTTGGTGACTGTGACCTCCAGACACAGCTCTTCCAAGGACCAGCTGTTCGCCTGGGCCACATACTGCCGAGTGGCAGTGATGTAGGCCTCTGGCACAAACAAGCTGCCCAGGCACACATGGATGTTCTGCAGAGGAGGGGACATAAGAGAGAAGGAATGAGAAACAAAAACAAAACTGATGAGCTATAAAAAACAAACAAACTGATCACTGCACTAAAATACTGGAATACATATTTCAGGTTACTGTCATATTACCTAAGAGGTATCATACTTGTCTGATAATATACACAAAGGGTTAACTGTACCTTCAGCTCCTTTGCACCGCCACTCGCAGCTGCTTGGGAGATCTGCTGCAGCTGTTTGATTCGCTCACTGAAGTCCGCCACCCACTGGATCACAGTCATGGATGCTGGAACTGTGTAGCGACACCAGCTGCGAGGGAGAATACCTGGAGGCAAAGAGAGAACCAGGTGCATAACTCAGGATATATACAGTGTATGTGAAAAATAAGTCTTGATGTTAAAAAGGCTACTCAGTCAATGCCAAGTTAAAATTTGCATTTTTTTCCTTATACTTTCCCCCAGTCAAGTTGAAACACAAAGCATGCAAAACCCATTAATATAGATTGAAGAACTGCCTAACGTAAAATCCTGCGAGAGTGAAGGTTTTACCTTTAACAAGGTCATTGATGAGTGTGCGCAGGTCATTGGTCTGCTTCTTCTTGCCCTCACACACCAGCACCACATCAGAGAGATCCTGGCGGATGTCCTGCAGCATCTTGCCACCCATCTTCACCTCACGCTCGAAGAAGCGGAACAGTGGGTCCTGGTGTGTGTGCATGAGTGAGTGTGTGTGTGTGTGTGTGTGTGTGTGAGAGAGAGAGGAGCACATTCATTCAAATATAGAAGCCAGGCAGATGCAGAATCAATAGCAATTGAATTAAGAGTATAATGATCTTAAAGGTTCAGATCTGTATTCCCATTTGCATTTACCTAGTCTGACAAGTATACATAACAAAAGGCAAACAGATGATACCCAAAGATGTGTCGCTTACTTGTGGAGAGGTCACCCTATTTAAGATGTTATGTTTCCCATTACCTTGATGTTCTCCACTGTGCGTTTTAGTGGATTGACAGTTTGGGGGATGAGCTGCAGCCAGTTGCAAGCAGTGGTGTGGAGGGTCCTCATCCAGGCCGGCTGGGTGTCAGATGTGGATGAAGTGCGCTGCTTCTTCTCTGTCTCGTAGGCAAGGTCATCCTCATCCTCCAACATCTGCATTTTCAGCATCTTACCCATCATGTCAGTGCCTGTGCAGCCCGGCGGAGGGAGCCAGCGAGCGGGAGGATAGGGGAGGGAGAGGCGGAAGACAAGACGGTGGTGGGAGGTAGTGGGATAAGAAATTAATTGGGGAACAAAGAAACACATAGCTTACCCTCAAGGATGTGCTAACAGGGATTTTTGTTCATCAAAATAAGGAGTTGTCAATAAGACAAATACATCAGGAACACACAGACTAGGATCACAGACAGTAACGGCTTCAGGCAAAAGACTATCAAAACATATTTCCATCAAAATGAACAAGGGAGACCATGCATTTGTTTCCAAGTTATGAAATGAACCAGATCACAATAAATTGGATCTGTAACAGGAAGGAACACAAACAATGGAGGCTGAAGGGACTAACACAGAAACTTAGGGGAGGGAATGTGCAGTTGTGTGATGAAGGAGAGTGGAAGTGTGGAGGATCATACATGGGGTGGATTCTTGGGAGGTTGAACAGCGGGACTTTGGAGGAGGTGGGGAGACCAATCTGGTAGGACAGTGAAGGAGGAATGATGGTGGAGCTTAAGGGGTGGGGAAGTGTGTGGCTGTATAAAAATTAAATCTGGGGGAGGGTATTATCAGAGCAAAGCGACATGATGGCTGTGAAATACAGCTGCTGGAGGGTGAGGACACACACTTCTCCTATGGGCAGAACTCCTTTAAAGACTACAACTGTAAGCTTCAGGATTGACAGTAGGTGCTACTTCTCATACCACAGTAAACTAAGCAGGAGAGGTGAATTCAGCAGCGGGTGGATGTATGGAAGAAACTTTAACTCAAGAACATTTTCTCTGGCAAATGCACACACAAAGTATTCTGCCTAACACAAAATGGCCTTGACCACTTCACTCGTGGCACTGATGCACCCTGTCAAAGCAAGAATAGTTAAGACACTGGAAGAACTCATCACATGGTTATCAGACCATGGAATCACAAGATCACCACATGACAGATGGGAAGAAGAATCCGGAGGCTTTGCGGTCCTGTGACTATTATAGAAAACCCGGTGGTGTGTAGAGGAAGACTGTTACTGAGCCATACCCTGAGTGGTGAGCAAGACCTTCTCGGCATTGCTTGGCAACCCGAGCCAAGAGGGAGTCTGGGTGTCAGGAAGCTGCTCCACCCAGTGCATGAATTCCTCACGTCTGGAAAACAAAATTAGGAGAAAACTTTCCTGCATTAGACAATCAGTAAGACGACATCTTTTCAAATTTCAAAAATGTGTGTGCACTTTCTTTCAACAGATTACACTTGAGAGTCTAACTGACCGAATGCCATCAGGCATCTTGATGTCCTTGTGTCCGTCCACCTTGAGAGCCAGTTTGAACTCGCTGTCGAAGCTGCCCTTGGTGAAGATGCGTTCCAGGAAGGTGTTGAGCAGCCGCTGGTCAAACTCATTGTCAATGCGGCCGCCATAGATGGACTGGGCCATCAGGGTCTTCAGGGCAGCCCAGGGGATCTTGTCTGGTGCAATGTTTTGACGACCCTGTGTGTGTTTGAATGTGTGTGTGTGTGTATAGAGGTAAAATGTATAGGTAAATAAGTTATCTCCACTGTCTAAACATTTAATGTAATGTCAAAACTGTCAGATTTAAGGAATTTATATTTTATATATTTAGTTTCGTAAGATAGCATTTACTTTATTAAGGTAGAAAATTCTACTGGACTGAAAGACTTCTCATGCTGACCAGTACATTTATTTATTTATTTTTATTTTTTGTCAATGTAAGCAAGATGTGTGCTGCATTTGTGAGTCACAAGGATGTGTTTCTCTCAAACCTTAGCAGTGTCATCCAGCCAGGTGTCAACTGTGTCACAGGCAGAACGGAGGTCAGACTCTCCGAATTCATATTTCTTGGACCAGCCCAGAGGTGCGTAGCGCAGACGCTCCTGGATGACAGCGTGGAACCAGGCCAGCAGGAAGTAGAGACGTGCACGCTCATTGGGAGACTGCGGGAAAGGAGGAGAAAGAGCAATTCAGATAGCGAGCCTAAAGGACTTATGCAGATAACAATGATGCTAAATGATAAAAAAAAAAAAAAAGAGAGTTAAGGCATGTATGGGCAAGCCCATCTTAGTCACCTTGCACATGCGAGCCACAGGAATGCTGCTGAAGGTCCTGAGCATGTTGGCCTTGACACCAGGAGGAGGCTCAAACACAAAGATACGACCAGCGCGAAGCAAGTTCACTGGCACCTGGCAAGAACACAAAATTCTTCAGTTCAAAGTTGAGGAGTGAAAGAGATAACAAAAAAAACAAAACGAAAAAAACAAGCATTACAAGTAGGAGTGAGAAATTAATTGCTAACTGTGATTCAATTTACCTTGGGGTTGATCTCCATTGTGAGGAAGAGCCTGAAGCTGGCATGTGGCTGCATAGAGTGGAGCTTTTTCTCCAGCTGCATCAGCCAGCCGGGAGCCAGATGGACGTTCTCCAACATCACCCACCTAGGGCACAACAACAGTCAGGACAGAACAGATCATACCTTATATACTCACAAATATGCAAAAACACCATTACCCACCTGCCAGACTTGACAGCAGTGTTGATGTCTCGGTCAGCTTTATTGAAGCCCTCAGCAGAACCTGTGGAAAGCAGGATGAAAATGATTTATTACATCCTTGCTGTGTTTTTTACTTAGGTAACAGTAAGATCTGATTTTTGTGTGTGCGTTTTCCTTACCAATGGAGATGGAGGTGATGTGTTTGTTCTGCTCTGCAGCCAGATCTCTAACCAGGCCACTGGCATCATAGCCTGGCACAGAGCACATGAGCACTGGAGTGCTGGGCTTCACCTACAGAGAGGCAATGAGGATGTTAGAAAGAGATTCAGCAGTATTGGAGGGTGAGAGTTTCCATGGAGAAAAGGACTGAACAAGGATGAGAGTACCTCATTGTCCACAATGTTAGCGAGGTCAAGAGGCTGCTCGATGATATTCATGAAGGTCTCTCCCAGCACCTTGGACACAACGATTTGAGACATGGCCAGCAGACGGTCTGGACGGAAAGCCTGGATCAGCAGCAGCTGATGCACAGCCTGGCCAATGGGACCTGAGCAGGAATTGAAAACAGAAGACATGGTGAGGAGCACACAGATTAGAGCAGATATAGTTCAAATATTTTGATGACATGCTTGGCTGTAACTTGTATTATTGACTGTACCATTTGCAGAATCTGGCGAATGAAATTCAATTGTGCTAATACTCACTGGACTGCTTCTCCTCTGACCACAGGTAAGGAACAGACAACTCTGGAGTGTTGCTCTCAAGCCACATGAAGATTTGCTGAAGACAGATCGATACAAAGCATAATGAGCATTAGTGGTACAGTTCAGCTTCAAAGTGTGTTCAGATGCAACTCCTGTTAAATATCCACTATGTCACAGGATTTGGGCACAGAAACTGGACTGTATACGTACTAGCACCAACAAATTTGCAGATTTTTGTCATATCTTACATCATCAGCTTCAACTTTGTCCACCAGGTCTTTGAAAGCAGGCAGGCGGCTGAGGCGGACCATGGCCTCACTCTGGTCAGTGGTCAGACCCTTCACTTTAGGCAACGATGTGCCTGTCAGTACGATTTCCTTTCCACGCAGGAAGTGCTGGAATTCTGCATCAAATGATGGTTCACTGGAGAAGAAGGGACAGTTTGCACTGGTAAGGAATATGCTGACTGATAATGCTGGGTAACCTTCTTTTATGTAATGTTCCTCTATTCAGAGTGTTGGGCTTTTGTGCATCTTACTTGGTCATGCCCTTAAGGTTGATGCGGGCCAGCAGCATGGCAAAGGTAATGTGGTCCTGGTGCAGCATGCCTCTAGCCACTCTGTTGAATGCCACCTACAAACACAGAAACCATACATAAAGCAAATGCACTCACAGCACTAACATAAATGAGGCATTTTTTCAGCCAAATTTTCAAAAGATGTTATTACCTGGAAAAGGTCTTTAGTGATGACAGAAAGTCTCTGGCTATGGTCGCTAACACTCTTGAGGTTAGGATTCTCATACAACACCGTGTGGTAGGTGTCCAGGAAGAAATGAAGGGAGTACTGGTACAGGAAGTGCATCTGGAGGGAGATACCAAGGAATATAATGGTTGGCTGGATGGTTTGCTGGTGCACGTTTATTAGTTAAGAAAAAATAAACAAGATCACATGATGCACTGGTACTCCAGCGGATAAGAAATTAAGGAAAAGACTGAGAAACCAAGACTGAGTTGTGTCCAGACCTGGTTGAGAGCCTCCATGGTGAAGTAGATGCTGCTGCAAGCAGAGGAGAGGGACAGGTACTGCTGTGACACTGCCTCAACCTCTGCCATGACAATGTCCGTCTCCTCCACCTTCCTGGTTACCTCAGCTGCCTCCTTCTTCAGATTCTCCAGCGTGGTGATGATGGTGTCATCATCAAGGATACGACCCTTGACCTCATTGAGGGCCTGGAGCAGTGATTTTTCCAGCTGGCGCAGACGTAGCTGGAATTCACCTAAAAGAAGGGGAGAGAGACATTATTAGAATCAGATTATCATTTACCAAGTTAGTAATCTCAGTCAGTACATTAGTATGTTTGCCATTTCCCGTCTCTTACCCTGGAGCTTGAGGAGGTCAGATCGTTTCTCATCCACATCAGGCCTCTCAGCCTTAAGTACCTCGTTGAGACACTGGCTCTGTAGACTGCTGCGTGTCACCGTGAAGTTGACAAATGTTACACGAGAACACAGGTCTGGTGGGAACTCAACCTGAATGCACAAAAGCCAAAGCAGACCACTTATTAGCTGCATGTCCACAATGTATCATGAAGGAAATGTTAGATTCCTGCATGACAACAAACACAACTTTCCCTTGACAGACTAGTCACATTATTTTGACATTTAATCCATGTTGATACTGATGATCCATAATAATGATGAGAATCAAGCCATGAAAGTTTGTTTAGAAATACTGTCTCATCAGCTCAGGGTAGACTATAGAGGTAAACCAAATTCAGACTCCTTACCGTTGGGTCTCGCGTGGAGAGGAAGATGACAAATGAAGGTGACAGATCGATGTCCTGGTCTCCCAAAGTGATGAGGACACGTCCTCCGGTCCTGCGGACCTCTCTGTTCAGCACAGGATTCAGAATTGGGTCATAGCTTTCCACATCCTGGCAGGGGAAAAAAAAACCCATTATCAAAGTCAGTGAGCAACATGTGTGGTTTGGAACACTGGCAGTGTTGGCAGGTGGCTGCAATGCTCAAGCAGCCCTTACCTGGACCAGCAGCGGGTTTCCAAAACGCAGGGCGCTCTCCAGGTTCTTCCTGAAGGCATCATCCAGGAAGCTGGTTCTGGTGATCTTGCGGTCTTTGTACTCGTTCATGATGAACTCTGTGGCCTGGCCTGATGGATCAATGATCAAGGGGTACCTGGAAAGGGCAGGTGTTCAATGCAAAAATTTATTTCAAGACAACTCTCAACTTTTACTGTTAGTTGTAATGCTCTCTATTGTGGATTGATGTCATGTAAGTGATTAAAACTATGGATGATACATGTTTTTATAAGCATTCACCAGTTATGACTGAAAATCAAGAAAAAAATAATAAAGTGCACTATTATATTAAATCTGAGTAAACTGCCTGATAGTTTAATAGTGCTGATAAAGGGAAATATAGTAGAATGACACTTTTGCAATACTACCTAGATCAGATAGGCAAGATACTGACCTGTTGAACCTCTTAAGCATGATGGCGTTCTCAGTACAGAGGTCGTCAGCTGGGAGGGAGTTGGCCTGCCAGCGGAGTCTCTCGTCTGCGTTGGACAGGTACTCAGTCCTGGCAATATCCGTACGGAACTAGCAGAGAAATTGAGATCAAAGACATTTATTAGTGCTGCATGTCTTCTGACAAAAGATCAGATCTTCTAACAAAAGAGCAGATCAAGGTACATGATAGTGCTTCTGGTATGTGGTCGGGTTTAAGATCTCAATCCTTGTGTTGAAGCCTTGCAATTTTGTTCAAATAGAAAAAAAAAAAAAATCAGGAAATTATCACATTAAATTTTAAAAAATGTAATGAAATCATGTGTTTATGCCCTTTTAAACTAACTACACCCCAAAACTAGGCCTGACATCTAATAGAAATAGCTATGTGCTACTGGCTTATCTTGAATTCCTCTATCCAGCATGGTGATGATGGTGTCATCATCAAGAATATGACCCTTGACCTCATTGAGGGTAGATGTAGATCTGAGTGTACATTTTTGGACTGCTGAGAGTGTACATTTCATCTAACAAAGTTTAAGTACCTGAATGTTGGCTTGCTGCAGGTGATGAGACCATGTAGTAAAGAGGTTCTGTCTCATCTGCTGTTCAAAGTAGCCGGCATAGGCAATGAACGCTGCAGAGAGCAGGCAGTCACCAGCAATGGTGGACATCTGGTTCTTGAAGGTCTCACTGGTCTTCTCCCAGCGCTCTCTCTCAGCTGACAGACTCTTCAGCAGGGCTGTACTGCGGTTAACCTGAAAACAAAGTACAGCACAGTTAAGAATAATGCTACAGGATCTTTTCTTTAAATATTGAGCAGCAGCAGAGATGACTTGATGTCAGAGTTTGAGATATGTGGGAGTAAGAAGAGCTAAAAACCTGGAGAGAATGATGGTTCAAGTGTTGCTGTACCTTAAGACTACAGTAAAGTCAGTTCAGTCTTAACAATGTGCTTCAGAAATGATGATAATGATGGGAAGAGAGGGTATTGGACAAGGAAGGAAATAGATGTAGTGATTGATAACCAGTTACCTTAGCCTCAACTGCAGCAAGATCGGCCTTGATGGCCTGGGCCTCTGAGATGAGGACAGCATACTCCTCTTTGTAGCGAGCAATGCTGGCCTCCAGGTCTCTGATCATCTGCTCCACCTCTTCTGCCTTCGACTTGTTGTCCTTGGCATCATCCTCCAGCTTCTGCAGCTCGTTACGCAGAGGCTCCACACGCTTAAGCATGTCAGCATAGTTCAGCTGGAGTCAAGAGGAAAAGCAATGTTCAGCAGACAATAAATGATGCAGCTGGTTTCGTCTTTAATGCAGTTTCACAAGAAAAAAAATTCAGTGCTTTTGTTTTAGGATAAATTAGCTACTAATGTCCTTGGGGCTTCCTTACCTGAGCAATGGCCCATTTAACCATGGGTCCACAAGCCAGAGAGGCCCTATTGACTTGCTCATAGTTGTAGCTGGGGTTGGAAAGGTAGTTCTTCTTCATCTTCTCACGAATAGAGTCACTGGGTACAGCAGAAACAGTGTAAGAAAATGGAATATAACATCATATACAGGCTATGCATACATGTACATACACATTCAAAATTTTAAATGTGATGGGTAGAGGGATGATTATGAACCATCATAAATGAAATATGCAGGTGAGGGATATTATGAAGATTTGGATTTTAATGCTGAAAATAGTGAGGGTGCTTATATTCCACCTGAATTTATTCTTGTGATATGCAACTTTAAAAATGACCAGACCACTAACTAACCAGCTATTGAACCTTAATTTAATTCAAGTAAGACAAATACAAGTTATAATCAGCACAATTTCTAATTCCCCAAATCAAATTGAGTGATAGTGATTTTTTCCAACACAAATAGGGACAAAAAAAGAAGAAGCTAATCACAGGTGCCAAGTTGATTTACGTATTGATTGAGAATTTGATTCTGTCTCCATCCAAGAAGACACGCCATACGTTCCGACGCCAGTACCTCATTTCCTCAGAGGTAAAGTTGACTATGCTGCTGATGAAATTGTCCCTGATAATAACTTGTCTGATCTTTTTCCAGTCATTGGTCTCCTCGCCCAGCAACAGGCAGATAGACTCAAGGGCCAGCTTGACTGCCGCTGGGGGGTTGGTCATTGCCCGCACTTCTACTAGGTGCTGCCGCTTTATAGAACTCACAGCTATGAAGGGGTAAGAGGAATATGTTTGAAGCAAAGAGAGAATGAAAGGAGGGTGGAGAAGAACAATGAAGAATAGGGTAGGAGTTGTAAAGGGGGGTTTTGGGGGAGGAAAGTCAGGATAGAGAGAGAGAAAGAGAAAAAAAGAGCACTCTTTAGTGAACAATTTGTATGCATTCGTTCTCATTTCACCTGATCTCATCAGCAGAGAAGTTGACAATAGTAGGGATGAAGTTCTCCCTCATGATGATGGACCGGATCTGCTTCCAGTCTGTGGTGCTCTCTCCCAGGAGCAAGCAGATGGACTCGAGAGCCAGCTTCACAGCCGCTGGTGGATTAGCCATGGAACGCACCTCCACAAGGTGCTGCTTCTTAATGGACTTAACAGCTATCAACACCAAGTGAATGAGGATGGGGGATTATAAAGAGCAGCGATGAAAGAGGAATGCAAGTAGAGAGGGAGACGTTAACTGGGAGCCATTTGAAAATATTGCAAAAGAAACGGAAAAATATTTTAATAGGGCTGACAGTCCACACATTTTCTGGTATTATAGTACATCCTCACTGGTAAGATTACTGTATTTATGACTACTGCTATATTTATTACTACTATTATTTATTAAATGCACCATTAACCACACCATGAATAAATAAAATATAATACCGTTTTGAGCTTCAATAACAGCAGGCTCCACCTGGTCCAAGTCTTGTTTGACGCTCAACTGTTTGTCCTTGATCACCTCCTGCTGCTTGTAAACAGCTTCCTGGATCTCCTGACTCATCACCTGCAATCACCACGGAAACAAATCAAAGTAAGAACAGTGTGATGCTCAAATGCACTCATATCCCCTAATGCAAAGCTAAGGGGATTATGTCCTACAGGTCTCACAGGTAAAGAGCACACAACCCCATGAGGCTGGGTTTGTGTCTTTGTTTCTTTTTAGGGTGTCTGTATACCTTTTTCTTCTCAGCCTCCTGCTGATCTTTGACCATCTTCTTCAGCTTATCATTGGCAGCAGCATTCTTCACCTCCAACTCCTGGCTCTTGATTCTCAGGTCACGACGAAGCTCCTCCACCTTGATGAGGCAGCATAAATGACAATCAGACAGTCAGGTGAGAGCAACCAGCAATTGGCAAGAACTTTGGGTAAGCTGTATAACCCTGGTTATCTGAGTAGCATCAGTGAGATATGTCACTATGGGATATGCGAGGTGGCATATCCTATAGTTTCAACATTGGATCTAATGCTGTGAAAAAACTGACTAAACACCCTCTTAATTTGCTCTGATTGGGATGTGATGAAGAGACTGAACAAAATGACATCTGATGCATGCAAGAATATAACATCACATAAAAAAAATAATCATAATCTTTACCTGATCGACAGTCTCCTTGATCTTACGGAGACCAACATTGAGGTGCATCTGCTGCTCCTCCAGCTCACTGCGTTTCTCATTGAACAGGTTAGCATAGTGGTTGATGAAGTCCAGGTAGTGTCGAGGAGTGATAGCCATAGTGTGACCACCTCTCTTTGCCAGACGGTTGTTAGCCTGCAAAAATTTAACAAAAAGGAATATTAGTATGCCATAGTATTTCCTGATATTGTTTTACTTATCTTTACGGTGTTGCCAAACACATCATAGCTGTTACACTTGGCAAGGCACACAACTGTCTCCCCAACCACACCTGCAGTACAAGAAAAACAATCCTACCTGGTGGAGTGTCTGGTGCACAAACACACAGCCGTTGACAATGGCCTCACGGTGAGTGGGTGGCTGGGGCATTTTGTCATAGACGATGGGCATGTAGTCAGGCACCTTGTAGTTGGGCTTCTCCAGATCCATCTTGCTGGTGAACTCCTTACCCACCTGGTACAGAGCCTCTGTGGACCAGTCTCCGAACCAGTTCAGCACACACCTAGCAGAAGGGAAGGTTTCAGTTAGCACAGCAACTTTATTCTGCTATTATAATGACAATGGTGTTGATTCCCTGCTCTACTGATTTAAAATAAAATTTGTTCATGCCGAGGGTGCACATATGTGTCTTCTAACCTGTTGAAGAGGGCAGGCGATGTGGCAGCCCTGTCCTTCAGGCCCTCTGATGAGGGGTTCATGGTGAAGACGACGTGGAGGTTCCTGATGACCTGGCTGGTGAACCACTTGTACAGCTCCTCGTGTGTGTCCAGCATCAGGCCTTCTTTCTGGGCTCCCTCCTTGCACTGGGTCATCAGGGTGGCATACTCATCTCCTTCAAACAGGCCAGGAACCTACAGAGTACAGGGACATGTTTTCACACAAGAACCAGAAAATGGCATACATATATCCCAAAACGAACTCTTCATCTCAGATGTAGGGTATAAATTGCAGACAGAATCTCAGGAAGGAATTTACATTTTAGTATACAGTAATCAGTATTGTCCAACAGGGCATAACAGAAATAGTATGAATTGAAAATGCCAACAAGCTATACCTCTCCATTGGCCAGCAGTGTGTTCATTCTCTCCAGGAAGCCAGAATCCAGCACGTTGGACTCATCCATGATGAAGGCAATCTTCTCGTTCTTACAGCCAGAGCGACGTAACACTGTTCGCAGGTCCTCATCAAAGTCCTCTCCTGTGTACTTCCTATGCACCTGAATACACAAATACAAAAAAATATCACTCAGCACAGGCAGATTTGATTCACCAATATGATTCCCAATCATTTAGTGTACCAACCTTGATCTGGTAGACACTCAGTCCATTCATCCAGGCTACAAAGCGAGACAAGGTGGTTTTTCCTGCTCCGCTCACACCAATGAGCAGGAGATGGCCCTGGGGTTGACGGAAGATTCTACAAAGGGACAGATTTAAGATTTACTCTACAAATTAATCCTTATGCATTTGTGTTTCCAGTCATAACAAAATTCTCAGTAAACTGATTTTTAGTCCATTACAAGTCAAACACTAGACTATTTGTCAATCAGCAGCATAAAGGCCAAGCAACTAGGAGGCTGTCCCTCACCGGTCGATCCTGAGGACATGGTCCAGCACCTCATTGAAGAGCACCAGCGGGACGTCCAGCTCTTCCTCATAGAAGACCTTCAGACGGGCCTTCACATAGTCCCTGAGCTCCTCCTGTTCCACTGGGATGTAGTCCTGCAGCCAATACAATGGCATTACAGCAATAAGCACTCGCTTAATTTACTATCGCAGGTCATAAATGAACATTTTACCATCAAATGTGACTTGTTTTTGTTTTTCATGTATGCCCGATAGTCTGTGGTCTTGTCTGTAGCTCATGTCAGATTTTCAAAAGGTTTGATGTTTATAACCCTGATGAAGGCTATGTTGAAACATGTTGGTTTTATTCAACAGCTCAGTCATTCTTATCCTAGTGTTGCTTGAATCCTTATCACCTTGATTTAGTATTGCAAGGTCCTCTTAGAACAGGGGAATGGACAAATACTTCAGTTACCAATCCCAAAGCATGATCAACCTGTCAGTAGTTTACCTTAGAGAGCCAGTTGCTGTAGAGGATGGGCCTGTTGAGAGCTTTTTCCTTGTCAATGTTAGGGAAGTGTTTGAGAGCCACTGTATCGATGTTCTCATCTGTCCATCTTCTCTCATCATCTCCCACCAGCCTGGACAAGTTTTAGAGTCAGCCACATTGTGTACACATTATTCACTCCTTATGCAGTTACCAAAGGGTGGTGATGTAGTTCAGTATGTCACATAAATGGCATCACTTAAAAGGAAAAGCATGTTTACACACTCCCAACCACCTATTTGGGTCCCTTAGAGTGCTTTTTGAATTAATTGATTTTTGATTTTTTATGTTTTGATGAAATTTATCCTGTCAGAAACTTATACCCACCTATCCTGGAAGAGGCGGAGAGCCTCATGGGCCCAAATTCGAATTAGGCCCTCCACAGGCAGGGTCTCAAGGGGCCGCAAGGCCTCAAAGATTCCCCTCACCCAGCGTGTCATCTCTCTTGGGGAGTAGATGTAGTGGGGCTGGATATCCTGAGTGAACCGCTCCTGAGGGAAGAACAAAACAAGCAGATGAGATGGTGTAGATAAATATGAATATAATGAATGATAAGAGATTCAACATAGATGAAGGTGACAAGTGATTCTATTCATCATATTACATGAATAGACCGTGCTTATAACTTATTCTTTGCACACCGGTTTCGTTTAAGCTCGACACGCTTTAGGGGTGCTCTGGTGGCTCACCAGTTAAAGTTAATACCACGTGTAACTGAGGTTAGGTTTTACAAGCTATGAGAATCTTTAGTAAACTTGATTCATGAGTACATCAACTATCATACATTTTTAAATCCTTTACCTGAGACATGGTATAGAACTCAACCATGGCTGCTGTCAGGGGGTCAGCGTAGGTGCGTAGAGATGGGATGAGACGCAGCATAGCACGGTTGAAGGTTCCATAGATCTGGGTGAGAGAGGCTGGGCCTGGATAATCCACGTACACCACAGGAACATGGCGCAGGAACCTACATGTGTCACAACACAACATAGTCACTGTCACTATTCAACATGAGCTTTCTTTTCTAAGTATCTGTTTTATGAAAGATTTTATGCCTTAAAATTTTATTCATGTTTAGATATACCATTAACTTGAGGCAATTATTTTACAGTAACGCATTTGAATGCTTTCACTCTTGTTATGTATTGCACCTGTGTGTGAGGGGCTTTCTGCCAGGGTCAGTGGGAGGATTACAGGCTCCCACAAATTGGATCCTCTCCAGTTTGACCCAGGTCTGGTCTGATGTGCGGTAGAAGCCTCCATGTTCCACCATCTGCAAAGAAAATATAACATGGAAACTTTAACATACAAGGAGTGATACTAAACTTTAAACTGTTGAAAATCCAATGCCTTATAACCGCTATCAAGTAACTGGTATTATCTTTCATGATCACGCAGTGCTTGCAAACATAGCACCTTACCTGTCTGAGGAAGGAAATGACCCTCTGTGTGCCGTATTTGTCCATGTCCGGTAGATTGATCTCGTCACAGAACAACACCAACCACTTGCCCAGCTGGACGGGGGCGAGGACGACACCATTGGGGGTGCGGCGGTACTCACAGTAGTGGTCAAAGGTCTTCAGCAGCAACTCTGGGGTGGTGGCGCTGGAGAAGTTCAGACCCACAACCTGAGAGAGTAAAGAGGAAAATTATTTATGTGAAAAGTACATACTAGGGGTTACAAAAAAAGTAGTCCACAATTGGCAGTCAGTCATTTATCTGTAATTTTAGCTCTGTGCAGTAATGATTTCCCTGAATTGTCACAATTTCACTTATCAAATAAATTTATAAACTTTATACAATCTGCGAACATTCATGTTTATTGGCCTGTGCTCACATTTGAAATCCAAATGGACACAGTAGGTTATCCCCAACCAGACTAGTCAACTACTTTCTGGGAGTAGTTGATGACTACTAAAATTCAGTAATTTTCACTTCTCTATCTAGACATTTTACAGCTCATACTGTCAGCGTAGGGTTGCTCCCTTTTAATATTCTTCTCTTCTAAAAACACAATGAACCCAATAATTTTATCTAACAGTATGACCTTTACCTATGTGTGAGGGGCTTTCTCACCCTTGTAAATCCAATATTGATATAAAAGAACATGCTAACAACTCTTAAGAATTCTTGAATCACTCAACCAGGCATTTCTGAAAGCATATGTAATTTATAATCAGCTTCAAAATGCTGTCATGCAGTCTCTCACCTCCATATCAGGCAAGGCCCTGAGGGCACTGAACAGAGTCATGGTCTTTCCAGAGCCAGGAGGTCCACACAGCACCAGTGGTTTGTGCTCAGCCAACCAGGTGTAGAGCAGGGCCTCGTGACGCACAGTGTCCAAGGTGGGAACCACGACGTCTGGAGATGCCACCTTGTGGGTCTCCACCTCAATCTGGGGCACCTTGCCTTGCCAAGACTGCCACTCACCCGAAATGCATACCTGGACAGGGAAATGATGTCATGGTTAATCTGAGAATACAGGATTATAACAGTTTGCTGATGGGTTTGTTATTAAGAGTTTGTGTATAAACAGCCAAACACAGTCTTATAAAAAGTTATAGAGGACAATCAACATGTCTAGTTGAAGGCATCTTAATCACACAGCTTAATCATTGTCAACTTTATAACCTGGGAGTGTAAAATCTGATTTTAACAAGTTCCTCTGTACCTCATAGTCAATGATGGGGACATTGGGAGCAGAGGGGAGGGGCACGGTGGTGATACGACGGATGTACTCCCCAAGCTCAGCCCTCATTTTCAGCCGTCCATCACCGGAGAAGGACCAAAGCACAGCATAGATCAGATACCTCTGCAGGGAGATAACATCACAAGTTTCATTAGAGTGTTGTTCATTGCTTAAAATGCCAGTATGTACTTGAAAAATGTAACATTTGGATATACAATGTTTAAAATGTCAAAGAAAAAAATTCAATGTTCATTCACACAAATGTATAGCTCAAATCCCCCATAACTGAGCAGAAAGCTGGAAAATTGCATTTTTCAGTGGAATTGAGCTTTAGCCTTTACTAGATTATACTTCTTAACTAGATTATAATTCTTTATGTGACAGTGTACTGATCAGTTTCCAAGGTGCAAACCATAAAAGGCACTGACGTTTCTTTCAGGCAAGTGTAAAGCAGAACATTACCTGCATGTATCTCTCCAGCTGGTCAATAGGCATGGGGAAGTCAGGGTGGTTGTTGTTGTAGAGAGCCACATTGCGACAGGCCTGGTGCAGCATGGAGAACAGGGAGCCCATGCAGCGCAGCCGGGTGAAGTCCATGATGTGCTCCATCTTGGAAGCATGCTCCAAGGCTTTGATCACCAGTCCTGTGGAGGTGAAGTAAGGCTGCAGGATACCTGCGACATCACGCTGGATCTGATAGAACATGGAAAAGGATGCCGTTAGTGACGTAAGAGAAGAAAAAATACTGCATAAAATAAACAAACCAAGAGTAAAACTGGGAGAACAAACCCACCTGTAGCATGGGTGATGCAGTCTCCTCCTCATCTTCTGTGCCTTTCCTCATGCGCTGAGCCTCATCCTCTCCCTCATCTAATGGGATGCTGCGGATGCGAGCCAGGAAGTTGCTGAAAATCATGTCAGTGCTGAGGACATCCTCACTGAACCAGACCATACCGCAGCGAGATACAGTGGCCAGGGTTGCATACTTCAGATCCTGCACTTCAAACATGATGCGTACCTGGGGAGAGAGGGAGTAACTCAAAGGGTTAAAATCTAAGAACCTTCCACAAAACCACAGCATATTGAGTCACAAAAAACAAGCTGTCTGTGATACTTGGGGTACACTACAATGCTAATTTAAAAGGGGTTCATTTTTAGGTTTCTTATGCTGAACATTAGGACATCTTTGGGAAAGGTGTCATGCTCTCACATTGGGTGGCAAGCTCAGACGTTCTCCGTTGGGCAGGGTGAGCAGCTTGTTGTCATCCAGGACAGAGTTAAGATTTTCAACCCACTCTGGGTCAACATCTCCATCAAAGATGATCCACTGGCGCTTTTGTAGTTCACCACGCACATTATCGATGATCCTAGGGTTGGGATGATAGCACAATGTAGCCAAGCAGCACTTCTCCTTACAAAAGTATTTTACACCCCTGCTATTAAACAAAGGTTCTCTTTACAATGCCAAATGAGGTGAGCAGATTTACGCTCTGTTGATAAAAACATGTGTAAATAACTCACTTCCTGAGGATGTGCGTGAACAAGCCATCAGTCCATTCGCGGGTGTTGGGGTCCAAGGTTCCATACAGATGGTCCTTGCTGATGGCTTTGGGGTCAATGATGTGGGCCACACCCTCTATGCCCTCCAGCCTCTCCAGGGCCTTAAGTAACACCCTCCAGGCCATGGTCTTCCCACTGCCTGAGGGACCCACCATCATCAATCCATGGTTGATCTGGGTGATCTGGTATAGTTGGAGCACCTGAAAGAGAGTGTGAATAACACAGCTAACCTTTCAGAAAATGACAGCCACAATACTGTATCACTGCGGAGGACATTACCACTCTACTACCTCGGGTCACACGGCATGTATGTCTTAAGTAAACCACATTTAGCCACGCACCTTCTCCACCCACATGCTGCCCACATCATCGCCATCTCCATAAGTGAGGTACATCTCTGCGCAGACCTTCTTCAGCTCCTCTCTCAGAGCGGTCATCTCCCCACGCTGGTAAAGGACTCCAGGGAAGACATCCGACAGCAGGCTGAACAGGAGAGGGATATCCTCTGCCACCAGCTTGGGAACCATTGTCTCACACACACTCTGGATCAGGATCTAAAAGGAATAAAAAGACACACACACACAGAGTGAAATAAAACATTGACATCTCAGTGTTACCGCAAAGTAAAGTGTGCAAGAGCTAATCTATTGATAAAATAAAAAGACCTGCCACAGAGACACAGCTAAAAAGCCTTGGAACTGTATAAGGGGAAAGACTTAGCTGACAGCATTCAGAAAGACAGCATTTTTTTTTTTAGGAAGTTACTGCTGACACTGACAGCAGATGCGTCACACTGTTAGAACTGGTGCACTGCACAAGTGTGAAAAATCTAAGATTTAATTAGGTAAATATTGGACTCTGGGACCCATAGTGCAATCATTTGGCTTCAGAACATTTGGATAATGTTGTTTGGTCAAATCTTATGATCATTTTATGGTATGATGATTTGGAGTCATTTTGGAGACGGCTTCTGTGGAGCCATGCAAGTTAACTTGCTGTGTGTTATTTCAATGTACAAAATTTAGTACAAAAATTTCAACTGACAATACGGTGGGTAAAGAAAAGTTTCATTTCTGGGTCCATCATTTAAACTGCTGAACTATGTTACATATGGCAGGATATGGTAACCACACTCCAATCACTTGTAACAGCAGTCTTCTCTTGCTTTGTTTTATTTTAATCAAGTTCAACAAGATATCAGAAGTACTCGTACCATAGAATATGGCACCAAGCGTGGTCATGGTATTTTTGTATGACCAGTATTTAAACACTGTGAAAATTTCTTTCAAAATCATTTAATCTTTCTCAAGTTTAACCATCTGTTATTCTGTTGTCACCTCTTGCTCAGGAAGGTTCTCGGCAATTTCATTCTCATCAACATCCTCTCCTCGCTCTCGCTTCTCCCTCTTGATTTTCTGGATGCGCTCACGTTTCACGTTGCCGGCACTAATCAGCACGCTTTTGAGAGCTCGCAGGCCGAAATCATAGTGACTTTGGGATGACAGCTGCTCATCACACAGCCTGAGAGTAGAAAGAAGTGCCATTTACAACAGTTTTAGACAGAAACAGACAAAATTAAACTTTTTTTAGACAAACAATATAAAGTACATACTTGAAGAAGGGTACAATTTTCTTTGCAAGGATCTCGGCGGTGCGGAAGCCTTGAGAGTAGAGCATAACCTGGGCGATGAGCTGGCGGTCAGGCTTGGTCATGGCTAAGCTTCGGAACAATTTCTTCAGGTTGTCAGGCAGGTTGGAGCGGCCAGCATAGCCAGGGTTCATAGTGATGAAGATAGCCATGTCTGGGCTCACCTTCACCTGCTTGTTCAGCAGTTCTGTGGTGATGGGTGTGCCTGGGAGGGAGAGAGAGACAAATGTCACCTTATTTATTTACACTGCAGTTCTTGAATAGAATTAAACAAATGGTGGTGTATATGCTGTGTGCCATGGGCTCTAGCTGACATTAATATAATAAGACTTTGTTTTTTTTTTTTTGAGATTCTCTGCTATATTTTTAGTTGAAGAACAGTCTCTCTCCTCACTATCCCACCCTGCTACCCATATTGGATGCATATATTACGCATATATTACGTACTCTTGTCTCTGTTGGGGTTGCTGTGCTCTCTAAGAGCCACCTGGATGTACTGAACTTGCTGGGAGACAGCAGACAGCATCCTCTCTTCCAGTCGGTTGAACTCATCAAAGCAGCCCCAGGCTCCCACCTGGCACAGACCCACGAAGATGCGACCCATGGCCTAAAGGAGGAGGTCAACAAAATTTGTAGAAAAACCAAATTCCCACATACAGCAAAAAGAAGATGTGTTCTTGAGGTGTTCTAATTTGTCTTGACTATAAATTAACCAAAGAACTGAAGATTCAGAGTACAGTCAGGTACCTGGAAGTCAAAGGTCTCATCACAGTTGAAGACCAGGACAAAGCGTCCCAGCTGGTGGCCAAGGGCTTTCACTGATTCAGTCTTCCCTGTGCCAGCAGGACCTAGAAGAAGAACAGGTGTCACAGAGAAGTCGAGGTGTACATGCAACACAGCAATATTCCAAAAAACACTTCCTCTTCCCCCTATGTGTGTATGTACACAAATGTTTTCTGTTCAGTTTCCATACCAAAGGGTGATCCTCCCAGGCGAGCTTCCAGGGCCTGTGTCATGGTCAGATAGCAGCGATCTGTCAGAGGGGTCTGGACAAGCTTGTCCTGGACACCCAGGTACTCAAAGCCGTAGTTGAACTTGGCGTTGGCCATCTGGATGGAAAGCTGCTGTAGGACGTCTGTTTGCTTGGGGTCAAAATAGAAGCGCATCTGGCTGAGCCACTCGAAGGACTTGGGGTTGTCTATCTTGTTCTTGATCAAAGTCCTGGTTACATCACGCTGGTGGACCAATTCTGTGATCTGAGAGAAAGTACAAGAGAGGTTTCAGACATTAATTTTTCATTGTATAACTTCCTGTTGAAAATATAAGTTAAAAAAATTAACTGTTGTCTCTGACCAGATGCTCCAGTTTTCTCCTGCGCAGAGGAGGCTGTTCCATCAGCACAGTGTCAGCCAACACGTTGAGGGTGGCCTCAACATTCAACAGCACACTCTGCATGGGCGCCATGTCACCACTGCCGGAGATGGTGGTCAAGGCTGACTCGATGTTCTCAGACCAAGCAATCTGGGTGGAGAGGACTACCAGCTGAGCCTGTGGAAGGAGGACAGACAGATGAAGTGAAATTTTGGGAACACATGACCACATTTTAATGGCTGTTTCCGCCTGTATTTTCTCAATGCCAACCTGGTAACGGTCGATCCAGTTGATGTACTGGCTCAGGTCAACGGCTGTGCCCTTGTTAAAGCCTGTGACCTCAGTGACTGACTCGGCTAGCAGCTTGGCCAGTGTCACCCTCATCTCTTTCTCCACCAGTGTCAGCCACTCGTTGATCTTGGGGTGCTCTGTGATGGAGACCGGTGTCTTGTATAGAATCTCCTCACCTTCGCGGGATGAGATTCCCAGGACCACAGTGTTGTCCTCATTGAGCAGGATGCTGGAAACACCAGCAAACATCTTTTTGAAGTGCTTCTGCAGTTTGGCCACGTTCTTGCTGTTACCAATTATCTCAAGCAGGTCCTCGTCTCCAACAAAGTAGAACCTGGGAATAAAAAGAAGGGGTGACATCAATAAAGCATATCAATCAGTAACTGAATCAGAAATATTATTGCCAACGATAATTCTTAATATTCAACATCACCATTAACTTATGAATCTGAATGTTATGAAACTGATTGCACTGTGATCAATATGTAGATTTCCTTCTTTCTTTCTCTACTGTGTCCTCAGTATTATCTTCATACCTGGGGAACGAAGACCTTTCTCTCTCCAGGTATTCTCCCAAGGCCTTCTGGATTTTTCCAAGAAGGTCAGCCAGTCTCTCCAGGGACCTCTGTACTCCCTGAATGTTCAGCACATCCATCACTAGAGGAGACTTTGTCACCTTCTTCATCAACGCCAGGAACTCTGTGCTGATACTTTTGAATGAAGACAGAGAAAGCAGTGGATAAGGTTTAAGTGGTAAATGTTGTGTTTCGTGGTATTTAGAATTAAATTAAAATGTGCTTAATTCAAGTGTGAGATAAAAGGTCCTCCATTTACCTCTGGAACCTCTGGGTCTCGACTGGCAGCAGGTGTTTGATGTCAGCACTGCCTGTGAAGATGCCTTCCAGGTAGACCCAGCGGCGCTGGACGTCAATCCAAACATCAAAGAGAGCCATGATGCGATTCAGCTTGTCCTCCCAGCTCAGGGCATCTTCCTCAAACACCTGGAAGTAACAGGACGAAGAGAACGGTGATGTTGTACTTGTGACTTTGCAAAATAAAATAAAAATTGATAAATAAATAGATAAATTAGCAAACAAATAAAACCCCCGTAATGAACGTAAAATGTTAAGATCTACTTACCTTGTAGTACGGGGACAACTTCATAGCTGACACACTGTTGATGTGTTCCTTGACCTTGTTGAAGAGATCATCCCAGCCTCTAATGAGACGACACTTGTTCTGGTAGTTCACCAGGTCCAGCTCATAGGAGTTCCACACTTCACGGATCTGAAGACAGAAACATAGCAGCATAATTTAATATACTACAAGAATAATATCTTTTGGAATGATAACCCCAGGGAGATGGATGACTGATCCTTTGCATGGCATTAAACTAGATATAACCAAAGCCACTCTAAGTTGTCCTGCTGGGCAAAATCTACACATCTCAGTTTGACTGCAACCTATGAACATAACAATATGATCTATTAAGGGCCCCTGCCCTAATCACCTGTTTAAGGAACTCTTCCAAAGCCATCTCTCCCTGGGCCACCAGGAGAACATCTTTCACGACCATCTCATTTTTCTGTAGATCTACATCCCAGATCTGTCCCAGGGTCAGCTCAGATAGGACCCAGTTCACATGCAGACGTTTCATCAGCTGTTTCCAGTGGCGGTCCTTCAGAGCCTCTGATTTCAGTTCAATCACCAGCATGTTGACCTGGGATGACAAAAGGACAATGAACTTTTAGAATGTGCACATTGTCTTACTTTTAAATACATTGGGAGACTATTTTATGTTTTTTATTCCATTTTTTTTTTTTGAAAATCATTAAGCTATAGGCAACAACACCATTTTCATTTTTTATGACATTCATGCCACAATGAATGTTTAGTAAGGGTAACGAGATGCCTAACCTTCATGTATCCCTTGAGCAGCCTCTGGACATACTCATAGGAAGCATATTGTCTTAGCCTTGCTTGGAAGTTCTTCAGCTGGTTCAGAAGACCATCCAGACTCTGACGCAACTACAAACACAAAAGACCAACACAGAAAAAAATGCAAATTCTTGTTATGGGAGAATTTGACAAATATGCAATATCCTGACAGATTTAAGGGTCCAGCAAATGATTTGAGTCATTACTCTGTGTGTGTGTGTGTGTGAGTGTGAGTGTGTTACCTTTCGTGGCTGAACAGACACCCATGGCTGCTCCTTCATCTGGTCAATCTGCTCCCAGACCTTTGAAAGCTCAGACCACACCTCCTTCAGGTCATGCAGCTCTTCCAGTGCCACCTATGAGTCACCACAGACACACAAATTAATCAAATCTGTTTTGTTAGCCATTTGTGGACCAAGTATAAAACCAAGAGATATTAACACATTTTGTAGATTTGATTGTATAATTTGATAAAAATGAATGCATGTGTGCTAACATTACCTGCACCCTCTCTTCACTGCCACTGAGCAGACCTGTGTCTGTGAGCTCCAGGGCCTCTTTGGCACGGGCACACTTCTCCCTTTCAACCTTCAGACGGCCAAAATTGCCCTCATAGATGGTCAGAGACTGCAGAGCCTCCTCTGGACGTAAGTTGCCCTAATGAAACAAGTTTTCAGACATCATGAAGAATGCAAAATTAAGCACTTCAAATAAAAACAACCATCCTCACACATGTATCAAATTATATTATGTGATAAAGAGACATGGTAACGATTAGCACCAGTTACACATTCATAGAAAGTAGTTAGTGTTGTTAGTGAGACTATATTTTGTACTCCAAACACAATTAGGTGCCCCTGTTTCTCTTACAGCAACTGGTTTGGTCTTCTCCCAGTCATTGAGCAGATCAGTGGTGCGGTTCTCCACGGCTTTGTCCTCCTGGACAATCTTCATCTGCAGGTTGGCCACCTGCTGCTGGATGGCGGTGTCTTTACGCTTCATTATGTCACTGAAGGCACCCCATTCACCCTCAATATTGTCAATGTACAGCCAAGATGGTGGGAACTGGAACCTTTGCTTTTCGAGCAGACGCTGCCCATTACGGAACAACTGGGGGGCAGAGGAGGCAGAATCAGATTTATATTCCAACACTGTCTTTCTTAAAAGGATAATGACTTTTTAAAGATGTACTTACATCCACATTCTTCTCAAACTGTTTGATCTTGCGTTTGAGCGTCTGGACATATGTTATGAAGTTGACAGCATCAGAGGTACTCGCTGTGTCCACAGAATGCTGCTCCAGGTCTTGGCGGGACTGGAGAAGAACAGGAAATTTTGAAATGACAAAAAAATTTAAAACAAATTAGTTTAACTAAATCACTTACTATGCAGTGTCTCTTTCTGATTAGTGCAACTGAGCTGGACACATTTCTCCAATCACATAGATGACCCTACCTTGGATATCTGGGAGTGGAAGTCCTGCATGTTCTGGCCGAGCATCTGGCCAAACTTGCTGAGCACCTCTTTGTGCCAGGAGTCATACTTCAAGTTCACCTTGGACTGGACCTGGGGTCAGAACCACATACCAACATGTAATAAAACATACATTCATCAAGGCACTTAAGTATAAATGATGGAGCAACAAAAAATAATGAACAGAAAAGAAGTTTATATTGAAATGGAATACACAAATGAGTTAAATTTCAAAGGGATACGTCATATTTGAACACTGTTGTCCTTCAAAAAATGGATACAAAATAAGTTCTATCAATTATCACCAATCTCATTTCAAGAATCTTGAGTCTGTGTAAAAGCCATCAAATACATAACTTATATATATCAGCTAGGTCATCATTACCTTGCCATAGTCAATGATCACAGGCCCAAACTCCTTGCGTGTCTCAGCATTGTCAAAGGTTCCGCGGGCTTTACGGATCTGGACCAGCAGGGCTTGCCACTTGGTAAGGTCTTCACCCAGACGGTTGTAGATGTTCTCAGCCTGCATGTCCCACAGGCACTGGTACTGCAGCCACACCTGGAGGCAGACAACCAAGAAAAATCAGCATATTATAGATTAAAACTCAACATGAAAATGAATATACAAGACTACAATAAATTCTCAAGGTCTATGGCCAGGAAGAGAGGATTAAAAAGAACAGCGTGTTTTGGCATCTAAAATGATTCATTTTTCTGGAAACCTGTGTCTCATGTTTATCACTATCACGGAAAAGCCTTCAACACATAAGAATATATGATTTGTTTTGTTAGAGCAAGGAGACTCTTACCTTGACGTACTGCTCCACCTCACTGACGTTGTCTTCAACTGCCTTGTAGGCCTCCTCTAAGGCTGCAGGGCCATCCGGCATCCTGGTCAGGGCATTCCGGTAGAACTTCTCCTCCTCCGACAGCTCATAGTGAACACCCACCTGGTGACCAAAGGCAGAAATGCTTAGATAAATCAATTTACCAGTCAGCGACAACGGCATCCATTTGTCCCTCCAGTTCAAACAACCACCACCCTGCCATCTAGCCAGTATAATATCTATGCAAACTTCTACTCTAGCCAACATTTCTTATTCATTTAATATGAACAACTGAACTCAAAGGTAATACTTCTATGTAATGGTATTTCAAATGCTATTTTTACAGATAGCACTTGAGACTTAGGACTAAACCTGGAAGTGTTACCGATTCTGTGGTGCTCTACAGTACAGTGCCACCTACTATTCAAGACGCTGTAGTCGAGTGCCTACCTGGTATCTCTGGCTCTGGATCCTGGGCAGGGAGAGGATGACCATCTTCCAGGCAAACATCTCCTGGTAGAGCTTATAGCGACAGTCCTCAATCGGTGGGTTCAGGTAGATCACCTGGTTGGTGATCCTCAGCTCATGGACAACATTCTAGGAAGAAGAAGAACAACGATCAGACACAAATCTGTTGGCTCTGTCACAGGAAGGTATTCTTCATTGTGAAAAAAACATCAGTGTTGTGATCAGGATAGTCACTAAAATTCAAGTTGTCTTATTTTAGGATGAGTTTCACACTTCTAGTCTGTCTTTGGCAAAGGAGTAACTGAATCCACTTCAAGTACTTCTGAGGCTAAGTCTGAGTAGACTTAGATAATGAAATAAATAAATTGAGGGAAGATATAAATAAAATGAATTTAAAAAAAAAGAAACACAATATTTAAGTCAATAGTATAATGTTAACCAAATTACAAAATTAAAATTAAAACTGGACAACTTATTACTCAAAAAGGCTAATGACTTTAGACATAACGCTAATTATAACATTATTTTAACATTATAACATTAATAATATTTCTGTGAATAGTTTGGATAAACAGCAAATTTCACCTAGTCAAAAAAGGTCCTAAAGAGACATCTTTATCACTAAAAAAATAAACATTAGATTCAGCCTATAGGGGTGGATGGGAGTGAGTATGTGCATGTGTGTGTGTGATAAGTATGCATATGTTTGTGTGGGTGGGGATGCAATATTGCCTTGTGGATGAGCACCTCAAACAGGGTCAAATCATGAAATTTGATTTCTTGAAGAAATGACCATGGTCATATCTTGAAACACTGAATGTATTGTATTCACTTACTCTCTCTATAAAAATAATTACAAAAAAAAAGTACCTCTGAACCTTTAAGTGTCTGCCAAAATAAATCAAGCACACCAGTGGTTCAATATTTGAAACCATGTTCAAATAAATATCAGCTGAGCTTACATAATTGTGGTGTAAGCATTACAACATAACACAAGGCAAACACAGGGTCATGATAACCACAACACTTACTTTGATCTTGGGCTCGCCTCCAGGCTTGTGGCTCACTTGTGGGGCCTCGGTGTCCATGTCCACATCAGCTTTGTCCTCCATCTGGCCTCGCAGCACCTGGGTCCAGGCCCTAAGTCCAGCCTGCAGGCGCACTCCCAGAATGCGCTCAATCTACAAGTAAGGTGGGGGGTGGGGACAAAATCCTGTTAATCCTGTTTTAATTAAAATAAACACCTGTAGGCAAGCCACAGGTGGACGGTATGAACTGATATGTCCACAACATTTCTGGTCATGGAGTTGCCAATCAGAGACAATTTTTTAGTGTTTAACTGACTGGCAGTAACGTGAATAATCCTTATATTGTTGATAGTACGCAGTGCCAACCTCAATGTCAAGTTTGTTGACCCAGATGGGCAGATTGGAGTAGGAGTGCAAGTTGAGGTCATCCACAGCCTTTTGGACACGGTTAAGAATCTCAGTGAAGGTCTTGTGGTCAAATACACAGGTCTCCAGAGAGCGAACCTCAAGATCAATCTTCTCCTCAATCAGCAGGAGGTCATCCACCTGAAAAGGTCCAAGCAGCAGGAGAAATAACACTCAGATAACAGATAATTACATAACAGCCTTTGTTATTTGGTGCTAAACTAAGATTGTTTGAATGAGTCTACATTCACACAGTATGAAACAAATTTTGCCATGGCCAATAATTTAAATATAATATTGAGAATGTACTAGGAACTAATAAATCCTGATCAAAGTCAATCTGCTGCCTTGATATTTGACTTGAATCCCTTGTGCACACCAACCTTCTCCTGGAAGTTGAAGACTGTCTCAGCCAGCCTCTGGACATAGGGATCCAGCTTGTAGGACTCCCAAACCAGGGCAATGCCTTCGGTAACCAGTGCTTGAACCTCCTTCTTCAGTCCAGCCACCAGCAGAGAGATGGAGGACCTCTCCTCCACTTTCTCACAAGTGCGCTCATAGGTGCGCACACTCTCAATCAGAGAAATGGCAAAGGGGTAGAGCTGGTTTGCTTGATGGGCTTTGTTGACAATGGCCAAAGGAACACGGAAGCTCAACCATTTCAGGTTGCGGACCTCTTTGGACAAGGTGATGATCTCTGGGAGGAAGTTGACTTTAAGCTTGAGCATATTTCCTGTGCGTCCACGAGCACGACTGTTCTCGATGGTAAAGATGCGGCCGGACACACCGAGGTTACGCTGCTGGACCTGATTTGCAAAAGAAAGGGATGACAGGTATTTTAAAATAGAAGCTAACAATGAAAATGTGCAAAGCAACGGAAAAAAACAAATGAGAACCTCTTTCAAATTTTTCAGAGAAATAGGACAAATAAATGACAAAAAACTAGACACTAAACTGCATTAATTACAAATTAATCAGTTCATCAGTTCTGTACCTTGCGAGACCAGTCATCAAATATCTCTTGTGTGTTGAGTTTAGCCCTGAAGCTATCTCCATCTTGCTTCAGTTTAAGCCCCTCGACATGGTTCTCCCAGCCTTTTCCCAGGACATCTTCCACCCTCTTCATGTATGCAGTCAGCTGACGGTCAATC
Source organism: Myripristis murdjan (assembly GCF_902150065.1). NCBI lineage: Eukaryota > Metazoa > Chordata > Actinopteri > Holocentriformes > Holocentridae > Myripristis > Myripristis murdjan. The sequence continues at coordinate 13,476,878 of NC_044001.1, forward strand.
TGCTTGGCCCAGATAATGGAGCCAGACACGGGTGGCAGGTCCCTGACATGGCTCATCTTACAGGCCTGGCTCTGAGGATACTGCACTTTGAACTTGTCATGGAGAGACTCGATGTCATCTTTCACTCGCTGGATCAGCTGAGTCTGGTACTCCCGAATGGCACCACGAATGTGGGGGCGCACAAAGAGAGCATTGAAACGGGAGAAGATGCGGAACATTTCGTTGGCGTTCTTGGCAGTTCCCAGCTGGTCACGCAGGCGGGCAGTGATGCGGGTCTCCACACGGTCAATGCGCTCATCATAGCGCTTCATGGCTGCTTCCCAGGCTTCCATGCCTTCCTTGGACACATCGAGACCATCAACCTCTTTGACGTTCTCATATGCCAAGTTGACCTCTTCGATAGCATTGGCATCAGCAGCGTCAAACAGAACCTCAGCAACCTTCATATCCTGAGGCTCTACAGTCTCTCCAGGAGCGTGTTGTGGCACAGCAGAAACCTAGAGACAGACAGTGATGAGAATAACTTACCATTAAGAAGTCAACTACACAACCACTGAAGATCATATTAATACCTATAATGTATGGCTATGGGGAAAAGGGGAATACTGAAATATAATGTATTAATAAAACAACAGCAAGCATTGCATGCATGAATCCAAATAAACTTTTTCTGGTCCCAAAGATTTGTATTCTACCTGAGGCCTGAGCACACGGACAATGACAGCCCTCAGCTGCTCATGCTGCCTTCTGAAACGTCTCATGTGGTCCAGACGTGACTGGAGCTTCCTGTGGGCAGGGCTCAGACGCCACACCATCTTCAGGTTCTCCTCTCGCTTCCTCTTCACAATGTCCCTCAGAAGCACCTGGAGTTTCTCATACTCATCCTCCCAGGTCTGGAACACTTCAAAGCAAGCCACCATCACCTGCACACAAAAGTTTAAAGAACAGAAGATAAGTAAGACTAATTTAAAAGAGACCAAATCTGCAACCTAAAGGTATACCCTTGATGAATAACAGATTTTGATAAAGGGGTGTTTTCTACACACACATGGAGTAGCTGGTTATAGGGACAAAGTAGGCATGCTACAAACTGTATTTAACTTCCAGTTTAATTACAAGTTGTAATCTTGTGCAGGTATGTAACAAGAGGCAATAATTGAGGAGATGAATACAGTGCTTGCAGTTAACTGTAGCAGACAGATGAAGCCCTACCATTTCAGAGGACTGAACTAAAAATGTAAATTATATTAATTTACCTCCAACCTGGAACACATAATGATAAAACACATAATGATAAAAGAAGCTGACTATCAACATACTGGACAGTCAACACAGCTTAACCCTCTTTCATTACAACATACCACAGCCTGCTATGGAATACAGATCAATTAATTGTCCTTACTAATTGCCAGTGAATCAAGTCAAATCACACTGGCTTGCTAATAAGCCAGTATGAGTGGCACTGCACTCTGTTAACCTAATATTAGAGTACTAAGTAACTGACCACATCACAAACAACTAAAAAGTGTCTAGCTGAGTCAAGCATACAGTCACACAAAACAATGAAGAGAATGCCATCGAATTTTCACATTTGATTTCACAGAAAGAGGCTCTGTCCGATGAGCTGCCAGTTGGAAAGGAGTCAGTTAACAATCAGGCCAGCAGGTGTCACTTGTGGAAAAAATAAACACTAACTGGGGAGCCATTAGTTATGCACTGACAGAAACTGGCTCATCTTGTCATTATCTTGTATCAAAGAGCAAAGCACACCAACCTTTTCAAATTCCTCATAGGCAACATGCATGAGCTTCCTGGTGCCCAGCACCTTGAGGAGCTGGGAGCTCAGGTCCCTGGAAATGGCCTCCACCAGGCGCAGGGCTCGCTGGATGGGGTACTTGGTGTTCCTTATCTTTTTGAGGTGAGTGAATATGGCCATCAGAGCCTGACGGATTTTATCGAGCTCCGTAGCAGACAGCAGATCATTGAGAGGAAAGTCCTTCATGAGAGGGTTGTAGTCATTGACAGTCTCCACAGCCTGCTTCAGACCTATGAAAGGAAGGATAAACATTTATTTGTGATCCAATATTTTGTTCAAACTATTGTCAATAAAGGGAACACAAGTACAACTTCACTTATTTGACCAAGTAGCTAAAACAGTTTTGATTCGCTGTAATGAGCAGAACCCCACCTGTGTCGGTGTCAAAGCTGACGGTAGCATGGAAACGTTTGCCATGTTTAAGGATGTCCAGGGTGAGAAGAACCTCTGGGCTCTCCCTCTTTTCCTGGATCCTGTTCAAGGCCCTCTCCAAATTCAGCCAGAAACTGATCTCCTGCAGGGCTGTGCCTGATGCTGGGTCACGATCCAGCTTAGTGACCTGGGACAAAGAACAAACCCAGTAATGTGTGTGAGGAGGCAAATATTTTTTGACTGAGGAAAAAATGATAAAGTGTACTGCATATCCCAATGCCTACTCCAACCTCTTCTCAGCTTTGTGAACATCTTTATCTTACCTTTTGGATCTCTCTGATCCAGCGATTCACCCCAGACTGCAGTTGGTTAAGGAAAGTGGGGTCTTCCACTTTGTCCCCAAAGTCCGTGACCTTTGGCTTCTCTCCACGCTCATAGCACTGCTTGGCGATGTTGGTGATGATGGGGTGGATGAGCAGGCTGATCTCAGGGATCTCAATGTTCTGCTGCAGATGGAGAAGACCCATCTCCAGCTCAGCAATCTTCTTTTCAACTGAGGGAGCCATCTTATCCCCATCTCTAATGGAATTCAAAAATAACAAAATTTTTCATCAACATCATTTTACAGCATTTCCTGCAAGTGACGGGCATGACAATACAAGCACATAGTGGGAATAACATCAAGAAAAATGCACTGTTAGCCGTCATAATTTGTACACTTAAAAAAAGCTCTTCATTTTTACTGCCTTGCAACAAACAAAAAGAATTGAACAAATCACAGATGCCTATGGCTGCATGCAGCACAAAGTGAGGCATATCTATGTAATTGCATGCCAACTCGAGGGAATAAGGTCTGCAATATGATGAAAACATAAAAACTCTTCCACCACATTGTGTGTATATGTAGCAAGGTTTACAACAATTATTCTCGATCATATCTGTGTATGTGTCTTGTACATTTTCTGTAGCTGCATCATTTTTGTTCTGTGCAATTGTTCTGTGATATACATTATACTTTTGCAGCCAATGTTCTACTTTAATTATTTGTGTGGGTAATTTTCCAGCTCAATGGATTTCAGGGAAAAAGCTCTCGTGAAAGCTGAGACTTTTGAAGGTGTACTTCAAGCAAACTGACAGCCCCACCTTCAAAAACTTCCCCATCATATCTCATGTCATGGTTCACTTTCATTTCAAATAAAGTTGTAAAATCACTGTCTCAGAATTACCTGTCCGCCTTGCCAGACTCACGGATGTAAGACTTGAAGAAAGGAGCAACAGCATTGCTGATGAAAGAGTGGAGTGTCTCATAGGGAGAATCCTCGCTCAAGGTCAGGACACGGACCTGGGTTGATATGGGCTTGTCTGCATCGATGACACCAGTCCTCTTGATCAAAGCCAGGCTGCATGGGAGAAATAGGTATAACATGAACCCATTCATAGATCAGAAATTATAATATATCTTATTAAATAAATAATACTCTATAGATTTGGAATTAGAGACTATAAGTAGATTAGATTATAAGGGGAAAGGAAGATAGTCTTGTCAGTTTCACAGATGAAATCACATGCAATGAGACTTTTGGGGACTGGAAAGAAGCCTGAGACCAGCGCTTCAGATTATCTTGTTACCTGTTGGACTTGATGCCATAGTGAATATCAATGTTGATGTTATAGGTGATGCACTCTTTCTCCTCCTCTCCTTCATCACCGACATCCTCTGTGCAACAGAAAACATAAAATGAACCTCATCAGCACAAGCAGAAAAAACAAATTGGTCGCTGTGTATTAATTCATTTTCTCCTTGTTGCCACCTTAGCCGGGGATCACTGGGAATTTGTAACATAGAAGTGTTTCCAGCTTAATACCACACCAATGGATAATTAATTGATAAACAAGATCTGCTTCCTCTCAGGTAACAATGGCAATGGACCAATCTGCACATTTGTAGTGATATCTGAAATTTAAAATAAAACACACTGTATATTCTTTATGTAGAAAAAGCACCACATCACCTAGTGATAAAACCTCACAAGCATCCTGAAACAAATTGCTGCCTGCTAGTTGAACTGGGACTAACAACTACAAGCCGTCTACTAGTGTTTTCTCTCTAATTTTTGCACTGCTGTGGCACTTGTGAGCGACAATTCTATATTTGTTCCATATCTGTCAGTGTTTAGGCCTAAACTGTGATTCAAGATGAGGGTCTGGTGCTATCAAACCATAATAATCACCTCTAAAACACTGAACTATAAGATGCAAATACAATTAATTTCATATTTCCTCTTGCAGTGATGATAATTCCCTTTCTGTGGTGGTGCGACACTGCAAATAAATTGAGTAATCACTGCATCTGGCATGTATACTTTCACATAAAAGAGTCTTGGACTGAGCAATCACTACCAACTCTCAAACCCAAAATAATTACCCTACTTACAAAAGGTAAAAATAAATGTTTGACACCAGGAATCTAGACTGGGCCATGTTGTGGCAGTGCAGTCAGATGATTCCTCTATTTCCATCCAACCAGGGCCCCACCCTGCCTTCCTAGTGAGGTCATGGTTTGCAGGAAAAGATACCCATCTGCAGACACTGCACTCTCTGCATTGCAGCATCAGTATTCTTATTCAGCGCTACACAGGAATAGGATGTGCCAAGTATTGTCTAGCTGGGAATCCGAAACTGGACATCAGCAGACTGAGAGGCGAGTCATATGAGGGACCAAGGGATCAATGTTCAGCACTCATAAAACATCACAGAAGCAGGTCGGTGGCTAAATATAAATCCGCCTCAAGGGAACTGATGATAATGTGCTCATTGACAAGCAGGTTCACATGATTAAAAAAAAAAAAAAAAAAAAGGCCAAGAAATAACACACGACAAGGCCTGACGTAATAACAAAGGATTCTTTCTCCCTTGCGCGTTCAAAAAACTACATCAGTCCTGCACTTTATTAGTGAAAATTTGCATTACACCATGTGTTGATGGTATTTTACTAACAGTAGAATATTATGCTAGACAGCGCATCCTTGTACATGTACTGCCATGTACTGTGTTGTCATTAAGTTGCCTCTTCCCCACCCAAAATGTGACCTAGCTAGGCAACCATTGTGTTTGCAACCTTGTAGTGCAATAATTTGAGGAGTTATGTTATTTAGGTAGTTTTCCCAAGTGCTTGGTTACATGCTAAGTGAGCTTAAATCAGGTTAAAGCCGAATTATCTGGCTTTCTTTTTGGAAGACGACACGTCCGCTGCGTTCACATAAATGATAACAGATATCCTTGTTGAAAGACCGTATCTTTGCCGGCCGGTGTTATTTCACGTCGAGGGACACGGCTGGATAATTTCGACAAACCTTTGAGGCAGCTTCTCTCGACCAAGACGGTGTGAACTTGAGGGTCGGCCAGAAATTTCTTCATCTGCTCCACGGAGCTCTTCTCCTCCAGGGCGGTTTCCAGAGAGGCCGGAGCCTCGCCGCCATCTTCCAGGAGCAGCGGCACAAGTTTGCGAATATGTTTCTGCAGCACCGAGGTATCGGCCACCGTCTGCACCGCCGACACCTCCATGGTGCCTGAATTATCCTCTCCCCCTCCGCCGTCAGACATTTCTCAGAGGCGGCCAACAACGACCAGTCGCGGGCTAAACAGTGAACAAAGAATCGAGGCTGAGTGAGGCAGACTACCGCATCCACTGTGTGAGGTGGCTGCTGCTGTCAAAACGCCGCAGCCAGTGACTGTCAGATTTATTGGTGCAAAGGATTGTGGGACTTGTCGTTTCATGGCGGTAGAATTCAAGAGACCGTAGCAACCAAAACACTACCGTGCCCACAATGCAGTTCGGTTAGTCACAGGTTCCGCCCTTATGCCTCCACCACATGAGGCAGACAGGGGGAGGAAGTGAGCTGGCTTGTTGGTGCTAATGACGCAGCCCAATCCCTCTTTAAAATAAAATAAAATAAAATAAAATAAAATAAAATAAAATAAAATAAAATAAAAAGCCACCACCACCACCACCACCAACAACAATAGTAATCATAATCATAATAATATAGGTTCCTCGGAAGGAGTGAAATTTATCATCCTCAGTTTTACAAATGAAGATATTATAAATTTACTCTTGGAAAAGGACATACTGAGAAGGAGTTAGGGAAGTTAGGTAGAAGAGAAGCAGAAGGTAGAAGCAAAAATATATATATTAAAAAAAAGACATCAGGAAAGCTGAGGAGGCATAGGTTAGAATAAGGAGAATATAGTAGTGGGTGAATTAGATAAAACCATTAGGGCTCTACATGCATGTAAAGATGAAAATAAGTTCCATAGCATGAGGGGGAGAGGTGTATAAAAGGAATCAGGTTCTCAGAATAGGTATCAATGCTATGATAAATACATCATAGTTCTGAAAAGCTGTAAATCATGGCATACCACAGCACTACTGCCCAAACAGATGCAAGATAGGGTGAGTCTTTCTTTTATGAGCAGAGAGACATGGTGAACTAATGAATAGGAACATCAATGTCTTTTCCAGATTTTTATCCCATTATCCTATTACAGAAGAGTATGTCCTGCCTGTATAAAATAATGCAGATATTTGAGGTTTATTTGTCCCCATATTTTCTAGTAGTGACTTTGAGAATATCATACATTTCTTTCTGACATATTGGGAGGAAAGAAGTATGCCCTTTCAACAAAGTAGAAAATGCAGAAAAATTATTGAAGGTGTTTAAAATAATATAATAAACTGTTACTGTGGCTAAACAAGGAAAAATATGTGCAGCTACTTAAGTGTCTGAGAGGTTGACCTCTGTGTGGGAAAGGTTTAAAGTGGCCCGATGGACAAAATTAAACTGGTTTGAAACAGGCTTGGTTATCCTTCTCGAAATCTGCATAAAAATGACAACAAAGCTAGATGTTGTATTTTAAAATGTTGTGCAAAGTGCCTCTGATACCCACCTTCATTCTATTGTAGAGACCTATGAATCACAGAGCCATAGACATGGAAACAGGATTTCAATAACCCTTATAACATTTGTTTTCAACATTATCATCACTTAATCCAACAAGTAGGCTACAGCTCATTCACATGAAGTAAAATCTAGTCCCATGGTTGCCCATGCTGGCAATGGAAGAGAAAGAAAACTGGACTTCTTTGGGTTTTCGATGTGCTGGGCTGGAAAAGGGTCCAAGTTTAAGTCTTTTTTTTCAACCAGATAAGATACTGCACTTCTTAGTTCAGTGATTGATTAAGTTTGGCCTTTAATTCTGCTTTTACAATCTTAGGTTGCCTTTCAAATGAATTCAAAGTGTTATCATGTTTCAGTGATTCAAGGAGGGAAAAACAACTCTGTAGTTTTGGTCCTGTTTTATTTAAGTAAAGTATTTAAAGCACAGTATCATCTAAATATCAAAGGATGGCCACAGTTCAAAGCAGTAGAGGAAACACACAATAAATATTATGTCTATAAAAGAAGACAGCTTGAGTTGCACAGGCGTTTCACCATATCCCTGAGCTAATACAGTATATTCTCAATAGTATCAGACATAATTTCCAGATTAAGAAACACAATGAACACAGCTGCTTGTTCTATACCAAACAACAAAATATGGCTTTAATATTATCACTGGCTGAAAATGAGGAGGCATCTCATTTTTGAGGTCATGGAAACACTAAAACTTCCAGAAATGTCAGAGACTGCCTGGAGCCTGAGGAAAATGAAAATGGTAACAGTTCTAAAAATATGTCAAGTAGCAGAAATTAAATAAACAAGAGGTACTATTCTTTTTAAACTGGAGTATGCTCACTTCATATTATGCAAAGGACCATATGAGTGAATGTTTAATTTCTTTGTTTTGACCTGCTTCTTCTCTTGGCTTCACATATACAGAACATACCCTGCCTTTATCCTATCTCTGTCTTCCCCTCAAGTTTCATAGAGGTGGCATTATTACATTATTTTAAAATGCCTGTAAGACAAATCCCTCTAAATCCCAATAAAACAGAATTACCATACATTATTAAGGACTCTGGAATTGATTTGTGAGCAATATCAGCTCTCTAATGTTGATTTAAATCTGAGATACCAGCAAGGTCTTGCATTAAAACGAGCAATTTCATAGACATGTTTCCAGTTCCAGACAAGAACACATGCTCAAAACTGCAGACAGTTATCCCTGAATCTTCACAAAGTTGATCCATTTCACCATCAGTGGAGAAACTTCATGCCAAACAGCTTGCTTGAGTTTCTCTAAACCTTGGGAAAAAGTCAATGATTAGTAGAAAACACAGGCAAATTTTGCTCACCTGAGCGTTTTAGCTGTACATTTTCTTAGTTTGAGCGCTGACTTTTGTACTCAGAAGATCTTCAGGTTAAAAAAAAACAAACAAACAACAACTCTGCATTGGGATCATCAACCCACAGTCAGTCCACGTCTGGACAATCACTCCTCATCAGGGAACTTGAACTTGGCGTAGACAATGAGCATGACGATGGACATGACGACACACAATGAGCCAATCACCAGGTAGGCGATGCCCAGGAACTGATTCTTCCCGCCCATCCAGGACACATTGCTGAACACCACCTTCTTCCTCCCATCAAAGTCCAACACAGGATAATCTGGAGGGGAAGATGTTAAGGAACTCATATACTCCCAATGGACACAACTCTATACACTGTAGGCTTAATTCAGACTTTCACAAATATACTAAATACATAGACGCTCATAAACTATTGTTAATGTGTTAAGATGACCTTTACAATCTTGCTGCATTAACCTAGGCTTTTTTTCATGTGGTTTATTAATTACATAGTTTATTTACTTATTTTGAAACATTTGCCTGGGGTTTTTCCTACTCTAGTGACTCCCAAGTCATTGTTTTCATTCTCCCCAGCTTAGAGAGAGAAACCACACCCAAGTGGCAAAACAAGTTAGGCCAGGCTGCTGCTACTCATGGAGCTTGCCTGTGAGTGTTGTAACATGACACAAAACTTGTGGCCAGGAACTCTGGAAACCTAGCCATGTGGATATAAGAGCCTAACACTGCTTATAACCACGTTACTCTTACACTGTACCAATACTATCAATTCTTTAAAAATAACCAAGTCCCTAACCCCATATACTCACCTAAGCCAATGGTACATGTATGTCATACAGAAATCATGCATATGCCATAATAGTGATATATTTTGATTATTTCTTATGTGTTGTTCACATGCTATCTTCTGTCTTAAAGCATACCATTTTTGACATGGATCCTTTTTGCTGCATCTTTTTCCATGACATCAAGTGATTCTAACCAAAATCTTATCAATTGCTTCGCTATAGAGCAACTTGCATCTTCTTTGCAAGGGTGATCTGCTCTCCAGTACAGTCCTATGGGTCCAATAGACAATCCAATTAAATTATTATTTTCTAAAAAGGCCCCAAAAGCATTCTGCACGTCTTTTGATCGCTAATTGTTTGATGACACGTCAGTAGAAGACGTCATGCCGTTCTCTTACAGTTTTGATGCAGTTTTGAAGCTGTTTTGATGGCTTTGGCACTTCTTTGTTATGGCTAAGTATAGTATAAAGTAGTGTACGTAAATAATGAAAGTTTCCAAGTCATTGACAAATACGATATTTCCTTACAGAGTAAATGTATGTATGTTGAGGTAAATTTTTGGATTGTGCATTGGCCTTAGAGGACTGTATAGCTCTATATGGAAGCAATTAATGAAATTTTGGTACAAATCAATCAGGAAAAAAAAAAGATGGGACAGCAGGGTCCGGGTTGAAAAGGGACATTGTATGTTTTAAGCACAGGACTCAAGGATTCAAGCACTGTCTTTTGACTCATCACTGAGTCTTAAATTTGTAGAAGGATACTGTAGGCAATTTCCAGGGAGTAGTTTCCTGCTGGCAGGCCGTTTTTATAATCGCCTTCTGTAATTCGTCGATACAGCTTTCTGAAGTCTGGCAGCGCTGCTCTTCTCATCCAGACGAGGAAATCCTGATTGACGAAGCCATTATTGGCTGGGTCTGATGGGTCCAGCTCATAAGCTGGCTTAGACCAAAATGTGGGCTTCACAGTACCTGCAAGAAAATTCAAATCAGCAATCATGATATCCAAGCCAAAAAAAGCACATATTTACTTCATTCCAATTTAAACGATACAGCCGCAAATGAACATTTCACCATCATCTACAGGTATGAAATATTGTCTCAACAGTATTTACTAACATTTACTCTCCATCTGATGTTATTCTAAAAGAGATTGCATTAAATTATATTGGTTGTAAGTAAGCTACTCCTGTTGTCCTACATTCTCACCAATATAACTTCTTTGCCTGATTTTTTTAAGCTTTGTGGTCACCTAACACTTTTGGAGAAGGTTGGTGAAGCCTCATGACGCATATTCACAAAGCAAAATCACAGAATTAAAACCAAACGGACAGGAAGTCATGGTAAAGTCAATTTAAGTCCCTACCATTGAATGCATTCTTCAGAGGTGTGATAGAGGGGTTTCTGTATTTGACGTTGTGGTCTGTCCACCATGCGATGCCTTTCCCATCAAAGGGCACCAGCTTCCTCGCTCCATTGACGATCTGATAGAGCTTGAAGGTGTCTTCCGCAAGCAAAATGAAAGAACAAGCATGAACAATATAGCAATAATTCAAATTCATTTGGACGAACCTTTTGATTAATGTAATGTACCATTGAACAGGCTGTTTGCCACTGATCCACAAGGCACAATTGGTTTATTGTTGGCGTCGTACTGGTATGGCACGCAACCTTCATCGGGACTCTTCAACAAACAAAGAAAACAATCTTTAGGGAACTACTGCTGCATTTCAGTGCTCAAGTAAATTATTGTATACCAAAGACCTTTGCTCATATTAGAAGCCATTTACAGTTTTATAGCTAGAACTGAGAGACACGTGTAAGCAGGCACACCAGTGTACAATTCTATTGAAAATGAACCAGAAAAGATGTTTAAAAAAAGTATGAGCTTCAAGGTCACATCATTTACCACAACATTAAAATATGTCATATTAGTATACATCTCAAAAACAGCACTGTGAGTCTACAGAGGCAATTTCCAAATTATTGGAGCTACTTTGAATCTTTGATTTCTGGGTGTGGAGGTGAGCTGTTAACATTGTGGATTTTACCTCTACAAGAAGCGGCAATTTATTTATGATTAACTTCTAAATGCCATGGCAAAAGGATCACAACTCTGCCCTTTCTGTATGACATGGAGTCTTGAAATGTAGTGGTGCAACCATGAAATGGAAAAAACAGCTACACACAGGCGACTGAGATAAACTTGTGTTGCACATGAATTTAATTTTGCCTTGGAAGAAAAAAACAAAGTCTGTCGTTAAGTCTGTTTTTCCTCATAGTTTTTCATATCCTCTGCTACTCTCTCACCTGAAAGTTGTCCAGACGTCCAGAGAGCTGGCGATCGTCTCTGGAAACACCATACTTTCTGTAGTTTTGGAAATAGTTGGACAAACCATAATAAAAGAACACTGGCCCCTGTTTAAAGAGAACAGAATCACAAAAACACAGCCAGACTTTAGGTGTAGCAGTGTTTATTCAACTTGACATATTAAAATGATGTGTGTGTCTGCGTGTGTGAGTGAATGAAAGTGTGTTAAGCTCCATGCAGCCACCTCAAATAGTTTGTCCAGGGAGAAGTCCAGCTTGCACACACAGTTCTTGGTACTTGGGTCAGAGCACTTGAAGCAGGGTGAGTTGTTCTCTACACCAGTATAGTCCCTCTGTGTGGCAAAGAACAGACAAGGTTTAGCATTAAATATTGATCCGTACAACACCCATCTTGCTTGTGCGTTACTGACACCACACCTAAAGTGTTTTGTTTACCAGCAGCAAGACGTCTGTGACTGGATAGCACAAAAAGTCACTTAGTATAAATTATCTTTTTTTTTTTCTTTTTTTTTAAACCCAGTTTGATGCATGAAATTGTGTGAACAAGAGGTTGCATTTCCCCCATCCTTCATCCCACATTATCTTTCCCTATCTGCTGTTGTTTTTCACATTTGACCCTGGACGACTGGCCTCCGATCACTGTCTTACCTCCAATACTTGGATGTTCTGAGAGGTGACAAAGAGAGCGATGCCAATGCCAATGAAGGCCAGACCGATGATGACAAACCCCGGGATTACAATACCAGCAGATAGCATAGGCTGCCAGGCTGGAAGCCGTTGCTGGGTGAAGGCAGTGTTGTCAGGCCGGTTGGCCGTCTCCTGCTGTTCCTTCATTCCCTTGGTCCTGTTGGATGAATCAGTTAATCACAAGTTAGTTTATGTCTCTAATAATATATAGGTTTGTTTAGCTATGTTTTAAAAGGTGGCGATAAACAACATTAAATATTCCCCTAGTATTTGAGAATTTACCTTCACAACACTCCAAGTAAAGTCAACCTCATTTCCTTTTGGCACCCTTCTCTTGCTATGATTTTTCTGTGTGTGAGGTGTAAACTGCACTGGCCTATTAACTTGTTCAGGTACACACACACACACCTTCAGAGGACTTTACATACAAAACCTCGACAATTCCAGCTACTACAAACACTACCGGCCACATTTCCATTAGTCGACAACAAAACACAGATCAGTGTTAGAGTTAGAGAGGCGGTGTATCCTTACTTTCGTCAAAACTAGTTGCTTAAGAAAAAAGTTAGTCATTAGAGTGTGATGCAAACATTTTTCATCCATTTTGTAATTATAACTTGTTTAGTTGTACTCACAGACAGTAGGCTGCAAAATGGAGAAACAAAAGAATCAAGCGACCATCGGAGTTTAGTGGGCGCAGCCCTGTGCTGCAGATGTGACGGAACAGATCACCTTTACCTGTATCTACTATCTTCCTGCCCATCCAGTTCTCTCAGGCTGACGTCAGCTCGTCTGCATGGCTTCGTAACGCTGAACTGGAGTCAGTTTTATCATTTCTCCACCAATGGTGGCGGGTGGGAAGTGGGCGGAAAAGCTGAACTATGGTCAGCACTGAAATGTAGTCCCAAACCATATCCCTTTTCCACTGTTCACCCGAAAGTAATACAGATAAGTGTTTAAAAAACACGTGAGAAGTGTTAAGAATTAATGGATGGGTAAACCAAATGAACAATGCAGAACGAGTAGTAAAGCATCGCCTTCTTTTTGATTGACAATACCTTCGACCAATTGTTACGCTCAGAGCCATTGTGTAAGTGTATCACTCCGCCAATCACGTTAGAGCTCTTTGAGAAAGGACCGGCCACTACTGCCTTTGTGTTGACATTTTCGGGGATCTAACGTTAGAGGTAATGTTAGTTTTTCCGTTATTTTGCATGTACGCTTACTTGTCAAAACACATCTTGTGCGTGTAGGAAACGCTCCTGTAAAATTTTATTGCCGATGTGTCAGCACGTAATGGTTTGCAGCCACAGCTAACGTTTTGTTCACCAGGTCGCACCTGCTACTGTGCCACTGTTGCTGCTAGCCGGCTCTCATTGTTAGCGGTGTTAGCTAACTAGAGAAACGTTCATGGGGAGAAATTAAGGAACTGGTCGATTTCTCTGTGGCACGAAACACTCTAGATTTGACCACCACGATACACTCAAAGTGCCCGCACAAGTTAGCAAGTTAGTTTTTGTAACCCTAACTGTAAAAGCAGAAAGATTTGGTGAATATTGCTGTTAAGAACAAAGCTAACGTTCACGCATGCTAACGTCGGTTGCTAGCCTCACCAAGCTGCTGCTTCTGCAGAGAGCAACGATGGCTAGCGAGGTAGCCGGCTAACGTAAGCTAGTTCATTTAGTGAGGAGGACAAGTGCTGCAGATCTAACGGTCTCATCCCCCCAAAAAACAAAACAAAAAAGAGTGTAAGACTGTTGTCTACTGCAAATGAATAAAATGATTACCAGGGTCTTACTACCATTGTAATTGTTGCTCATAGTCCTGTGGGTATACTCACCAGCTAAAAACCCAGACAGCCAAGAGAAGCTGTTAAAGACCTTTTCTCTTTGTATTAATGACTGCCCGATAGTTTTAAAGGTAAAATGCACAATAACAACATGATGTAATGTATTTGATGAGATGTGAAATTCAGTCAATACTCGTGAACAACAAGATTTGTGGAAAATGTGTTAAAATGTTATTAAATTAAGCTACAATGTGAGAGGCCGACCCCTTACTGTTTGGTTGGTCTTGTAACAATATCTCTGGTTCTGTCTTCATTTTTTAGTGTTTGAATGGATATTACCAGGTGCACGGAGAAATGGGTAAAACAAGACAAGGTTACTGTACCATGGAGCCGTCATTTCATAAAACCATGACATTCATGCACAGTTTCTTACTGCATCCAGTGTTACAGCCTTGCTATTTTTGGGTGATGCATCCCACAAAGTCTAGTCCTGTTTGGTGGCTGTTAGCCCATTGTAGCAGGTGCATTCACTGTTCCCCACAGCTGCGTGAACAATTGACATTCATGGGTTAAAAACAAACTCGTTTTTTATAATAAAAAACATCACAGATGTCACTTTGACATTATGTGACTATGTGAATTACATACGAATTTCTAACTGAAAAGAAGAACCACTCACCATGAATTTGCTGGTTTCCACAGCATCTTTTTTCATTCATTCATACATTTGGGATTTAACATGCAAATAACTATATATCAAATCTAAATTTACACTACTTAAGTGAATGATTTTTTTTTTTTTTTTTTTTTGGTGGTGGTTGTTTGCACAGCTCACGCTTTTCATCATTTTCATCTTTTCTTTTAGGAATATTAGCTAATCTGTTTATCATCAGTTATTTTTGTCCTGATTTGATTCAAATGGTAACCATTTCACTTTTGACTTGGGATATTGTTTGTTTTAATTTGAAGGTACTCATCTCATGTTTCTTCCCCCTTCTCCCAGGAGAGGCCTCCAACGTCCTCCATGATGCTGTCCAGTAAGAAGTCGGACGCCAGCTCCTCGTCCTCCTCCTCTTCATCCTCAGCGGGGGCAGCAGGAGGGGACCGGGCCCCAACCTCTGACGCCCAGTCTGGTCCTTCAGTGTCAGCTGCAGGCCCTGCAGATGTAAAAAAGAAGGAGAGGTCATCCCCGAGTGGGGAGTCAGGTGGCCCCCCTCTGCCCCACCAGGCTGGCCCTGGGGGGATGGACCAGGACTCAGCCGAAGTCCGCAGGACAAGTCGACGCAAGCGAGCGAAAGTAAACACCTTATGTCTTTGGCTTAGTGAAGAAAGGAAGTTGCTAAAATTAAAACAGTTTTGTATCAAAATGTCAGAAAGCCCATTATCGTAGGGGAAAGATTAGATTTGCCACTTGATTAAAGGACCAATATCTGTGTCAACACTTAAGCTATATGTATTGTATTGATTTGTATTACCTTTACCACAGCATCAGAGTAGTTTGTGTGACTTAGCGTGGAGCCTGATAGAAATAATTTCTCTAGGTCTAGGTTCTAGACCATGTTTCTTCTTTTAGAAAAGGCCTCAGCACTTTTGAGGAAAGCAGCCGTATAGTTGGCTGACTGCAGCTTCCCTACCATCAACCGAGAACATGGTTTTAATGTAGCTTTTATTGTGCCTCTTGTTGCAGGTGGAGTACCGCGAGATGGATGAGAGCCTGGCCAATCTGTCTGAGGACGAATATTACTCTGAGGAGGAAAGGAACGCCAAGGCTGAGAAAGAGAGGAAGCAAGTCATCCCTCCTCCAGCCCCTCCAGTAGAGGAGGAGAATGACAGTGAACCAGAGGAGCCATCTGGTGAGTCTGAATGTATTTTTTATGTATTATTTTTATTAACATATTTTCATATCAACATTTAACCCACATAGAAATCAATGCCCAAAACTCAACTTAAACATACACATACATGCACGCACTCACTCAGTCACACACACACAGACACACACATGGCAGGGGGATGGGATATGAGTTAACAAAAAAAAAAAAAAAAAAAAAAAAACTCATTTAAACTACATGTCAAGGACATCTAAGCTCATAAAAGTACATATCATCCACATGCAATTGTTTTATTTGGAACCACTTGATATACGTTGGCGATATATTGAACATTGGTACCTGAAAATATATCAGTCATTTTGGACTGGGGCCTCAAAATAGGTATTTTGTAAAAGAAAATACTCAAAGCTTTTATAGTAACCCATCATTATTTGCATGTCAAGTTGCATTTTGTGAGAGCTGGAGTGAGTTTCTTCACATGGTTGATGTCTCACCCTTTTCTGCTTTTCTTGTGTAATTTTGTGGCTAGAATGTCCTTATCTTCTTTCTCACTGAAAACAGGTAAGTGTAATTTGCTGAAAGCTGTGGACTGTGTTAACAAACTTATGTATGCATATTTTTTTCAGGCGTTGAAGGAGCTGCCTTCCAAAGCCGTCTCCCTCATGACCGCATGACATCCCAGGAGGCTGCTTGCTTCCCCGACATCATCAGTGGTCCTCAGCAGACGCAGAAGGTCTTCCTCTACATCCGCAACCGTACAGTAAGTGCACTTGTCTTCATACTCGTACTTCATACTTTTTAATTACACACTTAAAGTTTTTAATCAGGCAGGAGTTAAAAGAATGTGAAATTCCAGAAGTAATCGTGTTTCAACTTAAATAATAATGTATTTTTAATTTATCTCAATCTCATTCAGCTCCAACTGTGGCTGGACAACCCAAAGATCCAGCTGACCTTTGAGGCCACGGCACAGCAGCTTGAAGCACCATACAACAGTGAGTTTTAACCCTTTTGTCTCTCTCTCTCTCTCTCTCTCTCTCTCTCTCTCTCTCTCTCTCTCTCTCTCTCTCTCTCTCTCTCTCTCTCTCTCTCAAATAAGTCATATTAATTATGAGTTTTAATTAATTGTGTTCTCTTCTTAGGTGATGCTGTGCTCGTCCACAGGATACACAGCTACCTAGAAAGGCATGGCCTCATCAACTTTGGCATTTACAAGAGGGTCAAGCCTTTACCAAGTGAGTTCCCTGCATTCACCAGGGTGGGAAAGTATTAACACTAGCCACCAGCAAAATGTTGGTACTGACAAAAACTATTATGTAAGCCATTGTACAAGTGTAGACATTTCAGTGGCACAGTGATACCTAATTACCATACTCGGTTCTGTACACACAGCTAAGAAAACGGGGAAAGTCATCATCATTGGTGGAGGTGTGTCCGGCCTAGCTGCAGCCAGGCAGTTACAGAGTTTTGGCATGGATGTAACAGTCTTGGAGGCCAGGGTAAGTCATAAACAGGTTTTATAAATGTCTTTTTTTTTTTTTTAGGGATTTAGCTAGACTTCTTGTGACACTGTTCCATCTTATTGTTTTTTGTTTTTTTTTTGCCATGGCATAGTTAGCAGAGACACTTTCTACATGATAAAGTTATTTTTCTACAATTACTATTTGTTCTTTATTATTCTGTGTTTAATTAAATAAATAAGAGTTCATTGTGATTAAATTAGGTCTAACTACAAACCTGAATAACCTCAGCTGTAATTTTCATTGAACTCCTACAACGCCCTTCTTATATGTAAATTCATTTGCATGGCATCACCCAGTGGTAGAATCTACCTCTGTGTTCCTCGTTGATTTTTTTTCCCCATTGACTGCTGTAATACAGTGGTATATGGCTGAGAAATGAGAGCACAATCAAATAAATGACTAGTTATTTAGTTGTATATGTCATTGCACATATGATCCTGTGACAGTAGGGAATTTACATTTGCTTTCCTTCACAGGATCGTGTTGGAGGCAGAGTGGCCACATTTAGGAAAGGCAACTATGTGGCTGATCTGGGAGCCATGGTGGTGACAGGGCTGGGTAAGATTTAGACACACATGTGTCATCCTTCTCCATGCCTAAGTCATTCACAGCAAAAGTCAGAGCATCTTGCATACCTCTGGTCTCCAAACAGTGTAGAATATGCAAGTTTTTGTCCCAGTCAAACACTACATCATCTGTTTAAACTGATACAGCACAAGATCAATGCTAATGAGTGATATCAGCAGGTGTAGTGTTAAGTTGAAATGGAACCTTGCATACTCTCTGTTCTTGTTTTCATAGAATTTGAGACCACAGCTTTTTGTCACAGCCAAATCACTTGGCTCCAGAGATTTTGCAGTTATCAAAATCCATCCATAGAGGGTGGTGTTGCCCATGTAAATGTTGTGTCACTGTCAATTGTGTGTGTGCTCATTCAGGAGGGAATCCCATGGCAGTGATCAGTAAGCAGGTGAACATGGAACTGGCCAAAATCAAACAGAAGTGTCCGCTGTATGAAGCCAATGGCCAGGCTGTGAGTATAACTAGATGTCTTAATCAGTAAATTGGGTGAGCAGTTGCCTCTTGTTTTATGCTAATGTGGCTGAGCTCCTCAGGGCTTTCTTGCTCTGAACAAGTTGAGGTTTCAGTTTGTTTTTCTAATTCAGTTTACTTACCCAAAAGGTATGCATGTTACATTCTGTAGCCAGCTGATTTAAAACTTTTGTTTAAGTGAAAAATGTGTGGCTGATAACCAGACTTGTCATACCGGCTTTGTTTGCTCTGCATTGGGTTGAGTTCCCTGCAATCAGCTAACCACAAGAATAACCATCCATCATGCCAGTGTAGCTACAGCTGTATTTGATGTGTGTATCTGAATTCTGTGTTTTTTTTTCTTTCTTCCTCCAAACCAGAGCCTTTTGTTGTATACATACATTTAACAGAAGATGTTTGTACATGCTCAGCATTCCCTCCTCACAAAACTGTCTTGTGTCTGGGTCTAGAGCCCCGCTCCAGACCGGTTTTTGTCCTCAGGCAGGGCTATAACTTTCCATGAGCTACAAAAACACAATGGATGGTGGGATCTTTTTAACTGCAAAGCCTAGCGCAGCATCAACAACAGTACCCGTGCCTTACAGAACAGAGCAAAGAGCAGAGAATCAGATGTAGGCTAATGTCATTAAATTGGAAATAAACAGTGTTTTTGGTCTCACTTTTGGTCTGCCCGTCAAGCAGGAGCAGTAGTGGGATGTTTAGGTTCACATTCAGGGCATTTCCATTGAAGTAGGGGCTAGCCAGCGGGGCTCTGTAAGCATCCACATCATGTGTAACTAGTTTCCTCCTCCACAGGAAAACGCTAATTAAATATACATGTTTTAGTTTTGTGCAAACCTGTTTGAGGTTAAAGTTGTGTGACTACATAATGTTTTTTTTCTCTCTCTCTCTCTCTCTCTCTCTCCCCCCTCCCCTTTTGTCTTCTCAACCCCTCCCATGTTC
The DNA here is from genome assembly GCF_902150065.1 of Myripristis murdjan. Lineage (NCBI taxonomy): Eukaryota > Metazoa > Chordata > Actinopteri > Holocentriformes > Holocentridae > Myripristis > Myripristis murdjan. The sequence goes on from NC_044001.1 coordinate 13,496,320, forward strand.
ATCTTTTGGTGAACTACTAAAGGGTGAACGATGCACAAGTGTATGTATTGGTTTATTTACATAATGTATTCTTCACATGATATTGATTAATTTTAAAACGCTTCTCAACATTTAAGCTCCATCCATTTAAAATTTTGTTCTGTGTAATCCATCATTTTTCATCTATATAGGAGATTAAGAGAGAAATATAAGGGTAGCCTTACCAGCTCACATTATATATCCCTTCTAGAGTAGTCATTACTGAATAAACCCCTTTTTTGTTATTTCTTGTAAAAGGGAAGATCCACACAATAACATAAGTTAATGTTTCTTAAAATCTTGGTCAGGATGCAACCAAGAGGGCCAGCTCTCATTTATTGATACAATGAGGAGACATTTGTCAGAGATGCTCCATTTGATTTGAATGAGATTTTTTTATTGACATTGTGACTATACCAGGTGAATTTTATGAGGGAACTGGCACACATTCTGGTGTGGAATCTTTGTGCTCTACTAAAATTTTCATGTAAAAGCACAAACAAATACTCTTGGACATAGAGTACTGGCTGTGTGATTTCTGGCATTTGGAATACCGCAAGTGTGGATTTTCCCTTATTTGCAGCAAGTTGCAGTGGCATCTTTTTTGTTCCAAGTTTCTGTTTCTCCAGCCTAACATCCATATGATGTCATCTTGAAAGCATGTTATTAAATATGTCACTGCATGTTCATCAAGATATGGATTACATCATCAAACATTCTACATCTTCATTGAGCAACATAGAGATAATGACAGGATAATGTGTACTTTTTCTGCTTAAAGGCAGAGCATTCTTTATTGGGGTTGGGCAGCAGGTTTAGATTTATGGAAAAAAAATATATATACAGCCCTCCCAACGGATGAAAGAGTTTTAACCCTATCCTTTTTGTTTCAAAACAATGTTTTGCAACAGAGACATGCATCAAATTATCATAGCACTTCACGGGGGTTCAGGTAATGCAGGGTTAGCCTGGCCCTGGTATAAATTGCACGCAGGTTTACTGGTTCACAGGCCATCCTGTGAGCTGCTTCAAACCAGAAATATTTCACCGTATTCTGGTTGTGCATCTGTAGCAAGCATTAACTTACATTCACAATATAAAATCATAATCTGACAAGCTGCCACCAGCTTGACACTACTTAAATTGATTCACCCGAGATGTGAACTTGTCTTTGGCATGGAAATGTATAAACCAAAGGCCAGTAAATACTATTGAAATTCATGGGATGATTTGAAAAAGTAACTTAAACTGGCTGCAGCTAGATAAAAAAGAATAAAATTAGCTGTATGCTTTTTTTTGGCACGGTGTGCACTCACAAGTGGTCACGAAGTGCTCCACTCTGTAACCCGCAGTAGGTCTCTGCCCCTTGAGGTCCAGGAACTGAGTAAATTTGATGGCCACTGGAAAGTAGATTACATCAAAATTACAGTATATTGACTATGGAAGAAAATTACCCAGCACTACTATGTGTTTTCTAGCAAAATCCACAGCCCTCCCCACATGGGGAAATCAAAAATTGCACTTTTTTGGACCAGGCCCCCCACCCACTTCAATGAGATGTGGTCCATTACATTAGTGGCTCATTGCCCTTAATTTATGTCCCCAAAAGAGAAAAGTAGAGAAGCTGGTTTAGAGGGTAGAATATGGAATATAAAGACTGACGTAAGATGAAGAAAAAACTTACTTCTACCAGTGAATAGCAGAATTTGGTGAATGAACCATAAGTTTTTCTTGGTATGAGTAAATAATTTTGCCATCTACTTACTTAAGGTTTTCATGCCATTCGCAATGATGACAAAATTTAATTTTTCTGTATGTGTGGTGGAATACCACTGCTATTATGAAGTGCGACTGATAGTCCATTTTTCTTGTGTGTGTGTGTGTGTGTGTGTCCAGGTGCCCAAGGAGAAAGATGAGATGGTGGAGCAGGAGTTCAACAGACTGCTGGAGGCCACCTCCTACCTCAGCCACCAGCTGGACTTCAACTTCCTCAACAACAAACCCGTTTCTCTGGGCCAGGCCCTGGAGGTGGTCATACAGTGAGTGTGTTGTACACACACGCACACACTCAGTCAACAACAGTTCTTTCTTTGGCAAAACAGATGGATACTGCACGTGTGCGCAAGCCAAAGCTATATACAGGAATCCTAAGCTAGAGTCTGTGTGCAGGTTGCAGGAGAAACATGTAAAGGATGAGCAGATAGAGCACTGGAAGAAGATTGTGAAGACTCAGGAGGACCTCAAGGAGCTCCTCAATAAGGTGGGCAAACATTGTGTACTCTGGCTGCTGTAGCCTCATGCTTAGAGAAGTAAGCTCAATACTGTACTGTCACTGTTTTTAATCCCAGACAGGTTGAAATATTTTTTCAAAAGTTTGCTCGGAGTTAATCCTCTCTAATGTTACACTTCTGCTTTCTCTATGAATGATTTCCCTGTTTTTTTCCCTCCTGCTATCTCATGACTTCCTCTCTCCATCTGTCTTTCCTTTCCTTTCTCTTTTTCTTCCCTAAAGATGGTGACCACTAAGGAGCGGGTTAAGGAGCTCCATCAGCAGTATAAGGAGGCCAGTGAGGTCAAACCACCTCGAGATATCACAGCAGAGTTCCTGGTCAAGAGCAAGCACCGTGACCTCACCGCCCTCTGCAAAGTGAGCTCAAACACCACCACATAGCCACCTCATCCCAAAGTAACTAGTGGGTCAGATTGAAGAGGCAATAAGATAACGTAGGAGAGAAGGAAAACATCTGGTGTTAAATATGGATGTAAAAAAAATGCAACAAAGTGTTATTTGGTTACCGGCAGGCTGAACTGTGGAAAGCTGGAATGCATCCCTCATATCACCTTGAATTTCTTGCAGATATTTTCAAGCTGTACGCAGTTACCTAGAGAGCTTGTTTTCCAAAAGAAATTCCCACATGATGCTTTGATTACCCCCTCAGATGCCTTGGACCAGGCAGAGATCGAACTGCAGGAGTTAAAATACTGCAATCCAGGCAGTAAAATAATAACTGCCAAAATTTTAAGGTGTTTGTGGTGTTTTAGGTATTATATAATTTCTGTCCTTTGAGTTGCAGTAGGTTCGAAGTGCCTTCCGGAAGCCTCAAATTAAGTTTTCTCAGCATGGTTATTAAGTATGCCTATAGTTAAAAAGGCCTGCCACCACTGTTTCCTGTACAGGACCTTTGCCTTGACTTTGAAGGATTTTTTTTTCTTTTTTAACAAAGTGGAAATAATTTGTAGCTGTGTTGGAATGTGGAAGAACAACTAGCATGTAAAACGAGTATTTTATAGACTAGCAGGTCCGGGACTAGCAGGCCTCACAGAATTTTAATGTCGTGCCATTGTAATTCTCTCTAAGTAAACCAGACAGGCTGTGTTTAAGTGGTTTAATGCCTTAGCAGGATGTATTATTAGAGCGAGAGCTGCCGTTTTATTTTTGGTGCAGATAAATCGCCTCCACTAGTGGGATGTGTATATTTTAGAAGGTGGTTTGAGTTGGTTTAAACACAGCTGGTGTCTGAACTGGAGTTGTCCGTTACCCTTCCACTGTCTGAGAAACCACTTCAAGGCCTTAAATCTCAGTCTGACTGTCTTTCTGTCTGGAGTTGTACACACACAGTCCCAATAAGACCAACTGAGCATTTATGTGTGTGTGTGTGTGTGTGTGTGTCAGACTATGTAGTATATCTAGATTTAGGACCTTGGTCAAGACATTTTTGGTAGAATATTTTCCACTATTGACTTTTTGCCATATTGAAGTACCTTGCCAGGTTCATAATTGTCTTGGTTAAGTGGTATTGCTAACTGTAGTCATCTCCAGGGGCCTGACAGGATGGGAGGTATTAAGTACAGCTTTCTGCAGGTTAGGTGATGCTATTATAGCTGGCTTCCTATGCTGCTTTGGTAGTTTGTTCTGTTGTGGTGGACCTGTGAACAGGCTGAGTCAGCCTTTTCTGTTCAAGCTGCTTGTCCTTTTCTACATGACCTGAAACCCTCTGGGTGTGTACCTTATACAGAAAACACACACATGCACTGGCATGCTAATTTTCTTTTCACTTAGCTAACGACTTGACTAACTCTGTAAGTGCAGCCTTTCTTTGCTTAGTGTGAAACATTTGTCAGGCTTTATTGAAAGCAAATTGAATACAATAATATATTCCAATTTCAGTTTCAACAAATGATATATAATGATATATATCATATAGTATTGGCTATTGGCCATATTGAAATGCAAAATTAAATTTTGAGTCCAGCAAAATATCCTCAAGTCACTGACTGTAAATAGTGACGAGTAAAGTAGTTAGAGAAATAAATGAGACTTTTGTGCATTTATATAGGTATAATTTTATAATGCTTATACAGTGCTGGATCTCTTGAAGTGGCACTGTATCCTGTAAGTTTAGATGAACACACACACTACCTGAATCTCTTTGCTGTCTGTCCATCTGTCCCTGTGTAGGAGTACGATGAGTTGGCAGAGATGCAGGTCAAACTAGAGGAGAAGCTTCAAGAGCTGGAGGCCAATCCACCCAGGTAACTCATCTTCAATTCATCCATCCACCCACCCGCTGTTAGCTTCATCATCATCGCTGCCTCCTCGCTGTGCTGCTTCCTGCTCACATGGTCTTTCTCTGTACTCAATGATAATTTATTAAGAGTGCAAGCACTGCAGGTGCTGGATTCTCCATTCATTGGTCTTCCCACTCTTCCCCTCCTCTTTCTGTAAGGCCGAGAAACAAAAACTTGGTGCAAGGGTACTTTTTACGTTTCTGCTGTGACTGCCAGATCCATGAACTTAAGTCATTGTCCACTTCATAAATAAATTATTTTAATGCACCTGGGAACAGGGGAAGCAGCAGCAGATGGCGGATATAATTTGGTTCAGCACGCTAGTCTGTGACATAACAGTCTTGAAAGCACATCTTGGGGAGCCTTATTCATTCATTGAAGCTCCAGGCTTGGTTCATCAGGCTGGCAATGCTGACATAATATGCACTGAGAAAAAGCTGCATAGAATTACTGAGGTGACAGAGGTGTCTAGAGACCAGCTTTGCAGAGTGCACATGGGCAACCCCTTGGTATTAAGCTTGGTGTATATTAGATACCAAGTAGACCCTGGTTGATGTAGCATATGTGATTTCTTTCTCGGATCATTTTGTCTGCATATTAAACTAGGAACACGTCCTTTTGCATATCCCCTCTTAGTTGCAAGTTGATAATAACCTTAATTGTTAGTCTTCCAGGTATATTTTTTGCCATCCTGATTGACTCTCTGGTCTTAACAACTGATGTGTATTTGTATGGCATATGCTGTGTGCTTGCTTTACTGTTAAAGATATTTTGTTCTTGTGGTGATAGATTAACTTTTCTATGAGTAAACTTGTCACTCTAATATCTACATAGCTGTCAGTATGATCTAACCAGTTTCTCGCTGTCTGTTTTCTCTCCAGTGATGTTTACCTGTCATCCAGGGACCGACAGATCCTAGACTGGCACTTTGCCAACTTGGAGTTTGCCAACGCTACACCCCTCTCCACCCTTTCTCTCAAGCATTGGGATCAGGTACATACATGTATCGCTTTTTTAAAATGTGAAAGCCTGCAGTAGTCTTGATAATGGTCTTATGTAAGAGACCTCTTCAAGCCTCCGACTATCCCATGCAGATCCTGCCAAGGTTACCTCCAATTCAGCTATGAGCTAGTTATGCTATTATCTTTCATTTGGAAAGCTCATTGTTGTCTTTGTTATTGAAATGATGAGGTTTTACGTTCACACAGGATGACGACTTTGAGTTTACTGGCAGCCACCTGACAGTGAGGAACGGCTACTCATGTGTACCTGTGGCCCTGGCTGAGGGTTTGGACATCAAACTAAACACAGCAGTGCGGCAGGTCCGATACACAGCCTCTGGTATGTACGCAGGACTCTGCGTGCGTGTGCGTGCGTGCGTGTGTACATGGTTGGCCTTGAATTTCACTATTTGACTTGGTAATTTATGCATCCTTGTCTAACCAGTTATTTATCTGTCCTTTCCTCCAGGCTGTGAGGTGATAGCGGTCAACACTCGCTCCACCACGCAGACCTTCATTTATAAGTGCGATGCTGTGCTGTGCACCCTGCCCCTCGGTGTGATGAAGCAGCAGCCCCCCGCTGTGCAGTTTGTCCCCCCTCTGCCAGAGTGGAAGACCTCCGCTATACAGAGGATGGGCTTTGGCAACCTCAACAAGGTTTGACCTCTAAATACACACACATGCATTCATCCTCTGTCCCTTAGTGGATACTGTGAACTGTAGAGTGCAGCACAGCTTAGGATTCATCAGAAAACAGAGATGGTGGTTCTTGAGGAAGTTGCCCTCCTGTCGATTCTGCTGCAGTGTCCTTACTGTGCAATGTGACCTTCAGCTGCTTGTGGGCTCCTGTATTTCAGCCAGAGTTAATTTGTGGTGTTTTGTATCTTTTGCACTTGTATACAGAACTGCTTCATTATTAGGCTATGGCGTCACTGCTTTTTAAGTGAGCAGTTCCTGCTGCATTCAACAGCTCTCTCTCTCATAAATCATAACAGGTGTTGAGTATGCAGCTTAGAGCAAGGAGCCCTCTCTTTCATGTAAATAGCCCAGAGCGCTCTTCATCGTAGTTTACATCTGGGCACAGTGTTTTGGATGGATAGAGGAATGGGAGGGTAGGTTGGTTAGGGTGAGTGCTAAGTGTAAAAGGGCAGGGAAACAGTCTGCAGATGTTTTTTTTTGCCTATTTTTTTAGTAATCTAATCACATTCCTTGCTCTGTGTCACTCCCATCCAATCATCGCTTGCTCTGTGTCTCTCGCCCTGTGTCCCACTCTCTCTCGGTGTCTCTGTCACAGAGCATCATCTGCGGCAGAATAGTTTAATTCTGCTGCAGCACAGAGGAGAATGCGGCATTATTATGCAATCTTAGCTGCATGTACCTACTTTAACCAGCAGAGGGAGCACTTCCCCAGAATCACTTTCCCTGCCAGCCTTCAGTGGTCACTAGAACTTGGAAAAGAAGCAGATTTTGACATAAGATAAATCTCAACTGCGATATTAATGAAAGGGAGCATTGTGGGTACTGCTGCCACATGTCACATTCTCAGATCTTACCAGCTGCACTGCACAGCACAGGGACAGAGGAACAGCTAATGTGTGGCCCCGTGTACACTGAATGGTGAATGTGTGTAACTGTTGCTGGTTGTGTGTGCTCCTCCCTGCCTGTAGGTGGTGTTGTGTTTTGACCGTGTATTTTGGGATCCCAGTGTCAACCTGTTTGGTCATGTTGGCTCCACCACAGCGAGCCGGGGTGAGCTCTTCCTCTTCTGGAACCTTTACAAAGGTGAGTACAGATATGTAATTCTTTGTGGTCATGGCTGCTTGTTTAGATAACAGTTGGATAATTTGTTGATACCTTTATTACATCAAATTCTAATACATTAAAGGGTACATTGTACATGTGATGTGATTAAAAGCCTGTTTGTCACCTATTACTGTCAATTATTTTCTGTGCAGTACACAGATGCATTCATATTGTTTTTGTATGCCAGATCAAGACAAATGATTTATTACTGTTTGTAACTTTTGTCCTGTTAATCCCTTGTTAGCCCCCATCCTGCTCGCTCTGATGGCTGGAGAAGCTGCTGGCATCATGGAGAACATTAGTGATGATGTTATAGTCGGACGCTGTCTTGCTATCCTGAAGGGAATATTTGGAAGCAGTGCTGTGCCGCAGGTGTGTTTATGCATTATTGTTGAAAAGAAATAACAAACTGTTCACCCATGGCTTTTTTTCTGAGTGAAAAAGCGCTGCCACGACCGTTTTTGGGATACTGGAAAAAAAAGAAAAAGGCTGGTGTCATTGTTAATACACTAGCCATAACCGAGCTCCATCTGATCTTATCGTCATGATTGGTTGGCTGACAAAAAAACAGTTGACGTCACTCCATGAGAGCTGAACTTGTTTAATCTGGGAACAAAATGCCGACAGCAGTGCTTTCTTTGCATTTTTCTTTTTGTTTGTAATGGCTGCCTCTGTAGTATTCCGTGTAAATATAGATTGAAGCAGCTGAGGAAGAAAACGTATGTGAACACAGTCTGAAACAAACATATTTTTACCAAGTTCTTCCCCTTTGACCCCTCACTCAGAGCAGTTCCTTCAGCTTGCACCCTAGTACACACCGAAAAGAATGTTTGATTGTAATATTTGCCAGTAGACCTCAGGAGATGTGGCAGATCTGGCAGATGTTTGGTTCTAAATCAGTTTGACTGAATTTACTGTCTACAGAAAAGCAGTGGGGGATTACATCTTTGTGATCCATCATGGAGTTTTCTCTTGGGTCCTTTCAGTTTTTTAAGTGGAATGTCAAATTGGTTCCTGATTTGACCCCTAACCAGTGCAGCTCGACACAGTAAGCGTATGTGAAAGGCGTTCGCATGCGGAGTCGTATCCAAACCACCCGTCATTATGAATCACCCACTATGGTTTCTTATGGAAGAAAATCATATACACAGAGGCCAGCTTTGGAACTGATTACCCATTTAGCTGTTTACAGGTCCTTCTAATATCAGCATGGAAACACATAACAAGCCTTGTTTGTGTTGTTGTTGTTGTTGTTGTTTGTCGTCATGGCAGCCAAAGGAAACCGTGGTAACTCGTTGGCGTGCCGACCCCTGGGCCCGGGGCTCCTACTCGTACGTAGCAGCAGGTTCTTCGGGTAATGACTATGACCTCATGGCACAGCCCATCACCCCTGGCCCCGCCATACCAGGAGCCTCACAGGTAAACACACACACATCAGTGGAAACATGCTCTCTGTGGTTCGTCCTGCGCCTAGTGTTGGTCCCAGTGTTAAAGTGTGTGTGTGTGTGTGCGTGTGTGAGAAAGGGAGAGAGAAGGCATCCCAGCCAGCCCACAGTATTCCTCCAGACCAAGGCAGTTTGTTCCCAACACAGATGTTTTTTGGGTGTTTTGATGCTGGCAAGCTGATTGATGTGAACAAGTCATATTTATGTGCTGACTGATGAGTTCTGGCATTTTACTACCCCACATTTTTTTCCCTCACCATTCCTCCTCTTTTTTTTCTGTCCTCTTCCCATTTCTTTGCCAGCGAAACGTCTCTACATACTTACCCTGTTCTCTGCACACTGATGATAACATTTTGCTGACTCTCTCCTCCTCAGCCTGTCCCTCGCCTGTTCTTTGCTGGTGAGCACACCATCAGGAATTACCCAGCCACAGTTCACGGCGCCCTGCTCAGCGGGCTCCGAGAGGCAGGACGCATCGCTGACCAGTTCCTGGGCGCCATGTACACACTCCCCCGACAGACCACACCCACCACCGCCAACAACCCTCAGCAGGCCCAGCCCACCCCTACTGTCTAAAGCTGCCTCTGTTGGTTCCTCTGTGCTCCTCAAATTCATATCGCCTTAACAGTTTAGGATAAAGCATTACACTTTACCCATATTCTGTGACATCCGTATCTTTAAGATCTTGGAAACCCCAGAGGCATCTTTGCACTTTTGCATCGACTCAAATGTGGGCCAATTCTAGGATTAGTCCGATTTTCTGGATACAGACGAGCTCTAATTCTGAATTGAAACTGTCTTTAGTCAGAGCACCTCACTTAACTTGTAGTTTGGGATTGCCGCGACTGCGTTTCCAGGAAGACGAAAGAACACACCATCAGTTTCTTAGTGTTTGACACCATTGCAGACAGATTAAACCCGCTACCACATGGATCGGACCTTTCTCTAAATCAGTTTGACTGATACTTTTTATTTCATGCTAATGTAATAATGCATCCGAACGCATTGTGAAAGTGTGATTTACCAGTCTCTAAAGCAGAAGCATGGCATTGATTTGTAAGGGCTTTGGGTGATTCTGTGCATTTAAATCCAGTCTATTTATCTATTTATGTGCACCCATGTGAGCATTATGGAATGGCTGAAACGTGGTACATATGTACACTCAAGCTGTGAGCCATAAGATCATACAAAGCAGATAATGCAAGTCGGTAGCACCATCTCCATGCAAACTATTTTTTTGTTTTGTTTCTTCCTATGAACTGGATATTTGCCTCCGGCGATGGCTCACATGCTCTGTTTTGGTTGTCTTAAGGCTGAATAATCTGGCCATATATGGTAGTTGAAACCCCTCTTAATATTATTCCTATCATTTTGGTTGCATAGTCTAGTGAAGATAGTGTGTTTGTATTAAATTCTAAAAAAGATAGACATGTTGGGGGAAAAAATTGTGAATGTTGTTACCATAGTATGTCAAGTGTATTATTCTTTTTGTTGTGTTCATTTCACTTTTTATATTGTTTTTTTGTTATTAAAACAAAATGAAAACGTAATCACATCTGTGTTTGTTCCTTCCTTGATCAAGATCAAGCATATGAGAAATTAAAGGAATACTCCAGCCCCCAAAACATTACCACGGATAACCAGTGTGAAAATGAATGAATGAATGAACTTAAAAATATTGTTTGCTGAATCATTTTCCTTTCATTTCCTGGCAACTCAAAGTGAGAAAGCACTACAAAACATTTTTGTATTCCATTAATGGATCCACCAGAAGCTATTGGATAGCCACAGGCTTTGTTCAGGCTTCAGAGAAGAGTGTAGGCGGGCTAACTTGGTGATCCTCAAGCAAAATTAATTGATTCCTGCCGTCCCTTGATGATGTGGGGCTGCTTGTGTGCTTGTACATGCATTTACAAAAGTCCTCTGTGGCCTCCCTATGACCTGTTTCATCACAGATCTGGCTGCTTCCCAGTGTGTGTGTGTGTGTGTAAGAGAGACAGAGTGTGAGAGATGAGGGTCTCTGACAGCAGGTCTGCATAGTAAGGCATCTGATGACTGACGGGGGAGATTAAAATGGTCAGCCATGAGCCATGAGCTTTCTGTGGAGTTATGTTTCAGGGCTCTGTGCCCCTCTCTTTCCATGTATTCTCAGCATCTCCATCTTCGTTTTTCCCAGAGCTGCGGTTATTATTATCGTGACCAAAAGAGAGGTTTGATGTAACAACAGTAATTTGAGCTTGGGTTTTGGACTGAACGGCACTATGGGTATTTTCACCTCTCTGGTAAACCATAAGCTCAGAGCCGTGTGTAACTGTTGACTGGTGATTTTTTCTTTTTTTTATATATAATAACCTGAATCCCACATCAACCACTTATTTGATAGAGGGAGATGGAGAGAAAAGAGTTATAAAAGTCTTGGACTAGAGGCCGCAGCATGTCTGAGCACATCTCCAGCAGTCGTGTGATTCATAGGAGTGCAGACGCCACAGGTGTGGGGAGGAATGTACTCAAGCATACACACACACACACACACCTCCCACATACTGTTATGCATGATCTGGACATCATCCATGATTATGAAGTGAAAGATAAATCCAAGTCACTGGACCATGTTCAACCTGCCTTCAATGTGTTTGACAATCTGAAAGTGAAGATGATTGGGAGATAAATGGGTGCTCTACATCATAAAAAAAATCCCATTCTGCATGTATTTGTCAAAATAATTCAGCTGCCGGGTCATCCAAAGCCACAGCCTCAACCGAAAAGAAACCCCTTTGGATAAATTCGTCCACAGATTCAGTTTTTTCTTATGTAACCTGTTGTAGGCGGTGAAGTTAATTTATTTCTCTCTCACACACTCGACCGTCCTCCTCTTCCCTTCGCCTGGAGTGTGACTGAGTCATTTCCATGGTTGACTTCACACCACTAATTCAGGTCAGGCATCGGCTCTGAGGCTCACGAGTACCAGGCTCCAAGCAGGCACCACGGTGCCGGGCAGCAGCTTCCTGCGTATGAACTTAGGACAGATTAAACCACACAAGCAGGAGACAGCGTTAAAACCTGACTCTCTTACACACACACACACACACACACACACACACACACACACATGTCACTGCACTGTAGGAAAGGGATTCTCAACCATTTCAGCTGGTTAGGCTCTCCTCATTTGGGAATGTACTCCAAGAAAATCCTCTTATAAATCAATTTCTTGTAATCTTGTCTTAAATTCTTATGTTTCTTATGAGTGAGGTGGTGTGAGGTGAATGAGATAAAAAAAAAAAATCCCTGCTGTATCTTTTTTATGTAATGGAAAACCTTTTTTTTCTTCTTCTTCTTTTTTTTTTTTTTTAACAATCTCATCTTACTGGTGGATGCTTTCAAATTAAAAAGGCCTTATTACTGGGATTTAAATTTTACTCTGTTCATATGCAAATAAGATCAAAGATGTATAATATAAACTTATTTCATTTACAATATCCACCTTGTTTTACAGACTCAGATTGACTCCAGTAAATGGATCACAGCTTAACTTGGATGAACAATTGCTACAATCCCTCCAATAATTCAGATTTATTTAATCTGAGTTACAGGAGCTGCTGTTGACGGCCAATCAGGGTCCAGTATGATACCTGTTCAGCCTGTGAAGATTTAGGACCCTTTCAATTAATTCTAAATTGCATCACCTATCGCTAAACTACATTTATTTGCAAAATATCAGGATATGTGGATACAAAATCAGCGGTGAAGCTGAAAGGGAAAATCTATCCTGTGTTCCTAAAAGGCTGCTGGCAATGTACCTTGAAATTCTGGGCTCCTTTTGTTGTTTGGTGATGTGTTCTTCTTACTCCTGTGGATAACTGGCAAAACACAGCCAATGTGATGCTGAGATATTTCCAGCCTTGCCTCAGTGCCATACAACCGCTGGCCTCTCCACCTACACCGACAAACCCTGCACCGCCTACGCCTTGTAAGAAGACCTTCTCGGAAATCACTATCGGATGCAGAAGTAGGCGAGGGAGGCTGAGTGAAAGTGGGTTCACCAAAAAACTGAATTGTTACACTTCATAAGTCACATGAAAGAGTGAGAAGGGGGGTGGATTTTTTTTTTTTTTTTTTACAGCGGTATGAGATTAAGTGACTCTTTGTGATGGAAATTTTGGCCAAAAGTTCAGCTAATTGTTCACTGAAACTTCCCTGCCTTGTAAATTGTGAATGCTCTGTTGTAAATTTGAAAAAAAAAAAAAAAAAAAAGGTGTGCAGCTCAGCCTAGCTGTTTAACAGAAAGGTGTGTGTGCTGACTGTGCATTCCACAGCAGCTTGCGGTTTTCCTCCCTGAACCTGACCAATTTGCCTCATTTGTCTGCGTGCTTATTTTGCATGCTGTCAATTCTCCCCTATGCTCGATACAAGCCCTGTGGACTGGGGCAACACACACACACACACACACACACACACACACACACACACACTGAGGGTGTACCACTATGAAGTCAAAACTTGCTGAGCTCATCCAGTTAAAAAAAAAAATGAAAGAAGCAGAGAATATTACAAACAGGAGCAACACACACACACACACACACACACACACACACCCCAACATGGAGACATGTTACAAACAGGTTTTTTATTATTATTTTTATTGGAATACATAGTCCGCTGTACAGTTGGCAGATTCAAGAGACCTACATGCAGAGTGCGCCAGCCACAGTAAGGTTAAAACATGCACGATGTATTAAGTCTAAAACAGAAAAACAGCGGCCCCACGCAGATCCGCCTTGCATCGCTGACACACGGAGAAAAGCTTGGAGCAGCAGCGCTCATTACAATAATAAATCATAAAACCCTTTTGATCTGATGTCATTACATAGATTTTTTTTGTGTTTGACACTGTCGGTCTGTCTGTCTGTCTCTCTCTTCTACAGACATAATCCATTTATAAACAACAGCAATATAAAAATACAGTTCCAGCTCCTGGGTTTGATTGTACAGGCCTGAAATCCTTGTGTGTCTGTGCATGTACATATGTATGTGTGTGTGTGTGTGTGTGTGTGTGTAAGAGTGAATGAGGAGATCTGGTTTTATGTAAGCATATGTATTTTTATTCCTATTAGACTATGTGTGTGTGTGAGTGCATGAGTGTGTCTGTGCATCTGAGGGCCCGCACACTTCTTTCTTTGGCAGCGCTTGCAAACATACAGCACACAAGATGCAGAAACCCTGAATTTATGAGCGAGGGACGACGGGGCAGCGAGGAGACCCTGGAACACGGAGCGGCTCCTGATAAAACAGGACGACACATGGTGAACCGCTCAGCACTGCAGACCTGCTCAGCTCTGATAAAATGCACATAGCTCTCATTCTTCAATGACTATGACACAACCCTGGCCCCTGTCTCGCTCTCTTGTCTCTGAACCACGGCGTATCATCATATCTCCAGGTCGTGAGAAATGTCTGGCATTAAAACAACAAAACACAAAATACAGGAAAAAAAAAAAAAGTACTCTCCAGGAGTGTAATAACAACGAGGAAGATGCATTATCTTGCAAAAAATATCATTCTTAAAATCAAAAAGGACAAATACTTATGTTCAATATATTTCAATAATAAGGCCCACTTTACAAAATTACAAGATTTTCCTTAAATAAAATCTATCCGATATAGCTTCCAAAATAAGACATCTTTTGTTTAACAAAGAAAAAAAAATACATAAGCAGAGAAAAAAAAGAAAAGAAAAAAAATGCTCAAATTGAATATTTCCCCTTTGTTTCAGCAATAATAGTCTCAGAGACAGGGTGTCCATCTGGGGAAACATTGGCACTGTCTCCATCTGTAAACTGGAAATACTGTGGAATGATTTTGGCACAATGTTAGAAGGCTGAGACACAGGCATAATAGGGTGCCATACCTCAAGAAATATTTGCAAATGTTCAAAACTTTATCCATTTACTGAGTCCACACAATTCCTTTCTCAGTCTGATGAGATGATTTCTTCTTCTTCTTTTTTTTTTTTTTTTAAATAGTTACTCTAAGCAACGTTTAAATTCAATTTGGCCGGTGCAAAAAAAAAAAAAAAAAAAACACATTATTACTTATTCACAAACAATTTTTGACTATGGTACTGTACATTCAGCAAACAACTACTGAAAATAGATTGGCGTACAATTCTGGGACACAAACACAAAAACAAAAAAAAAAAGGCAGGGCAACTTTTGAAAAGGGGACTAAGGGGGCATTAAATTGTTTGAGGTCTTAAAGTTAAGTGCTGGTTAAGTGCAGATTAAGGTCTACAACACACATTGACACCATGACCCTGGCTTTACAATGGAGGCCTTTGAGGACAAGCGTCAGCCATTTCCTCCGATCTCCGCTAAGTACATTCTAGACTAATTTATACAGGGAAGGGAACAATGACTTAAAACTGATGTTTATACATACACCACCAGAAGTTGAGAGGATTTCTAATAACTGCTAAGCTAGAGTCTCCACAGTCTGACATAGCCACCTCTTCTCCTTGCAAGCATCAATCACATCACTCAAGACCCAATCTTAGGTTATCCGCTCCAAAAGCAGTTATCATATTGACTGAATATCTGAGCCAGCAATATGTTCTGCAAAACTGAGATCAGTCAGGGACAAAAGGAGCCGACAAACTCTGAAACAGCATCCAGTTGTGTCTTTATAGCACCACAAAAAAAAAAAAAAAAAAAAAAAGCCCTGAAACCTGTAATGTCGTCACTCATGTCCCCGATGACCAGTGAGTACATTCCATCATGTCAACACTCTAGAGGCTCTGACCGTTTTAAGCGCTGGATAAAACCTGAATTATGCGGGTAGTAAACCGAGTTCACGTGAAGGCCGTTCCCTGGTCCTCGTCCTGGCACACAGTGTCCAGCTAGGTAGCAGCGGACGGAGTGTGATGTATAGCACAGTTACCACAACAGTATTCGTGTACTTTGGGGCCCGGTGAGGAGGAGCGGCAGGCGCGCATAGCAGAGGATGGAGTTTCAGCTTTGCCCTTTGAAAAGCCCTGCTTTCTTTGAAGCCCTGTCTCTGGCAGGGAAGCCCTCCAATGCACATAAAACCTACAGTTTCCGACAGCTGTGCTCTTCCCGGGACCCCGACTCAAACACTTTCTTCTGACAGATTTCGGAGGGGTGTTAGATATGGTGTTAGTGAGTTAAAGGTGTGGAAGGAGTTAGAGGTTGCGAAGTGCAAGAGGAGGTCGGGAACAAAAGGAAAGAGGATTTGCGGAGAGACAAAGGGGGGCGGAGGGCTGGAGGAACGCAGCAGAGGTTGTGTCGTTGCAGCAAGAATAAGGGAAACTCGGATTGACTGCATGAGAGATTGTCGGATTGGGCAGGGGTGGAGGGGGGCAGGTGGGACAGGAAAAGCGTGGGTGGGTGAGGATGTAGGGGGCAGTAAAACAGGATGAGTTGTGAGGGGGTCACGGGTGTCAGGACTTGCATCACCAGTTGCTATACGAGCCTGAGCCAAAGTGACGTCAACCTCTATAAAAAAAAAAAAAAAAAAAAAAAATCCCCGGCCGCACAGTCTCTGCCACACTCTGAGAAACACACGTGCGCGCACATGATGCACATTAACTCACACATTAGTCCTTCAGCACCTTCTTACCGCGTCTAGGGGGAGATACAGCAGCTAACAACGTTCACATGTCAGGCTTTAAATGAGAGCCCGCGCTGACATATTAATAACAACACTGCATGGAAACACACTGACAGACAACGACCACGTGCGTTTCTGGCAGGGCAACACTGGCAGAGCCGGACATCTGATATCCCCCTCTGTTTTAATCATCCCTAAAGCGGACATCACTGCCAAGCTGTCTGTCTTCCTCTTTCCTGTATTTAGAAGCCCTGAGTCAAGAAGAAGAGACAGGATTAGATGCAGCGCTGACCTCTGACCTTTTGGGGGGTGGTGGTGGTGGGGGCTGTACATCACTATCTAAGAACTGGCAACACATATCAACTGCTCTTAAGAAACAAGGCATTCCTTGAGGAAAGGAGGAAGGGAGGGAGAGGTGGACTTCTCTAACACTTGGCTTCTCCAAATAACTAAAAAGAAGATTGGGCAACGTTGAAAAGCTGGGAAAAATATTGGTGTTTACTTTATAACTGAATGAGAAAAGTAGTGGCAGCAACAATAACAGATAAAGCTTCCGAAGGAGTGCAGAGTCAAAGGACCATGTTGTCATCAAGTGTTGGCATAAGGGCTCTTAACAGTATGGCTGATTTGTTTATGCTCTGAACACATGAAGTCGTGAAGCCGGCAGTGGCTTTCAAAAAGGCCACATGGCAAGACTTTCTGAAGCCGTGCGGCACCCTGGGACTCTGACAGACGAATCCAAAGGACTCAACTGTTTGGGCGGTGCGGTCTACATTCTTTTGAGGGGTCCTTTGAAAAAGGGGTTTTAAAAAAAAATTCTCACAGAAGTCTTTTTGAAAATGTTCTTCACTTGAATCTAAATACCATAACAATCTGCATAATCGCTACAAAAAAAAAAAAAAGAAAAGGAAAAATCTAACCTTACAACCCATATTTATATCATTTGTCTGTACAGCAAGTGGAGGAATATAGTGTGACTGAATTTACTGGGACATTCCACCTGTCCTAACTCAAGGCACCAATGTACACAGATATTTCTAAAAAGGGGCTAAAGGAGAGAAAGCACAGCATGAATGACCAGTGAAAGAATATAAAAATGTACATACTGAACGGAAACAAAACCAGTGAGTTTGGACTTAGCGGGCTATACAGTCCTCCCCTCGTATCGTCACACAGTTAATGAAGTAATGCATGGCTCTGAAGTAGTTACAGGCAACGCAAGGGTGGAACGTTTTATGATTGCATGTAATGACTTTCTCCTGCTTGCATAAACAGTGAACTGTCAAAGCCGCAGGCCTGTCACAAATTGAAGTCCTGCCACCAAGCTGACTTCTTCACAATAAAACAACATGGATATATATTTATATATGTATATGTGGGGACTAATAAATATTACAGTTAGATGGTATGGAGCAAAAAGCTGGTGGCTGGTAGAATAGATTGGAGAACTGAGAAACAAACTGAGAGGAAACAGGTCATTCCCACCAGAGTCTGACACAACAGCAATGAAATCCATCACAGCAGAGGGACAAAATGGAGACTGGGCTTCAAAAAACAAGTTCTTCACCCCACGTCCTATGTCTCTCAAAAGATCTCATTTACAGCTACGATACACTGTCTCCCATTAAGGAGATTTAGAGGAAAGAGAAGGTGATGGCACTGCATTGGTGCTCTTTAGCAATGGCAAAGATCAAGCCATCAACCAACAGGCCATTCTAAGCTGCATTCCAAAAGCAACATGACACCCCATCCCATCAACAGTTGTATTTTTTTTTTTTTTTTTTTAAGGGAGAGTTCGCAAAGTTGGCATTGCCTGTAGTGTTACAGTGTCAGAAAGCCAGCAGTAGCCTGTCCAAGAAGGAAACTTTACAGAACAAGCAGACAAAGTTTGACAATGTAGACGAGGTTTCGGTCATAGTGATGCACTAGATTGTCATTTTCACATCCTAAAACACTTTACCTCAATGAGTACACCCTACTTGATACTGGCCAACGACTAAATCTGAGTTTCTATGGCACCCCCATGCTTGCTATGGCCCCAGCCAATGAGAGAGAAAAGATATTCCTCCAACCTACCAACCAGAAGTTGAGATTTTATATTGTAACAAAATAATACACCTCTATAGAAATAAAAAAAGGAGAGAAGTTAGGACGATTCGCACGGCGAACCCAGTCACATACAAGCTGGCGTGTCCGTTCCTTGTGGTTGGAGGTGCAATGCCCAAGTCCAACCAAACCAAACTTGTATCTTCCTATGATTTGCTGGTGTGTATATTTACAGCAGCACTGAAAACACGTCCATCTTGCCAGGCCAAGTTTGCTGGTACTCCAAGTTCAAATGTTCAGTTCAAACAGAAGCTCCATTTTGCTGTGGCTCTCTCAAACTGCACGAAGGAGGACAATTTAGCGTAGACTGAGGTTGTGAACAATAATGCACCCAACTTGTTCTTTTACTTTTTTTTTTCTTTTTAAAGTGTATTGCATTCCATTGTAGAGTGCAAACATTTCTTGTTTTGATAAAGCAGAAAAAGAAAGGTTGGTGCTCAACAGGAAGCGAATTACTGAGAATCAAAATAACTGGTGAAAATGGCATGAAGCATGAGTAAGTAATGAGAAATAATGTGGGTCTGTGCGAGTCCTCTTAAAATGATGCCAACCCATCATCCTTAAAGCAGAGTGCATATTGAGTCACGATTCTCCAAGTGCTCTTCATTTATTTCCTACAAACATGCAAATGTTCTCTACACTTCTTAGACCCCAACATTAAATCCAGCTTGAGGTCACCGCATGCTGAAGCGAGGTTTGGGCTAAAAATGAATCTTAATAGTAAAAATGTGTGTGCATGTGTTTGCATGCAGTGTGTACATGCATATGTGTTTGTGAGGGTTTGCTTATATGTGTGTCTGATTGTGTGAGGAATAAAAAAAAAAATCCTAGAATAAAAGAAATAATGGCTGGCATTGTCGTCTAAGCAAATGCAAACAAACAAACAAACAAAAAAAGTTTACATCATAATACATGTCTGTAAGGTGGGTAATTCGCTTCCTGTTTTTGGTCACATTTTATGAATCCTTTGATTTGGGAAGATTTCTGCATGACGGTCCAACTCTGTGAGAAGACGCATCTTTCATCTTCCGACAGTGTCTGGCTGGAGATTGGGATGTTTTTACAGTGATAAAAGTTGAATTTCTAGTTTGAGCCCGGGAGGTGGGGGGGTCACGGTAATGGTCCACTCTGAAAGGCATCCCAAGTGCCTCACATTCTCTCTTCCCCTAGCTCCTTCTAAAACCTGGCGAATCAGAAATCTCCAGCCATCCCAGCATGCCAGCCAGCCTCTCCCTTGTCAAGTCTCGGGATTACACTATAATACATCCAACGCAAGAAGCAGAAGAGGATACACGGGCTGGTGAGGCGACCTCCAAAACACTGTACAGGCACTGGACTCTCCCCCTCTGTGTTTATGCCTCTTACGGGACAGAGAAAGTTCCGGAGAGGAAGGGCTGTCCATGTCTTAGTGTATACTCAGGGTCAGAGTTAAGGATGTCAAGTCAGTGGTTGGTTGTTCTGTATGGCTGCAACTGCTATTTTTTTTCCTTTTCTTTGCCTGTGATAAAAGCAGCAGATGCTGTCTGTTGGAGATAGGTGGTAATGGATGTAGCCTCTGGTACATGGGAGACTGGGGTTTGGCCCTCCTTTTGCAGTCGAGAGATTAATGGAGTGCTGTGAAAAAAAAAGAAAAGTATCTTAATATTCTTTTCAGTGGCAACATACATAAAATGTACTGCACAGGCTAAGGTCATCCCTCTTGACATTTTACCACAACTATACATCATGTTCATCAGGAACATGGTTTTTCCACGTTTTTTTATGATGCTTTATTGATCCCTGAGGAGAAATTCTCTTTTTGCGGATGCTTGCTGTTACGGGGATTGAACCCAAGGCTTCCCGCTGGCAGTTTCACTGCTCGCTACACCATCCTGTTGCCACCTCCATGATGAATGCACTACCACCAGTCCTGTAAAGTGTGTTATATCTCAACTCCGCTCAGCTTGATGAAGCTGGTTTGGAGTAAAACCCTCAAAAGAGTAGTGACATCTTCGCTGCAGGAGTAATTAACATCATTTTGTTTTAATTAGAGCTCTCAGGAGCATCAGTGTGGTCAGGATGTGGCTCTTTTGTCACTGTAATGTGAGGAGAAGAGGAGAGAAGAGAAGAGAAGAGAAGAGAAGAGAAGAGAAGAGAAGAGAAGAGAAGAGAAGAGAAGAGAAGAGAAGAGAAGAGAGCTGGAAAAAGGTGCTCTATCCTACCTGCCCTCTATACTATGGATGTCCTGCTCAGATCAGGCCAGTCTAGTGATGTTCAGACTGGCGGTGGCTCCAAGATCTGTTCCCTGCTCCACTCCTCCCCTCAGCTCGAGCCCCTGACCCTTGACCCCTGCTGGATCCCCACAGCTCCCCTCTGGAGGAGGCCCCTGCCATCTTGGATGTCCGATCATAGGCGCTCCCCATGTGGTGTGAGTCGCTGCTGGATGCCTGCCGTCTCCAGGAGGCTGGACTGTGGCTGGGGCTGGGACTGGGCTCCATGCTGTCAGCAGCCTAGAATGATCAGAGGAAAGCGATTAAAAAATACTTTAGAAAAAGATACTGAATTAAAACCACTGCCCATAATCTGGACCAGCAACTCCAGAAACTCCTTGCTTAATAAGTGGAGTTAATAATACAGAGAAAAACAACATTAAAATAGAGGTCAGATCACTCAATTAATGCCACATTTTCGAGTTTTATATAGAAGCCCAGGGCATTTTGTTTGGGTAGTGTGGGGCCTTGTTTGGTCCAGCAGTGTATTATTTGGGTATTAGATACATGCTGTTTATGTTAACTGGTGTGTGACAAGGAAAATCGGCCATGTGGATTCCTGCCAGGGGAAAATTCCTAACCAAAAACCCCAAACATACCCCAAGCTGAGAGATTTATAATTTGGTGGGCTGACTAGAAAACAAACCCCAAGTTACTAGCCTGTGGAGGCTATAGCGGCACATAACCTCAGTGACCCTGCTGAAGGAAAGCGAGAGTTAGATGACGATGCAGTTCCTAAACACACAGAAACAGCACCCCACTCCTGTAATTTCAGCTTTAAAAAAGCACCATAATTAGTGACATTTGGTGGGCTGGAGTTGGCTTCTGATGGCAGTTTTAGAACGCATTCTCGCTAATTGGCTTTAATGGAGCCCTGCTGGACTGCCTTTCTTGGTCTCCAGGGGCAACAGACAGGAAATCAGTCACCAGCCAACACTGCCAGATAGGCGTGGTCAGTGTGGTCACTTCCTGCTCGAGTCACCAGGGGGAGGAAACAGCAGAGCGGCACATTCTCCTTCTATGGTAAGCTGCTGAAGGACCAGGGTTTTCATAAGGCTGGCATGGAATATAACTCCAGCGCTCTTCCTCGACTGAGCAGCAGGTTCATTCATTGTTCAGAGCTTTTTAATGGTCTTAAAATAACAAGACTGAATAGAATTATACAACAAAGAAAAGAGTGAGGTATCTATTGAAGGGAATTGTTACGCTTCCCCTGTGTTTACACCAAAACTTGAAAGGGTGAATGAATGTGTTGCATTATACAGCTCAATTGTTAAAAAAAAAAAAAAAAAAAGTCAAGTAGCCTCAGTGCAAAAGCTTAATAATATTTTTCTTCCAAACCTTTCTATGTGAGCAACACACATATGTTACTGAAGAACAATTGAGAAAATATTTGGGTTAGAGCAATGTCAGCATGTAATTAATGGTGTTAATTAAGTTGACGTGCCACATAAGCAAGGAAATTTACTGGGAACGCCATGTGCTGCTGTCAACACAGACCTGCTCCTGTTAACCACGCATTTAAAATGCTTTCTGATTGTAAAGCTAGTATTTATTGTAGGAGCACATAGTCAGAAACAATAAATCACCTCCAGCAACACAGCATGACAGTTTAACGATATGAGAAAAGAAAAGGCTTGAGAAAAGAGGTGCTACTTGTAAAAAAAAAAACTTTCGCTTAAGCCCTTGTGTGTCGAGAGAACAGGACATTCTCCTGTTCTGAGATAATGAACTGTGTTTCACGCTTCGCCTTCAGAGTCTTGATCTCTGCAAATCCTTTAGTCAGCTCTAATCTGTCAAATATGGCTCATGCATGAGTTTTAAGAGAACAAAATAGATATCATACTGCTTCGCCCTGAAGACAGTGATCACATAGACAAAGACATTTCAGTTTGTGAGAAATTCTGAACCTGCCCTGTACAGGCACCAGCACAAAGCAGCTGTGGGAACACTTTCTGATACAGAATCAAGACCAGGAGATAAAAAGAAAAAAGCACAACCAGCATGTCACAAGTTCTGCAGAACAAGTTACAACCCTGCTTTAAATCTGCAACCCCTTGGTCCTATTCTGAATTTCAAAGAATGACGTTGCCTTGACAAGCCAAACTTTAAATCAGCTATCCAGCAAGACATGGCTCATGACACCCAAAGTGAAACATTACAGAAATTCGGTTTAAAGCATTTTATTTGTCAAGGTGAGGCTTTCTTTAATGGTTAAAACACACTTTAAAAAGACATTTTTCAGTCTTTTTTTTTTTTTTTTTTCCAAACGCCATTTGTCTATTGTCTGATGTTCTAACCTCCTACTGACAACTCAACGCCACACCATCCAACTTCAGCTCCTGCACAGATTGTTTTTCCAGAGGACTTTTTCTTGTGCGGGTCAAGTCAGGCGAACAGTGAATATAAGTACAGTTCTGATCCCACATTTCACCTTGTTGCCACTGGTTTTTGACTCAACAAAGGATGTTTTGGTATCTCGCTCATCAGCCATATCGGCCCCCGCCGTCCTCAGCCAAACATAAGTTCACGGCCCATTCATGTAGAAGCTGAAGTTTCCTACTGCTGCGGCGGGGAGGAAGTACTACAATGCTGTTCTGTTCTGTACCCTGAAGTG
The DNA here is from genome assembly GCF_902150065.1 of Myripristis murdjan. Taxonomy (NCBI): domain Eukaryota; kingdom Metazoa; phylum Chordata; class Actinopteri; order Holocentriformes; family Holocentridae; genus Myripristis; species Myripristis murdjan. The sequence goes on from NC_044001.1 coordinate 13,519,754, forward strand.
TGGAGTGACTGCTACAGAAAGCATGCAATCCCCATTTTAACACTGACCCACTAGCCTTATTCATACCAGAATTGGACTTCAAGTGTGTTTTGGACCACATCCTATATGCTAAATCCCCAGCACCAATTCTGCTCACCACACCCATCATCACAGCCTTAAAAATGTCCACCATTAACCCTTAATGTGGAAAAATAAAGGTGGCAATTAAGGCTGAACAGCAGCCGCTGATTCAAGGAGGGTCATAATGACGTGACCATGACCTTTCAAAAGATGAAGAGGTGTGGCTCGATCTCTCATGAGGGGTTGAAGGAATGACAACCAAATAATTTATACATGAGGTTAAAAAAGAAAGCTAATCAATAAGCTATCGGTTTGCCTAGGTTGCTCTAGGGTACTTAAAGGAATTGGGAGTGTTGTCTCCTCCTAAATGACTATTGATCAAGAGTGTCCTCCTGCTCTAACTTGATTTTGGTCTGCACTGCTCCCATCATTGGTGTTTACTATGAAGCCTTTGATATGAATGCTTCTAAACAGAAACAAACACATAGGAAGATATGAGAGATCTCTGAGCTACATTTCTGAGAATAAACTGAGAATTTCCCTGTCCCTTTTTAGCAATTTTTTCTAGCCTGCCATTAATACTTCAATCCCTCTATGGTGACTGAGAGCTAAGAAGTCATAGAGGGTCATTTTCTATGCATGACAGCTCCATATTAATAGACAGGCACTACAGTCTGAGCCGATATGAGCTGTCTAGCCCTGTGTGATGCAAGCTAATACATCACAGATTGCACCTTTAATAGATCAAGGGTCAAACACATATGGACGAGAATAGATAACCAATGAAAGAAACGTCAATGTGATGCTTGTTAGTGATGACTGGCTGCATTTTTCCCCCATCAGACTCCATCTTCAATCTGTAATAATACAGCTCACGTCTATCAACCTTTGACACTGCAATCACAGACTAATCTAACCGCCCATTGTTCTGCCTGCAGTTACACTCATCCAAAGCTCTCAGGAGTGGAGGCTGTTCAGACCACCGAAATGTATAGAAATTCCATACCAAAGATTACTGGATGCGTTCCAAAACACACTTAAAAGACCATTTCTGATGTGAAGTAAGTCTTTTCTTGCACTGGAGCACTTCTTGTCTGTAATGCCTATCTGACAGAGCAGCGTATTCACACTGAGGGTTTGGCTGAATCACATTTTTCTGTTCTGCACTGAGCACTGAACCAAGTTTAGGAAATGTGTACAGAGTAGGTTTGACAAATGGACTCTATAACCTGGAGGGGGTGACTGATGAGGGACAGGGGAAAGAAGGGGAGAATTGGAGGCTAATGAACTAGAATGGTAGCCTTCTTAAGTATGTGTGTGTATGCATGTGTGTGTGTGTGTGTGTGTGTGTGTGTGTGTGTGTGTGTGTGTGTGTGTGTGTAGCTAATGCAGAGCAGGGGTCAAGGCCATGTGGTAGACTTGACTTGGGCACTGACCCTGACAGAACTTGCCAAATACATGAGTTGGAATCACTTTGTTCTGGGTTTAGGTCAGGGGTGGAATGACAAATGAGAGAGAGAGGAGGGTACTGAAAGGCACCACAGAGAGAGAGGAGGAGAGGGAGAGAGATAGAGAGAGAGAGAGAGAGAGAGAGAGAGAGAGAGAGAGAGAGAGAGAGAGGAGACAAAACTGTCTGTAGGCTGTCCCCTATGGCGTTTCTATCAGGCCATAGCAATCCTGAAGGAAGGGTTAAATGTCAAGGCTCAGCATTAGACCGATTCCATTAAGCCCATTGAAGACTAATGAGAGTGGGGCCCTGTACACATATGTGTGCAATGTGTAAAAGCCAAAAGCATGTACAGCTGAGAACATACTAGCCAACAAGAGATATGGCATTTCTGTGAAATACATCAAGATCCAACTTTGTTATACATGTTGACCAGCAATTTTGAATATAGGAGGGAGATGTAGAGGGAAGGGCAATATTTGCAGTGATCATCTGGGCCACTACAGGCTGTGTCAGTCAGTGTGAAAAGGCTGCGAGTAACAGAACCCATGAAGCAGATAACTAGCCTCGACAATGAACCCTGGAGCAGTGTCGCACAGCTTTGTTGTAGAACACAACCGTGACCCGGTAACCCCCCCGATGTCCAGGTCCTGACCAGTCAATAACCCTTCATCACACTACTTCCAAAAGGAGGCCCCTGCCATCGCGGCTCAACCACAACAGCAACAAAAACAACAACACTGTAGTATGCTGGCCATGGACTGTGGATTCGGGATCTATTCATGCATGCTTATATACAAAAAACAAAGCAACAGCACCCATGTTGTCCCCCCACAAATGATGTAACCCTTTGGACCAATCAGTAACAATTAAAATCAAGCACCAAGCTCCCTGTGTGTTTTGTGTGTGCATATCTATGGAGTTTAAAGTGAATGTGGTATAGGTGTATCTCAGTCTCATTCACTTTGTACCATGTTTGGTCTTGATAAATCAAAACGACAAAACAACAAAAATAATAACAATGATAATGATAATAATAATGTTAGTGTTTCTAACAGTATGCTATAGACCAACAGACAAGTAAGTTATCATTTTAGTTCAATTGTAATTTCCACCTCATCTTTCTGACACCTGTGATGATAAAGTCAGATATGCACATATGCATACACATGAATATGAGCTGAGTTGCTTATTATACTAGATATGAACTGTTAAAATATTAAATATCCCTAAACTACTGATTGCAGACGAAACCATATAATTTCAAGTTTATTGCAAACACATAGGCACATGCACACTGGTACATGTACATGCAAGCATGCAGAACGCACATGTGCACAGACACACACAAAAACAGACAGACACAGACACAGACACACACACAGACACACACACACACACACACACACACACACACACACACACACACACACACTCACACAAAAGTTCTATGGAGGTGAGAACAACCATCTTCTGTTAATGTGTGCATAGAATAGCAATGCAGCCTGGCAGGGGCACAGACGGTAATGTGCTGGCATACTTAAATACAAGCTATTTTCTTCTCCTTGAGGTTTTCCTAACCTTCTTTTCCCCCTGTTGAGGTCTTTTTCATTTCCATCCTCCCTCTTTTTTTGTCCCACCCTTTTCTCTTTGTGCTTACTAGGGCAGCAGGAGTGGGGCCTACAGAACTGCTGTGCTAAGCTTGAAGTCCCAGGGCCTGGCGTCAGGGAAAAATACAAGCTGAGCTCTCATGCAAAGTGGACACACCAGGAGCTAAGCCCTGTGGTTGTGCTTTCTGGAGTCTTATCTTCAAGACAAAACTATTTGCAGAGTGGAACTGATAATACCGTCAATTGTACATCATTTTTTGTTTTTTATCTGGCAGGGAATACTTTGAAAGTTACAGTAGGAATGTGGCACAAACTGAGGCACAGTTCAGCTTGGTGCCAAAAATGTTCAAGAGATTTACCATTTAAACAGGCATAAAGACATATACCATTTAATTACTGACCACTTTATTTAAAAAGGGAGTGAAAGTGTAAGTAAATTTGTCTGAAGCATAAAAATGATCTACTGTTAAGCTCCAGATGTGATGAATTTGACATCCAAAGTAAATAAAACCCTATGAAAATATACGTTCAACACCAATCCTAGGAAATATTTGTCATTTTAATGGAGCCAAACACTCCATGTATCTTTCTTTGCCAAGTATCAGAGATGACCAGACATCTTGCACAGTACAGGCTTTTGTAAAAAGTACCAACTTTCCCCATTAGCTTCTGTTGTTGCTTTCTTTGTGGGAGGATTTTTTCATTCCTTATCATCAAAAGACTGAAAATCACAAGCATGTGAAATCGCAAGCCAAACGCTGCCATACCTTGACACTGTTTTCAACTTTCCTCTGCCTGAAGATAAATACAGAATCTAATGTTTCATCTTCAAAGCCAGATAAGAATATCACAGCAAAACCAAGCCAATATTTTCTTGAGTTTTACACAAATGTTTTCCCTTTGCAGCGTCAAAGAATCTAAGTTTTGCTAAGATTTAAGGTATTTGAGATACCACAATCTACTTTCCCAATCTTCTTTGCACTTGAACTGCTTGTTACATAAATCGTTTTGTGTTAAAATTTGCTATCTACCTGCGGCATGTAAAATAAACAATCCTAAAAGACATCATGAGAAATGAAAAAGTGCAAAAATCCAGAGCCATTCAGCTTACCATGGGCTGCTGTGTGTATGAACGGCCCCAGGACTGAGAGGTGACTGGCTCGTGGGGTATGGTCCTTCCTAAGCCCCCTGCCTCCATGGTGGGAGACTGGGAATGTTTGCCACGGCGGGCCCCAGGTTCCTGGACCTCCCTGGTGCTAGTAACCACACTGTTGATCCTCCGCATGTATACCTGGGACAGGCACAGGGAGGAAAATAAAACATATTCAAGCCAAAAATATCACAAATTTATTCCATATTTGCTTAACATTCATATTCATCCTTTCAGTTGTTTTTCATCCCTGTAGTGATACTTATTCAAGCAACACTTTAGATTTTCATTCATTTAAAAACTTTGATCATTTCACTATACATTTCATTCATGTATTAATTAAATTATCCCCTTACCTCTGCAGGGGATGGCTTAGCTCCTTTCTGTGCTGCTGCAGTTCCTGTACCACTGCTCACTGTTTCATCTGTGTCGAGTACGGTAGTCGCACGGTAGGCCCTCCATGTGGTCGAGGCTTCTGTCTCATCCTCTGATCCACAATCCCCCATCATCATCCTTGGACCCCCTCTTCCTTGGCTGCCCATCTCATCCACAGACGCAGCACCCCGGTTCTTCCAGGTGCTTCTCACAGTCACATTCCTCATCTCTGGTAAACTGTCTTCCTGGGAGTGCTGGCGGTGCCTATGACTTCTCCAGCTGGTGACCGTGGTTGTGCTGCTACTGCTGCTGCTTTCGAAGCCTGACTCTGTGTCATTGAAATCTGTGGAGGTGGTGTCAGTGGCCTGGAGGTTGAGATTGCAGCGTTGAGAGGAGAGCCGGCTGGCGGTGGTCTCCAGTCTAGAAGTGTCATGCAGGCTGGAGCCTGACAAAGGGTCGTCTTGGTCTTCTGCCCCACAGCCCTGGTCCTGGCAGGACCGCAGGGTGATCTCACTCTTGGGGATTGAGATCTCATATGGGACTGAGATGCTGCCACGATGCTCACTGCTGGGGCCTGGCAATAATCAAAACCAAATCATAATTTTAGGGGAAAAACATTTCATAGGACAAAGAGATGGAAAGCAATGCAGTGTCCTTAATATGAGGGTCAATTTATGCTTAGTCTTTAAACCTAATCTACCAGACCTCACAATAAAAAAACAACACCAGTTAGTGACAAAGTAAAATTGTTTTCATAATAATAGTTGCAATATATAATACTTGTATGTCTGCTGCCCTACCAATATTCAATGCTTTAGTGAGAAACAAGATACCTATGAGGATGTTACTGGTGGAGGTGTGGCGTTCTTTAATGGGTGTGGGTTCGCTGGACACGCTGCTGCTGCGGCTGCTGGTTCTGGAAGAGCTTGGGTCGTTAGGATAGATGGTTATACTACTGGTCATCTTACTAGTGGTGGTCACAATTGGTTTTGTGGAGATTTTGGGTTTGCCATTGGTAGCCAAAGGGTCTGACGTCATCACTTCCTTCCTTTCAATCTCAACAATGGCAGGCTTGATGACAGCTTTTGATCTCAGTGCTTCGCGGGGGCTGCACACTCGCCGGATCTCGATCCCTGATGGAGTATGTGTGGGCTCCTGGGAACCGCCATCAGCTAAGAGCGATCTGCTATGGAGCTCTTCATCAAACGAGCTCCTGGAGGAGGAACCCTCTGAGTGCGACTCATGAACATGGGTGTATCTAGGATACTTGGATGTTGCAGTCCTACTGCTTACAGTTGTAGTAGTCACCTCAGTCACAGGTTCTGGTTCAGAGGGCCTTGACCCTGTTGATTCTGTTTCAGAGGCAGAGGAATGACCCTCTGACCCCTGGTCATTGGGCAGCAGTGGAGTGACATGGGATCTATAGGCTGTGTAGGATCCATTAGCTTTGGACAGGCTGGAGATGGAGACAGGGACAGGGGTAGAATCCTGAACCTGGTCCAGTGACTCCTGATCTGAGGCAGATGCGGTATCCTTCTCTAGTGCACAGACGCTGTTGACTTTATTGGAGCTTTCAGCTACAACATCAGAGTTGTTTGACTCACTATCACTACCAACATCCAACTTTGAAAACCTGTCTCCTCTGTTCTTTTTACTATCGATATCGCTCTGTTTCTGAGTTGCCCTCCATGGCTTCTGGTCATTGGCCGCTGGAGGGTAGCGACTGAGGACAGATACTTTCTTGGCATCGCTTGAAGATACATTTACAGAGCTTGGAGTGGCTCCTCTTGTCTTATCTTCTGTTCCTCTTCCTGTGTCTCTTATTCCATTATCAGACAGAGTAGTAGTAGTTGGGGTTTTGGGTGTCCTCCTGCTCTTGTGAGCAGGACTGAGGGCTCTCCTAGCCACCTTAGGAGAGCTCTCTTCTGAATGGCTCAGCTCTTTGCTCCTCAACTTGGTCTCTCTCTTGTGCTGAGGAGAAAGCTCCCTGTTCCTGTATTTGGGGGAGCTTGGTTCTGAGACAGCAGCAGCACTCCTGTATTTGGGTTTCTCCTGTCTGAAACCTCCTTTCACATTAATCTCTTCGCTCTCAGCCTTGCCATTTTCCAGGACCTTAGCAGGGCTGTTTGGGCAAATATTACTGCTTCCATTTCCATGTTTATCAACATTACCAGTTCCTTTTCCTCCAATTCCCCCACTTTCACAGAGCTGCGTCCTGAGCTCTTCCACTTGCTCACTGAGTTGGCGAGCCCGGTTACGCTCCATCTGGAACTTCTCATGGAGTTCTCCATTCTTGGACTCGGAGTTCTTGAGGTCCTCCTCCACTAACTCCAGCTGTTTGAGGCGATTCTTCAGCCTCTCTACCTCCAGGGTCAACTCCTTCACTTTGTTGTCCTCCTCCTGCGAGCCTTCTAGACTGCTGTTTTTCTCATTCTCCGATTTGTTCCTGAGACCGATATTTTCATCGCCCAGCTTCAGGTAGTCAAGGCTCTTCTTACGCCCGGTCAGCTTGCTGGTGAGGAGGCCTGTGGAAGACAGCTCATCTTCAATTCGTGACCTCATGAAATCTGCACGACCAGGGTCTGCTGACATGCCGAGGCGATTCTTCTGGGGCTCCAGTTTTTCTGTCAGCTTCAGAATGAGCTTCTCATCTTCCCTCTGTTTCTCTAGCAGTCTCTTACGTTCACTCATAAAGGTCTGGGTGAATCCTTTGAGTTTCTCCAATTCCACAGCTAAGGCTTGCTCTGTCCTATCCAGTTTTGCCTCTGACCCCTCAATCTCCTTCAAACGGGCCTTGAGGGCTTCCAACTCTGATGAGAGCTTCTTGGTCAAGTTCTTCTCCTCGTTAAGGCTGAGGCAAAGCTGGCTACAGTCTGACTTACTTTTCCCAAAAGCTTCTTCCAGTTTCTCCAGCTCAGACATCCTCCGCTGAAGACGTTCAATCTCAGCCTTCAGCTCCTTGGTAAGGTTCTCTTCTTCTTCCAGTTTCTCTCTCACTGTGCGGCAAAGGTCCTCGGCTTTGCGTACCTCCTCATCCTTCCCCTGGATCTTCAAGAGACGTTTCCTCAGAGCCTCCACATCCCCAAGCAGCAAGGAGCTGCTACCTTCTGCCTGGATAATCTTGTCCTGTAGAGGAGAGGGAGGAGTTCTTTATTCAGAAATTCATTAATTTACTTGTCTCAAATTCCACCTCAATCTGCTAAGCCACTTCTGACACACGTGTATGCACGTACACAAACAATTAAATACAAATGCACATTCAGATGTCACAACTGTTGCATAATCAATATTAAGTGAATTGTACACATACTACTAGCGCTCACCTGCAGGTCAAGCAGTTCATCCTCAGACCTCTGCAGTTTGTTGGTGGCCTCCTCCAGCTCGTCCAACCTTCGGCCTAGAGTCTGCAGCTTGTGCCTTAGATGGCGATTTGTCATGTCTTTGTGATCAGACATGGCTATACAGTTCTTTGAGAATTATCTCTTTTATTCTATTTATTTTTTTTACTGGGTGAGGTTATTTGATGACAATGTTTTGGGAGGTCCACATTTGTGTGGCAGTGATACCAAATCTTTTTAATGTTTTACCGAGGCCAAGGTGTAAAGTGTTGAGAACTGGGAAAAGGCTCCTTTCTCTCAATGATTCCTCTTCTCTGTGTTTTCTTCTGGTTGTAGCTTTAAGGGGATGAGGTTCCCTCAGACTGGCTTTCAGCAGGAGTATCTGTCATCTGTAGGAGGAAGCAAGGAAATAACAATTTATCATCCTTAAATTGAAAATGACAGTCCTTTGTATTCTCAAAGGGTAGCACACTAAGCCTCTTAATATGATAAAGGATAAGGAGGGAAAAAGGCTACAATGAGACAAACGTTTAATCTTAACTGCGATTACAATGAATAAAGTTTGCTGATATGTAAAAAACGTCTAAGAGGTACAGAATAGGAGACAAAGAGGAGAGAGTAACTGATTGCACACTAACAGACGAGCTCAGTCAGCATATGATTTCACAGTTCTGCCTAATTACTGCGACACAAACCATAAGAGAGGACTAGAATGGGCCAAACACCAACGCATGTACACATACAAAAACAATAACACCTACACATACGCACACGCACTCAGACACACAGGCCTTGGCAGATCACTGGAGGAAAAGATGAAAGGCACAATTTAGCACATCCACACAAACAAATCACTCCCTGATTACATTCAAGAGCAAGGCATTGTGAGTATGACCAGGAATTAGTCTCAGCTGCCAAGACACTAGTTGGCTTTACTACACACAATCCCTCCATTCATAAAAATAAACATAAAACACATCATCTGTGGCTGAGGTATCATGACTGCCAGGCTTGCCTTAAATGGACATTTATGCTTCTTTCTGTCTTTGCTATTCAACTGCCATGTATTTCACCTTGCCTTTCTGTTGAAGGAGATGGTGATTTCAATGCTTACATGTGTGTATGTGGATAAGGGGTTTGTAGACCACACTCACACACATACACAAACACACACACACAAACACACACACACACACACACACACACACACACACACACACACACACACACACACACACACACACACACACACACACACACACACACACACCATTTGCTGTGGGATCCAACATCATAGCATTGATTCCTGCCTGCCTGCTTCTGCTGACAGCAGCATATCTCAATGACACCGGCCTCTCTCCACATGCCCCCATCCACACACATACACAGCCTTCACCATGGCAACGACGACATCACAGGCCCGTAGCAACACACCACACCATTCATGACAACTCGGGAAGGCAGTGTGGGTGAAACAAAGCTGTTTTCCTCCTGCGTGACAGAGACTATTACATAGCAATAAATTAGCTCTGGCATTAGCATGGCATTTAGATCACACATTAAAGTAATCCCATTAATTGCGACAAATATAAAGCAATTACTAGCATATTTCCAGTCGTGTCACCGGATATCAAAGCCTAGCTGTAACATGATGTCGTCTCTTTACTTATTAGACAGTGGAGTTCAACATATATGCGTTGCTACAGTACACACAGCGGCAGTGAGGATGAATGTGCTAGTTCCCATTATGAAGTAAACCTCCACCTCCTGTAGTCCCAGCAGGTCTCTCTGTGTGATGGGAACAGCGATCATTAGCGCACCCACAGCCTGGCTGTCAGCACGGCTTCCATAAATCCAACCAATGCTGCTTTTGTCTCATGCATGATTCAGGTAGTGGGCTTTCCTGCTCCTGCGTCTAAATCCCACCACCCCTACCCCCCTTTTATTCTACTAACCTTCCCCCACTGACCTAGAAGGAATATCGACCTGAGTGTAGGGCATAACCTCTGCACACATCATCACATATCAACCCCCAGAAGACCGGGTAACCCTGCACACCTCCTCCTTTTCCCCTTTGCCTCCAATCCCACGTTCAAAGATTGCCTTTTCTGAAACAACAAACCAGTACACATAAATAGAACTGCAGTTTGCTGACGTTTTCTAGTAAATGAACTACTGTAAAAAGATCAACGAGTGCACTTAATTTACAGAAGTCTTTTCATCTTGCGACCTATATACATACATGGTATACTACAAGGTATAACTTGCCATTATGGTTTACTTCAGCATGGCCTTATGTACTTTCTATCTTTTCATTTGGTGTAAAAACCCAAACCACTGTGCCCACAATTCATTAAATATCTTGTTGAACACAACCCAAGGCAATAAGCTCTGAGAGTCAATATGGCAACCATTATTTCATAAAAAAGCACAATGTGAAATCAAAGTGTTTCGCTGTAGCATTTTAATTATTCCCTACTTTCATGAGGTCTAGTGGTTTGGTGCTCATCTTGGGGAAGTCCATGACTTAAGCAAAATAAAGGGAATGGATTTAAGAGAGTGGGGGGTAAGACAAAAAAAAAAAAAAAAAAATGCTCAAGAGGAAACTGTTTGCCGAGCAGTACAGTTGGAAGCCAGAACACCTTAGTCAATAAAATGATTTTGTCTTGCATTAGTGTAGCTTATAGCTTGCTTAACAAGCAACAGATGGGCATTTTTTTTCTCTCTCTTGTCTTCTTAAAGCTGAGGTGGTCCAAAGTGTCAGGCCTGTCCTGACTGATCCTGGTCCAGTGGAGGAAAATGCTTTGAAACATTCAGACATGTATTCATAAAAAGCAGAGAAGGCTCACTGGCACAAAGAATTTCAATAACCTACATTATATTCTTTATGACAGATTCTGAGGCTGCAGTATATAGAAAGGGAAACCGCTGAAAAGTCAAAAAGAGCATTAACTCTAAAAATGCCCAGAGAGAAAAAGTGAATCCCTGAAACACTGAAGCTGGAGAGAAATCATTTCAATGTGATGGTGCTTCTGTCCTAACAGATTTACACTTTATGAATAATGAAATATCCTTTATGTTCTTTAATTTTATTTCACAGTTTATTTTTTGGATTTACTAAGTTCGGAGCCCCCAGCAAATTAAGTTCTGTTTTTTTTCTGCTCTCTCCTAAACTAGTGTAGCTTTAAAAACTCAAAATTCAACAACTGTGAATGCAGCTCAGGTCGAGCTTTGTCCTGGTTAGTAATGGCTACTCCTGTCTTGACAGTCTGCCTCCTTCTCCCTCCTTCTTTTCTCCCTTCATGTCTTTGCCAGCTCTCTACCACCCTCCCGCATCCCTCCCTCCATCTCTCTCAGACACGCACACCAGCATGGCCAAGCGGGTGCTTTTAGGGGGCAGCGGTGCGTGCAAAGCGACTCTGGCAAGGGCCAGCCTCTGCCAAACCAATCAACATACCTGATTCACTTATCGCAGAGCTGGGACCTCATTAGCTACATTCAGGACAAGACAAGAGGGAAATGGGAGGACAGAAGAGGTGTGAGGGGAGGCAGAAAGGTGAAGGAGAAAAGAGAAGTTAAGGAGATGAAAGTTGGAGGACAGACAGAGAAAGAGCGGCACATAAGGGAGGCATGATTGCAGTATTGAATGAGGTTGAAGCCATCAGTGCCTGGTCCAATGAGTCCAATAAGCACTTGACAAGACAGGTAAGCACTCACATTCAGTTATGTCCTATATTCAGATGATTTTCTATACCTGGATACTCAGGAGGAATGAAAGAAGACCTGCTCCACTGCTACTGCTGAGGTTAAACCCAGTCAGCATACACACACACACACACACACACACACACACACACACACACACACACACAGGCGAGCGGAGCTTATACTTGAGTTTGCCAGTGTGATCACAGGATTTGTCTTCATAACTATGGCACAAAAGCAAAAGGTGTGGAGCTGTTTGGGCAAGAACAGGTTTGAAAGAGAGGAGAAGGGAGGGAGAGGAGGGAAGGAAGTAGGGCGGGAGGGGGTTGATGAGGTATTTTGAACTCGGCCCAAATCGAACACAGAGTTTTATTCCCCTGTTATTTGCTTTGTTTGTCAATTACAGAAAACCTGGAGGGGGGTAGGAAGCAGGAGGCAGGGAGACTGACCTCTTTCAACCAGGCGCATTCCTAATGACGGACTAACCAGGGCACTGCCAGTCCCTCACTGTGCCTCGCCTGCTTACAACCAGGGCACTGACAGGCTCTCTCGGGCCCTCTGCCTGCAAAGACCCATTCCTAACCAGGGCATGGATTTTATGCCTAGGACCCTCATAATAACAGATTATGGCCTACAGCTGCCAGGCTACAAGAGAAAAATAAAAAAAAAAATTAAAAAGGACACTAAAAACAGTGTCAGTGGACCCCAGACTCGCCACTCAGTGTGGCTCTGGCACCTTCCACCTCCTGAAATTTGGACATTAAGTTCCTCACTTGACCTTTCGCTCCCTTCTGCACTCTGATTACCATCTTTGTGAGCAGCAGGGCACTGAGACCGCTGAGTGGTGAGTGGCGAGAGGCGGGCTGCCAGTAGGAAGAGAGAAAAGTTAGCTTGGGATGAGCCCTGTTTGAAGAAGTCCACGAGGCTGTGCGGTGGGAGCCTGAGGCCAGGCAGAGACTCACTGAGGGATTTAACCAATGCAGGAAGAACAAGAGGGAGGGAAAGAGCAAAGAAGGAGATGCAAATCCAGAAGCAAGGATATGAGCAATGATGAGAAAGGATATGAGCACGAACGAGAGCCAACAGTGTCGTAAAGATAAAGATGCATTGGGAGTCAGGCAGAGAAAGTGACAGGAAGATAAAAACTAAAGGGGCCAAATTGAGTCTTGGGCCAACAATACCAAAGGAGTTTGGACGTAAAACTCAGTTGAAGAGGTCCTCTGCTCTTTCTTTCCCTCTATCTCCCTCTCTTTCTTTCTGGCTTTCTCTCTCTGACACACACACACACACACACACACCCCAAGGTTACAATCATACACCATATCATTAGGGCTTTAGCCACTCTCTTCCTGCCTGCCTGTTGCCTTCAGTACATTCTGTTCTCTCCATGAAAGAGAGAGGGAAGGAAAGAAAAAAGGAAAAAATTCCCCCTCTTTCTTGCACTTGACATTACATTGGAACGTGTGGCTTGAAGTTCTTTTACCTCATAAATGGTAGTTAATACAGGGCCCGAGTCCAATGACAATGGCCCAACCACATCTTCATGTATAGTGGGTTCTTGCCAGTTTGCGTATGTGCATGTGTGACACAGACTGAGTGTGTGTGTGCGTATGTGTGTGTGTGTGTGAGGATACAGGACTGCAGTGGATGGATGCTGGCGCAGCACTGGAAGCCACAAGATGGTGGAGACCTGATGCTTGGCCTGCATTTTTCCCTTTTTCCAAGAAAGAGAAAACCGGCATCCCATAATGTTCGGTTTGTCGTTTCCTGTGCTGTGCTGTCATGTAACTTTTTTCTCTGTTTCTTTCACCCCTTCTGCTTTGCACCGCTTCTGGAAAAATTAGAAAGAAATGAAAGGCAGTGTTGCATTTCTGCAGAAAAAAAAATGCCCAGAGGATGATGGGCCCGTAGCTTGTTCGTAAAAACATGCAGTAGAATGGAATACCTACTCTCGCTTACAGTGTAAGTAATGAAATGTGGTGAAACAGTGGGTAAACAAAATGTCGTCTCTGGTAGAAAAATAGATTTGTTTATGGGAGAAGACATGGAAGTTGACCGCAAAACCGCTATAATGACAAAGCAGATGCTGTCTCCTTGTCAGGGCAACATCACTCAGTGTTATAATATTTAAGAACAGCTTCATTCTTTTGCTTTTCCTCTCTCTTTTATTGGTTTTTTTTTCCTCCGCACAATTCCACTATTGATTCCATCCCTTCAAAAATAGACTGAACGCAAGGTAAACATTATCATTCAAACAGAGGAAATGATACTGTGGCATGTTCAGTCAAGTGATACATCACACTTCTGCCCCATTCCTCTCTGGGTCTTTCCTCCATGGTCTGGCTGCAGATAACTGGAAACGCAAAGCACGGCTCCTCAGCTCCATCTCATCAGTTTGCATTTGCAGTCTTTTGGAAGCGGTCTTAATACATAAGCTGCTCTCTTGGACTTGAAAAGTCGCAGTGCGGCTATGCAAAGAGCAATTTGTTTTTTGGGCATAAAACCAAAAACAGAGTTTTAAGTAGAAGGGAGAAATGAAGAAGAGGGCAGACGGTGCAAAATCTCACTAGAAAAAGGACAGAGTTGTGTACACAGTTGCCACTGAATGTCCCATGTAAAATTCCCAGCCTTTTCCATGACCTATATACCAAAATCTCTCTGTCTTTTTATTTATATATCTGTATCTGTATACATAAATTCCAGGACACTACGGTAGCCCATAATCTTGTGTATAACAGGCGATCGACTTTGCCAACAAATAAGATAATAATAATTAAAAAAAAAAAAAAAAAAAGACCTTACTTGGGATTATCTAATCTCTTTATTCCTCACTCTGTGTCCTATTTAACAAGCCTTCACCTCAAAGCCTAAGCAGGTTAAAACAAACACTACAGACTATTTGCCAAAAGTGCCGGATGCTGCTCTGTGTCACTGACAGGCCGGCAGAAGCACAACAGCCTGATGAACTTCACAAGAGTTTGTAATGATGAATATACATGAGAACGTCCCTACAGTTGATCGACCTCACCACCCCTCCCTTCTCTCCTCTCCAATTTTCCTATCACCTTTTATTTAGCCTAACAACATGTTTCTCATCTGCCTCCCCTCCATGCTTCCATCAGCACTCAAAGGTAGATATATTTTAAAATTTAGTCCTCTAAGGTGAAAGACTTTAGGTGAAAATTGCAGCCAGTTGTGGTTCTGAGGCTTTGCCAGAATGTAACAATCCTCTCTCCGGCCTCAGCCCAGTAACCCAGAGCCTTTTCTGGGTCTCCTCCTCCCCCTCCCCTCCCTTGTGTGTGTGTGTGTGTCCACATCCAGAGTCTTGTTACTGGGGCTTAAAACCGGCACTCTGCCTTTGTGAGCTAGCAGGATGTAGAGACAAGGCTGGGAGATATGGGTTGAAATGACAGAGAAAGGCGAAAGAGAGGGACGGGGTGAGAGCGGGAGAGAGAGAAGCTGGCAGCGAAAATGTGAAAACAGAGAGGACTTACAGCGCTTGTCGTGTCAGCTCTCATGCGAGGGGGATGATGGTGCTACATCCCCCAACACACACATAAAATTTCTGGCCCTCTTTATGACCCGATTGAGGACATGACTTTCAACAGGATGAATCAAACTGAAAGCCCGCTGAGCTGTTCAGCTCTGTTCCTGATCCTGGCAGCAGAACAGCACATTAGAGCATGTTCTTCATCAGAAAACAGCACCGCACACAGGATTACATGCACCAGTCACTGCTGCTCTGACTGACAACCGGGGAGGTAGGGGGGGGATTCTGGATGCTCTATTTAAAACAGCAGCACCCGAAAATACTAGCCACTCTGTTGCTAGTCCTGAGGCCTCAGCAGATCTGGAGCCAAGGACATCTGGAATGACTCAGAGCTGTCTATTAGAGACACAGAATATCACACAATGTGGTAATAATAACACAATGCTTTATTGATCCCTGCAGGAAAATTCTCCTTTCAATTGTACTGAGCTCCAGAGGTCAGGCTGAGCTATAGCACAGCGCCTGTGGAGCAGGTTGGGACTCAGCGCCTTGCTCAAAGATGCTTCACTGCTGGTTGGAGGCTCACCGACACGCAGGCTTAATCTGGATGATCTACCTGCTCACTACATCATCCTGCTGCCACTACCACCCTCCAGTGGCTCTGTGCTCATACATCCAAAAGCAAAATCACACTAAATCCCAAGCCCTTATCGCAAATGATGTCACAAGAAAGAGTTACATCATTTTCCAATGTGCTGATAATAACTTGCATGGCAGAAAACACAACTTTATTTTACCAGGATCACTCCGTTGAGAGAAAAAAAAAAAAAAATCTGTTTTTCAAGAGTGTCCTGGCCAAGATGGACAGCACCACATAAAATTTCAGGCAAAAACAAATCCGTTAGTCCAAAACCAACAAACATGCGAATTATACAAATCTAAAACATACCAATATACAATACACACCAATAAAATGGATCTAGTTGGAGCAAAGACAGCTTAAAGTATTCTTCCCAAAGTTCAACAGCGACTTAAAAACTCAGAGGGGAATTTTATCACACTTAAAACCTCTTGTGTTTTCTTCCAAGCACTGGAAGCAGCACTCAAAAGCCTCTTTACTAATTTCTGTACATGCATGAAACTGCTTTTTGGTAAAATAAAGATACAAAGGTATGGTGGCAACGGTCCTAAACATGCCTTTTAAATAAGGACAACCAGTGACTCTGTCCGATGTGTCCTTGCCGCCATTACGGCTGAACAGACGGACGGTCGCCTCTCTTTACTCACCTCCTGCAGAGAACAAATTACCACCATCCTTACAAGGTAGAATGTATTTCATTATCCCTTCAGGGCATGTCTGCTGGTCAAGGGCAAAAAAAAAAAGCCAGGCCTACGCATTATACACAGCGCTCACCATCACGTTTAAATTTTACTCATTCAGCAATGTACAGTGGGCACGCTCGCTGACATGCAAGGACCTACAGACACACACATACACTCACACACACACACACACATACATACCACACGTGCACACACATTCTCAACCGCATCGACCAGACTGTATTGAACGTAAACAGCATTTGAAATACGGTAACACTAGTGTCACGTATCCTGCTGTCAGAGAGAGAGAGAGTCAGAGGAAGAGGGAGGAGGGAGTGAGAGGAAGAGATGAATGATGGAGGGATTCGAGCCAATTCCATCACCTCAGGATGAATTATTAACAACTTTGAGACAGTGCCGGTGGTTATCCCACGTCCTGTAATGTTAGCAGGAACAGAGTCGCTCAAACCATGATTGCTACTTTCACTTGTCAACCTAGTTCAGTCGATTTATTCTTACAAGGCAGGAGTCCGCAAATATTAAACATCGCCCAAGAAGAAATAAGTTATTGTAAAGATTTAAAGATGATAATAAATTTATATTGAAGCTCAACTAATATACTGGCCAGCCAGTCTTGGATCATAATGGGCAGTATTGGGCAGTAATAGGCCAATATCTAAAAGAAGAGGAAAAAATATATTTGATATCATTTAAAACTAGTGTTATCATTAAGTAGTTTGTCCAACAGACTCCATTGTTTGCAATTCTTACAGCGAGTAGCGAGTGAGTTGGCAGAGCAGGATCTCACAGCTGAGCAGATGGCGGTGCGGACTGTGCTGCGAAGTTTATTGTTGAAACTGTCAAATATTAAACCTCCAGTAAACATCTTCATTACAGCTACTCATTTGGTGAGTCCTTGTTACAAATGTGTTTTATTTATTAAAGAAAAAAAAAAAAAAGAAATTGGCCAATATGTCATTACTGCGAGTTTTTTAACCATAAAATATTCTAATGTAAATACAAATATACATTTTCCCCAGTTCCCGGGAGTCATCTGTAGACCGTCAATGGCAGTGGTTTTCAAAGTGGGGTCAGGGGACTCCAGGGGTCCTTCAGGGGCTTCCAAGGGGTCTTCAGCAAAACGAGGCATTGTTTCATGTCACTATAATTAAAGTCAGTGGAAATTCTAACAATACAAAAAACACCTGAGTGATTTTTTTAATGTTATGTTTTAATTTCGCCAATTTGAATCTATTTGTTAGTGTTCAAGTATGATATTTTAACAATTCAATGCTTAACATGAACCAAAATATTTTTTCATATCAGGGTCGCGATAGGGAAAAATTAATTAGAAATGGGGGTCCAGGACTTGATGAATGTCAAGCTGGGGGTCCAGAGCATGAAACAGTTCGGTGCATGGGAGTCCTGTCCCACAGGCTCCGGCCCATTTCAGACCGCTCCTCACGCTGTGTGACACAACAATGGCCGCCGTGCCGTTCCAGCTCAGACCTCTTAGCCCAAACCTAAATATTTGTCCCTTTGCAGAACCATGACTGGAATGTTTGCTCCCTCACTGCCATTCTTTCAAACTATCGACTACTAAAAACTAAAAACCACTGAAAATAAACACTGAGTAAACACAGGTTTGCATGCACATATCCACAAGCAGACTCACACACGCACAAACACACAAATAAACACATACCACCCTACACACAGTTGATAGTAGATACTCCTTGCCAGCCTATAAACAGATACACGCGAAATGAGAGGTGTATGACATTATTAGATTACATGGATGCTACTTATGATATATATATCTTTACACTTTCAGATATAGATGTGTGTATGAATGTTTGAACACATGCTTCAAACCAAAAACAACAGTTCGTGTTTTGGTGTACCCTTGTTTGGGATGTAAACACGCATATATACGGCCTGTGTAACCTGCCATTGCGCTTCCATGAAAAGTTTCCCAATGCTCCTCTGGTATGTTGTCACCCTGCTGCCTTCTAGTTTTGGGGTCAGAGGTCACTGACACTGTAAGCACGCAAAACACGCCGTGCGAGACAAGTCATATCAGCGGGTCAGACAGGACAGGAGTTAGACCTACAATAGATAAAGAGAGGCAGGACCAAACCGAGCTGATCTGCTTTAATCTAGAGAACAGCTGCGGAAAGCTCACTGGGACAGCATTTTTATTACCAAAAATTGTGATTAAGCCATAAATTACAAAACACATGGACACAGTTTCTCTACATCATCCTTTTTTTTTTTTTTTTTTACTAATAAAACATGGGGACATGAGGATGAGATGCTTATGATTAGGACTTGGCCAGTTTGAAAATGAAACTTAATTTCTTGGCCTGGGAATCTACACAGCAGTGATTTGATTAGACAGAGTGAAAAAAAAAATAAATAAATAAAACAGGAATAAAAGCAAGAAATCAGTCGACCCCAATTAAAAACGAATGGAAGTCACGTGTCGGTAAAACCCTTAAATTACAAAAAGACGAGAGCAATTAAATCAGCGTTCAGGCAATCCGTTCAGGCATGGTAATGTTGTGGGATAACGGAGGACAGACACACTGATGATACAGTGAATTAGAGCAATGTGCCAGTGTGGTAAAAATAGTGCATGAGGATCCAAGAATATGGCTTCACTTTGTAAGTCTTTTTCCCCCCTTTTTTATTATATTATGGAAGACTCGGTGTGTGTGCATGTGTTTATGTCTGTGTGCAGATGAATGTGTGTGTATTTGCCTGTGTAAGAGTGTGTTTGCGGGTATATAGCCGCATGTGTACACTGTATGCATGTTGTGCTTCTGTAAATATCTGACTGCAGGTTACAGAGAGGAAGTTTTACGACATTTTTTAAATGTTACCTTGAACTGAATTTAGGACCGATATGACCAGTGTATGTTTGGTGTTCGGTAAAGAAGTGTATCGCACGCCTGTCAGTGTTCTGTACTAATCGGATTCGACACAGCGCTGGCGTTACATGGTGAAAAACAAGCCCTGTGGTGACAGAATTTAAGGCATTTTAATGATTTTTTACGACCTTTAATTTAGAACATTCATTTTAAAATGCGTTCAAACTTTTTAAGGACCCGCAGGCACCCGAGTATGTGTTTATCTGGAGAATGTGTGTGTGTGTGTGTGTGTGTGTATGATTCACTGTATGTTTCCACTACCCTGCGGAGTGAAACTGTAGGAAGCCGCTGTTGTTAAACGGCAGAGAGGAAGAGGGTCTGTCATTGTTAGTCACGTCTAATAGCTGTGTGACACCCTGTCCAGCTAAACGATGACATTAATATGAACCAAGCAGCCTGGGGGGATCAGAGACAGAGAGAGAACGGGCGCTTTACACAACAGGCCCGCTGAACTAAAACAACACAAATCCTGCACAGACAGCGTACGGTGAGAATCACCATTCAAAACACCGTTCAGGTTATTGATATGAAAGGCAGAGCAATGAAAAAGAGGAAAAGCTACAGTGTATGTAAAACAGAGCCATAAAGAGGAACATAATTCCTTCCTTTTCAAACAATATCGTTCAGGTGTTTCTGCTTTATTGCACACTAGAGAGCAAAGATCACAATAAAAAAAAAACATCAGTGTGTTTTTCCTTTCCTTTTTCTAAACCAGTTGTGTAGATTTATTAGTATATCTCCTTATTAGCTGCTTGACTTGCACTTTTTTTCTGTACTCATAGTCAGATGTTTATTGTTATATCTTATTTATTCATTTACTTTTTATTCTTTTATTCCGCTGCACACACACGGAGACCTGGGTAACTGTGTTTCGTTCACTCATGTTTCATGGTTGAATGACAATAAAAAAAAAGTCTGAAGTCTGAAGTCTGAAATCTACCTGCCGCTCTGTGATGAGGTGAAGTCACAGGTGGGGCTGCACAATTAATCAAAAATGTATCTAAATTGCAATATGAATAAGTGCAATAGCCAAATCGCAGCAGTTGCAATTTTTTGATAAAGTTATTTTTAATATATTTAATATAGTTCTATTTGTGTGTGTGTGTGTGTGTGCGTGCATTTTTTTTAATAGTTATATATAATAATTAAACTCCCAGTGAAGTTTATATGACAATAGCTAGACAAATGTTAATTGTTAAATAAACATTAAAAATGGCGTTTATGTGTGATGTTTATATCAGCTGGTATATCAATAGCAGAATTTTTTTATTCCCTAATAGCCGTGTTAGCGCCTAAAATCCAATATTGGTTGGGCTCAAAAAAAAATAAAATAAATAAATAAAGAAATAAAATAAAATAAAAAAATAAAAAATAACTTTCACTTTTATTCTTGAATGAGTCCAGCGGCAATGTGAGCATTATGTGCCAATTTACAGCGGCTCTTAACAGCTGTTCAAACACTCAGGTACCAGCGCACGTCAGCAAAATGCTTCTATGACTCAATGAGAGTGCAGAGAGTTTTCACTATGTGTGTGTGCGTGTGTGTGTGTGTAACGATGACCTGCTCGGGAAGGAATGCATGTGTGTGTCATCGATTCACACAGATAAATGAACAGGACAACATGAAAACACGATGACACTTGTTCGAGTCAATAACTTGGTAACTCAACAGAAATATTAGCAGCTGATAAGATCTCTACGTCTGTGTGTCTGTGGAAGTGTGAAGGTGTGTTTGTGTGTGTGAGTGAGAGCGTGTGTGTGTGTCTTGTGAGTAAGAGTGAATCAGGAAGGGAAAGCATGAAAATGAGACAAAGTAAAGACAAGGCAAGAGAGTGAGATAGATAGATCGACAGATAGACTAGACCAGGCGTTGGTGATATAATAATTGCCTTGTCACAGCAGCGAGGCGAGACATCCGGTGAAAACCCTGCTTTACGTCCCTTCTGGCGTTTTGTACAACTCACCCGTTTGCAGAGCAAGTCTGCAGAGCAGCGCCGGCATTTCTATGATCCATCTTCTAGCCATTACAAAAAAATGTAGCTGTGAATTCCTGGTGAGAAATCGCCAAGCTGTGCAACATGATAGCGGAGAGAGCGCTGAAATAGAGGGAAAAATCTGTGGGACACGTTTATTAGGAAAAGACAAAGAAAACGGTCGAAGACGAGTGAACCTGCTTGTCGCGATTCGTTCTCCTCTTTCCTCACGTCCTCCATCTCTGTCACTGTCGTTCCTCTTTCATGTGACCTCTAGCTCTCAATGTCACCCCAACCCCCCCCTTCTCTGCTCCTCCATTCCCTCTGTTTCCTTCATCCTCTGCCCCCCCCCCCACCCTGCGTTCCCAATCCCTCCTTTCCCCAGTAACCCAGAAAGGAGATGAGAGCTGATCAGTGAAGTCTCCAGCCATGATGGATGGGGAGTTTTACCAGCCTGGCTCCCTGATGGTTGACAAAAACTGCCTACATGCATACAGACACTCTCACTCACTCTCTCCCTCTCTCTCTCTCTCTCTCTCACACACACACACACACACACACACACACACACACTTAAAACATGTAAAGAGTCGATTCAGAGACTCTTAACACACAGCCCTTCACCCTCTCTGCCTGACTGCTTGAGATCGCACTCATTCACTGCTCTCCCCCGTCTTTGCACGCGTGCGCGCAAACACACACACACACACACACATACACACACACACACAGGCACACAGCTTGGTCGACAGAGCTTGGCAGTACCTCATCAGCCTGAGCCTTGGCACTGACTGCCTGCTGCGGCTAAGAGGAGAACTCAGTCTCTCCCTCAAAGGGAAGAGAGAGAGAGAGAGAGAGAGCGAGAGAGCGAGGGAGCCAGAGATGTAGCAGAGGATCTTAAATGCAGAGGATGCTCAGGGTGAAATGTGAGTAATAATGTGAGGTGGAAAAAAAAAATAGAACGACTGGCAGAGAGAAACAGACGGACAGAAAGGGAGGGAGCAATAGAGAGAGAGAAAGATGTGGGAAGTGACTCCACAAAATGCAGAGCAGGTATCTGCCAGAGTGGATTACTGCAGCAGGAATGCAGCACTGGCTGGAGGAGAGATGGAGGGAGGGAAGGAGAGAGAGAGTGAGGGAAGAAGGAAAAAAGATAACATGATGTACGAGGGGAGAGACGGGCTGCTGGGGGACCTGCTGGCACTGAGACCGTCCTGCAACTGTCAAGTCACACATTTCATGTCTGATCTTTGACTTTGACTTGATCACTGACTGTAATTTGGATAAGGGTATCGATCTAATTATAGAACAAGGTAAGAAAGAAGTTATGACGGGAAAATGTAGAGTCAGTGGTCAGGATGGGTTGTGAATGCAGGACTATTAATTCTACCTCCATCCTTTACTCCACATCAGGCATATCGTATGCTCACATGCAACTATTTGAAATTAATAATGCATGGGATTCTCATATAAATAAACGTCCATTTTGTTACTCTCTGCCAATAATATTAATAATAATAATGACTCAATCTTCATGATTTTGTTTTTACATTTGATATGATATGATTTGCTATATTTTGGATGTATTTCCTGGGAAAACTACACCGGCATGCACAAAAGATGTAGGTACAGTCTTTCTAAGAGGTTAACATGCGCAGCAATAGTCACCGAGGCTGAGCGTGCACAGAAAAGAGCGGTGCCGACGGAAAATCCATGAAAACAAACAAACAAAAAAAAAAACAACTTTACAATACTTACAAGACTGTTTGATTAGTGGTGTCTCAGTAATGCATGGCAAAAAAAACAACAAAAAACACATCAATGAGTGCTTTTTGCAAAAAAAAAAAAAAAAAAGCCAAAAAACAAACAAACAAATAAATAAAACCACAGATTTTGTAGATTAGCCCTTGCATTCCATCTTTGAGTTGGCACATGCGCGTCCCTTTCATGGTAGGCCGTACCTTTGGTCGCAGGACACTGAAACGAGCAGTATCTCATCCTGTTTTACTGTCAGGTCTTTGTAAGTTCCAGACTATCAGGATGAACATCCTGAACATCGTCTGAACCAGGATGTGAACGAGCGTCCAGAGGAGTGAACACGTGTGAACACACACGCAGAGCAACAGGCCTCCCAAACATATTGGCCTTAAATGGTTGTGAGAACAGACGGCCGAGCTGACCTGACCTCTAGACAGACAGTGACACATGTACTGTCTCTTCTGCTGCTGACTAACCTCGCATGAAGACACACAAACACACACACACACACACACACACACACACACACACACGCTGGCTGGGACATCCCTGTGTGTGTGAATATAGAATAAAGAATAAAAAAATGAATGGGTGTTTGAAGGTGTGCTGATCCAGATGATACATAATGTTTGTGTGTGTGTGTGTGTGTGTGTGTGTGTGTGTGTGTGTGTGTACCACTCTTGTTTGACCTCAGGGTACAGGGAAGGAAGCGCGGCGCCGGCTTTAGTGCCCAACAGGAAACAGGCTCACAAAGCGCATTGGAGGGGAGGAGCGGGAGGAAAGAGGAGGGGGAGAGGAAGGGAGGACACGGCGAGCAACGATGGAGAGACGAGAGGAAGAAGAGGGAGAAGAAGACGGAGAGGCAGAGAGGTGGAGGAGTGGACAAAGAGGAAGCGAAGGGAGTCGGAGAGAGGCAGGGGTGCCTGAATGCGGAACATTTCCAATAATCTGAATCGATTTCCTCCGATAGAATGGCCTGACACACACACACGCACACGCACACACACACACACACACACACACACACACACACACACACACACACACACACACACAGGAATGTGCAGATTTGCCATCATAAATAGCCATACCAGGGTATTTGCTGGTTTCAGAAAGCCAAATTTAAGACATTTAAGCCTTTTTAAACTATATCCGGAACTGAAATCAAGAAAAAAAAAAAAAAAAACAAAAAAACAAAACTAAATTAATTTGGAAAAATGTAATATTTAATTCTCAGGAGCTACAATTATATGTGTGGCAAAATAGTTGTATAAATATAAGTATTATGGTGCTACAGAGATTCCCTGGCCTACAAATCGTCTTTCCCAGAAGTAAGAAAATGGGTTTGTTTGGCACAGAGCACAAAAACGTACCATTCTCACTAAAACCATGAATCATATCACAATATGAATTAATATCTGTCAAAATAAATGCAATGTGTTTTTTTTTTTTTTTTTTTAATCACATTATTCAGCCCTGAAACAACTCTAGCTATAACATGCTAGAACTGGCAGGCTGGAGAACTTTTAATGTCTTTTAGATCAGCGTACCAAAAATAATAATAATAATTAAAAAAAAAAAAAAAAAAAAAAAAAGGCCGCAAAACAAGTTTCATAACCAAAGTGCAGGAAGGCAGGACTTACTTTTTATGGGCGCATCCTTTTGTGAGCAGCACCTTAAGCTTCTCCTCCCAGAGTCTCCATCCTGTGGTAAAAAGCACACGCACAAACAGGGCATGGGGTGAGTACTAGCAGACTCACGGTCATCATAATATCAAGACACACACTCATGCCATCTTTTCACCATTGTTATGCTTGGCCGTTGGCAGTGCCCATGCCCGCGGCCGGGCCGACAATGCTGTCACTGTAGGAGAGAGCGCTCACAGTCAAGCTACCAGGCCGAGAATGAGCTAACTGCTCAGATATGGGACGCATTCTGAGGCTTTGCAATAGCCTCATGCATGAGCAGACAAGCAGTTTTGGCTGCGACAACAGAGGGCCCTATTCAGTTCTATCTGGCTAAGACTCTGGGGAGGCATCTACACACACACACACACACACACACACAGCACACAAGCATGCACACACACACAAACACCATTATCATAATCATCATCATCACAGCCACTCTCATCTGCGTCAAAACATGTGCATGGACTCACACTTGGGCACGCACATACTCACACACTCTCTCTCTCACACACACACACACACACACGCTCACACACACACACACACACACACACACACACACACACACGCTCACACACACACACACACACACACACACACTCACACAAAGAGCAATCCAGACTTGGAGCATTCCATTACAGTAGCATTCCATATGTTTGGTTAAGCACAGAGAATCCAGATTTAAGACTGGAGTCTGGACTGAATTTACAGGAGGGGAGAGGGAAACGGAGGGAGGGGGGAGCAGCGAGGAGGAGGAGGAGGAGGAGGAGGAGGGGCGGGGCGGGAGCGGGCGGTTGGTTGCAGGAGAATGGGAACATTCCTGTGAACTATAAGCAGCAGCAACAGGAAGTTGAGAAAGATGAGGTGAAATATGGAAGTGTGGGGCGAAAGAAACCCGGCAGAAAAGTCAAATAAAAGCATCTTTTTCTATTTCTGACGGTGAGCCGGTCTCCTGCACGTCTTATCATGTTGGACATACACTCTGAGCAGGTGGAGGCTTGTGTCTTACTTCCACCATATGCACAGCTACTGATGGGATGCAGATTAGTTGTGGGGGGGGCGAAACACATGACCTTCCAGTTTCGGGACAGACTCTCTAACCAGTCTCTCTCATCTCCCCAGGTTCTGACCCTTTGTCCCATCCCCTCCTCTTGTTCCTACATATCTATTCTGTCAGGAAGGACAGAGCCCTGCTGTTCTGTACTTAGCTGCATCATGTTAGATTCATGAGGGCAGCAAGAAAACATAAACACAGATAGATTCATGCTCTGAGTACAAAACAAAGCTGATATGCCTGTTGGCCTGTACTGTTCTTTCGTTTTCACACTGTAATAAAAAAGTATAATTCTGTTGAGTAGGTGGAGTTGGCTGTACAGGCAGCTTTCCGGTGGTGTACCCGAAGCGTTCAACTTGCACACTGTGAGCTTCGATAGATACGCATATTAAAAAAGGAAAAAAGGAAAAGAAGCTATTTTCCATATCTAGTCTGAAATATTCTTTAAGATCCTTCCAAAAGACGCCAAATACCCTCATGAACAGTCCAGTGACCACATGTTTGTGTGTGTGTTTGTATGTGTTTGGGGGGGATCGGAGCTATTCACTCAGACTGTTAGCTTTAACCAGCGACCGAATGAAACTGAAAACAGCTGTCTCGCTCTCATCCCCGCGCTTCCTCTCTCTGTAATTTGCCCCACGCACACGACATGTCAAGTTGGGATTCATCATTACTCAGCAGAACAAACTGAAACAGCGAGAGCTGGCGCTTCCCACCTTCCCACGGTCAGTCTCAGTCCCTGACCAGCCAGCTGTCAGCTATGTAACACACTCATGGGATGTGTCATTTCCAACACATTGCACATAGGACTGGGTTATATATCGATAGTATATCATTATGACGATATCACACTATGTAGCCTATCACATGAGATTTTGGATATTGTAATATCATGATCTGGCAAGAGTGTTGTCTTTTCCTGGTTTTAAAATCTTAATTACAGTAAAGGCACAATAGACTGCTGTAGGTGTGCTATCATTAACCTCTACCTGTACCATACAGATCACAAAATACATGTCTAAGCTCAACTGCTTCATAGACAAATTCAAATATCTCAATATGTATATATTATATGTAACAGTCTAATAAGAAAATGGCAACCCCTCACTGAAATACAGTCTTTGAAACCAGCAAAAGACAACACTTACTTCATTAGCACTATATTGCAATTCTCAAAATCCCAGATAATATTTAGTTTCGTACCATGATATCTCTGTATTTTATGGATATTTTATATCACCCAGCCCCACTTCATGGTATGTTGTTTTATTTCAGTGTTGAGCAAAACTATATAAATTATCAACTCTTCTTTTTTCATGCACAGTGATATGCATACAGTAGTCTACTGTCTATACAAAACTTGAATCTGACTGAATCATTTTTAATGAAAACAGCAGGGAACTTTTCATACTTGTAAAGAGATTAAGACTCAGAAAACTGATATAATATAAAAAGCCACTAAGTGCAGTTATGCCATTTTGCACCAAATTTAATTTAGGGTTGTCACTTGAGACTTTATCTCGGGTTTATCTGCACTGCACAAAATGTGAGGCCATGATGTCCATGCACCATCTGTGTCAGCGTGTGCTGTGCTTCCTTGTCGACGTGTGTCTGCGCCAGCGCCACCGAGATAAATCCTATTTATCTTTTATTTATTGTACTTGGCAAATTTTACTCTCAATGGCATGTTCAGCCGGCGTGTTGCTATATGATTTAGCTCAAACGAGATGTGCTGGAAGTCACGTCATTTTGAGCAGAGCAGAATCCCCTGCCGCAAGGGGCCTGCCTCCTTTTTCATGCTATATAAACATTTTATCGTGTAATGTTTGACTTTGAGTACGGCTCTATCGCACATATAATGGAAAGCTGCTGATAAGGTATCAGAGTGTATGTTTTGGAGCACTTAGGCCTACTCTCTCCAAAAAACATTTCTCAAACACAAAACCACACTGTCACAAACACACACACACACACACACACACACACACACAAACTTGCACAGTCCAATCTGGCCTGGTGCCTTGACAAAGATTATAGCCTAACGTACTCCAACATACATTGGCCTGACTGGTACCAAGAGCACAAAGAAACACTGCAGCTGCCATCCGGGTAGAAACAGGCTCTCATACATCTTTCATATTAATTTTGGAATAAACGTCGACATCATCATACACCTTTAACTTAGCTGTTTTTAGCTGCCAGTCTTGCCACACAGATAAAAAGGGCTGCATAGATGACGTTACATCCATGAATGCTCCTGTGGCAAAGTAACTCTGTATGTGTCCATTAATCAGTGTGAATAGAGAGGTTTCACAGCAAAATGGACACATTCAAACAGAGCGTGGGGAAAAAGATCATCGGAAAGACAGAGAGGGAACCACGTCGAGTAAAACAAGAGGGGAAATGAGGGAGAACGAAAGAAGGGGGAAGAGAGAGATCATGTTCAATTTCCTCGACTGGGGAACATTTCAAGGCCTGAAACTTCATCCTGGGCTCCTCTAGCCAGGCGGGCCTCGTTTGCATGGGAGCCCATTTCCTGTGAGTGATTAGCAGAAGGGATAGCGTGTGTGTGTGTGTGTTGTGTGGTGTATGTGTGTGTGTGTGTGTGTGTTGGGGGTTGCAGTTCAGAGAGGTCTGGGGTTGTTTTGTCTGCTAGGGGAGGAAAGGAATGCCCAAATCAAACACAGTGAACAGGATGCCTAGAGAGAGAGAGATAGAGAGAGAGTGGGGTGAGAGAGGGACAGAGAAGATAGAGACAGAGAGCACAGATCTAGAAAGAGGTAGACAGAAGGAGCTAACAAAAGAGCGAGGGAGGGAGGGAGGGAGGGAGGGAGGGAGGGAGAGAACACGAGAACAGAATAACGCGAGGGATTGATTTTTCATTTGCTGCCACTTAAGACTGTGAACAGCATTCCTTCTGCTGGTATTTGCATTCCAGCGAAGAGGCAAGGTGGAGTAAGAATGCCGTCTTGACGCTGACAAGCTGTCAAGATGGAAAACCATCACATCTCCTTAACTCCACCTTGAACCTGCAGAACTTGTTCTGATATCTAATGTCTTTCCAGCCCTGCAGTCGTCCCTGTTCCACACATGACAGCTGATGCTTTTTGCTCACTGCCGTACCATTCAGAGAGGTGGATTACCGGGCATAATCTTTGTAGTGAGCTGCACAATATTATTTATTTGTACAACAACAGCAACATAACGACTGGCAAGGTGATTTATGTTGCAGATTACCATTGTCAGCTTGCCTTTATAATACCACGACCTCTATTCAAGACAAAGCACAACAACACAGGAATCTATTTGCAAGTAAAGCAGGCAAAAACCTAGCAAAATAATTAGCACCTGAAAAGTCTTTCAAAGGCTCAATCCATAATCCAAAGGTTGGTAACAAGCAGGCAGGCCTGCCAGAAAAGCCTAAAACATGGGATCTGGAGGCATTTTTAACATTCCCAACTGATTCTCAGTTAACTGACTAAGGGATCTTGATATATGGGCCTGGTTTGTTTTGATCTACTCCAAATGCTGTTTGTTTATCTTTGCATCAATTGTAGTAGGTCGGCATTTTCAACTATGATAGGTGAAAGTCCCATAAACCGTAATAAACATGATAAAAACTAGGGTCATTTCCTCTTTCTTGCCGCCCCACCAGTGAGGTCAAAGTGCAGAGTCAGCCAGTATGAATTCACTGTTGAAGACTTTATCTGCATCTCCTAATCTTCACAAATGTCTTTAAACATAGATTAAATACCTGTAATAAATAAATAAATAAATACTCTAAATACTCCACATTGAATCACCAGGCCTCTCTTTCCCTGGCTGTCTCAAAGTTCAGTTTCCAAACACTTCCTTGTGTTGTGTGCGAGGCGAACCCTGCCCATGCAGGAGGGAGCCATTCCTTGACTGGCAGAGCAGAATTGATAGGCTGCTATTGTTTCCTTTTAAGGTCAATTGTGCCTCGAATGCTTGGCATGGCTGGGTGTGCAGATGCAGCTGGCTGGCAGGAGAGATAAAACACTGATTTAATGGCATTCTTCTCCCCAGTCCACACCTAGCGAGAGAGAAAAAGAGGGTGAGAGAGAGAGATAGAAAGAGTGAGGATGATAGGGCGGGAGACAGAGCAAGAGATGGCATAAGGACATGGGTGGAAATGAGTGCAAAAAGAGTAAAAGGAAAAACATGCGAATTGGGGAGAAGATGGAAAAGCCATGGAGGGAGAGAGAGCGAGAAAGAGAGAGAGAGGAGAAAGAGAGACAGAGAGAGACAAAGAGACAGATGAGATAAGGGCATGGGTTAAATGAGTAAGAAGAGGGACAGATTTTTAAAAAATGGAGAAAACGAGCGGGGTAAAGACAACACAGCGTTGGTCCAAGTGGGTGGGCAAAAAAAAAAAAAATCGCGCTTGGCTGCGGGCATCAGGCCTTGCTGTACCATTGCTTGACCAGGCAGCCAAAACACATCACCACATCTGGTAGGCCTGTTTGTCAAAGCCACAAGGAGTGAAAAAATGTCCGCACACACACACACACACACACACACACACTGAGACCCTAACTTCTCACAAGAGGGACAATCTGAGAACTCTGAGGAAAGCAAGTCACCACAGTCAATAAGCACAAAGTCAAATATCATGATACCCTGGGCCAAGCATCTCAATATTGATATGGCAGCAATACTGCAGGGATGACTACTGGTTCTTACCTAAGAAGTAATTTACACACAAGAGATTTTTGATAAACACTCATTAGTAATGTGGATATGATGGCCAAGTAGGTAGAGGCAAATAACAGAACAGCTGCAACAGTCTAATAAATTCACAAAATTGCATCGCTTTGTCATATCCAGAAGCCCACACAATATCTAGTCTCGTAATATGATCTTTATGTAATTAGGGATGGAATGAGATGTTTTATTATCTTCCCAGCCATAACAGCCAATACTGATAATGATACACAGGTGAACTTTTGTAAGAGCGAGAACACAAATGCATGTGCCAAACAAGTCAGGTTTTTCAGACAGACCTGTGAGAAGCGTTTTAAACCACAAAAGACCATGTTAATTTTGTTCTGATGCTCATTTGACATAGGTTTCAATGACACGCAAATGCCAAATTTGATAATCAGACAAATATCGGCAGTAAATGTACTTTTATGGTACTGATATGGCCTTTTAAAGCTGATACAGATCGCTCTGTCCTGTATAAAGACATGAGCAGGCACTGTCGGGGCGTAGCTGAGCGGTTCTGATCTGACCGGCGGCCGAAAGAGTTTGTTTCCCGTCAATCACGAATCCTGTCGAAGCATCTCTGAGCAAGACACTGAACCCACTCACTGTGAGCTGGTCTGAATAAGCCAGACGTGCCAGCAAGACGTCTCAAATGTACTGTCTACATGTTCCGCTGAAGGGGGGAGGGAGAGAGAGAGAGGCAGCTCGGACAGCCAGACCGGCTTAGCCTAACAAATAAACCCAGACGAAGAGAGAAAGAGAGGGTTGAAGGCTGAAAGTTGGATCATAAAATATGCCTGGTATCCCACAATATTCCACAGTGCACAAATGAGCCACTCAGGGACTTGGGAGTGTTATGGGATTCCTGTGGGGCTCCTATGTCTGAACACACACACACAAAGACACACACACCTCAGCTGAGGGTGAGCCAGACATTCCACGCCGTACAAGAGGGAAGCGTCTTATCCGATGATGAGTGCACGCTGACCAATAAAACAATCACAACTGACGCGCTAAATCACCCTCGGTGGAGTCATGGAAAAAACATCCAGAACCATCTTGTTTACTATAAATATCAACCTCTGGGTCAAATGGAGCCTCTTATAAAACAAGCACTAACAGTTGGCCAAATGTTAGTTGACTTTGCCACAAAGTGAGGCTATTATGGGCACGGAGAAAGAGGAGGAAGGAAAAGGGGGGCGAAGACGCAGAGGACAGATGAAGGGCCCAGTAGAGGGGTGCTGAGGACTCGCTCACGGTCTCTGTGTAACTGTGCATGTGTGTTTGCTTCTGTTTAAGCAAATGGAGAGAGTACGGCGCTTCAGCAACCACTACTTATCACTGTGTGCAGTCAAATTCATATAGGTTAATATGAGATCAGCGCTGGAACAATTTGTCGACAGAATACTGGGGACTTAATGATTAAATGGGGGAAAAAACAATCAAGAATGAAAACAATCATTAGCTGCAGCCCTATATAAGATGTTCTTTGAACTCAGACTGAGCTCCACATTAACTTCACTACCCGCCTGCCAGCCTAAAGGAACTTTCCACTGCAGGATCAATGTAGCACTGCTATTACATATATATTTACACTACTTCTACTACATTAGCACTACCAGTGCAACCAGTACAACTACTTCTAATACTTAAGACATTAGACTAGGCAACTCTACACTTGGACATGAATGGGTTTCATCCATTTAATTTTTCTATTCCTCTACAAGTTGAGGTTTGGCAATCCCAACTATTTTTATGGGCTAATTTTGCTTGTGTTTTGCTGCTATGCTTCGCATGGTTGGGACAGCTAGCATGAGAAAGAGCTCCAAAAGCAACGTTGGCGCAGGGGGAAGCCAACCCAACCCTCTCGTTACAACGGCTGCCCTTTACAAAAGGCAATGCTGATGGATCTCAGAGATCCCCTCCAACATAAAAACCAAAGCAGAGAGAGAGAAAAAGAAAGAGAGAGAGAGAGAGAGAGAGAGAGAGAGAGAGAGAGAGAGAAAGGGAGAGAGACAAGAGGGGAAGCAGAGAGGCCGAAAATAGCTTGGCTAGTGGGGTCTGCATGCATCAGCACCACAATGATGAAAGCTACTATAACCAGACATGCTAATGCACGGATGGATGGATGAACAGAGGGAGGCATGCCTCTGGGAAAGATGAAAAACATCTAACCAATTAAGTTAGCAACAAGGGTGAGACAGACGAGACAGAAATTACTGTGATTTAAATGGAGTGTGAAAAAGTTGGAAGCAAAGTGCAAAAAAGGGCAAAAATCAACAAAGATTACTTCTGACAAGATGATGGTTTATTAGATTTAGGGAACACTTGCGGAGTTGTCTGCGAAGAAAATGAGAAAAAGGCGCAGGAAACATAAAGTCAGCAGTAAGGAGCAGGAGTAAAGAAGACAAAACAGCAGAGGACGGGGGAAGAAAAAGAAGAAGGGGGAAGCGAGGAGAAGCCAGGTTGCTATGGCGTCCGAACATTCCTCTCTCTGAGAACATGTATATTTTCTGATCACAAGAAAATAATCTGCAGGAGGAATTTTATTTTGAGAGCCGCCCGGTAGATCCCAGGCTTAGAACAGGTCGGAATGGAGAGAGAGAGAGAGAGTGTGTGTGTGTGTACATCCAACCATCCAACATACACTTGAAGAGGAGACACAGGAATAAAAGCCCTTTCAAGCTTATCACCCCAGTCATTTGCCCAATATATGCCACCTTTGAGGATGTTGACACAGGTGTCTTGCTAGTTCAAAGTCCATCATTCTCTTCTCTTGCTCCTCTACTTCTTAGTTTGCTCCTCTTTCCATCTGCCTCCTTTTGGCTGAGGCAAAGAGAGAGAGAGACTTGTTACTGGTGTGCGCTTGGTTACCATGACAAGGAAATTAAGTAACCCCTCTACCCAGCACCTGCCAACACTCACACCCACAAAGATCCCATGGCTAGACATAAGAGCACATGTCACCTCCCAGCAAGAGGGAAGGGGTAATCTCTCTAAGTCAGCGACAGGAGCAAGGAGCAAAAACGGAGGGATAAAACCAGGAAATGGGCCTGTGGGCGTCTACAGGCGCAGGGCAGGGTGTTTGCGAGACGCCCAGATCCTTTCCGCTTTCATCTTTCTTCTTCCTTGCGCTCTCTCAATGAAAAGAACGGATAAATCACCGTTCGCTGTCATTATAAAAGTCATGTTTTACAGGTTGCCTGCTGCTTCTCCCTCTGTCGTTCCCACTGAGCATTTTTACACTCAGCCATCTTTCACTTGGCCTTCCTCTCTCTCTCTCTCTCTCTTTCTCTCTAGTTCAGAACAGTCTCGCTGATAGAGCAATTGAATACACAAACAGCCAGTGGGACACAAGTTAAAAGGGTGCAAGAGGGGGACAACACACACATCAAGTTTATCTCTATTAATCCAATCATCTTTCATGAATATTTAAACAGTAAAGGATTTCCAAGGAGGCAAAACAGAAGAAAAATAAGGAACCATTTTTGAAGCAGCAAAATGATGATTTATAAATCAACTGAGAAGATGAAAATGTGTAAATAAGCTGTGCTTCAGAAAAGTAAACATGGCGTTAAAATACTTTGACTTGTCTTAAAATGGGACTGAGACAGACCCACTCTTCCACAGGGAGAATGATTTATTGGTAAGAATTACTTAACGGTTGGGAATTTTGTTTTTAAGGAAGTTTTTGGAATAATTTTAAGGCAGAAAAAGAGACACCTCCAAGTCCCCCGCCACTGCGCACAAAAATACTGACCGAAAAACACACGAGACAGACAGACACACACACACCCACACAGAGTGGATACTGTCTCCCTGGGCCTCACCCAAAAACCACTTGTCAGGACCCAAGGAATCCATCAGAAAGGATTATTATTCAACACTTATCACAGTTCAGTGTGTGTGTGTGTGTTTGAGTCTGCGCATGTATGAAATGTCTGGCAGCAAAAACAACTCATACGTCTCAAGCCGGAATTTGCCATTTCCAACATGATACGCTCTAGGTTTAGGTTTCAGAGATAAAGAATGAAGTCTGGCAGCTCGGACCAGACAATACCCTCCATGCTCCGCTCCAACCGGACCCTCAGGGCCGCCTCGAGACCTCTGGATGAACTCGGCCTCTATCGAGCCCTGGACTGGTAGGGCCAGACTGAACTCCCGCCAACCACTGTCACGTCAGTCAGTAGCCATCTGCCTGCAAATAACAGACTGAAGCATCATAAATGCTAGGGGAGAGAAGGAGAGGGTTGGGAGCATTTGTTGAACTATAATGCCACGGAAGAGAGCTTGAAAGAGACATATTGCGGAGCTCGGTATATAAACACTCATTAAATTCTAGTAATGGTACCCAAGGCATACAAACCCTGCTGCTGGCTAAAGGACTTTCCTTCAACATTTAGCCTTTTATGGGCATTATTACGCTGATACACTTGGTGGGGGGCTTGACATCTGTATTATCTGTGTGTGTGAGTAGGTGGCAAGTGGTGTTGTTTTTATGCCTTATGGCCTCCTGGGCAGCAGTTCTCTTGGCTTGGCGAATCCAAATAAAGACGAGAAAAAGACTCATCTATCAAAACAAGTTAGTCTGCACTGTCTTCCGCTGGCAGCATCATGAGACCGGCCTGTTGTGGACAGATCTGGCAGGAGGCAGAGTGTGATGTTCGCAGGGAACTCGGTCCACCTTCCATCCCCTCCCCTCACTCCTTCGCTCATGTCTGACTGGCCGGCCGAATCTCGAGGAAGAAGAATGCACCTTGAACCAGACTGGAATGGCTCCTGAAATATGCCAAATATGCCCTGCTTCCCCCCTCTTTCCTTAAAGACATAGACTTGCTATATAGCCCACCCTTCCCTCCCTTCCAGCCCCCAAAACCCACGGCATTCCTGTGTTCATATACATGCTTGCAATCACAGATCACACACACACACACACCCATACACACACACAGAAAATGTTAAGGACATTAATAACACAAGTTTCCACCCAGCTGACCCAGACATGCCTTTTAAGGGTAAGCGGTTCAGATTTCTCTTTTCATTAACTTCCAAAAATACCCCTGGACCAAGTTGGGGGGAGGAGAATGAGAGGAAGGGGGGACTCCTCTTAAGTGAGGCGAGAAAGAGGGGGTGAGAAACACACAGAGAGAAAGAGAGAGGGGGAGAGAGAGAGAGAAGATAACAATCATAAGGAGTGAAGCTGTTCTGGAGATAGTGGCCTGCTGAGGAGATTCAACAACACCTAAAAAAAAACGTGGCGGAGGAATTTACAAGAAATGTCTTTTAACTTTAACTCTTCCCCGTTAAAAAAACCTCCCAGTCCCTCCCTCCTTTGCTCCCCCTCTCTCTGTCTTGCTGTGCCTCCTACATGCTTTTGAAGTCGTTTTCCCTGGCACT
Source organism: Myripristis murdjan (assembly GCF_902150065.1). Lineage (NCBI taxonomy): Eukaryota > Metazoa > Chordata > Actinopteri > Holocentriformes > Holocentridae > Myripristis > Myripristis murdjan. The sequence goes on from NC_044001.1 coordinate 13,555,786, forward strand.
TTTTTCCTCTTGTCTTCCAGGTCAAGGTAGCCATTTTTTGGGAGAGGGAACCCGTACAGTGTAGGAACAAAACAGGCACTGGGGGACCTTCTGTAAAACAACTTGCTGGAGGCTGAAAGTCCAACAGAAACCTAAAACCCAAACAGGAACCAGTCTGACTAAAAATACAAGAGGAAACAAACTATTTCAGGTCAGCTAGAAAGCATATAAAACACACACAGTAGCAGTTTGACCCACATACTAGTTGATGCGGTCCAAACTCCAGCCATGTGGGGCAGCTGGGGGGAGGAAGGCCTGGCTGATTAAACATTAGAGGACTTATCACCTGCAGCTATCAGCACATACCTACCAGCCACAAACATATTCTTGGCAGTAAGGTTGTGGTAATTAAATTGACGCTTGGCGGGGGAGTGCAAGAAACTGACAGCGATACAAAGATAGAAGAGAGAGACACAATTCCCCTGAATTAACTCACAACCTGTAGAAAATACACAGAGCCATCACAAGCACAGGTTATCAACGTTGCTTATGGGAGCACAAGGGTGAGAAAGAAACAGGCAGAGAGAGAGACTGTGAGTCTTTAAAGGATGACTCACGTGAGAAATTGTGCCCAGAAACGTCTGAAGACTAAACTAGGGCGGCTGTGCAGCGGGGAGCTTCCACCAGCTCTACCTTCTAACTCAAAACTCCAAAGTATGGAACCCACCGGAATCAGTGGCAACACTGGAAAAATATCAAGCAAGTGACTCATCAACCAACAAGACCACAAAAAAAATAAATTACATTCTGGTGAGGCATCAGCAGACACAAAACGCTAACTATGTGTCTGTCTGCTCCCTTGTGATAAGGAAATGGTGGACGGTTGGGAAGCTCAAATGAAGACCAGATGATGAGAGAGAGGGTTTTTTTTTTCCTCCCCAGTCTTACATGCCATACTTGGAGAGCCTTCACATGGTGAACAGCAGGGTAGCTGACTGGTTTTGGGAGCTGTTGGGGCGCAATGGGTGTCCATAAATTAGAATTCCTGAAATATGGGGCTAGCAGGCTGTTTGGACGTCTGATACGGGACAGCATTACAACCTGTGGATAATTCTTGAGGAACAGCGGCGCACTGAATACATCTGTTTAGAGTCAACACAATTTAGTGTGTCCTCGGACTGTTTTTTTTTTTTTTTAACTTAGAAATATGACCAGCAATGCATTTCTTGTCCACTTTCTATTGATGTTTGGGTTAACATAAGGTGGAGCTACTGCAGACCAGAGCATAGTTTTCACACATGGCTTGGGCGAGGTTTTTAGGTTTCAAACATATCAGTCAACATAGGTTACCAAGCCTAAGGTAAATTTAGCAACTGAGGGCTCATATATGCTGTCATGCTATCCTCTTGGCTTGCTAACCAACAGCCTGTCAGCCTCGTGGGCATGCAGCAGATTTACAAGTATAAATGGGAATGCGCAAATACAGCCTTCAATTGAGCTGTGAGGTTTTCTTCATAATTATAAAGGAAACACAATGTCTGTCTGCCAAGCTCGCTAACATTAAGGGCTAGCAGGCCTGTTGCACATAATACAAGGAAGTGGAAATGTGTCACTCCGAATACCCAGGGGGACTGGAGGAGAGGATTCCTGCCTGGAAGTTGAGTCAATAGTTTAACAATATACTTTTTTTTTTGTTTTTTCTTTTTCAAGCTTGATCTTTACGAGCAAGATGAGGCAGCGCTTTCGTCAGGAGTTTATCGAGAGAATTTATCGAATATCAAATTTAGACTGTGCCTCTGACCGATTTTAAGTTATTCATGATGTAACGGCCCAATTTGCTAAAACAAATCCAATTTTATAATCACCTGCACACATGACATTCTGCTGCTCTCCACTAAGTGTATTTACACTGTGCTTCAACAGTTTGGTAACACCTCAGCGACTGAATAAAATTCTGCACAGGCCAGTAAACATGACAAGTGAGAGCTGCACAACATCGTGAAGCTTGTGAGCTGCAGTACGCATACAGTATGTGCCCTCATAAACACAAGGATTTCAGAGATTACAAACGTCCATGTTGTAGAATGGGTGAACACAGATGTTAATGCGTAGGATGTGATCAATTTCAACAAAAAGAAAGAATTTAAAATGTTTTCTTGATTATGCAAAAGTGCCATTTTTTTTAAAATCTACTTTTCTATAAAACAAAAATAATACACATTGGTTGATACTGGTCAAACTGTTTCTAATGCAACTTCATTTCTTTGAGGAACTTTCTGTGATGTATCAGTATGAGACAGAATACAGCAAATTACACTGCTGGTCCCTAGACTTAATGAAATCATGTTTTTTAAACAAGCTGAATTGAATTGGAAACAAATCCACTCCTTTTAAGAAATATATCATATTAAAGCCTCTATACTTGACTTAAAGACATGTCAAGATAGCTATTTCTTGCAGGTATACAGTCACGTGGACATATTGCCTCCATCGGAGCAAGATCTCCGTGATGAAGCGCCCGGTCCCCACAGTCACCTGCAGCACAGCGGAGATGTGAGGCCTCGATGGACGACCACGTCAGCACAGGACAGGGAGCCCACCAGAGGAGCCGGTAATGAGGGGGCCGACTGGCACGCTTTGGGGGACTAACGAGGGGGGCTTCAAACAAGCTAGGATCACATCTTACTCACACACAGAAATCAGTTTGAGCAGAATCAGCTCTTGCCTTCATGTGGAATTCTTGAATAGCGGGAAAATATATCTGTTGGAATGGAGTGTTTATGTTTGTGTGTGTGTGTGTGTGTGTTAATGAGGGGCTGAACAGGTGTGTGAACAATCAGGTCTGAGGTGTTGCTCAGGCTTCGCGTTGAGTGACTGACACTCTCACCCTCTAGCATCTGATGACAGATGTACATGGATGGGAACAGTACAGAGCAAAAGTGCTTTGGCACACACACATCACACATCCAAGACATACACACACAAAGAGTTCAAGTAGTTTGAACTCCAGCTGAAATCACAGAGCCCTGCCCTGTCACTGGCCCACCGCTGATAAAGAAAGCTGGCACAAAGGACAGGCAGGAAGAGAGGAGAGGAGGGGAGAGGGGAGGAGGAGAGGGAGGAAGAAAGGAATGTGTAGAGAAAAGAGGAAAAATGAGAGGAGGCGACAGGGAGAGGAAGAGAGGGTAGGAAGGCTGTGGAGGGGAAACCGTCCCACAGTTAGAGTGGACACGTAGCACCAGAGGGAAAAACACCCACATGTAAACACACACACACACACACACACACACACACACACAGGCATCTTTATAGCATTAAGCCATCCTCCTGTTAGTCGGCAGCACAGACAGACAGACAGACAGCGAGTCCAGCTGGCCTGCGTATTGTCAACAGCAGCCTCTGTCCCGGATACTGAACCGATTATTACATTATCACAACACACACACACACACACACACACACACACACACACACACACACACACACACAGGCTGTGTGTGGGCTGTAAAACAAGCATTGAAAAATGATGATTCATCTGCACTATTTCAAGGACGTCCCCTTTTTTATGATCACTGCAACATCATCCCGGGTCCTGTGTGTGCATCCTCCGCTGGTCTATTCCTGGCTGTGAGGGTTAACAAGGCTAAAAGTGAAAGCCTCTCACTAATAATAAGCAGGCCCTTCCTCACCATGAAGGCCTAACTCTATCTGAACTATCCATTACAGCTTAATAGGATATACAGGTTATACTGTACATGAGATGCATCTGCTCATGTAGTCGCCAACTTTCCTCTTCCTGTTTATTCCTATAGGGACATGTGAGATGCAGTACAATTTTATCCTGTCTATCTTTCCCTGTGTAAAAGGCGCACATATATTACAGGCATGTGTATTGATATTTAGAGCTATATGATGTCTTCTTTCTTTATGATTCCTGTTATCTGTGTATTTTCATTAGAATTTACTGTAGTTAGGTGATTCAAATGTTCCAGGGGTGTGCCTCCATCCACTTTGGCAATAACAATATTCATCCTACAAGCCTAATTTCACGAACTTATAACACATTTTAAATTGTCCATGTAATTCCACACTGATGTGATCCCACTGCCCTAATAGCAGTGGCATTGTGTATAAACCTTGATGTGCGGAGTGGCAGTAATACTACCACGGTCAGGCCGGGTCTGACGTGCCCAGTGGTCTGATTCTCCCAGGCAGAAAACCTCAATATTTTAATTTAATCCCCAGAGCAGTCATTTAGCCACTCTGTAATCCCCAGGTCCAGTGCTTAGTCTGATAATTACCCTTATTGGACACCCATAATGATTAGTTTTTGGTTTCACCAAAAGCAGTACAGGCAGTTTCATAGGGCGGTCGCGGCGTTCTGCGGAGTGGAAAACCAATCTTGCGTGGTATAGCCCAGGTCGTAAAAGAAGAGAAGGGGTATGATTATTACTTAGCATGGCAGGCGACAAGTCCTGGACGGGCTGTAGTGCAAACTCTGTCTTTGCCTGACTTTCACTCCCTGGCAATAAGGTCGCTGTAAGGATTGCAAAGTTCACTGGTGTTGATGGCAACACTCCTACTGTGTCAACAGCGAGGAACATCTTTGGACTGAGGAGTCGTGTTCAGCCGTAAGGGCACAAGGTCAAACAGGACATCCTCAGGGGACTCTTCCTACTGAGAGCCGATGAAACCCAACCAAACCTGAACCTAAACCCACTGAGAGAGAGAATGCATGGATCAAGCTGTGATCACATACAAACCAGCTGACAGGGAAAAACCCAGACTTCTCATTCCTCACTCTGCTGTTACTTTCATTTGATTTTTCCCCTTTGCATTTCTCCTTGACAGCATATTACTGAGCTGCAAAGAGGCAATTTATGGAAAAGAACATTCCCACTACATGCAGTATAACATTCCTCCAGAGAAAAGCCTTTTAAACACGGCTGTGCCCATCTGCCTCCATGACAACCTGACTTGCTAGTACTTGTGCTGCCTCCATGACGAGACATGGCTGTGTCTGCAGCGGAGTGGCAGCCGAGCTGGTAGCTGGTATAAAGTACAGCTGGCTGAGAAGCTCAGAAGCCTTACTGGAAAGTCATCAGTGATTTTTTTTTTTTTTTTTTTTTTTTTTTTTTGCCTCCTTCATGTCTGAAACAGGTCAAGGCAGGTTTCCCTACACCTCCCTCCCTCCACTGCTCTTTACGAGCCCCACCTGGCAGATTAGTATTCCACCACTGCCATGCTAACACACACACACACACACACACACACACACACACACACACACACACACACACACACACATCTATGTTACCATTCTACTGAGAACACACAGGCCCCATATTGTTCAGACTTCAGGGGAATACAACCTTGTTTTCACATGTATGTGCACAACATAAGAGTGCTCTATGCAGCGCAAAACACCTCATAACACGTGTACACAAGTAAACAAACACACACACATACACACACACACACACAAACACAGCCCCATGACCACAGAAACATGTGTGCAGCCTATTCATCATCACAAGCTGAGTTAGAGCCTCTTCCAGTGGCTGTCAACATGCTCAACTGGTAGTGAACTCATTCAAAACTGTCCAGCATCAAAACCTGTATACAAGAGGTGTTCACTTTCCCTCTGTAATGCAAAATCATTGTCATATTCATCACGGGTCCATCTTTATCCCTGCCTGAATAAGTGCTATATTCCAATAGTGTGTACAGACTAGTTTGAGGTGGTTTATTGCGTTTCATGCGCCTTATAGCTCATATTTTTCTTATCTGCAGGCACAAGCAAAAGTCCATAGTCAAATGAATGCCGTCTTATATGAGCAAACCTTCTTTATGGCCTAATTCTGCTGTGCCTCTTTGCATATTGTGAAGTAGATGTAAAATATGCATGCATGTTTTCTTTTTTTCCCTATGCCGGATAATTTAACATTCGTTTCCTGTACTTGTGCCCAAACGTCCAGTGGCGCAATAGAGGAAAGGGGATAACGGAAGATACATCGTAGCCAAGAGTTGACAGGCTATTGAATGACAATAAAAGAAACTGAAACAATCTGGCCTGGCCCGATTGATAGAAATACCCTCCTAAATTCCCGCGAATGACGACGTAAAAACAGCCTGGGGATTTATTTTGAGAGAAAACGTACTTCAAACAGGCCAAAACACATTTCCATTAAATGTCATATACACGCACAAATGCATTTTAAGTCAACTTTCGAACATGTTCACCCATTTCTCCAAACATATTCTGGCGTAAATGTGAACTGTATTTGTTTTGCAGTGTGCAATGCATGTTTGTGCCCGGTTAGACCTTGGCTATGCGTACAAGACGAGTAAAACGCGATTAACGAGAAATAACGACACACTTTTACCGCCGAATAACTCTGTAGAGCTGTGAAACATGACTAACACTGTGTTTTGTTGGCGAGAATCGATGGAAATGTTTCTATGTCCCGCTACATTTCGGACACCTGGGTTTTCGCCGCAGTCCTGGATGCTTCCTTTTGGCTAGGAGACCAGCAGAGGAGGAGGAGGAGGAGGAGGAGGGGTGAAAAACTTGCCGCAGTTCAGACTTCTGCAGTCCCGACTGGCTGGGTCCAACTCAGGAAGCCGCTGTCTGAGCCCTCGCCACCGGTCCAACCCCGAAATACCCACAAAAATAAAATGTTAACTTTACCTTTCAGTGGTCCGACGCGGGGTCCGGGAACGCAATGTAATCCACAACTTCACACGGCTTGAGTCGGAGAGTTCATGCGGACGGGAGGACTCACTGCCGTGACGGCGAGGACAAGTTCATCCACATATTCTCCTGTTCAGACCGGAGCAGAGAGCCGGAGGAGAGAGGATGGCTGTTCTTTTATTTTTTTATTCCCCCTTCTCCCCAAATCGCCTTCGCTGGTCCTTTCCTCTCTGATATCCCCCTCCCTAGCCTGTTGAGATCAAACCATCACATTCCTCCGTGTCCCTAACAATGAAAAAAGGTGGGTTTTCCCTTTCTGCTGCCGGAGGACCCACCCCTCGGGATGACTCTGCCCGGTCTGACCGCAAAGAGAACGCCCTTCCCGGCTGCGAGGTCCCGCCTCTCTCCCCCATACAAGTCTAGCCGGTGAGGAAGAATGAATCCAGGGTATGTGGATTGTCTGAGTATTCCCAGCGTGTTAGAAAAATCACGCGCGTACACACACACACACACACACACACACACACACACACACACACACACACACACACACACACACACACACACACAAATACTAATAAACACTAATTTCCTATAGGAATATGGTATAAATATCCAGGTCATGCCATAAACATGAGGGATAAATAACATAAAATATGATTAGGTCACTATAAATCTGATATTGTGTTGGCTACCAAAGGCACACAACAAAATTATGGATAAAAAATAGGATGAAGTCCACAACAAATTTACTATTAAGTGCCCTATCACTAACACACAATTGCTCCTTTTCCACAGTGGTCCTAAACAGGGCCAAAATATACATGTGAGGTTTTGTTTTTGTTTTTTTTTTTTTTTTGGTACACCATGTCCCAGCTTAACAATCATCTATGGAGTCAACAAGACGAGAAAGAAGGAAATTAATTTTGTTCTTGTGGGGGAACTGAGGTATGAATAATGAGCAAGCCTTGGCTAGCCCTGCTGTGGAAAATGGGCTTATAAGTCCCAGTAGCAATATTATAGAAGTAATATAGCGATGTTATAGGACATAAAAAAAATAATATTAAGTATAAGCTTACTATAACATCAACTCACAGACACACTGCAGGTCTCTGTAGGAATAATGTAGAAGGGTTACAGTAACACAAAATGGGAAAAATAATACTATTTAGGCAGATAAGGTAACACAGGATTCTTGTGTTTTGCCAGATGGGATACGTTCCTTCAAGGGTTTATTTTACAGGTTTTCGTCCCACTCTGAATCACTACCTGCCTCTCTGTCTTAAAGCATTCCTTGACACTCACTAACTTCCCCTGCAGCTGCCACCAGGCTCTGCTTGGCTGCCTGAATACACACAGTGCTCGCTCACTGTATTTATGAGATAAGATACAAACAGTGTAGTGTGGTGTAGTTTCACGTATGTGATGTGTGTAATTGCACCCAGGGCTGGATGATTTACTGATAAATGAATATTGTGATATGAGACTTGATATCATCTGGGTTTTTGGACATTGTAATGTTATGTGGTATAAGTGTTGTCTTTTCCTGGTTTTAAAGGCTGAATTGCAGTAAAGAGAACCAGTTTTCTGACCATATTAGACTACCGGCTACCGGCTTGATCATCATATCCACATTACTAATGACTCTTTATCAAAAAATCTCACCAATAATCATCCCTTCAATATCATCACAATATTTGCATCAAGGTATTTAGTCAAAGATAATAATGATGTTTTTTTTTTTTGTTTTCTTTTGTCCCAGCTCCATTTGTACCAATGCCGCCAAGACAAATTCCTGCACATCACTGTTGCTCTGATTCATGATTTTATTTTTCTACATTTCACCCACTTCGCTTTCAACTCTCTTTGCAAGTTAAATGGTGAGTCACTGTCCGCACATGTGCCACAGCCATTATTTCTTCGCATTGAAATGTGAACCTCAGTCTCAGTGATAATGTTGCAAAGTTGCTTGGCAGTTTCAACAAGGCCAAGCCGTCCCAAGAGCAGCTCAGAGAGGCTGACCTGCAAGGCTGACTGTACTGTTCCACATTGTGGCCTGTCTGTCATTATACCTCAGCATGACTTACTTATGGGCTGCACAGACTTTATTTTTGACTTTGAAGTCTCTGACAGTTTCATTATGATAACTTTAAATGCACTGCAGTAATTTAAGCACAGTAAACCAACAGAGGCCTTTTGTTTATTCCATTTATTGCAGCATGATTATGATTAGGCACTAAATTCTTAGGTTTGATCAACCATGAGTGCATCATTGTTTTCTAGTTATGTAACCATGGGAATTATTTTGCTATCATGCTGTGTGTGTGTGTGTGTGTGTGTGTGTGTGTGGGTATTTGTGTTTGCTTATGAGTTATACAGGGTTATACAGGCCTGGATGGTGTAGACTTACCAGTAAGATCACAGAGTACCTCATAGCTTATATGAATGTGATAAGCAGCCAGCCAACAAAGCGAAGGCCAATCCAGTCAGAACTGTAAGACCTTCCACCCACCCACACACATGCACACACACACACACACACACATATACACACAGTCACAGTCGCACAGTGAAGTGTTTGTTTTTCTATCTTTTGAGTTTAGAATAATTCTTGCGAAACATTGGCTCATTCGTCAATCTGAGGTCATCAGCAGTGGCAAAGGCCATAAACACTGCCGTCTGTCAGCACTTACCTGTATTATCACAAACAAAGTCCCCTATTGTCGTGTTGCCATTGAAAATTAAAAGCTGCAGTTTAGCACCATTGCTTTCTATGAAAGAGAGGGGCTGGAATATAATTGGACATCAAAAGCCTTGCTCTCCTCCGTCAGCGTGAGCGTGTCTGGTGTGACTTAAATGGCTGTGTAATAAAAACACTCCTTTGTGGAGATTCTCACAGTCAAGCCATTGTTTCCCCCTCATTAAACATCCCACCCCCTCAAAAGGTTATATTGCTTAAATCATATCATTTGACATAATGGGCGAGGTGAGGTATAAATAATGTTACGGTGTTGCTCTCTCCAGGTGGGGAAAAGGCCAAAGATACCAAATAATCAAAGAGAAATGAAATCCCTTCAGGAGCTGCTGGGCATAACCAGGCATGCCCAGACACTTGAACACCATGGCAGGAAAGGCAAGTGCAGGTGTAAGTGTATGTGGATGTGTGTTTGCTATATTGTATATGTCATGTTACTTGATATTTGAGTATGAAACTGTATTTATTCCTGTATTTTTATGTAAATACCATATGCATGTTAAGACACAATGGCAGTCTGGTAGAGAAACTTGAGCAGCCATCCAGTAGAAGTTTATACATCCAATATCCTCAAGAACTGGTCTGCTCTCTTGTCAGAGCAAGGTTATCAATAAGTAAAATTTTTTCCTATGAGGGATAGATGCACAAAAAAGACTAATAGAGGAGGAAAAACAGCGAGAGGACACAGAAGTTAAGACAAGCATGGAAAATGCCTCTTTTTATGAGGATGTGTTACTCTCGTGTTTCATCCATCTTGAACGTTTTGGCTCATGCACAGACAGGTTCCTGTCGTTTTGGGAATTTGCCTTAATACATCAAATGAAATAAAGTGAAAATGTATAATACAGACTTGCAATCCAAAGGCATAAGGCTCGGGTTTCAGGGGAAGGTAATCGCCTATATTACTGTAAAGGCACAAAAACAAGCTGATTCGGGAAGAGCGGTGTTACAAGCCAACATCCTTCCTAATCACAAACATCCTTCACTAGCTAGCAGCATTAACCCTAAACAAAACAATGCTGACAGTTAACCCCACCAGTCCTCTGTGGATGAGCCAAATAACCATTTATCAATTTAACTGATTAACAATTTTTCTACAAGAAAGCACAGAAATTCACATTTTGTAGTTTATATTTTAGATATATAGCTGACCCTCTTATCTACCGATTGTGCCTGTTAAATAAGCTTAAATCCTGCACAGATCATTGGAATTACAAGCAGCTAATAGTCAGGAGGGAAAGAATCAGGGCAAAAGTCAGCTGAAAATAATCTTTTGACCATAGAAGGGTCATGTAAGAAATAAAAGACAGAATAAAGAGGGGGGTTTTGCCACATGTTATGGCTGATAGGGAAACATTCCTGTTTTATGCCCTTTTTACAGCGAGGATAAGGATTAATGGGCTTAACTCACTGTCCTCACAGACTAGTTTATGCCCAGTATTTAAACAGATGTTGCACAGTAGCCCTGCTGGATCACAATATGGGGAAGCTTGCCATGTGGGAAAACATGCGCTTAGGTCATGCTATCAAGCATTCACAGCGTTGTGTAACTCTGTGTGTGCAGCATTCAGTGCAATCCCTTAATATTGTGCACGCACCATGTTCAAAAGGTCCATCTTTCAACACAGTCTCATACTGTATGTTGATTCTGATGAATTGGGTGCTTAAAGCCATGACGCCTCTCCAATTAAATCAGCATCAGGAGACTACCAACATCCCTGAGCTTTGAATTTTTTGTCTTAAATGGAGACAGACTGAACTTGCTGCTTACAAAAGAGAGAGACAGAGAGGTCTAAATCCATTTCTGGATGGATATAATAAGTTCCCTGTCTTGCTGTCAGGTTCTATACTGTCTCTAGGTACAGATGCCTCGGCCTGTCTAGCTCACCCTCCCATAGCCCTCTCTTTCTCACTGCAGGGGGACATTCCTCAAACCTCAGCCTCTGGCATGCAGTAAATCTGCCTGAGAGAGACCTGCAGTCTCCGGGACGGGCCTGCCCAGAGCCCTCTGCCAGGTAAGAAGCACCACTAACTGCTACCTATTTATCAAATCTCACCCTCCCCCTCTTTTTTTATCTTCTTAAGTGGCCTGTGCCTACAGCCTGGGCCTAACTGGAGAGATAAAATAAAATACCCTTCTCAGGTGGTTCATAGCTAGGTGAAATGAGGGAGCGACTGTGAAAAGGTGTTGATGGGACAAGAGGCGCTCCAGACAGCTGGCACCCTCCCTCCCTTCCTCCCTGTGGAATGCACAACCCGACCGACTATACAGCTCCTCCAACGCTATAGCACTCTACCCCTTACAGAAGAAAAAAAGCTATTGAATTCCTGCCAGCAGCCCCTGTCTGTGGCTCGGCACACCTGGACGAAAAGCATACCCATGCGTTCTCTTGTCCAATGGCTGTTGAGACGGAGGATTCCTCGGACTGACCTGTGCAGCAGCGCAGAACATCAGGGCTCGTCTATGTGAACGGGCGGCTGATTTTTTTTTTTTTTTTTTTTAAATGTATTTTTCCTGAGCAAAATGGGCAAGACTTCGTAGCCTTATAAAGGAATTTATTTGACAAGAGGAATGAGGTGGCATGCAGGAGCTGGAGGTAGCTTTCAAACCTATAGAAGACTCCTTAAAGTGTATCACTTGTTACTGCTGCACGAGGAAATGTCTGTATGCGAATTTGATAATATTAATTTAACAGCATTTAATAATAACACTAATCCCCTGCTGTGCTTTGCAACATAGGCGAAACCACATCTCACACAAGCGTTTCTCCATCTCGTGGCCTAGACAAATCTCAATTACCAGCTGTGGAATCTTCCAAATCCACACCCAAACCACAACTAACAAGATGCATTGTGATTTCTCTCTCTCTCTCTCTCTCTCTCTCTCTCTCTCTTTCTCTCTCTCTCTCTCTCTCTCTCTCTCTTTTTTTTAACAGTGTAAGCTTGTATACCCACCAGTGGCACAGCATGTCAGGCAGCTAGGGCACAACCACCAAAAGCTCTGTTCTCTTGTTCCACTGCCAAGCCATAATAACAGCAGTAAGGTTGGGCAGGCTCGTTAACCTTAATCTAGGAATTATACTGTGGCACCAGGGAGAGGAGGAGGTGTTGTGTGCTTGTACATAGGGGTTGGAATTAAACATTTACCACAGAAGGGGGGCTGGCATGGCTTTGAACGGCCTTACATGTTCAGAAAATGAGAGTGGTGGTTCATGCAGTTCACAGTGTCACAGCTTACCTGGGTTAAAATAAATAAATAAATAAAAAAAAAATACTCCACCACTCCTCGCCCTTTTCTTAACCTCTTCTGCCCCCATGTGGTGAATGTCCATTACTACAGCTTGTTTCCCGTGGCTGTGCGCTGAGCTCAAGGTGGCTGAGGATACATGAGCCAGAATTAGAGTCGTTTAAATCGCCTGGCACAGTTACATGCATTGGGAATTTGTCTGGATAATGCTGATGGAAATTGTGTTATGTATGGGCCGCATAAAGAGTGATGAAGGCAAACTGATGATGTTTGTATGAAATTAAACACTAATCAAACCTGTGTTTACATTAGATGATTACTCGGACTAATAGCCCCAATCATGACTCACCAAGGAGACATAGAGACTAGTTTAATCAGACAACTGACTGCCTACACAGCAATAATAGGCTGTTTATGATGGACACACACACGGCAGAATGAAAATTAAAAAAAAAAAAAAAAAAAAAAAAAAAAAAAGCCTGATCTTTTTTTTTTTTTCTTCAATCAAACTAGTGGCTTAGTCCTATATTTGGCTGCCAGCAGGTGTTGTAATTAATCCAATATTCCCATAATATTAATATTCCGGCAGGGACTCACAGCGTGTCTGTACTCTGTGATACTGATTTACAGTGACCATATGGTGCTTTATGGTAAAACATCTCGTATGGTATTACAAAAATAATTTTCAGTGACTAATATTTCATACATCAACCTTAACATACACGATTTAAATTCACACACACAAAAAAAGATAAACTGATGATTTCCCGAAAGCCTGGCTGATTTTTGCTCACAGCAGGGCGCTGGTTGTCCTTACGACATGACCATAGTTTGTTTGTTTGTTTATGAATTTATGTATTTAACCTGCAGTTTAGCCCTATCGTAACTCAAGCAGGTCACACCGGGGAAAAAATATGTTTTTATGTGTGGCTAAGTTTCTGTGAAGCGTGGGTATGGTTTATGGGCATGGTATCAAACTGTTTTGCGAGTATAGCCTGTTACAGTGCAATATGCGAATAGCCTACATATAAATCTGTGAATATGGAAATGAAAAAGCGAGTAAAAGTCCGAAATTGCTCCGATGTGGGAGAACCTTTGCTTTACCAGCACCACCTGACGTCGGGAAGGCGGGGGAGGACGGGGCAGAGGAGGTGGATTGAGCCACAGCGGGTTTCCCCTCCCGTCTGCAACAGGTTCACACCTCCTTCAGACTGACACTTAAGCAGGCACACACACACACACACACACGCACACACACACGTACACACACACAGTCGCGCATCCAACACACAGTGTGTGTTGCATTAAACTTCTCCTTACAACCACTTTGGAGATTAGTAGGAGAGAAGAAGCCTGCGAGACAATTTGGTAAGTAGCCTCTACTGTAGCCTACTGGTGTTGCCTATTAAGTTTGATGTACTTCTTTTATCTATCTATCTATCTATCTATCTATCTATCTATCTATCTATCTATCTATTTGTGTGGGTAGAGATAGATAGATAGATAGATAGATAGATAGATAGATAGATAGATAGATTAATACATAGATCTATAGATATAGATATATATGCCCTGAGTGATGTTTGTTTTTGTATGTGTTATCAATCTACAGTTCAACCATTCAACTGTGAAAAACTTAAAAAAAAGAAAATAACCTAAATAAAGCTGGCAACAATTATTTTTTGTTGTTGTTTCTCTAAATGAGAAGCATTAATTAATGAATTATTTGAGAATCAGTCTTTGACGAAGAAGTGATTACCCATGTTGGTTGTGCAAGCAAAACACAGAAGGAAGTGAGGATTTAAATGAGGGTACATTGCATCAATCCATCTACTTCTTTAAAGATTATCATGACGAGTCACTCTTCTCAAATGAGACATGAAACTGTATCAGTCGCATACAATAGGCAGACTCATGCACAGATGCGCTTTAGATCAGCATGTGTGATAACAGCTATGCAAGGTCATTACTAATACTGTATTCATACACACTGGCCTTTAATCTCATGTCCCATCAAGTAGACAGTGGACAACTTTACTCCTCGTTGAAATATCTCATACTAAAACAACTAAAACAGAACAGAATAGAACGGAGTGGCACAGCAGGATCGAGGGTCACAGCAGGACCCATGCCAGTACACTCTATGACCAGCAAAATAGCACGTAAACACGCCCACACACACTCACAGCCATTATATGTAAGACATATGACCGGAAATGTCTCAGTAACAACAGATAACTTGGTCGACCCCTCCCTTTCCTCTACCCACTTCTCTTCTGTCATTCCTCAGCTCCCTGCCACTCCTTCCCTCTGCTTATCAGACTGAAGAATGATTCAGCATCACCACAGGTGAAACAGAGTACAATAGAATAGAATAGAATCCCAGTTCCCAATCCCAAGGTTTTGATCAAATTTTTGATCCACAATTTACCCAGTGTTTTTAATCAGACTCTATCCCAAGTGCCTCCGTAATGTCACTACTGAGGCTGAGCCAGTCTGAACAGTGAACACAAAACAAAAACAACAACATTGTGCTTTGATTTAGTATGTTGTATATTTGAAGTGGAAGTAAAATCTTGCACTTTCTGGTTGACAGGACCAAAAAGGAACAACATATAAATTTATTAGTCATGCTCTTGCATTGCAGTTCACATACATGTTGCTCTTATTTTGTACCTGTTGTACCCGTGCAAGAGCCAGTCTGTTGCATGCTACTGACACAGTATATTCCATGCCTGCTATGAAAACCTGCATCCACCATGTCTGCACAATGCATGGGTGGCACCTGGAGAATTATCCATTCAATACTCATGCCAATATCATATCTCCTTTTAAGGATGCTAGATGGACGCGAATGATACAAAATCCTACATTTGAATGCAATGCTTTGATGCTCATCTAAAAATCTCTTTCTAGCATTTTGAATATACAAGCTTTGTCATCTGTATTGTTATTATGTGCTGATGTATACCGATGAAAACGGTGCCACAAGTCAAGCGATGTCACCACCAGTCAACTTTAAAACAGCACATCTTCAAACTGTGTCTTATGAAAACAGTCTCTAGCCAGCAAGCAAACTAAGTTATGTGCTGCTGATACAATAGCTGACATCCAATGATATACTGTATGCCTTGTGCATTGGTATAAGGCTATGAAATACTCATGAAAAATATTAATTACCCCGCCATTTCAGAACACCATGTTGAACAAAAGATGACCCTCTTAATTAATCTCAGAGGAACATGGGCACCCATGGAAGGGCGCACAAGTTCGATTTAAAGGTCTTTATTAGCATGAAAAGGTCCAAAGTCAGCTACGTGTTATATGACTGTAATGTATTTCTAACTGTTCATCACTGCAATTTCAAAGTGCAATCAGAAAAAGAGCAGTTTTACATTTTAAGGAATAAGGAATCAGAGGCTATTCTCCTACAAATCAAAATGACTGAGGGTTACTACAAGTGTCACTGGTTTTGACTTGATGAGGCAGTCTTGGCAATCATTAATTAGAGATCAGTATAAAGAAAAAAATAGAGCAAGTGTTAGAGTAAGAGCTGTTTTTGCTATGAGCTTAAGTACTCAGACTACTTTGGGTAACTAGTATCATAATGCATGAGTTTTTCAGTTCCTCTAATCTAGTATGCCAATAATCCAATATTCATATTTTTGAAAGTGTTTAATGAGAAAATACACTAATCAAATGAATCACTTTTAATAACAGGTAACTTTTACATGACTAGTTACTCTTAAAGGCAAGCAACAAAGCAAAGCTACTAATGGCTTTATAAAGGTAACATGTTAAAAATGTCATTATTTGTGAAGAGTAAGATTTTATGTGGAGATGCATTATCTTTAACATATTCTGTGTATAGCACAAATGCATGTTGTCTTAATGTGATGAAAGGATGTTGCTCTAAGGAGCATTTTCCGAAGGAATTTATAAGTACAAGATTGGTATATGAGATTTCTGCTTTTCTTGGCCTTGCCGCCTTTTGTTGTCCTTTCATTTTTGCATGATTGAGACAAACGAACAGGCTCCAACATGTCTTTATTTCCCAGGTATACGCCATTTGACTGTGGTATCTGGGCAAATCCTGAGCAGACATTCTGGTTGGAAGTCACTTGAGGTGCCACAGAAGATCCTGAGGATTTCTGCAGGATAATTATAAAAGGAGGAAACTTCCCCAGATCATACATCATAGTAAGTTATTTTCCCCTCACGGTAGGCTATTGCAGTCCATTGGTTTCACTGTGGGAGATGAGTGTGAGACTGCTTGTTGGATTACACTGCAGTCTGTAAAGTGGCATGAACTGTGCATTTAATTTATATTGTATCAGATGGAGGCAGAGCAATACAAAAGTGAATGAAAATAATTTGAGTGTGTCAGTGTGTTAACAGCAAGTGGCTATACCAGCATAATAAACAGACATTGTGTCTCATATGTTTCTGTTACTTCGTCTGTTGTGAACATGGGTTGCTGCACTCCAGATTTCTCAACAGGGGCAACAAAGTTACCCAAAGTAACATTCCACAGCATTAATACGTAATCGAGTGAGGTACGACTGTCTTTGATTTTAAAAAGCCATGTAAAGGACTGGGTTAAGTGTAACTGACTCAAAAATAGTCCTCTAACTGCTTGCCTGGCTCCCAACAGGCAAATGAACTCACCATCACAAGTTGTTATGTTTAATTTGACAGCATGTCACCTTTAACATATCACCTGTGGGCGCATTAGCACAGAGTGCAGAGCTCTGACACTGAGAGTTTTGTTTACACATTCGCTCATCGCAGACGGAGGTGGAAGTGACTAATTACATCTCCTCTCATTACTGTAATTGAAGAGCTTTTTGTGTACTTGTGCTTTTTAAGTATTTTTCAAGGTCTTTTACTTTTGCTTAAGTACAATTTTCCTTGAGTAATGTAGTTCACTACATTTTAAATCGTATCCATTACAGATAGCAAATGATCAGCCTTTCAGAATGAATAGTGATTCAGTAATGAGAGGAGACATATTGACATATTTTGTCCGTCACATCGTGTTCTGAGTTTTAGACACACAGCCGCAACTGTTCAAACTAGGTTTGAACATGTGATGAAACCAAGGTTGGGAAACGGGTTTACAGCTTGGACACTTGCAGGAACAGTCCTCCCTGTCTTTGTAGTTTTGGTTTTGATATTTGCATCTACAATGCATGCTGTTCAGATGACATTATTATAGGCACAAATACGCACTTAAGATCATGGTGACCTTTGCTTCAAGCCAGTTAGTTTCTGTTTTGATTTTGAAATGATGCCCATCTAGATATGGGCCAAGTAATAGTCACCTCAGGGATTGTAAGTGATGTAAGAAAGGGTAAAAAATAAGTCAAGTCAAAGTAACTTATTTGCCTCATAAGCCCAAAGGTAATTGTGAAAATTATGCCGCTCACATTTAGTTTGATTTTGATTGATTTTCCTGGCACGGCTTTTATTCCAGTCATATCAGGTCAAAGAGGTCAGGGTTAATATCAGTGCTCATCACTTTTAGTATTAATTCTGATGGATCATCTGTGCTCTTCATCTTTATGATGTTAGTGGTAATGGTCTCGGGCTCCACTCCAGTGGCTCCTATTGACGACTGAAAAAGCCTTTGCCTCTGGCCATCGTCATTGCAATACTTCTTGTGCCATGTCGACTTGCGGTGTTATCATCCTGGAAGAGATAGATCCCACTGAGAAGCAAATGTCTCATGGGATAAAGGCCATTATTCATATTCAGTACAGCAGAGATGATTCAGTATTTTTTTTTAAAGTGTGTGCAGGATTATTGGATTGATGCCACACCATAAAATGGCACAGCCCACTCCGCTCCAGCAGTCCAGAATGCTGGAGTTGGCGTTGATGCACCACGCCAGATCCAGATATTTATTCCATGCATGTTTTGGGATCAATTTTATTGTACATATTTAATCTTGGTCTACCTACTTTCCACACCCATTGCCCACCATCCTTCATGGAGGATCTGTTTCTTTGAGGTGCTTCTCAAGGTTTCTTCATTTTTTCCCCCCCAGAGATGTTTTATGGATGTTCTTCCTTGTTCTCACTGAGGGTCTAAGATTCAGGGGAGTCTTTTTTAAAATTTATTGTTAATCGTTGTTGCTGTGAAGCCCTTTGAAGCTGTGAATAGATACTACGCAAACTTGACATAGTTTGATTTGACTTCGCCAGAATACTTTGCACTGAGATGTGACATTACATTGGTGTTTATTTTCTTCCTCCTCCAGACAGAGATGCTGACTTCACCTGCTGAGTCCACTGAGGCCGCAGTGATGACACCAGCTGCCACCAACTCCACCTTCCTGGACTCTGAGTTTCGTTATAAGCTCTTCCCTGCTTTCTATAGCATCATCTTCATCCTGGGTTTCTGTGCAAACTGCTATGTGCTCTTTGTCCTGCGCCATCTCCGCGAAGCCAAGGCCATGGGTGAAATCCGCATCTACATGACCAACTTGACTGTAGCCGATCTCCTGTTTGTGTGTGCCCTTCCCTTCTGGATTGGCTATTACAGACGATGGGGTGACTGGGTGTACTCAGATGTCCTGTGCCGACTGACCGGCTCGATGTTCTTCATCAACACCTACTGCTCCGTCCTCTTCCTGGGGGCCATCAGTATCAACCGCTACTGGGCAGTCACACAGCCTCTGAATGCAGCCTCCTCTGACCACAGGTGTCGTGGGATCGCAGTGACCATCACCATCTGGGCGCTGACCGTAGCGATGTCAATTCCATCTCTAATATCGCCGGGGATCAATGTTGATGAGAAGAACGTGACGCGCTGTTTTGAAGGGTACCACAGGGAAGGCGATGGGGAGAAGCGAGTTGTGGCGGCCATCCATTTCACAATCATTGCAGTGTTTTTTATAGTCTTTATCCTTGTCGTGGTTTGTAACCTCCTCACTGCTCTTGCGTTGATGGCTCAGTCTCCGACTCAGTCAGGATTTAGATCTGCAACGATTTTATCCAACAGGAGCAATAGCAGCAAGCAGTCTACAATCAAGAAGCCCAGAGGGGTGAAACGGAGGGCTCTCCGGATGTTGTGCGCAGTGGTGGGAGTGTTTGTCTTATGTTTCCTACCCCACCATATAATCCAAGGCCTCTGGACACTTGCAGTATTGGAGATCAAAGAGGGCTGGGGCAGCACGGACTGGACCTTGGAGACTCGCCAGGCCCTCAACGATGCGCATCAGATCACCCTGCTTCTTATGGGCCTCAACTGCATTTTGGATCCTGTAGTTTATTATTTTGCCACAAGGAAGTTTCGGAAGTTCATCACATCCCACGTGAAAAAGATAGCAAAGGGAGACGCGTGCTCGCAGACGGCCACCTCTCAGATATCTCTGGATAGCAGGAGGGAAGGTGAAAACGTGAGGATCTGAAAACATGTAATATTTTTTGCCATTTTTATTCAAAAAATGTTCTTGTATATAAAAGGCTCTACCTCGCTTCTCTCATTTGGTTGCTGCTTGAGGATTACAGAACTGAAAAGTATTTACTTGCACCTCTGGAGCTGCAAAAGGCCACAGTAGCAAGATGTAAGACCAGGGATGGAGGTCGCATTCTAGCATTGCTAATACAAAAGCATGGCATTTAATTATTCCAAACCACACTCCCGGGACACATCAGCTAAGATATTTAAATACTGTCCAGTCTACGCTCTTATTATGTTGTTGTTTGTTGTTTTTCAGCTGTAACTTGGTGTTGATTCCTCGATAACTTGAATACTGAATGCCTTTTAAATAAACTGTTTTTCTTCACATGCTACCCATCATCACACTTCGTCTTTGAGTCAGAGCTGTGGTTTTAATTGCGCCATGCCCTCTTGTTCTTCCTGTGTGAAGTACAAGTTGAAAAGCAGAAGTTTTGCATGTGGAAGTACAAAACCAAATATTTCTGTGACCCTTGCCAAAATAGTGCCAACGACTACTCAAGGGTGTACACAGATAGAGAGCATGCCCTTTGTGGTTATTTATTTATATTATTTTTTTTTTTCTATTTTCTTTTTTTTTTTTTTTAGGATATTTTTTGAGTATAGTCATTGTATTCCAATATATCATATTTTACTGACTAGATTACATAGTAGGATTAATATATACAAAGTCCTATTCAGCAGAATCCCTACCTTCTGAGATAATATGTGTGATAATATGGCTGTTTTTTTCCAACCACCAAGTCACATCTTTTTGGCTGAGTTTTAACCAGTGCTGTGGAACATAAGTCATAAGGTTCAGGCCTTATTTCCCCTGTTCAGTCCACTATTGTGAAATTTCTTCTCTTTCTGACATTAAAAAAAACCCCCAAATATCAGGTTAGTTTATGAGTCTTTCATGTGAATGAAAAACAATTATGATTCAATCTTTTATGTCTAGGCCTACCTGCCATCAGCCTTGTCTTTCTCTTTTTTAATGTTGATGCTTATGCTCATCCCCTGCTTATTCTGCACTGTATTCAAATAGTGGAATTTGTGTGATGTGATGTACATCATCTATTGTGGGACTACTTGCTTTATTGTGCACATACTAACTTTGATAAACCCACACTGTGAAAGCATTTGACAGTGAGAATCTGCCTTTTAACATTTACAGAAGAACAATGTGCCACATATGGTCTCTTCATTAAAGTAATTTGTTTAATTTGATGCTTTTGTGAGGATAAACGTTGATTAAAATAACTCTCCCACACTTACAGACATGGAAAGACTGAGAGAGAGAGAGAGAGAGAGTGAACACAAGCATTTTTGCGGTCACAAGCACAAACAGATACCTGTTTGTGCTTGTGACGATGAGACACAGAAAGATACAGCACAATACAAATCAGTTTTCATTAACATGTATACGCACGGAAACACAGAGAGGGATGTGCTACATGACATGTGGCGATCAGACCTGCAGTTGTATAATTAGTTGTGTTATACTTGATGTTATCCTGCCTAGAATTCCAGATGGCAGGGTTTTAGATTGTACAATACAAATTTCTGTTACTCTTCATATAGACATATCTGATCTAAGATGATATCTGATACCTGATCTGACCAAAAATCAAAAATCTACTGGTGAGCAAAATGTTCTTTTGTCTTTTTTATTTTGTCTTTTTTTGTTTATCTCGTTTCCTTTCTCTCATTCTTTTTTTTTTTTTTAATTTTATTTAATTTTTTTTTTTTAGCGTGTCTCCACCTTGCCAGGCTCTTCAGGAAAGGCTTGAATACACCTCATCCCCCGTCATGTAGGCAGGGTCCAGGTCAGTGTAGGCTTGGTCGGTTGGTTGGTAATTCATGTACATCTCTCCTTCACAATCACTCGTTTGATTCCCACTAGTGTATGAATAATAATAAGAACAAAAACAGAACATAAAAAGAACATAAAATGCAAACACCAATATAAATATACAATATACAAAACATTGGTGACTGTCTCTGTCTATTGTTTTTTTCCTCAAAAACTTACTTTGGTGCCTTTCCAGGTCCAGCAAAACCTTTGAATTAAAACACAAAGCGTAATGGCACATCAAAAACCATTACCTGCACATCATGTGTCCTTTATGAAAACCCATCTTATGACAAATGGAAAATGTGATTTGTGCTCTTTACCTTTAGCCAAGGTATTGGCAGTGCTCAGCGCCTGTAGAGCTGCCGTCTCATTGGCTCTCTGCCTTACCAGCCAAAACAGAATGAGGAAGAGAATGATCAAGGCCACGAGCAAAAGACAGAAGCCGGCTATGCCTAACTTCTCGCCAACTGCAGCAAGTAGAGAAAGGGACAAAATGATCAAAAATGCTTTTGTCTCTAGCAGGTCACAGCAGAATCACAAACAATTGAGAATATAATCATATAGCGTGATATTGTGCCTTAAAGGATTACACCAGCTTTGTAGAGTTTGGTCCACTGGTCACCTTAGCCAGTAACAGAACTGATATAAAAATCATTTTTGTTTCTCTGGCAGATAGCTCTTTCCATTTGTTCAAGTGCCTCAGTTATGCAGCCTCATCTTAAAAGTGTGAAGATAAACTGTTTAATAATTTAAAGTGGTTTTCTTTCTCTGCATCGTAAATGTCTAACTTCTGCAACAAAAGTTCA
The DNA here is from genome assembly GCF_902150065.1 of Myripristis murdjan. Lineage (NCBI taxonomy): Eukaryota > Metazoa > Chordata > Actinopteri > Holocentriformes > Holocentridae > Myripristis > Myripristis murdjan. The sequence goes on from NC_044001.1 coordinate 13,578,568, forward strand.
GTCTTCATTGTGAAGTGAGTAGCGCAAAGACCTTTAGCTGGCTGGCGGTTTGCTTCCTGTGGGGGAAAAAAAGTTTCTCAAGTCTTACCACAAAAGGGCTTCTGCAACAGTGCCTTCAAAGACTATATTTTATTTACTTTATTAATCCCCTAAACAGCAGTGTCATTTGAGTGGAATGGAATTTGTGAAGTGAATCTGAAAGCTTGTATTTTCCAGTTAGTTTTATCCCCTTCAATTAAAAAAGGAGCAATACTGTTGGTTATGAATACTTCATGATTACATTAGAAATAAACACCAACGCTTACTGGAGCTTATCACAGCACTTCAAAACATAAAAACACAAAATCTAAATGAAAAATGAAAACAGATTAATTTGAGCCACGTAGTTGCAATTTAAGTTGCGTTCTGAAAATGTTGAGACAGAGGAAACTAGACATTCTGTCTCCTTTTAAATCCAGTGTAAGCAATAAAGCGAATTTGCCTAAAGTAGCTAACATGACAAAAACAGTGAAGGAATATTATGTAGCTATTTATTGTTTGATTGACTGTAACAATAGCTAAATGTGTTGCAGTGGCGTTTCATATATTATTTTAAAGTTTTTATTTAAAAAGGTGCCAATATAGTGAGCCATCAGTCGCCTAACATTTGAATGGTACGCTGCTCTACTCTGACAGAGCAAAAGAAGGCAGGAGCATCAGCATCAGATGTAGTAATACATGCCAGGAGAGGTGAGGTGACTACATCATGAAAAAGTAGAGCCGAAATCTGGTTCCAGGTTTTCCTGATGGCTGGGCTAATGCTGTTTTTATTCCCATGAAGAAAAAGTGATGGCCATCTCCTGACTTGTGCACGATATCATTCAGTTTCCAAGGCAGTCTCAAAGTGGTGCAGTCATTTTAAGTAGTGATAACGACTATGTCATACCACATATGCCATATGATTAACCTGAATCTCATTTTTGAGTGGATCCTATACAGAAATACAAAAATATAAAACACATACAAACAAATCTTCCATCAAATTATAATAGCTATATTAAAAAAAAAATCTATTTAAATAACACTGTATGTTGTAAGAACATTAACAACCAAGTTTGCAACAGTGCAGTGACACATGAAAAGCTCTGTTTTGAGGTAATAAGGTCAATAGAGAAATGAATACCACACCTGCCAGGTTATCACTGTATTTGCCTAATAGCCTGATTTGTTTTTGCAAGTGAACAATGATAAAACAAACAAACAAACAAAAAAAAAACATTCAGAAATTCTGGCAGGAAAATGATTTGGGTCCTATAAATAGATTTTCAATATAAACTCTGCAACAAGTCATACCAAATAATGTAAAAATGCACAGACTTGCGTGTAGTGAGCATGAGAGCTTGAATATTTCAACCTGACACCGTTGTTAGCAGCAGTTGCCATCGGGATAAAGTGTTATAGCTAATATTATGTTAAGGCGATGCTGATATTTTAGCTTCAGCAGAGTCACAGAGATGATTTTGGTGCCAGTCCTCTCATCTGATATTGGGGAAGGTGACTGATGCACGCGTCTAACTCTAAGTGGATGTAGTCCTTTATGCAGCAGATGGAAACAGACCACCAACCTGTCAAAGGCAGGGAGATGATATAGACCGTGTGGTTAGGGCTCAGCTCATTTTGCAGAATCCTATGTTCCAAACTCTTAGCATGGCAGCGGTACCGCCCGCTTTCCTCTGCCTTGGTGAGGATCAGATCCCTACTTGTGCCCACTTTTTGCCATTTCCCTTGTTTGTCCAGTCTTTCCCAGGACCAAACGACCAATGCAGGCCAGGTGGAGGCAATGCAATGCATGGTGACTCCTTGACCTTCCACCACGACTGGGTACCCTGGTATGGCCACCACCTGTAGAGCAGATAGCCTCTCTGGGAAAAAAGAAGGAGACGATGATGGTAGGAGGAAAGGAAGAATAGCGATTAAATAATTACATTCTGTTTGGAAAGATAACACAAGTTTATTTCATTTGATAGGATTGGGCTGAGGAATAACAACCACTTACCCACTACAGTCAGCCAAATAGAAACACTGTAGTTTGTTTTTTCAGGCTGATCGCAACACATGTATTCTCCTGAGTCCTTAACAGTGACATTGAGATTTAGCTGATTGCTTTGTTTTACTAACTGGTATCTGCCTGTTGCCTGGTCCAAATGGTACCAAGCAACGCCAGGATGGCCAAAACACTGCAAATCAGTAATCTCACCAGCTACAAGCACCGAATGTCCAGAAATCTGCAGAACAGGGTTAGTGGTGGGCATGACGGATGTAAAGGGCCAGACAGTTTGGCAATCTGTAAAAGCAGAACAATCTGAGTTTTACCACAAAGAATAAATCATTTCAATTCATACAACACCTTTTTCAAGGATGCAAAACTGGCAAGATGCTATTTCTACATTTCAGATCTTTACCCTATACTCTGTTGCTACATTTGTGAAAAAGAAATGTCCTTACCTGACCTCTCATACAAAGAGAACAGGAGAAAAGACCAAAGCAGCATGTTTGGTGAGGGCTACGGAGTAAATGTCACCGTCTAACAGGTACAAAAATGCAACTTGTGCGTCAAAACACGGAGGAAGTGGGAGAGCGGGAACCTGAGTGGGTAGGAAGTGTCAGCTTCCCCTTCAAGTGTTAATAATCAATAAGCAATGACACAAACTTATGATATTTCCACCAGTGAGCAATTCTTATGGGGCAAAAAACAATATTTAATAGTTTCACTTGTTATTGTAATATTTATTTATTGAGAATGTGAAGCTCCGGCAAGCTATTTGTAACCTCAGACTCTCAAACAACAGAATACCAAAGGTAATTGGGAGGTATAAAGGTATAGAGAGAAACAGGCGGTTCTGCAATTTGTGTACAGGGGACCTTCTAGGAGATGAATTCCATTTACTTTTTGAATGTAAACATCCAACCATTTCCTCTTGCAGAAAAATATTCCTGCCTAAGTATTATGTTAAATACCCTTCTATGGTCAAATGTATAGATCTTTTACAAACAAACAAACAACAACTATTGTATAAACTTGGCTCTTTTCTCTGTAATGTATTTCCATTGTTCAAATGAAAATGCCCATTGCTGATTAACCCTTTTTTCATTTTTTTTCTTTTTCTTTGACTTTATCACGAAGTTGTTGAGACATAGGGCTCTAGGGCCCTATCTTGTGCCACCCGCTATCCGCTGCCACTACCCGCTACCCGCAAATTGCGGATTTAGGAGCTTCCGCTATCCCTAAACGGTATCTTGCGCCACCCGCTACCCGCTGTCCTTATGCCGACTCCGTCATTTGCGCCTGGAGGTGTGTTCGTGGGCGTGTTTCATGCGCTATCCCTAAGGTTGCTATCTTGCGCACACACTTTAGGGATAGCGGATAGCGGATAGCGGGTGGTCCTGACCACCCGCTATCCGCTATCCCTAAAGTTTGGGCTGTTAGGAGAGCGCCCAGGCGGCTTCAATGCGCGCCCCGACGGAGCCTCACCACGCACACGGTCGGACTGATACCGGGACGCCGCCGGAATGGACTGAGTATATTACTCATATAGACTGTTTAGAGGAAAGACTGTTTTAATTGGACACTTACGCCAGCACGTTTTATTGTTTTATCATAAGCCAGCAGCTGTGCTATATTTTTATTTTTAATATTTTATTTGCCCAATCTACCTTGTCAATAAATTAGTTTACACATAGTTCCACCTCTGCCTCTTGTGTGTGTGTGGTGTGGCCCGGGGATTTTACTCAATCAGTACAACCTTGTGACACGTCCACTTGGACACATGTGGCTCCACCTCCCGAATTAACTCGCCTATGATATAATATATCATATGTATATATATACGGTATATATAAAGCCAACTTGCTTTAGCCTCAGTAGAAGCCCTACCTCCCTCTCTCCATCGCGGGTTTAGGATTTAGGATTTAGGATAGCGCAGCCTGCCCTTAAAGGCAATGGCACCTGGCACACTGATTGGTTTAACTGGCGTAATGCCCAAAACACGCCTATTCATAATATAGCGGGTAGCGGAGGTGTTTTGCGGGTAGCGGGAGGTGCACAAGATAGCAACTTTTACGGGGGAACGCCTCTTCCTAAATCCTAAATCCGCAAATAGCGGGTTTAGGGAGTCTGGCGCAAGATAGGGCCCCTAGTTTCGCAGACCAGGCGAGGCGGGGGCGTAGCGCAGATGCGCTTCGCCAACTGGGTGTGGCCAGGCGGATTTTCCAAGTTTGGCACGTTCTCGGTGGCGCAAGTACTCCGCCGTCCCTCCTACCGGCACAAGGGAGGAGAGAAGGCGTGGAGTGGGTTTGACACAGCCGATTCACATTTAACCAATCAAATGAGCCCCTGTCCTCGCCTTTAAAATGCGCTGCGCGAAGGCGTAATGAAAGTTTACACAGCTGACAAGGAGGTCTACTGCCGCAGGCGGAGCGGAGCCCAGGAGACCGGCGCGGAGCGGAGACCGGCGAGCAGTGCGCACACGTCACCAAAACCTCACAGGCAGGCTTCCGGGATGTCAGGCACATGAACGATGCAATAAATACCGAAAAAAACACTATTCAATGCTACGATCACAATCAGCACATACATATATCTCCATATCAACTGTCCCGTCACAGCTGATGTCAGATCAAAGGAGATTGGCACTGTTTATGCTGATTGTGAGGTTTTGGTGATGTGCGCCAGCCAGCCAAACTTCCACTGCGCCGGCTCCGCTCCGCCTTGCGTGGAAAGTAGACGTGGTTTCAGGAGGCGAGGTTTTGGCGCACCTCGGCGAAGCCTTTTGGCACAAAACTGTCACTGCGCCAAGCCGAATCTGTCGGCACCTCCCCCCGCTGCGCCACCACTCCCATCTCCGCGCAAGTCCGTCTGCGAAACTTGGACACTGTCCGCCTCTGCCGTTTCGCCGGTCGAAACTAGCTCTGCGCGGGGTTCGCCTCACTGCGCCACCCCGTGCTGCGCCGGGAAACTAGAGCCCATAATGTAATTTGTACTCCACACCACAATTGTGGTCTTTGAGTAATAAATCTGAATCTGAATCTGAATCTGTAAATTACAGCAACAGTGTGGAATAGGCAAGTCAGGGGGGAGGGTGTGATCAAAATAAAATATGGCACCACCAATAATGCAAAAATATTCTTATCTATTGGGTATGTGAAAACACTCAAATCAAAGTTGTATAGAAGCACAAAATAATGAGATGTTAGTGGAAGGATACACAAACACAAATACACAACTGTGCTGATCTTTAAACACACATCTGGAAATTAAAGTAAAAATAACATAAAAGGGAACACACTCTGGCCCGTGAAAGCCCCCAGCTTGTAAAGCTAAAGCACTCACACACATCTGTCTTGCGACCGGCACATTCTGAACCTGAGTCCAGAGAACTTTTGATGGTTTTTAAATTTTTATAGCCAGCAGGCAGGTCTATCAAGCCCTCAACACACTTGGTTTCAAACATTTCATATCTCCTACATTGGTCACCTGCAGGCTCAGGCTGTGATGACAGGTAAGATTGGTGCTGCTGGACAGTTTGACACCAGCCTTCTCCCCTGAGGCAAAGACTCACTGGCAGCACAGTGCAGGCCTGACAAGCCAGGAGAAAACAACGTTTTTTTCCCCTCACAGCTCTGGAGAACAGCAGAGCGGTCGTCAGGCGGCTTTTTCTTTCTCTCTTTCGTTCTTTCTTTCTTTCTTTCCTTTAATATGTGTAATTTTTTATTTTAGCATAGTAAAAAGTACAGACACTTAAAAAGATGACACAGACAAATGGACCAAACATAATGTGGAACACGAATGAAACCAGTGTGTCACCATGACATGAACCATTTTCCCAGCACACACTTGTATTCACTCTCACTCACCTGGGATTTCAAGTTCACCTACAGTATGTTGACACACGCGCACGCTTACTGTACACACTCATGCAAAACACCACACAGCCATTGTGTTTCAAGGAGAGTGTATTTTTGTTTTTTTGGTCTCCCTTTTTTCTTGTGGCTTTTTTTTCCCAGCATCTATCTCTTGTCTGTCTCTGTCTCACCACTGTTGTTGCCTCGTTTTCAGCGCATGCAACATTTCAGCACACGACGTGCAAAGCCAGACCTTAAGCGGTGTCCACATCATATTCGTCAGTCACACTGTGGCTATGGGAAGTGGTTCCTTTTGTTTCTTGCAACGCCACGGTTGCTAAAACAAACGAGCAGCTGCCATTGCTAATATCCAGGGAGAGAGGGGAAACGCACCCTAACATTTGCTTTTACTGAAATGTTGCAAACGCGTCAGCAAAAGCCTGCAATCATAACTCATGGCATCATTAGTCACCAAACCCAAGCACTTGAAGAATTGCAACACCCAGGATCTGACATTTATGTCGAATGAGTCTAATTCAGAATCCAGCAGCAAGAGAAATAATCTTCCCCACTCCGTGTATTGAGGCCTGCTGGGGAGAAAACACTACTTGATATTGTATATAGGGTACAGGCAGGGCTTTGATTGGTATGTGGTCGGCAAAATTCAGTATAAAAAATATTTAACTTCCCTTTGGCTTAATGTTGTTTACACAAGACAAGTCAAAATAAAAATCAGGTCCAATAAATACTTGTCACTCAGTTTGTCTGGTGATATTGAAGCGGGAACATCAACATCTAATGAGGCAATAGAGAGTATCAGTATATGTTATTATAAATAAGAAAATCTGACCCCTTCTTAACATTACATAAACTAAAATTATTGTTTTTCATCCAATTTGTATAGAGTATGTGTTATGGTGATCAACTGGAAAGAGTACGAAGTTGCACAATATATGTAATTGACCTGACATTAAGATCATTATTTAAAGCAGCGGATATGTCCATGGTGATTTCATAGATTACATTTAATACTCTCAGTTTAATAAATCAGAATAAATGCATGAACACTTATTTTAACCTTCGAATAATGGAATTTCAGGCTGAGCTATCTTCTGCTTTGCTCTTTCCTGAAAGCTGAACTTTTCTCATTTTTTTTTTTGTGGTGAGAAGTGAGAGATAGCATTACTCCCCATTCCCTGCAGCCACCTATGACTTCCTCTTAATGAAGTTGTGTACACCAGAGGGGACGGAGGAAGCTCTCTCTCTCTCTCTCTCTCCCTCTCCCTCTCTCTCTCTGTGCGCGCCGAACAACGAGAAAAATAAATTTCAATATTGTATAATTATGTATGCCTGTGTTCATATATGTGTATAATTGTGTGCATATGAGTGTGTGTGTGTGTAAATGTCTTTTCTCCCAGTCATTATTCTTCATTACTCTTCTATTATTCATCATTCGTTCATTATTCTGCTCATACCGCTGACTGAGGTCACACCCGTTGGTTCTCACCACAGACGATCTTTTCTGCATCATCCATGTCATAATTAGGTTTATGTGGTGTATGTGGGTGTGTGCACGTGTGTGTGTGTGTAGGAAAGAGGGGTGGGGTCTGCCTGGGTCTAGATGTTAGAGTATGTATTGAACCTTATGTTGATCCCATTTATACATACATGCATTTAACAATCTGCTATAGGGTTCAGTGTCTTTTTGCAGGATAGGTTTCTCATTTAAATTTACCCTCTATGGGACCTGAGGACGTCCCACCCATACCAGCATCCTCAGCAGTCATAAAGCAAATACTGTCAGATGGACACAGGTACCTCACACATTTCTATATTATCAACTAGGTCTATTCTATTCAGATGTAAAGTCATGCAATAACAGCGAGTTCCAGGAAACAGTCAATATAAAGTCACCTAAACAAACAAAACCCCCAAAACAAAACAGTAGGGCCAGGAGCATCAAAATTGATCAGGACTCTGTGATCAATTACTTTGTGGATTTATTCCATTTTTGCAGTGAAAAGGCACACCAGCGCACAATGTGAGGTTAAAAAGCAAATGTTACCACCCATAAAGTTTGTTAATTTGTTTGTTTGTTTTTTTGTTTGGTCAGTGCTGATAAGTAGATATGTTATATGGAGACATAATTATTATTACAAAAAAACAAGTGGAGGACACAATAGATGTACAGTGAGTAGTAATAGTATGAGTGAGTGGTAAATCAACAGTAAAGGAATTCTAACATTGTTTTATGTAAGTGTCCAATGTGTCTTTCTTATTATATAGCAATGTGTATTTTTAGTGAGTTACTATGGAGAAGTAATGCAGCTCTGGCTCTGCGGATGCTTAGGTCAATATCATACATCATTTTTATGTAGAAAAAAAAAAAAAAAAAAATATATATATATATATATATATATATTGTTAATTCACCTGAAACCTTAGAAAATCTGACTTTCCTTGAATTTTACTTTGTATATCCAAAACTCCGTAAGACTAAATGTGGTTCATGTTCGAAAACGTAATGCGCTCATGAGATGTCACAGCAAGTCAGTTCCTGTCAGTGATGCAGTCCAGTGTGGAAGCTTGAACTGGGTATGTAATCAACCACTGGGTGGCGCTCAGTCCCCACAGGTGTCTGCCCACTCCATTTGGCTTTGCTTGATGGAAGCGTCAACAATGCACTGTAGCTTCTCTATCTTGTCCTCATGATCGTTCGATTTTGTGCTCTAAACGGCTGACTGTGGGTTATTTTTTCTATTGATTATATAGCTTATTGCAAAACAAGAGTAAATCTGTCATTGTACCACTGGCAGGCCCTCACCAGAGTGCAGGCAGATTGTCAGGCCGCACCAATAATATAGATTATATCTACATTTTCAGGACACACCTGGCTTTAGATTTATTTGGCTTGGTGAGTTTGAGACTTTGGCGGTGTGAAAGTAATCAAATATTAAATATGCCTGCCACTGCACAGTCAGCTCCTTTGGGTTTAGATCTTGTAAAACAGTAGGAGTCTTTCCTCTGGTTTATGGGTTAAGTTCCTTGAGATGCGTTCATGCTATTTTTTGCAGCGCACCCAGACACTTGCCTTAAGTGTCTCTGTGACAGTCTCTAGCTCCGGGGTGTTTTTTTAGTTTACACTTGAATTGCTGTTCCCCCTGTTGTGCTTTTAGTCTGTCTGTGTGTTGTGAACATTAGCCCCATGGGGTGTTACAGTCACTTCATTATGAGGAAAATACATTATTATTGTGCTCAGCTGAAAAGGCATGGGATTCGGCTAGAGATTTCCTCTCGGAGGCAGTTGCTCCTGATGATCGAGATGAAATATGAAAGCTGTGTGCGCGTGCGTGTCCACGTGTGCCCGTGCGTGTGTGCATGCGAGGAGAAAGACGAGGAAGTGCTCTCATCCCTGCATCATTTTTTGATGGATAAGTTTCCTCTCTCCCCTCTTCACGCGTTGGTTGTCACGGTGATGACGAGTGGCTTCCTTCTGCTTTTCTGGCGGGCGGCGGGATGTGACAGTTGTAGGGGCGGCTGCCAGGACGCGTCTCACCGCTCTCCCTCCTGCCGTCTCCTCTCAGCCACCTCGCCCGCATTCCCCAAGTTCAAGTGATGAACTCCTCTCTTAACGTCTGCCTCACCTCCCCGTGATCCACAACACATCTCCAACGGTGAATGGCATCTCCACCTCCCCATCTCCCCCTGACTGACCTATACGGCACTGCGGTAGTCGCAACAACGGCAACGAGACCAGCAACAACAGTGACATGAGCTATTACAACACCATAGCAACAATAACAACAGAGGACAGACAGCACTCAACTCCAGATGGGCGCTTCCTGTGCCAGGCAGGAAATGGCACTGAGCTCCCTCACCACCATAATTCATTTTAGCAGGGAACAGAGACGATCATCTCTCCATCTTCGACACATGGGGTGGCTCCATCCCCCAACGGGTGGGCTGCAAATTCATTTCAGTCTCTCTTTGTTCTCCCTCTCTGCGTGGATCCCACTTGTTTTGTTGCCGTCCCCGGCTGGGAATGCTGGGTAGTCAGATTCTAATATTTAGCCTTAGAGGCGTTCCACTCCCTGGTGCGGTGTCTCTTTGAGTGGAATGGAGATAATTTGATTGCGGCTGGCTACACACAGATGCGCACAACTGTGTGGCTCAACAACAATGTGTGTTCGCGTGCGGACGGAAACACACTCGCTCGAACGTGCACTTTACGGAAACACAAAAGCTCTGCACACGCCCCCGCGCACAAAACTGTATTCCGCATATGTTCAAATTAACATTTCTATACGGTCTGCTTTTTTATGCTCAAGGATAACTCAAGGAAGCTGCTTTTTGTGCCGCTGTTTAATGATGCATCTGTGCACGGACTGCCGAGCATCTGTGTGTAAATTCACAGTTTGTGTCTGCGTATGTGTCTCAACTTTCTATGCTGTGTGTATGTGTCTGATTTAATCCATATATGTGTACATGTGGGTGTGAATGCATATGTGTGTGTGTGTTTGTCTGTTTTGTTTATGAGTGCGTATGTTTGTGTGTGTGTGTGTGTGTGTGTGTGTGTGTGTGACTCAGGCTCCATCATCCCTGTGCTGCATGGTGCTGATGATGTGCTCAGCTTTGCTCTGTAGGCCCTGTGTTGAACAGATGTCGCGGACGCTGATACTGTCCCTGCGCTGAGCGGGAACAAATTACAGACCGATACACACACATGCAAACACACACACACACACACACACACTCACACTCACACACATGCTGCAAATATAACCTTCAGATTACAGATGGCCCCTATCAGAGGCCTCGGCTGGATTTGCAAGATGTAAATACTGAGGGGGTAATCCAGCATGGGATATACGGGGTTATAACATGGGCAGGACGGGCACCAGATGGCGGATGTGTGTGTGTGCATGTGTATGTGTGTGTTTGTGTGTTAAGGGGAATATTAAGCAATGCTGCAGCACTGACATTGGGATTATGGTGGTCTGTTTTTGATGTGCCACAGATGGACTTTTGTTCTCGATACGAAAAGCTGGTATTCCAGTGGCAGGTGGATGATGACTCTTTACCTGAAATGCCCTGATTCTTTTTGACCACTTTTATGTCCGCACAAGGCCCCACTACCACAGCACACGCCTGTGATCTTTCATTATTTGCAGGCGAGCACTGTGAGTGACCTTGAGTGATTTGTGAGCAGTAAGCTGAATAAGAGAATCAGAGAAAAAGAACACTGTGACTTTCAACCTCGATTTCCCCCGCGGTTTTGTTGTTATAAGCATAGTGAGTCGTATCTCACATAGAGCGGGAGAGGGAAAGAAAGATAGCAAAAAAAACACACCGAGAGGAGACTTGTCATACCGGCGAGGCCTCGTCTGATTCTTTGACTCACAGAGGTCACAAGCCAATTGAGCTGGCACACCACGGTGACAGCGTACCCGTCCTCGGGAACATTTTCTCTCGCATCTTTTCCCCCTGCCTCCCCCACTTCCCCTCTTCCACCCTTTTTGTCCTTCCCATAATTTCATCTCTTCGCACGTCATTAGCAAGCTGACGCCTAATGAATTTCTTATCTCTCCGAATTCAATGGCTGTTGTGATAACGTTTATTGTTTTCGGTTTTACCATTAGAAACAGGGGTGTCTGTATCTGTGTGTGTGTGTGTGTGTGTGTGTGAGAGAGAGAGAGAGAGAGAGAGAGAGAGGGGGCAAGGTAGAAAGAAAGGGAGGAAGACAGGCAGACAGATATTCAGACAGACAGATAGACAGAGGCAGTGACAAAGAGAGCTGTCGCTTGGGGAAAAAGAGACAAAGAATAGTAAGTGGTGGTGTTTAGGCCGAAACACTAGCAGCCATATCTCTGTGTGTCCGTGTGTGTGTGTGTGTGCGTGTGTGTGTGTGCGTATGCTGTGGCAGAGGATAGCAGCACGCAGGGGACGACTTCAGCACACGGAGAGACGTCAAGCAGAACAGGTGGTGGTGAATGACAGAATGAGGAGATGGAGAAAATGGAGAAGGGGCAAAAGCACCGAACGCAAAAGACAGGGCGAACCTTTAGAGAGGAGAGCGAAGAGACCTTGGAGGCAAAAATAGGAGCCTCTGGTTGGAATCTGATACAGCGAGAGTGTGCAGAGGAAGCCAAGGAGCGATTAAAGGAGGAGAGAGAGAGGGAGAGAGGGAAAGCAGTGGAGACAGATCGAAGGACAGAGCGGCGGCAGATGGGAGTGTTCTGCTCTGTTACTAATGTTCCTCGGAAGAATTAAAGTCCAGGAGGTTAGGGGTTAGTATACACACACACACATGCATACACACACATGCACACACACATGCATTGTCAGCTCTGCGTAGGTGTTGGTGAGCCTCCCTGTAAACATCAGCGACCCCCCTCTGGTTTTCCCCCGGCAGTAGTTAGTGACTTAGTGACCCATGCAACCCCTCACACACCTGCATCCGCCCGGCAGTAGCGCATGGTCGATCCAAAGAGTCACCCCGCTAAATACTGACACACACACACACACACACACACACACACACACACACACACACACATATATACACACACACAGCTTCTCTGCGCTGTTAGCTGTAAGTGTTAAGCGCATTCTTCTGACACCTCTCCTGTTAACAGAATGCATCTGGAGTGTGATGAGAGGAGGGAGGGAGGGAGGGAGGGATATCTGCATAGAGCGAGAGAAATACAGAAAGGCAGACTCAGATGGGGAGTTAACAGCGGCCGTCTCAATTTGCCAACATTAGTGCAGCACGGCGGCAAAACACAAGCAAGGGCTGTACTGTAGATTTCAATGGACAAAGTGTGGTTTAACCAGCAGGGTTAAGTGCTCCCCTATTCATGCTTAAAGGGACAGTTTGGATATACTGGTGTAATGATCTCCTCATTGACAGTGATACAGATGGTCTTTTTTTTAACTGTTACGTCGAGTGACTGTGATCTGGGTCACAAGGGGTCAGTGAAAATAAATCACAACAAAGCACGCAAAAATATTTTTTCATCCATCCGCAGCAGAATACTGTATACATGTATTTAACTCTCCTATTATGTTTGGGGTCAATTTGACCCCAGCCAATGTTCAACGTCTCCAAATAAATGATTAACATCATTTTTTTTTTTTTTTGCTTCATATTTAATGAGTGTTCCTAATGTAATGGGCACTACTGGGTAAACATGAAATTGACATGATGATATGTTTTCAATGTCCTGTACACACTTTGTAACGCATCGATTATAAATAACAAAAATTGTTACTTAGAAATAATATAAAGCCATTAAAACACCAAAAATTAATATTTCTTTCCAATTTTAGATCAATCAGTGAGATTTTATGGTGATTTGAATATTTTTACATTGTTGCATAATAGGAATACTGGATGTATAAGTGGGGGTGGGAGGGAGTTATGTTTTATTCAAAGGGCTATTTAGGTAATCAACAAAGAAATATAAAGTACTTGAAACATAAACTTTGACAACAATTTTATTTATAATAATTTTGTGGAAATTTAAACTGCAGGGGTCAAATTGACCCCAAACATAAAAGATGTTCAAAAATGTGAACATAACAGGAGGGCTAAATACCATATTCTCCAGTCAGATGTTTCAAAATACCATGGAACTAAAGCAGTACCAAAAGCATTAAAGCAGTAGTATGCATTGTATTTTTTACATGTAAATAAATGTGAAAGAAATGAATAAATCAAAGTGTGGACTGGTGGCACTCCTAGATGCCGACGGTAAAGCGTCACACAAATTGCATATCGTGATGCTGTGTAATGGAACGTGAAAGGGGGCAGTGGATGTTGTTGCTACAGGTAGAGCAGGGGAAGTGGTTTACGTGCCGCTTATATTCACTGAGCAGTTAATCAGGGATGTGATTCGTCCGGATTAATCAGAAATTCCTGCGTTTCCAACCTAAAATATGGGACCCATGTGAAATCATATAAATCTGTAAAATAAATAAATAAAAGGTGTGTGGGTGGGTGAGGTGTGGGGGGGTCGTACTGGGCTGCTCATGTGGAATCTGATTTCTAAGCCCTTTTCATCCAAGCAAACCTGGCCTTGACAGACTGTGTGGCTTGGCTGTATGACTAAAGAAGTACTGCTAAGCACATACAGCACCCAGTTTTATTTACTGTAACCCATTTGAATTCTAGCACACATGCCATTCACACAGTTAATAATGATGATGCAGAATATCAAAAGATAAATATTCATGTATGAAATTCACGTATGTAGTGATGGGTTTTATGTTAAAAAAAAAAAAAAAAGTACTTTCAAATGTAATAAAAGCTACACATTTTGAGTGGAAAAAGGTATGAATTATCAATGTG